>NC_058101.1:203357857-203969464 GCF_020171115.1 Neogale vison
CCACTGTAGGGGGCACATTCAATTCTTTTACTTTGTCTCTTCCTAAGTTTTTAAAACAGATTTTGTTTGATGCTATGCTGCTTGGCATGCAGAAGTTTCACATGCATTGGAGGGTATCTGTTTGCCTTCAGTTTCCTTGTTTTCATGTGTTAGATCCCGTACCCCCATGATGGGAGTAAAAGGAAGAAACTTATCTGGAGGAGGAATGAGTAAGATGTAACAAACACCCCTTGAGAAAAGGACATTATGAAAAATGGCAAAATAACTTTTTTTCGCATTGATGGAGTTTTGTAAATGTCCCTGCCCAGGGCTGGGAAACTTCAGGACAGTGATTTTTTTTTATTATGAAAGTTAAATTAACTTCTGTTCTGTGATATATGGTGTTCTGCCTCCATTGTCCCAAAGCCTTCTTTTAAAGATCGCTTCAAGCCTCAAACCCGAGTTAATAGTGCCTTATAGAATAGCAACTCTGACCACTAATATGGTTGGTAATTTCGCCTGAGCAAGAATTCATAAGGATACAGACCGTGAGAATATTGCACTCTTGAAAAGCCTCATAAAGTGTGGCATGGTAATGTGCACCCGTTACGTGAAAAATATTGTCTTGTCATTGGATTAAAAAGAAAAGATAAACTTAGGAAATAAAGTTTGGAGCTGCTTACATAAAACAGATCTATAAAAACTGTTCACAAAAGTGAGGTAAAATTTAAAAAGGAATAATGTCTCACTAAGGTAAAAAAAATTAAATATATTTTCTCTTTAACAGAAAGAAAAATCATCAGAAAAGGAAAAGGAAAAGGAAAAAAATTGGAGATAAATATTGTCAAGAAGGAAAGGCCTTCAGAAGGTAAGTTGTTTCAAGTTTTTATTTAAATTCTATTAGTTAAGGTATAATGCAATATTGGTTTCAGTAGAATTTAGTGAATCATCACTTACATATTTATTCCCTTAAGTGTAACACCCAGCGCTCATCACAACAAGTGCCTTCCTCAATACCCTTCACCCATTAAACCCATTCCCTACCCACCGCCCTTCATCAGCCCTCAGTTTGTTCTGTATAGTCAAGGGTCTCTTGTGGTTTGCCTCCCTCTTCGTTTTTCCCCCTTCCCCCATGTTATTTTGTTTTGTTTCTTAAACTCCACATATGAGTGAAATCAGATGATACTTGTTTTTCTCTGACTGACTTGTTGAGGTTAAGTTTTTTCCTAACCCCAGCGATGGTACAGACTGAGTTCTCAGAGCGAATTAAGGGAGATATGTCCTGTTGTGTAACTCTAGATCAGAGCAGAAAACAGAACTAAAATAGGCTGATATAACTCTTCCAGGTGTTCATGAAGAAATAAGATGATATAACAGGCTGAACTATGGACTATGGGCCAAATTAATCCCAGTTATTTCTTTCTGTTTAGTAAATACAGTTTTATTACCACACAGACATGTTCATTGATTTGCATACTGTCTGGTCCAAAGCAACTTTTATGATACAATGGTTAAGTAGTCACAGATGAGACTATACGTACACAGCCTGCAAAGCCTAAAATGTTTACTACATGGCATTTTGAAAAAATTAGAAAATAAAAATTGTACTGATCTGGGTGTTAGAACCCCAGGAAAAGATTCCTGGAGAAAGTGAGTCTTCATAAATTTCATACAAACTATTAGGAAAAAGAGAAAAGATTTATTAAAAAATGATTTTATGCTAAATGTTGGGATGGAACACCTTTGCATGTGCTTGCAAAATCTCTAGGAGACAGGCACTATCATCATTTAACAAAGGAGGAAACTGAGAGTCAGAATCTGCGAAATATTGCCCAGGCAAGGGTCTCTTCAAACTCTTGTGAGAGGTGTGTAGTACCCAAACATGTCACACTTAGGGAGATGCATTTGTCCACAGTCACAATTGTTGTAATAAATATATAAATATATTATATTTATTAATAAATATATAAATACATAATAATATTAATAAATAAATATAAATATTAATGAATAATAGATAAATATATTTATATTATTAATAAATATATAATTCATACATTTACATATAATTTATATAATTACATAGGCAATAAATATGTATTTATATATTTATTAATAAATATAAATATATTTATTAATAAATATATAAATACATCATTTGGGAGTTGGCAATAGTATGTATGTTACAACAAAATCATTATTACAATTGCAAGTAAAGCATACTGAGATTAGTTTGAACTTACATGAATGAAGAGGCCATGTGGCTTACTGACAGTGACCCGTCATATGATACCGTACCATATTGAAATGATGAATTTTCATATTGAGTTGGAATGAGAAACCAGGTAAAGAAAACGTGAACAAAGATTCCAATTAGCTCACTGCTAATATGTGCTTTCTTCCCCCACAGTAAAATCGTACAAGAACATTAAGATATAAACGAACAGAGAGAGAACAAAAAGCCCCATATTTTGCCACATAAAGTTGTTACCTATTCTTTATGGAGACCACTTTTGTGCATACCTTGATTCTGGTGTGCTATTAAAATGTAAATGTAGCAACACTAATAACTGAGAATTTCTGTGCAATGTATGCATCTCACATAAAGCTGGTCTCCTTTTTATATTAAAGGAAAATGCCTAGCTTACACTTTAATATTTAGAATTATAGGATTTAGCTTTAAATATATTCACCAAATATCTGCAGGAAATAAAATCCTCTAAATATGGTGTATATGCTTCCAAAATAAAGCCAATCTTATATTGGTAGCTCTTAAGGTCATTATATATAACACTATTAGCATTTTCACAGATTCTAAAGAAAAAAATTCTGAGCCATTTATATTAGTCTAACTGTAATATAAACATATATGTGTATTACTAAAATGTCTGCTAACTGAATATTTAATGACTTTACTGTTTCTGAATTTTTCCCTTCAGTAAATTTTAAAATGGTACTATAAACACATTTACGAAACAAGTCTAAGAATAAATTTAGTGATATTCTAGAAATTGGTACAATGTAGCCCAAATGAATGAGAGTTTATTTAAATTAGAGGGATTTCACAGTGGTATCTCAACTGACTTTGAGAAAACAGGTAAGATTTGGACTGATACACTTGCTTTCTTCCTGCTGCATCCCTGATAGAAAGCAGTTGTGAAGATAACTCGGTAGAAATTCCCAGCAGGCGTTTGGGAATAGGAGTCTTCCAAAAGTCAGTCCGAGGATGCACATTTTGGGACCCATCGCTCTACACAAACAAAAACCAATTTTGTGCACACAAGATCACTAAGAGTGACCGGGCTGAAAAAGAGAAACCAGTGCCAAATATTGGGGGATGCCCATTTTAGGGTGTCACAGAGTGAGAAAGCAAACATGGGAAGCAGATGTAGCCACGAAGTTGCGAGAGAGAACGGCTGACTTTCAAAGAAGTGGTTACAGCGTCAAATGTTCTAGAGAAGAAAAACAGAATGGTGGACGCTGTCAGCTCCAAGATTACAAACAGGGACACTAGACCCCACAGTTCCACCAGATGGGAGAATCAAAGGCAGAGAAAGCACTTGCATACCTGTTCCTTGATGGTTTATAACAAACTCAGAAACTACTGTTTGGGAAAAGGTAAGAATTCCTAAAATTGTCTTTTAGCTTCTGTGTGTGTGTGTGTGTGTGTGTGTGTGTGTGTGCCGCACGTGATTATTAGTCACATTGCTCTGGTTAAATGAAATAACGATGTAAGAGATTAAAGACAGCTGATACCAGAAAAATAATGAAGAATATACTCGCTCAGTTTGAATATACAAGAGACAGAAACGGCTGGTAACAGATAAGAGCAATATTGACCAAGATTTAAAAGAAACTCAGGGGTATTTGAAATATATTTGAAACCAGGAGTAAATATATTGAGCGCCACGTACACAGTCATCTTAAATATCTGGGAATCCTACAGTAAGTTTCTGCTGTTATCTATTGGACCTAGAATATTTCAGTATACTTCCTTTTCCGGTTAATGAATTTAGCATTATCTTCCACTTAAATACTGAAGTCAAATTAATAAGACATTTTTAGACATAAGAAACTATTTTAAATTATCTTTCAAAAATGCAATTTTCCTCAGAACAAGCATCTTTTAAAAAAAAATCACACTATCTGGGATGCCTGAATGGATCACTCTGTTAAGCGTCTGTCTTCAGCACCTGTGATGATCCCACGGTCCTAGGATCAAGTCCCAGATTGTTCAGTGACAGCCTCTGCCTGTCACTCCCCCTGCTTGTCCTCTCTCTCTCTCTTTAAAAATTAATAAAATCTTTAAAAAAATTAAAATGTCACTATGTAACAAACCTCTGAGGTATCACCCCATTCAACAATAAGTGAAAAAACTAAGGATCTTTGAGAATAAACTAGGGAAAGTAAAATTGCTTGCAAACACAAATTTATGTAGTCATGAAAAAAATAAATCAAATACTCCTGATTTCAGCCACTTCCGAAGTATATCACTGGAGTACGGCACAGGTTCCTCTCAACCAGCAGCATCCTGAAGACTTTTGTTCCCTCTGCCCTCTCCCCAAAATTTCCTCTTAGTGTAGGATGTGGGTCCTCTGCCCTTACCTCACCCATAAAACCTCATCCCTTAAGGCAAACCATCATTATCAAATGTCTTGGATTGTCTCACTTTTAGAAAGTGAGGTAATTCCTGGTCAAGGAAAACCCATAACCTTCAAAAAGTACGGGGTTCGATCTATCTTCAGTAGAAAAACAGCTCTTGTTCTTTAGCATGAGACCACAACAGCAAATCAATTCTCAATTGTATTTTATCATTTTTGTTTTTGCAATTCTTTGGATAATAATCATTCAGTGTCCGAATACTTCCAGTGTAACTTGCTACAACCCAACACAGTTCACCCCTGCATAGGATAGCACCATTAGGCGGAAAGACACCAATGGCTGCAAAGGCAGGACCAAAAAGCTGTCTCAGGACGCATTTCCTCTGTGGAGAAAGACCTAGAGCTTTGACATGCTCCCTTAGCTCTTCTAAACTTGCAGGTCTCCGTTCACTTAGCACCTTGATTAGTCTTAGTTCTCCACAGAATTCTGTATGTACTTCAGAATCTCTACCCAAGACCACATTCGATTTTGACTGTTCTTCATGGTTCTCAACCATGACTGAGATGCCCCTCATTTCTTATGTGTTTTCGGTCAACAGTTGCTTACCCTGCCTCTTTCTGTCCAGCACCTGGGAATGGCACCTCCATGGGCATCCCAGAAAGTGGGAGCTATGGAGATATTTTTGCCTATTCCGTAATCAAAGAGAAATTTCTTTCATTCCCCTGTGCCACTGCCTTTCAAAAGGGACACAAGCAAACAAGAACAGTATGCCAGCTGCGTCAGTTGGAACACATGCATATCCTCTTCCGTTTAGGAATAGGATTTCTACCGAGCCGTCTCACAGTGGCCATATTTTGGTCTCAAACATGTCTCCGTATCCTCATTTAATGAATAACAGTAAGCATGTTGAACTGGACTACCATGGGTCACATTCAACGCGGCGGGGAGGGGGGGACTGTTTCAGTCTAATCAAATGGGCTGCGGGGGTGGGGAGGGTGAGTGCTTCCAGTCTTCTACGTAAGAAGCAGTAGTAGAAAATTAACTCAATCTTGTGGAGAGTTTAAATTCATAATACAATAGAACTGTATTTTATATACTCGATTTTTATGATTCACTGGGGCCTGTGAATTATCAGTGTGTGGTACATTTGTGCCCATTGCAAAGGACACGGAGCACGGTTTTAGCATTTAAGATTATTACACACATTTACAGTTGTAGGCCCTGCTTTATGATATTTTTCAGTCACGTTCATGATTTATCTGATGCTTGGCCTACCACAAAACGTCGAATTGTAACATTGCTCCTATGAGGAAATATAAAATCTTTATAACAATCTGCTCTACAGTCAGCCTTCTAAGAATGCATTGTGGTGACAAGGAGGAACATGCCATAGCAGTTTTATGAACTCTACTTGGCATAGATTTATGATTAAAGGATAAAATGCCCCTAGTGAATATTTAACAGCTTGTGTAAATCAAAAATTTAAATGTTTTTTTAACCTTAACCTTTAAAACCCTGTTTCAGGACTCCCCCTCTGACGAATACTCCCCTCTCTGCTCCTGTCCTGAGGGGAGTTTCCTGAAGATGCCATCTGCTAGGTTCATTTCACACCAAGTATCTCCTGCCTTGTACTGCAACCGTACTTCTCCAGTTTCTCTACGGGATGCCTATCAGCGTGGGATTTTCTACATGGGAAGACAAGTTTTGTTAGCCTGAACTAAAGAACACACATTATACTGTTTCAAGAAAAGGCAGTTCAACCATGTACACACTGACTGTGGTTTGTCCCGAAAAACATGACGATTTAGGAACACGTATGCCTCGAATTATCCAGAGTTCATTACCTTCATTACACTGTGGAAAGTAAAATCATTGAGCAAAATACTAAACCCGACTCATAGAGCCCAAGTTGAAACATATTCATTACAACAACCGCTGAGTAGAATATAATTTTAAATATTTTCAAAGGATTATAGTAGAGACGACATTATTTGTTATTTAGAAAACAAAAGTTAGCTGGAGGACTTCAGGTATAAAAACACCTTATATTACTAAAGAACAACTCTGAGGATATTTATATTTAGATATTTGTCTTGAAAAAATCTCGAGGTATAATTCCAATGGCAAAGAATTCTTGTCAGCCAATATCTAGAGATCTATGTTCAAATACCGGTGTTTGGCAGAGTATGAAGATATCATCGTAAAACTCACGCTGCCCTCACTGGATCATTATGAATGAAGTTATTATAACTAGAATCTGACCTTATGCTGCTATAAAACTCCTCATTTTCCACAAGATAATACTGCTGTCAGTTGGTTGAGCAACGAGATCTTAACCTTTCGTTTGAGACAAATACGTGAATGAACATTTAAATGTTCTTACACATGAGAAATAATTTCCCTATCCATTCTATTAAATACCTTAATAATATAGCAGTATTTTATGTTACTCTGAAGTATAAAAAGTACTCTATATAGCAGTATTTTCTGTTACTCTGAAGTATAAAAAGTCTATTACTCCTGACACTAATAATGGATAACCAGCATCTAGTACTCAATAGGAGATTTTCTGAGAGAGCATTTTGGAAGACACCCATGAAGACAGATGCTTTAACACAAATAATATTGTCCTCTCTCTAGCAGAACTGTGGAAAACAGTTTTAAACATAAAGGTATTTCAATTAATCAGGGAAGTTTATTTAGTTGCATTAGAGCTCTAAATGGAAAATATAAGGCATTGGTTATGTCATATAAACTAGGCAATAAATACATATTGGATGTCTACCATGCTCAGCTCCTATTCCAAACTTTGGAGATAAAATGACAAAGCAAAGAAACTTGGTCTCCTGTCACTCAGAAGGCAATCTATAGTGACTCTGGAGAAAAGGAAGACAGAATATGAAATACAGTGATTTTTGCTGCTACTATTTGAGTAAGAGAACTGTAATATTGGAAAAAGTAAAGGGGGGGGAGGGAAGGAGAGAGAGAATGCAGATTAAACTTTTAGGAAACCTAAAAGCAACTTATGCAGAATAAAATGTTAGGTGAATGGTGGAATGGAAGAGATTAATGAAAATGAGTCATACCAGAGAAGAGAGTGAGGGCTTTGGTAGTCTTAAGGACTTTGTATTTTTTTCATGTAGGAAAAAAAATGCATAAGTATCATTTGAATCTATCAAAATAAGCAAACTCCTTTAGATGAAGTTGGGTTTGTTTTGTCATTTGTCTCTTTGTATGTTTTGATTTCTTTTTGTTGGAGATGATGCTAGAATCATGGCAGAAATTTGGTGGAAAGCTTATAGGATGAAAACTGATAAATTTACAATCCTTATTTCATAAATAATCCTACTTAGATCAAGGTTTTGTTCCTAACCCATAAAAAGAGTTCTATTGTGCTCTCTAATTATAAGATTTAAGAAATCAGATTTTCCTTTCTTTTTCAAAAAGATGTGTTTGAGAGCAAGAGAGTGCACGTGATCATGGGAGGAGGGGCAGAGGGAAAGAGATACTTAAGCAGACTCTGTGCTGAGTGTGGAGTCCCACTAGGGATTGGGACCTCACACCCCCGAGATCATGACCTGACCCTGAACCATGTATAGCCCATGTATTTTGTTAAATTTGATTTTAAGCTACTCTTGTCACCTTTGTTGAACAGTGAAACCAAATAGGGATGGAAGAATGGCACTTGTATAGGTTAAAAGATATATGATTAAACTATTACAATCCCATGGCACTGATGTAGTCTCTAATGCATTTTTATAATGGTTTTCAGTTTATTTAATCATTTAAAAAATGCAACAGTGCTAGTCTTCTATAAGTTTTATGCCTCCAAAATAGATTCTAATTTTTTTTAATGTTGTGAAAGGGAACTTTCCCATTATGCCACGTTCTAGGTTTACAACAAAATTGAGATGGAAAAACAGTGGTTTCCCATATTTTCCATCCCCACACACATACATAATCTGCTCCATTATCAATATCACTCACCAGAATGGTGTATTTGCTACCGAGGGTGAACCTACAGTGACACATCATCATCACCAAAGTGAATAGTTTACATTAGGGTATACTCACTGCTGGGTATTATTTGGGATGGGACAAGTGTATAATAATATATATTTGTCACTATAATACCATAGAAAGTATTTCACTATCCTAAAAATCCTCTATCTTCTACCTATTCATTTCTCCTTATTGCCCCCCATCCTTACCCCCAGTAACCATTGATCTTTCTTGCCAGTTTGCCTTTTCCAGAATATTATGTACTTGGAAATATACAGTACGTAGCCTTTTCATATCAGCTTATTTCATTTAGAGTATGCATTTGAGGCTCCTTCATGACTTTTCATGGCTTGACAGTTCCTTGCTTCTTAGTGCTAATATTCCATTCTCTGGATGTACTATGGTTTATTCATTCAGCCACCCCCTGAAGAGTATTTTGGTCACTCTATCTTTTTGCAATTATAAATAATGCTGTCATAAACATCCATGTGTGGCTTTTTTGGTGGCTTTTTGTGTGAATATAAATTTACCACTCCTTTGGGTAAATACTAAGAAACATGATTACTGGATTTTATGGCAAGAGTATCTTCAGTTTTTAAATAAGCCACCTATTTGTCTTCTCAAGTGGCTGTGTTATCTTGT
This sequence comes from Neogale vison, assembly GCF_020171115.1. Taxonomy (NCBI): domain Eukaryota; kingdom Metazoa; phylum Chordata; class Mammalia; order Carnivora; family Mustelidae; genus Neogale; species Neogale vison. The sequence goes on from NC_058101.1 coordinate 203,367,083, forward strand.
GTTCTCACCAGTGATGGGTGAGAGTTCCTGATGCTCCACATCCTCACACACACTCCGCATCATCAGTTCGGGATTTCCGCCACGCTACTAGGTGTGTAGTAGTATCTCATGGTTATTTCAAGTTACATGGATCATGTCTTTGATATTATATCTAAAACACCATCACCATACCAAAGGTCTCTAGGATTTCTCCCATGTTCTCTTCCAAAAGTTTCATAGCTATGCATTTCACATAGATTGTGATCCCTTTGAGTTACTCTTTGTGAAGAGTATAAGGTCTGAATCTAGAATCATTCTTTTGCATGTAGGTGTCCTTTTGTTAGAGCACCATTTACTGAAAAAACAACTTTGTTCTATCATATTGTCTTTTCTCTTTTGTTAAAGAAGAGCTGATAATATGGGACATCTATTTTGGGCTATTTTGTTTCACTGATCTACTTCCCTAATTTCTCTTGATCATCATACTGTTTTGATTACTGTATCATTACAGTAGGTCATGAAGTCGGATAGTGTAAGTCTTCCAACTTTGTTCTTTTCCTTCAATATTGTGTGGGTTAGTCTGGGTCTTCCTGACCCAGTCTGCAAATGTTCATGAAATTTCTTTCTTCCATTTTGATTGAGATGGCACCTCTTGAAAATATTGTCTTCCCATCCATAAACATAGAACACCATTCATTTATTTACTCCTTTGATTTCATTCATCAGAGTTTTAGAATTTTCCTCATCTAGAACTTGAACATTTTTTATTAGATTTATGCTTAAGTATTTCATTTTGTGGGGTGTTAATGTAAATTATATTATTTTAATTTCAAATTCCATTTGTTCACTTTGGTAATAGGAAAGCTTTTGAGTTTTGTTTATTTACCTTTGCTTCTAACTGCAACCTTATTATAAATGACTTCTAGTTCTTGGAGTTTTTTTGGCAATTCCTTTAGATTATCTACATAGACAATGATAACCATTTCTGATATTAAAAATTCATAATTGTTCATTCTGTTATTAATTAGCCAGCCACTGGCTTATCAATTTTATTCATCTTTGCTAAAAACCAGTTTCTCCTTTCACTGATTTTTTCTGTTGATTTTCTATTTCCAGTTTTATTGATTTCTGTTGTTTTTTTTTTTTTTTTGCTTACTTTAATATGCTTTTCTATATCTAGTTTCCTAAGATGGAAGCTGAGCTTATTGATTTTTAGATATTCTTTTTTAAAAAAATTTTTAAATTTCTTTTGTGTACCAGAATTCATTGTTTATGTACCACACCCAGTGTTCCATACAATATGTGCCCTCCACAACACCCACCACCATGCTCACCCAACATCCCACCTCCAGCCCCTTCAAAACCCTCAGATTGTTTTTCAGAGTCTATAGTCTCTCATGGTTTATCTCCCCCTCCAATTTCCCTCAACTCCCTTCTCCTCTCCATCTCCCCATGTCCTCAGTGTTATACTTTTTTAATGTATTTACTCAGTGCTATAAATTTCCCTCTAAGCACAGCATTTACTGCATCCTATGAATTTGGGTAAATTGTATTTTCATTTAGTTCAATTTTTTTTTAATTTCTCTCTTCTTTTCTTCTGTGACCCATGCATAATTTAGAAGTGTGTTGCTTAATCTTTACATATTGGGGGATTTTCCGGTTATTTTTCTAGTATTGATTTCTAGTTTAATTCCATTAAGATCTGAAAGCAGACTCTGTGGTTTTTATTCTTTATATTTATTAGGGTCTACTTTATAGCCCAGAATGTGGTCTGTCTTCATGAATATTTTATGTGACCTGGAGAAAAATGTGTACTGTCATATTGGACGAAATAGAATATAATGTCATTTATATCTAGTTGATTGACAGTGTTGAGTTCAGTTATATTCTCACTGATTTTCTGCCTTCTGGATCTTTGCATTTCTGAAGGAAGTGTATTGAAGTTTTCAACTTTAATAGTGGATTCATCTGCTTCTCCTTGCACTTCTACCAGTTTTGCTTAATGCAGTTTGAAACTCTAGTGTTTGAGACATACACGTCAGTAATTGTTAGTCTTCCCAGAAAATTTACTCCCTTATTAGTATGTAATATGTTTTCTTGGTCCCTGGTAACTTTCCTTACTTTGAGTCTGCTCTGTCTTAAGTTAATATAGTTATTCTCACTTTCTTTTCACTAGTGTTATCATGGTATATTTTTCTCTATTCGTTTAATTTTAATCATATGTGTCTTTATATTTAAAATAGGTTTCTTATAGACAACATTAAGCTGGGTCATATTTTCTGGCCTAATCTGACAATTTTAATTGGTATATTTAGGTCACTGAAAGACTAATTTGATATAGCTGGATTAGGATTATATATGTTGTTATCATTTCCTACTTATTGTGTTAGTTTATTCCTATCTTTGTCTTCCACTTTTTTCTGTCTTGTATATTTTTAACTGAATATTTTGTATGATTCCATTTTCTCTCCTTCTTAGTATATCAAATGTACATTTTTTTTCTTCTCTCTCTCTCTCTTTTTTTTTTTTAGTGGTTGTCCTAGATTTCTCAATATACTTTTACAGCTAATCCAGGTTCTCTTTCAAGTAACACTGTGCTACTTCATAGTAGTATCCTCCTTTCTATTCATCCCTTATACTACTTCTCTCATTTATTTCACTTATACATAAGCATATATATACATAAACATACAAATTCAAATATATTGTTGCTATTATTTTGAACAAATTATTTTGTGTTATGTAAATTAAGAATAAGAAGCACAAAGGTTTTTAATTTCATCCTTCTTCAAGGATCTTCCTGTCTTTATGTAGACTCAAGGTCTGACTGGTATCATTTTCCTACTCTCTAAAGAAGTTTTTAAACATTTCTTACATGGCAAACAAATTCCCTTCGTTTTTGTTTGCCTCAGATAGTCTTTATCCCCTCTTCACTCTTGGCAATTAATTTACAGAGTATGCAATTCTAAGTTTGTGGGTTATTTGCCCCCAACATTCTAATTATTTTATTCCATTTCTCCTCTTGCTTGCATGGTTTCTGAGAAGTAGACATAACACTTACCTTTGTTCCTCCATAGTATCACTTTATAAAGATTTTTCTTAACCTCTGATTTTTTGTATTTGAGAAGGACATGCCTAGGTACAATTTTTTTGGACATTTATCTCCATAGTTTTTTCTGAGCATGCTGGATCTGTGGTTTGGTATTCAACATTAATTTAGAGAAATCATCAGTCATTATTGTTTCAAATATTTTTTCTTTCTCTCTTTTCCTTGTGATATTCTCGTTATATTTATGTTACACCTTTTGTAATTGCACCACAGTCCTTAGATAATCTTTTCTTTTCAGGTTACCATTTTCTTCGCTTTTTGTCTTGAAGACTCTGACACATCCTCTAGCACAGAGATTCTTTCCTCTGTTGTGTGTAGCATACTTGTCAGTCTATCGAAAGCATTCTTCATTCTGTTATGATGTTTTTATATCTGGCATTTCTTTTTGGTTCTTAGAATTTTCATGTTTGCTCATCTTGCCCCTCTGTTCCTGCATGCAATCTGCTTTATCTACTGGAGTCCTCAGCACATTAGTCATAGTTGTTTTAAACTGCCCATATGGTAGTTCCATTATCCTTGTCATGTCTGGGTCTGATGCTTTCTCTGTTTCTTCAAATTATATGTTTCGCTTTTTGTTATGTCTTGTAACTTCCTTGTGGAATGTACAGATTATATACTGGTTAGAAGACATTGGAGAAGGTGAGCCATTAGTAAGGTGGTTGTGAGATGTGAGGGAGGGGAAGAGTACTATTGTCCTATGATTAGGTCTCAATCTTCTAGTGAGCCTATGTCTCTGGACTGTGAACTTGACAATTCTGGGGGTGGGGGGGGGTTGTTTTCTTTTTTGTTTTGTTTTGTTCTGGTTTTTTCCTCCTTTCTTAGGTGGGACAAGCTGATAGAGTGGCCTGGAGTTGGACATTTCCATTCCAGTCAATTAAGCTTCAGTAATACACCAGTAGTTTAAGCTTCATTTATCTAGTTTTCTCTGGTTACAGGCCTTGGTAAGAATAGAGCATTCTGAGGTCTTTCAAAAAATGGTTCATTTTTCCTTTCCCCTGAAGGGGCTTCCCTAGAAGCCTGAGAGTTTTCTAAGATAGTTACTGTGGATTCTGGTTGAGCTCCCAGGAAGTAAATATCACCATGTTTTGCCCCTCCCCAAGCCTTCCCACTGTAACTGAATCTCCCTGGGGCTTTTATATCTTCAACTTGTCCACAGTGAGCCTCCAATACTTTTTCATCAGTTATGATTTAGGGTTTCCTACTCCAGCACTAATTTCTATAGTGATTTCAGCCCACGAGTCTGCTCCAGTAAACTGTGACTCCCTATTCTTCTTGTCTCTCCTATCTTGGAGGCAATGGTTTGCCTTGTGTCCTCTCTTAATGGATATAAGAAGAGTTGCTGATTTTCAGTCTGTTCAGATTTTTGCCTGTTGTTAGGACAAAGTTGGCCTAACCCCCAAACTTCTTCCATGCACAACTGGAAACCTTGCCATATCATTTTAGTATATATTAATATTTCCTTTTAATAATAGTTGAAAATTTTAAGGTAATAAAATACTTACATACTTAATACTCACTTAACTACTTATATAATTGTTTCTGTAACTATAAAAAGAAAATATACTAAGGTTGTTCCCAATAGGAAAAAAAAAATTAAAAACTGCAATACAGGCACCTGTTAAATTATTACACACTTGTAGTTTAATTGGGAAGAAGTATGCTACAGAGAGGTAAGCTAGTTATTTAGTTATTTGATTCACATTTTAGTTCTTGTTCAGGATTTATTTTTATCTAGGTATAATCTAGAGATGGAGATGAGTTCACTGAAATTGTACACATTTTTTATATAAGTATAAAATTTAATTTATTTATTTTTTGGTAAGAGTACCCATAACGTTTGAAACATCTCAAGTAAATATGACCACAGAAACAAGTAGAAATTACTACTTGAAGGCTTTAGAAACACTCTTCAATGAGTAAGTATTTATAATGATATACTGAAGGCTACATTTTCATATAACTCTCAACCAACTTAGAAAACAGGAAAATATCTCAAAATTTTGGGAAATTCAAAATCTTTGCCTACAGGTTCAAGAAAACACAAGCTTTCCTTTACTGTCATGATTCAGATATGGTTGGTCATTTTTAAGCTTTTTTTTTTTCTGATTCTATTGCTATGAACAAGTATTTCCATTACTGAATTAATGAATGCCACCTAAAATATTAAATGAATCAATTAACACTGGACTTAAATATTCAGTTGTATAGGACTGAAATAGGTTTCTACAAGATCCATATATGTTTGAACCCTAACCCTGAATGCTTAGGAATGTTACTGTATTTGAATATAGAGACTTCAAGATGTAAATAAGTTAAAATTTAACTTAAGGCTATTAGGATGGACCCTACTGACCTTACTGGTGTCCTTACAAGAAGAAGAAATTTGGATGAAGAAATGGAAGGGACATGTGTACAAAGATTAAACAACTGCATGTGCCTCCCCACGGGCTATAGCTTGTCTTTATGATGGGGAGTTATTTTCCAAAGTTCTCCTAATGCAGACATAGCACACTCCTGTCCTCATACCACAGGACAGTGCTGTGCAACATCCCACCAGCGTAAATTAATCTGCACCCTGGAGGATTGTTTCCAGTGGACCTCCTGATAGGGAAACCATGTGCTTCATACACAGGGTAATGCCATAACACACATGATGTGCTTGCCTGCCAGTCAATTCTCCCCTGCCCTGGGTGGTTATTCCTCATGGCCCCTCTACATGGATTGTGTGTACTTCAAGTCTCCCAAATACAGAGGCATTCCAACTCCCAGTGTGTACGGATATGCCCACACACTGGACTCATCTCACCTGCACATTGGATAGTTATTACTTGATTGCCAGGGAACTCAACTAGCTCCAGAAGAAGCAAGCTAGTGTCTGTCTTTGCCTTCAAGTGGGTTGAAGCCACACCCTCTCTTATAAGGTTTAACTCCTAGCCTTAGAAGGGGATCCCTTATTTCCAATCTTGTTCTTTCTTGATGACTCTCAATTCTCTAGGGTATCTGTTTGTTATCTTTATGCCTTTATAAGTTTGTCTCCTAATATAGCTTCATAATCAGTTATATTAAACTTCTGTATAACTATGTCATTTTTGTCTCCTGACTGGAGACAAAATGCATGTTTTGCCTAATAAGGTATCAGATTTCTTACAAGCAAGGCCTTGAAAGAATGTTGTGTGCTTTCTCTTACATCAGTATTCTAATGATGTAGCCATCATTAGAATATTCCATGGAGGACATTAGGAGAAGGAAAGGAAAAGTGAATTGGGGTAAATTTGGAGGGGGAGATGAGCATGAGAGACTGTGGACTCTGAGAAACAAACTGAGGGTTTTGGAGGGGAGGGTGTGAAGGGCTGAGTGAGCCTGGTGGTGGGTACTAAGGAGGGCGCAGATTGAATGGAGCACTGGGTGTGGTGCCTAAACAATGAATCTTGGAACACTGAAAAAATTAAATTAAAGTTTTAAAAAAAGGATGTTCCAAGGAAACCTAGCTAGATTAAGGAATAGGATTGTAAACATGAAAACACATGGAGGGGAACAGAGTTTTCACAACTTCTAAGGTAACAGAGCCAAGATTGGCAGAACTGCCTAGGTAACCCATACCTGACTGTAGACCAATGTGTATAGCTTTGACCAAAAATTGTGCCCAGTCCACACACACTTGTTAGAAATATATCCTTGTTGCTTGGAGCCACTAGGTATAGGGTAATTCATTATGCAGGAAGACTGTGGCAAAAGATAATTAATTCAAGAACCCATATACACATGGAAATCCTAAACCCTAAACTCTAACTCCATAATCTTCCATCCATATGAAGCCAATAATCCAAGTTTTTAAGATGAGTAAAGCAACTTTAAGGGGAACTAAAGGAGAAATTTTAAAATTCCCAACTCTATATCATTCAATCTACCACAGAAGATTCAGAACCTACAAAGAACAAGACAGAAACTCCATATAATTTGGCAAAAAGAAAAAAGAAAAACTGAAAGAGGATTATCAAAACATGAAGTCACTCAACACTATTAGCCATCAGTGAACTGCAAACTAAAAGTGCAACGCAATACTACTGCAGGTGCACTGTAATAGCTAAAGAAAAACAAAGCACAAGACAAGCAATACTCTTCCAGTTACCTAATGAAACATAATGAACTCCCTTACAATGAGCAGACTGAAGCATCTCCATTTTCTATCTCTTGATTTCCGCCTCCTGCCTTAAGTTTCAAAAATTCTATCAGCCTTACTTTGGGAATTTCTGTGTTCTATTTGGCAGGAAAGCAAGTCTAGTAGCTGGGCCAGTGAGGAATATCCAAGACAATTTCACTCCTGCGAAGGCATGGAAGGTTTGCGGGAAGGTTGGGATTCACTGGTGCTGTCCAACCAGAGCCTGCTAGCACGGTGGTATGACAGTAATCAGACAACCTATGTGGAGGCTCAGAGCTCCAGATGAGGGGGTTTCCAAGAGGCCCACAGAGAAGCTGCAATGCTTCCTATTCCTAACTGGCCTTGGGAATTTCAGAACTTCACTTCTCTTACAGTCGACTGGCCAATGAATTCTTCAAGGCCAGCCCCCCATCAGGAGGAAGGGAATTAGATTCCACCTCTCAACAGGAGAGTGAGACGAGAATTATTAGCCGTCATCAACCTGCGCAATTACAGCTATTTGCAAAGAGGGTTAAGACCTGGGTGATGGGAATGGCATATCTAGTTTTGAAAACAGTTTGGCTCTACACTCTAGAGCTAATAATAATCATCATCCAACATCCAACAGTTACTCTTCTAAATAATTACATACACGTAAACATTTGTTCTCTCGAAGACATGGTCCAAAATGATTACTGTAGTGCCGTTTAGGCCCAAATGAGAAAACGGAAGCATGTCCTTTAACAGTAAAATGGCTAAAGGCTGTGTGACAGATGACAGCAATCCCCCATCCAACATGCTCTTGAAATAAGATTTTGACAATTTCATTTTATGAAGGTGGGTTGTCTATTACCCCCCCCACCCCACCTTGACTCTGGGTAGACTGGTGATTATTATTAAAGTGACACTATGGGACTTTTGAAGGTAAGTCATGAAATGACAGAAAATCCCTACCTGATTCTCTTGGGTCCTCACTCTTAGAACCCAGGCCCCATGTCACAAGGGAACCCAAGCAACCCACAGAGAACAAACCTGGAGAGGAAACTGCACTTTGAATGAGCTTCTGCCAACAAGCGAACCACAAAAGTCAGCCATCTTTAAAATCAACCCCCTAGGGGCGGCGCCTGAGTGGCTCAGTGGGTTAAGCCTCTACCTTTGGCTCAGGTCATGATCTCAGGGTCCTGGAATCGAGCCCCGCATTGGGCTCTCTGCTCCGCGGAGAGCCTGTTTCCTCCTCTCTCTCTCTGCCTGTCACTCTGCCTACTTGTGATCTCTCTCTGTCAAATAAATAAATAAAATCTTAAAAAAAAAAAATTAAGCCCCTCGCCCTGAGTCAGTCTGCCCTAGCTGACACCAGCTGGAGCCAAGGTGAGCACAGTCATCATCATTGTGCCTAATTACAGGCTTGGACCAAAATAAATGACTGTCATTAATTCCAGCCACTACATTTTGAGGTACTTCTTATGCAGCTATAATAACTGGGACAGAATGACGCACTGGTGTGAGAACAAGAAAGCAGCTAAGAGTCTGAATGTTTTCTGGGAAAAAAAAAGTAGTTTTAGTGAAATTGTTTTAGTAAAAATTGTAGCATTTTAGTGAAATCATAAAAAAGCCTCAAGGAGGCAGCTCATAAAGATCTGAAGAAAGGATGTGTTATCAGAAGTTGGAGCTCCGTGTCAAGCAGAGGCAGCATTGCTGGCAATACGGTCACCTGTCATACTCATGGGGACAGGGAAAGTGCCCACCGAACTGGGTGACCTAGCTAAAGGAGATTTTCAGGTAGAATATTTGAAGTGCCATCTGGCACCTTCTCACTCTTTATGATAAAATGTGAGAAGAGAGACACAGCATAAAGAAGTGTTTAAACTTTAAAAAGCCAAGACATACTGGGTTGTAAAATAAAATTGTTTCTCATTTCCAGCCTCTCCCATGGCAAAATATTCTCAAATTATCAAAGACTGAATGTCAGTTAGGACCATAACCACCGTTGTTAAGACTTCAGAAGTATTTAAAGGAACGATTCATAAAATCAGACCAAAAAAAATACTGAAAAATATCCTCAGGGAATGTTTTTCAAGTCTTCATTAGACAACAGGGCTTCTAAGACTCCTGAAAGCAAGGCTCTACACCTGCCTTATGCAGAGAGGAAGGCAGGGAAGGATTTATGGCTGTGGGTTTTGTCTGATATAAATATATATGTATACACAAATCGCATATAGATCATACACATGAAAATATATCATCTATATGGCTGTTGTTTTTAGTCACTAGTTCTCCTACAGTGGTGCACAAGACAGCAAGGGTATCCTGGAACCCCACGGCATATTTGCACAAAGCAATAGGACTATGGCGGAATGACAATAACAGATACTACAAAAGAGAACACAAGTATATGGATGATTCTTGAGTAATGGTGGGACCCAAAACTACATAAAATGTAATTCAATTATGAATGTTTAAAAGTGAACAAAGCCTTCTCATTTTTTAATTTACAAGTCCTAAACTTGTATCTCTAGGAGGTGGTAAGGCTTGGTATGGGTAAAAAATGAAATTTTTCTTTTTATATATTACTAATGTTCTGTTTCCTGATTTTCTGAGTGAACTCTATATGGGTGTGTTTTATTAGATTTTATCAAGCTGTATCCTTATTATTGGTGCCCTTTCTGTACATGTTATAGCTGTGTCTGTTAGGATTCAGTCTTGAAAACAGAAGGAGATCAATCCGGTTAAGGCACTCGAGGCTCCTAGCCATGACTGGAAGAACATAAAAGTACTGAGTTATATTGTGCTCTAATCATGGAACAATAATGGCTAAAAACCCATATTGTAATCTGGAGGCTAGCCACTACAAGAAAAGCAGGACAGTGTTTCAGTAACAAGCTAATGGTGGAGAAAATGGAATAAACATGATAAATACAGTATTGATCCAAAGGATGGCAAAAGAACAGGAAACATGTAACAGCTATGACAATAGGACAAAAAGAACAATGCTAAGTTGAAAGCTATCACGGGGGGCGCCTGGGTGGCTCAGTGGGTTAAGGCCTCTGCCTTCGGCTCGGGTCATGATCCCAGGGTACTGGGATCGAGCCCCGCATCGGGCTCTCTGCTCAGCGGGGAGCCTGCTTCCCTTCCTCTCTGCCTGCCTCTCTGCCTACTTGTGATCTCTGTCTGTCAAGTAAATAAATGAAATCTTAAAAAAAAAAAAAAAAAAAAAAGCTATCACGGTAAATACACCAGTAATTGCTTCATGCTACCTGATCTAAACAGGTCAAAGAAAAATGCATATTAAAAGGCAAAATATGCCAGATAGTTATGAATTACTTCACCTGAATAAACCATGGAGTTAAAAAAAAAAAAGTCGAAATAGCTTTCCTGATAACCCTCCTCCCAGGTTTGGTGTAACGTGTGTCTATTCTGAAACCTGAATGCCCATGGCAATGGGATAACCACAAAGCAGTTTAATCTTTTTGAAAATATTTATTTATTGATTTGACAGAGAAGGAGTGGGAATGGGTTGAGGGGCAGAGGAAAAGAGAGACTCTTAAGCCAGTCCCACTGAGTGGGGAGCCCAACGCAGGGCTCAATCCCAGGACCTGAGTCATGAGCTGAGCTGACACCAAGAGTGCATACGTGACCCGCAGCCACCCAAGTGCCCCATCAGGCAGTCAGTCTTCAGAGAGAACAGATTCCACATCCCTGTGCCTCTAAACCAGTTACTTCGATTATTTTACATTTCCATTTTCCTCACCTATAAAATGGATAGGAATACTACCTCCATTACAGGTTTGGATGGGATGAGCTGAAGAAAGTTGTTAACAAACTGCCCGGTACCTAGTAACAATCGGTGGCACAATGATTACTGTCATTTCTATGTATAAAGGATTCAATGCTAATCAGAAATGACGATACAGCTTCAAGTTCTGAGCTCATTATTTTCATTCATCCCTTCTTGTCTAGATGTCATTGGCAAGAAGTCTCTTTTTTTTTTTTTTTTTTTAAGGTAGAGTTCATGTTGCCATATTCCCTGAATTCTTTCATGCTTGTACTGAAAAAAAATATCGTGACTCTGGTTAATATTCTTGGGTCATATTTTATTTCCCTCAATACTTGCAAGGTAGTGTTTCATTGTTTTCTGATTTTGACTATTACTGTGGAGAAGTTGGAGCCAGGTTAATTTTTCCTGCATTTAAGTGGCATTTTTTTTGGTGTGATTACCTAAAGAATTCTCTTTATCCTGAAGTTCAATAGCTTAACTTCAGGCTATGTAGTCTTTGCTAGAATGTCATGACATTTATTAAACGGCCTTTGGAAGAGTTAATTTCCATTAATTGGGTGGTGTATCCTTTCCACACAAAAGGAGACCACTGGGCTTCACATCATTTCCCCAATTCAATATGTTGGTCTAGAGTCTGGTTGGAGAGAACTACCCTGTTCACTTTACCACATTGCATACTTTTCTAGCTGTCAGTAGTTTCCATTCTTTTTTTTTTTTTTTAAGATTTTATTTATTTATTTGACAAACTGAGATCTCAAGTAGGCAGAGAGGCAGACAGAGAGAGAGAGAGGAGGAAGCAGGCTCCCCGCTGAGCAGAGAGCCCGATGTGGGGCCCCATCCCAGGACCCTGAGATCATGACCTGAGCCGAAGGCAGAGGCCCAACCCATTGAGCTACCCAGGCGCCCAGTAGTTTCCATTCTTCATCAGAGTAGGGAAATGTGTGCGTATGAAGTTTGTTCATCTATACATTTGGATAGGTTAACGGGAATTTCTCGAAATTTTATCATTTTACCAGATGATGTCAAAGGGAAGAAGTCACTTTTGGAACTGTGATTCCTTGTTGATTTTCCTGCAAGATCCAAATACATGAATCTTGTTTTGTCCCTTTGCTTAAAATTTTTAGTGTGATTTAAGTTATATTCCTTTCCTTATTTTATTTTGTTTACGCAATTTTATTTCTTTTTTCATTTGTTGACTAGCTTTTACTAGTTTTTGACCATTTCATTAGATTTTGGGAAAGGACATTCTATGAAATTTAAATTCATTGTCTTACTTATGCCCTTATTACAGCTTTCTAAGAGGCAATTAAGGGTACATGTATTTTTTAAGATTTTATTTAGTCATTGGACAGAGAGAGAGACAGAAAGAGAGGAGACACAAGTCAGGGGATTAGGAGAGGGAGAAGCAGGCTTCCCACTTAGCAGGAAGGCCAATGCAGTGCTCAATCCCAGGACCTTGGGATCATGACTTGAGCTGAAGGCAGACATTTAACCAAATGAGCCACCCAGGAGCCCCATGGACACTTGTATTCAAAAGAGTATTTGAAGGAGAAAACTTTCATCAAGAGCTCTAGATAAGTCTAATAACTTTCAAGAAGTCAATAAAACAACTTCAAAAAAATAATGATTCTTTCTTAACAAGAACTGAAAAATATAGGGAAAGTATTTTTTTTTAATAAATAAAGATGAGGAGAGCCAGAATTAAGGTAAGAATTATGTGTATTTTGTATAACCACATGAAATATTAGGCTGAGGATGGTTGATCTTATAGCTTTAGTAACTGTACATACACCACTATGTTCCAATGTATACTATGGTAAATGAAGTTAAAGATTTTCACAAGTGACATTATCTATAAACTAAATGAGATTCCCAAGCATTTTGCAACCACTAGAAAAGAGGGTTAAAATATTAAATGACAAACACCACAAAGTACATTTACACATTTAAAAACTGTAAGTGCTAACAAAAAAAACAGGAGTTATGAAGTGTTAAAATCTTAATTACACGTTCATCCTTCTACCTTGTGGGTACTGAATATACATGTGGGTTTTATTGTACTTTTAGAATTGTGACTTGTTCTTTCAGCATTATGGTTGGTGTTTCTAATTGTGAATAATGTTTTCAAATATAATGTTCCTTAAATGATTATTTTTATTACAGATTGGTATCTGGCTCTTCCATAAAAATCAATATAGAATTTGAGAGGATCTTAGAATTTTAAACTTCAGTGGGGTCATAGAGATCAGATACTATCAACTCCTTCATTTTACTGATGAGAAAAGACCTGCATAGATGTTGAAACTTGCCAAGCTTCTGATATTTTATATATATAATATTTATATGTATATTATATATATGTAAAATTTATAACAGAAGAGATGTAATTATTTTTGGAAGGAAGAGAATATATACACTGTCATGTTTAAAAAAAAAAAAGGAAAACTTCTATTTTGTTTTATTCCTAGAACAAACATACAGTTGTGTACAACTGTGACTGCTTTCAAAACTTAGTCACGGTATGATTTTTTATTTTTTCTTACATTATCAAAAATTAATTAAACCATTTCTGCAAATATTAATATGTATTTTCAGTATCTGCTTAATTCTTGGCCTCCAGCATTCTAGACAGTTTGTGGTTATATGGGATCGATTTTGGGAAGCTGAAGGGGCTCCGTTTTTGAAAGGCCCCATTTCTTCTGTTCTTCTGCTAAGCCCCATTTACTCACGTTCTGTATTTTGCATCTGAGTCAAAACCAAAGAAGCTGTGTGCCCACTCCAAGAAGCAAGAAAATGAATCATTCTTTGAGTTCTGTCCTAGGCCCCCAAACACCAAACACTAACTAGCAAGAGCAGGATCCCAAATACATTCTAGTACATTAGCTTTGAACACACCTCTGCTGACACTGGCCTCAACACCTTCTACCTTCAAGGATTTACAAAATAACACCCATTAGTCACTTCCACTTGAGGGGATCCTACACTGGATTCTTGAAGGAACACGTATCCAGGACCCCTTTCCAGTATAAATTCCTAACCCCAAGCAACTACAAGACTTACCTTCTCTACTTGCTGACTCTCCCAGACACCCTGTCTGCTATCCTCTGTCATTCACGCTATTCAATAAACTCTACTTTTTGGGGCGCCTGTGTAACTCAGTCGGTTAAGCATCTGCCTTGGGCTTGGTCACTATCCCGGGGTCCAGCCCCGAATCTGATGGAGCCTGCTTCTCCTCCCTCTCACCACAGCCAACCCTTACCCTCTGCTCCTGCCCTCTCTCACTCTCTATCTCAAATAAATAAATAAAACCTTAAAAATTTTTAAAAAAATTAACTCTGCTTTCACTTCCTCAGGCTCATATTTGATCTTTATTTTACAAAGCCAAAGACCCTCCTGGCTGGTGCTGCGCCCCTGCTTCCCCGGCCACACTCCTCCCCAGTACCCCGCCTGCCTGCATCCGGATGTCTCGAGTCCCAGCTAGGAATGAGCACATACGCAGGTCTAGAATGAGGATCTGAGATTCAAGCTGTAAATTCTTGTCTCACAGAATCCTGTTCTTGCTTCCAAAAGAAGGACCAACAGTGCTCTACAGAGGGGGGGTTAATGATAAGAAATTGAAAAATTAAATTTTAAAATCGAATATTTCTGTCAGAAATAACACATTTTAGTATTTTAGGATGAGGGAATACAACAGAGATTTTCTTGCCAGTCACATCTCTTTGTGCACAAAGAGTAGAAAAGTGTTAGATTTCTGAGAAAACACGCAGCTTTAGGAAAGGAGAAATTTTAATTTTTTCAGGACAAGTGTGAGCAGCTGTCACTTAAGACCTGCCTGAATCTTGGATATAAAAACTCTCTCATTAGAATAGAGTTCCTATAATTATTGTACAGGTAATCTTTAATAATAGCACAAAAATAGAAGTTCAGAGAGACTCAAAATGGTACAACAGTAATAAAAATTAATAACAATAATAATTCTAAGAGAAAGATAAACGTCAGCCCTCTTTCCCTAGGCTTTGAATTCCAGGAGATCAGAGACACCTCAGAAAAGAAGGTTCAGAGTAAGCTATGTCACATTGTGCTTCCTTGTTTTTCAAATGTTATCACTGGATTCTTCACAAATAATTGACATCAACAAGAGAGCACATTTATCTTCTAAATATTATCTATTTATCACCATTATGGACATACTCCTTTAACTCCAATCTTTCTGGATGGCTTTGGAAGCAGTTCTTTGTCTTTTTCTATCGAAGTAATAAATAACATTTAAATCATTTATCAGTCTAATATCCACCCGGCTACACACAGTCAAGGAATTATACCGTAATTAAACTTCTTTCAATTATTATTAGGTAATCGTAGAATTAGAAATATGTGAGCGTTTCCTATATTACGTTCTTTCCTAGTTTGGGTTCACCTAAGTGCCAGAACAAATTCATGTTCCATTAGCAAAGCGCAAATATGAAAGATACACACGAATTATAGCCTCTTCTTCTTCTTTGTAATAATTCATACTCAGCCAGAATATACGGCACCATCCCCCACTTTCTCCTGCACACCATCCCCACCAGTGACCACGACCGGTGTGAAAGCAACATATGCCATTCTCCTCCCTTCAATTTAAGATATTGCTTATAGTTAGCTGAATATTTGACAAAATTCCTATAGAGTCTAAGTGTCTGCACAGTGAAGGACATACACATCTACCACCCATGCTTCCTTCTAGACACAAGGCCGAGGGGTGTCTGGGTACCTCAGTTGCTTAAGCAGCTGATTCTTGATCTCCACTAGACGCAAGGTAGGCAGAACAGGCTTACATAGTGTTGATAAAAATCGACACTTTCTGACCTACATTCCCTGACCGGGAGCTAGATGGACTCAATGTTGCATCCTCGTTTACAAAATGATGAAATTTAGGTTAATTCAAATTACTTAATTAGATAAAAATACAAACATAATACTATTAATAAAGTGATAGAAATAGATGAGGAGTTTTTAAGAAACTTATTATTTCTGATCTCAGATTTCTGTTGGCTGGTTAAGTCCCACTCCCTGTCCCAGCCCAATCTGATCGCTACTTTTCCTTGCTCCTCTGTGACCCTGAAAACTAACTTGTGAGTTTCCCACAACTTAGTATTTTTTTTTCCCTGTTGGCATTGAGATTAGGGCAAGGAGAGGTGGAGATAGGTCCTCCCTGTTCTCCCAGCTTCAGAGTCGTGTCTCTTAGAGAGTAGCCCCCACCTCCTACAGAGGCAGGGAGGCTGCCTCCCCCAGCTCAGGTAGAGCGCTGGGCCTCCTCAGCTCTGTCACCGACTTCCAGTAACACCATTTCACCTCCTTGTCCCTGGAAGATGGTAAGGTCTTCCCAGTGACGCTAAACTCTGAGTGCATATATTGAGAATCTGGGCATTCTTTTATCCCAAACAACTATAAAAAGTCATTCTATTCTCTTCAGTAGTACTTTTTTGGGTGAATCTGGTTTCCTGGCTTAACCCTAATACATCATTATAATGCCAAATGTTAATATTTAATAACAAAAACTCATGATTGTGTTTGATACTATAATAGTAATATAAGAATGCTTGTATCATAAAGGACTTCGTCATCTGGCTCTAAGTTAGCTCTGTTGTTTAAGAAAAAAAAAAGTGAGAGAGAGGAGTAATTATAAAGGGATTTCTTGGAGATTTGATTTGCACATATACAGTTTTGCAAAGACTGAACATGTCTTGCACTGATTAAACCCATGCCATCAAATGCAAGTATAAAGGCACAATATCAACCTACATGAGTTTTCACCCTCACCCGTAAAAACTTTGTGGTGTGATGAGTTCTAGGACTTACAAATTTTTAGACTATGTTTTAAACGAATTTGAACATGAAGCAGAAGAGACTTCTTATATGCCCCCTACCCTCACACGTGCACAGCCTCCCCCACTGTGAAAGTCCCACACCAGCATGGTACGTGTGTTCTAACTCATGAGCCAAAATTGACATTATTATCATCTAAGGTCCACAGTTTACATTGCAACTCACCCTTGGTGCATGTTCTATAGGTTTGAACATATATGTACTCATTATTATTGTAATAATACAATATATGAGTACTCATAATATGAGTACATATTATGTACTCATTATTATCACAGAGAGGATTTTTGCTGCCCTCAAAATCCTCTGTACTCTGCCTGATTATCTCCTTCCCAACCCTTGGCCATCACTGACCTTTTCACCATCTGTAATTTTGTCTTGTCCAGAATCTCATATAATTAGAATCATTCAGGACACAGCCTTTTGGAATGGTTTCTTCCACTTAGTACACCTATTCCCTCCATGTATTTTCATGGTTTAATAGACTTTTTTTTTCTTTTTAGTACTTATATCCTTTCATCGTATCAATTGATTGACCAGAAAAATGTTACCAAAACGTCCCTAGAGAACACTCGCCAGTCTTAACATCAGAGATGCTTCAACATTGCCACCTGTCAACCTGACCAGACACAGACTGGTTACGATTTGATGAACGAGGACTGAAGAGAGCTTAGACCCAGGTCTTCGCAGTGTATTTGCCAGGTCTGAAATTATGGCAAATCATGCTGTGTGACCTTGAGCAAATTATTTAACTTCTTCTGACTCAGTTTCTTAATCTGTAAAAGTGGAATTAACAGATACATCAGCGTGTGGTTGAGATTATCCAGTGAAGTGTTCAAAAGCATACAGAATAGGGTTTAGAAAGGATTAAGCACCAGTGAACATTAACCATATCATATTTGGGACAAAGAAAGATATCAACATTCCTGAACTCCAATAATACTGGTATCTCAGAGCGAAATTCTTAGCATTATGTCTATTATTATCCTATGGCTTTCCAAGATCTTACATTGGTTTGAGTGATAGTCTGACAATTCTACTAGCATGAAGAAAGGTCAAGAAGCAGAACCATAAACGTGGCTAAGACCTGGGGTGCTAAGCCACGATTCGTGGCAGAAATCTGTCATAATCCTGATTTCCATACTAGAGACACAAATTAAAAAAGCTATAGGTCACTGGTGAGCTAAATACAGACTGCAGGTGAAATAAACTTATATAGATAGTATCTGGCTAACGGAACTCATAATTCGGGTAATTCAAATACAAGCACTGAAATGAGCAAAACCAACTGACGTGGTAACTTGAAGTCAAGACACAGGGAGTGGGTGACTACCAAAGGAAAATTATGTTTCTTCGAAGAATGTTGTGGGATTCCATTAATGTGCTTGGCTTTCTACTATCGTTGAAGGGAGTCTGAAGTTGAGATGACAGAGTGCCTCCAAACGTTTACCTCAACCACAGTGTTTCAGTGAATTACAAACTATACCAATTTGAATTTTTGATGAAAAGCTCCAACACAAGATGAAAAAGCCCAAAAAGTTCTAGTATGATCTTCAGCTTTAATTTTTTTTGAATATTTATTTATTTGACATAGAGAGGGGGAGAGGGCAAGCACAAACAGGGTGCTGTGGGGGGCAGGCAGGGGAGAAGCATACTCCCCGGTGAGCAAGGAACCAGATGTGGGGATCAATCCCAGGACCCTGGGATCAAGACCTGAGCCGAAGACAGAAGCGTAACTGACTGAGCCACCCAGGTACCCCAAGCTTTAATTTTTTTAATGGAGAAAAAGGGTCATGATAAGGTTTAATCAGGGGCAACACTGTTAAGGACTTTAACTAAAATGCCAAACCCTTAAAAGATAAGAAATTTCCCTTAATCTTTACGAAAGAAATGATGCTAATAAAGTGAAGCACAAGATATGGATTTAAAAGGGGATTGACCCAGTGGCTGGGTGATGGACACTGGGGAGGGTATGTGCTATGGTAAGTGCTGTGAATTGTGTAAGACTGATGAATCACGGGGCTCCTGGGTGGTTCAGTGGGTTAAAACCTCTGTCTTTGGCTCAGGTCATGATCCCAGGGTCCTGGGATTGAGCCCCAAATCGGGCTCTCTGCTCGGCAGGGAACCTGCTTCCTCCTCTGTCTCTGCCTGCCTCTCTGCCTACTTGTGATCTCTGTTTGTCAAATAAATAAATAAAATCTTTAAAAATTAAAAAAAATAAAATAAAATAAAAGGGGATTGACAATAATATTAGGAAAGCAGAAGGAAATAATTAAAGAATGTTGAAAATATACGAATGCTTCTAAATTAGTAGCAAAAGACCAATGAGACTTTTAATGGACTGTAGTTTTAAAAATTTACAGATGGACTACTACAAAAGAAAACACATTTATTTCAATGCCATTTGGGTATTCTTTTTGTTGTGAAAGACTGCTGGGTGGTATTCACGAATACTTGATCTCTCTCTAAGCTGTGTCTCTCATGGAAAATGTTTAATTTATTTTCAAAGCAACTCCCTTTAGGATGGTTGTTTATCTCCTATTTCCTTTCCCCAAAAGATAACTCAGCTTGGGTGGCTATTTTTCCAAAATTACACATCTCCTTAGGTATTGCTTGTTTATTTCTAAATGGTCTTTCTCTAGGGTAATGTATGGAACATTTGCTTTGTCTATAATAAAGAATGACTATGTTTTATTAATGAATAGTTCATGTTAGCATGGAAAAGCTAGACAAAGAGCGATTCTGAAATTTGTATACACGAAAACATCTTTAATTCTCTGTGATTTAACTTCAATCCATAGCATTTACTTTTTAAATTCTGCTATACCTTACATTACTAAAACAAAGAAAGGAACACATCCCTACTTTTAAGGTTCTTAGAGTTTTCTGCTGGGGGTGGTGGTGTTTCTTGGGGTTTGGTTTTGTTTATCAAAGTTGTTTTTATACCATAGCAAACAGCACTCTACAGAGATAATAGTTCTTTCTACACAAACCATTTCAAATGCTGGTGGGATGTGATACACAGTTTTAATGTTTACATCACCTCTAAAAAAATCCAATTCCTATGAGACTATTTTATATCGTGTAGAATTTATTATAAAAAATGTGCCAAGAAAATCAGTTGAAGTAATCAAAGTGTAGACAACAATTTTAAAAGATATAAACATACAATTGATAACTGAGAAGGTGACTCAGTCAATTTTCTGCCCTCACTGCATAAGCTAACACTAGTTTTCTTTTATAATAAGACAAAATGGAGTGATGTGCCCTCTGCACCCAGCGGTGTCCATTCTAGGATGGTTTCTGTGTGTCCGGCTGATGGACTTGAAAAGATGCGAGGCACTTGCTCAACTATCCCAGCTCCCATTTTACTCAAAATTTTGACTGCTATTGGCATTTTCCTGGGTTCTTCTATTTTGACCAACCAATCCGAAATTAACACTTGAGGTTATCCTATCACATTAAAGTCTAGCTTCATCACTTTGTTTACACGGATGAGTCATCTTTTAGCTACTCTTCTACTGGAGCTCCCTGATTTAACTCCTGTAACAGCCTCCCAGAAAGTTAGGTTATTATTTTTTTTTTAGGTTATCTATTTTTAAACAAGCCATCTTCAGATAACGATCTCAAAGTTGAGTATTATAAGAGTTAGAGAAAATATTTATTGAGTACTTACATAACAGGAATTATTCTAAATATTATGTCATTCAATATTGCAAAGATCTTTTTCTTAACTAATGAGTAAGTGGAAACTCAAAGATATCACACAGCTTCCCTCATATAATGTGGCAAATTAAGAAGAGACAACAACACTGAAAATCTGTCTATCTTGAAATCTGTATATGCAGGGCCACACATGCTGCTGCCTATCAAAAACATATACCCCTACTCCACACTTAAATTACAAGGTTTATTGTTGAGTATCACAAAGCTAGGAAAGAAAAGTGCTTTTTTTTTTAAGATTTTATTCATTTATTTGACAGAGAGAGAGCACAAGTCAGCAGAGAGGCAGGCAGAGAGAGAGGAAGGGAAGCAGGCTCCCCACCAAGCAGAGAGCCCAATGCGGGGCTCGATCCCAGGACCCTGAGATCATGACCCGAGCCGAAGGCAGTGGCCCAACCCACTGAGCCACCCAGGCGCCCCTTTTGGTTTTGTTTTAACTGGTGTTTGAGGTTTGTTGAGGGGGAGGGAGATTGGAGTCAGGTGCAGGGGGGGTCCTGCTAATACGACCGTGAGATAATCACAAGCTTGACCAACCCCAGCCGACTACTCTATACAAGTTAACTTAAAATTTTCAACCGATTATGTGCACTGCTACTTACATGAAAATACTAACAGATTAGGAAACTTCCAGATTCTTATGTGGCATATAAGGAACTCAAAAGTCACCACTCTGTCCAACAACAAGTGAAAAGCTGAAGAAACTGAAAAATCTACACCTGTTCTTAGATCCGTCAGGGAAGTGAGGTCATAGGGCAAATCACTGTCCCCCAAAGTGAACAGACAGGCAGGCAAATTCAGGGAACATAACTTACCTGAACAGAAAGCTCCATGGGAATAAGAACGAGTAGAAAAACCTAAAATGTAACTGACAATTGGCCAGAGTCTCCTATAGACAAGTCTAAGCATTCCCCACTCCACAGATCTGGTCACAGGGAATCCCCCACACTTTTTAGGACTTTGATCTCCTAGAGCACAACCTGGTTATCACAGCAGAAATTGAAGAAAAATTCCCTCATTCTCCCTGCAGGGGTAGGATAAAAGTAACCATTTTGAAATACACTGGATCATTATATTCTTCTTAACCAGGCCTGCCTTTAGAAGAAACTTTTTTACCAGAGCTTAACCTATTGAACTTTTTCCATATCCTAACAGATCTGTAGGTAGAGAAACACCCAACTCTAGGGCAATCTCACCATCCTACCCCACCTGGGTACAAAGGGGACTTCGGAAATACTTGTTAAATTCATAGCATAGAGGCACAGGCTCATTTAAAGATTGAAACTAATTACAGGACCATGGAACATTCCCCTCCCCCAACAACTTATCACATTACTAAATGACTATTTACACCAGTTCCCTTTACCCAGTATATTATGTCTAGTCCTCAAGGCAAACTAATAGGAAAAAAAACTACCCTGTTTTAAGAGACAGAATACCAGAACCTGACTCATATAAGGCAGATATGTCAGAATTCTCATACTGGAAATTTAAAACAATTATGATTGTTTTAATTAATTAAAATCCTAAGGGATCTAATGGATAGAAAAGATAGAATACAAAAATACATAAGCAATCTGAGAGAGGAAATTCTGATAGATAATTAAAAATAAATTCTAGAGATCAAAAACACTGTCCCCCAAAATAAAGAATGCTTTTGATAGGCTCATTACTAGACTGGATGTAACTAAAGAAAGAATCTCTAACTAGAGGATATTTCAGTAGAATTTCCAAAATTACAAAGACTGGGGGGAGAAAAAAACTAAAATAGATTCCTAAGAACTGTGGGACAACTACAAAAGGCTTATCATGTGCATGATGGTAACATCAGAATCTTCACAGGAAGGAGAAAAAAGGAACAGAAGCAATATTTTCAGCAATAACAACCATGAATTTCCCCAAATTCATGTCAAACAGGAAGCCACAGATCCAGGAAACCTAGAAAAAAACCAAGCAAGATAATTACCAGAAGACTCTCCCTACAAATTACATGTAGTCTGTGGGAAATCAAAGATTAAAACAAACAAAAAACAAAAAACACTCTTCAAAGTAGCCAGAGGTGGGAAAACACACCTTACCA
Organism: Neogale vison; assembly: GCF_020171115.1. Classification (NCBI taxonomy): domain Eukaryota; kingdom Metazoa; phylum Chordata; class Mammalia; order Carnivora; family Mustelidae; genus Neogale; species Neogale vison. Next base: position 203,389,752 of record NC_058101.1, read on the forward strand.
ATGAAAAGCAAAGTATTCTATTGGACTTTTCCTGAAAACTTTACAAGCAAGAATAGAGTAGAATGAAATTCTTGAAGTGTTGAAAAAAGGAAACAAACAAACAAAAAAAGACAACAACCTAGAAATCTGTACCCTTCAAAACATACTTCCAAAGTAAAGGAGAAAAAAAAGACTCTCTCTTAAAAAAAAAAAAAAAAAAACACGGAGGATTTCTATGGCAATGAAACTTACATACAATATTATAATGGTCACTATGTGTCATTATGTATTTGTCCCAAACCATGAATGCATAACTCTAAAAGAAAATCCTAATGTAAACCATGGACTTGGGATGATGATGTGTCAAGGTAATTTTATCAATTGTAGCAAATGTGGTGTCGGATTTTCACAGTGGAGGATGCTGTGTATTTGTGGGAATGGGACATACATGACACTTCTGTATTTTCCTCTCAATTTTGCTGTAAGCCCCAATGTGCTTTAAAAAATAAAGTCTATTTAAAAATAACAAAAATTTGTTAATTTTTAAGTGTTAATAGTTAAGTGTCTATCATTGGCTCAGGTCATGGTCCCAGGGTCCTGGGATCAAGCCCTACACTGGGCTCCCTGCTCAGCAGGGAGCGTGATTCTCCCTCTCTCTCTGCCTGCCACTATGCCTACTTGTGCTCTTTCTCTATGTAAAATCTTTAAAATAAAATAAAATAAAAATTATAAAAATTACCAACAGAACACAATGAATAAAAGGCAAATAAAAGCACATTTTGATATTTCTACCTCATTGTTAAACAGATTTCTTTTAAAGATTTTTATTGATTTGAGAAAGAGACAAAGCTTGTGAGAGAGAGAGAGAAAGAAAACATGAGTGTGGAGAGGGGCAGAGGGAGAAAAAGACTTCCTGCTGAGAGCAAGGGAACCTGATGCAAGGCTTGATCCCAGGACCCTGGGAACATGACCTGAGCTGAAGGCAGACACTTAACTAACTGAGATCACTTAACAGGTGCCTCCTGAGATTCTTTAAATTTCTTTCCTTCTTTTTTAATTAAATTAATTAATTTATTTTCAGAAAAACAGTATTCATTATTTTTTCACCATACCCAGTGCTCGATGCAATCCATGCCCTCTATAATATCCACCACCTGGTACCCCAATCTCCCACCCCTCCCACTTCAAACCCCTCAGATTGTTTTTCAAATTTCTTTACTAGAGCCTTTTCTCTCTAATACACTGACAATTAAGTGGGAGGGAGTTCTTTTTTTTTTTAAAAAAAAGAAGGTGCTGGAACAGCCAGCAATCCCTAAAAAGTCAACCTCACTCCTTGCCTCACACCATTTATAAAAAGTAATGAGTTCACCTAACAGTTAGAACTGAAAGTGTCACTTTTTAAGAAGAAAACATAGGGAAATTCTTATGACCTCAGGTTAAGAAAGTATTTCTTAGAGAAGATTTTTTAAAACCTTCAAAAAGGAAAAATTGTTTAATGTGACACATCAAAATTTAAATTTTCTATTCAAAAGACCCAGTTTAAAAAAAAAACAAAACTAAAAATACAAACAAGACTAGAAGAAAATATTTTCAAAATAAAGATGATAAATGATTTGTATACAGAATAAAGAATTCTTACAATTCAGTAATAAGACAAATATCCTCATTTTAAACTGGACAGATGATTTAAATAAAGAATAGAGCAAAGAAAAGGTACAAACAAAATGAAACAAAGAAAAAATACAAAAGGCCAATTAGCATGTGAAAGAATGATTAAAGTAATTAGGGAAATGCCAACTAAAATCCCAAGACACCATCACATACTCAGTGGCTTAAAATCCTCAGTACCGAAGACTGACAAAAGAATGTGAGGATGTGCGAATAAAAATGCAAAATGGTAGTCACTTTGGAAGAGGTTTTGGTGGTTGCTTATGAAATTAAACATACACTTACTACCTGACCCAGCAATTCCACTACTAGGTATTTTCTGAGAAAATGTATTCACACACAAAGACTGGTACCAGAATATTAGTACAGCTTTCTTTATAATACCAAAAACTAGAACTCAATCCAAATGTTATCAGATGGTAAATACAGAAGCAAATTGTAGTACACTCATACCATGGAGTTCTATTTAGCAATATCATGAAGGAATCTACAAACATCATGGTAAGTAAAAGAAAGTAGACACAAAAGAATTATATGATTCCACATAGTTGAAATCCTAGAAAGGGCCATACTTTGGTAAGTAGATCAGTGGTTTTAAGGACTAAGGGATTAGAATAAGAGAATGACTACACAGGAAATTTAAGCAGTGATGAAAAGATCTTGTATCATGACTGTGGTGGTGGTGACTTGACAGTATACATTTGTTGAAATGTATCAAACTGTACACTTAAATCTGGTGAATTTTATTTTCTGTAAATTATATCCCAATACAATTGACTAAAATAAAAACAAAAATCAAGCTTTCTGGGAAAATACCAGTCGTGGTAAATGGGATTGTTCAGCTTCCTGCCTAGAAAAGGATGCACCTTGACAGGGTGTCAGACTGAGGAACTAGCTATGGAATTGTCTAAATTCAGACAGAGAACAGCAACATCTATGGGAACACCGGCCATCCAAGTGACAGGTGTACAGAGCCTCAGCCAGGAGCTCAGGGGACATTCTGCTGCTTGAGGCTCAAGGTCATCACTAGCCTTCCATCTGCTGTTGTGACATCCATACAAGAATGTTTTCCAGAGATTATTTCATTCATCCCTAGATTATGGACCTGAATTCATGTTTTCTTATGTTCCCTACATGAACATTCTTGAAATAGATCCATCTTCTCTACATTAACAATAATGGATTACTGCATTTACATTGCTTCTATTATTTGTCTCTTGTTTTAAAAATAGTATCTTTTAGGGGTGTCTGCTGGCTCAGTTGGTTAAACGTCTGACTCTTGATTTTGGCTTCGGTTGTGATCTCAGGCTCATGAGATCAAGCCCCACATCAGGCTCTATGCTGGGTATAGAGTCTGCTTAAGATTCTCTCTCTTCCCCTCTTGCCTGTCCCTCCCTACCCTGCTTGCAGACTAGGGAAAATAAAAATAAATAAAAATAGTATCTATTTTTAAGATTTCAACAAAGTACAAATGAAAACATGAGAATTTCCTATAATTCCAGTATTAATGACATTTTAGAACAGATAATACATGACTTTTTCCCAAAGGGACCAATCAGGAATCACCTTTGGGCCCAAAGATACATTGTTTACTAGCAGCCCATTACAGACCCCATCAGAGTTCTCCTGTGGCTCCCTTGCTCCCTCAGTATCCTCTGGCTATTCCTCACTCCAAGTCTTGTATTTTCTCTGGTCTGTCCCTGGGTCACCTTCCCACAGGACTGCTCCTAAAGAGCTCTCCAGCTCTTTCAGTATGACGAAGTTTCAGAGCAACAGCCTTCCTTATAGGAGATACATATAATGAAGGTTCCAAAGGAATGAATCTGAGAAATTGCTTTCCCTGCCCATGACAAGGAAGATTCTGGGTTATGGATTTCTGCCCAGCATCCTTCACATAGACAGACCATCCTGGGTTTCATCCATATTCAAAACTGACCCTGACTTAGAATCCAGCTGTCCCCTTTAAAACCACGACGGCAACCACTCTTTGATCATTCGTGGATGAGGAATAGGGACCTCGGGATAAGACTCCTCTCTTTCAAAAAGGGTTACTACAACGTGAACGTAGTCTATGAACTGAAATACTGTTAACTACCTGATTTCATGTTGTGAAATAAAATTCAATAGATCTTTCACTACTCCAGGAGAATTTTATAATCTTGAACCCCCTATCGTACCACATTATGATTTTTTACGGTTTATAGTGTCAGATACTGTTTAGTGTTATCTTTCCTTGTTACCATAGATACCCTTGCTCAGAAAGCTGTGTGAATTGCACCCAGTGTTATTGTTAAATAGAGGAGTCTACATCTAATCCTACCTTTCTTTTTAAATCATCTGAAACCTATTCTCTTGCCAATCAAGCATTATGAGTATTAGTCATCACTGAGTCTCGGATGTACGTTTACAAATTAATACAATTTAACTTTGTATTTTAATTCTGCATACTTCTGAATACAAGCACCCCTTCAAGTCACTTATTTGGTATTTGATAAAGTTTATATTAATACTACAGAATAATCTCCATGTGTTCCACAATGCTTCCATTCTTCATTGCTTCCTTCACTGCATTTTTGTGTTATTTAATATTTAGAGAATTTCAGAATAATGAGTCTGATTGGGAAGAGACCTTAGAAATTTCTTCTCAAAATTGAGAATAAAAAATACATATTTCTTCTAAGTACAAAGATGATAATATTTAAGAAAAAGAAATACTGTAGAATAAGCCCTTCTAAAAGATGTGATTTAGCCCCACAAATTATAGACCTGAAAGTATGGATATTGAGAAATCGTGTTTTGCAAGACTAAGGCATGAATTCAATCATGACTTTGGAAGTTTATGTCCAAAAGAAAGTCTTTGAAAAGGGAATTATTCATCTCCTTCCCCTTGCTAATAGTGAAGTGTCTACTTCAAATATCTAAGTTGATTTCTTTCTCCTGTGGTAGCACACACAGAAAATCATGGTACTGGATTTAGTATGTACAAGTGAACTCTGCTTTCCACCCAGTACGTAGCTCTACTTGGTCAATTTTAAAGTCATTGCTTAAGTCAACTGAGTATTTTCCAGGTTCAATCAAATTATTTCAATGACTGAAATCTGGTAATTTTTAAGTTTGTATGAGACATTTTTTTCTTAAATCAGCTGCCTAGAGCTATTCAGTACAATATTAATTGAGGTCAAGTACTTGGAAATGTAATATAAAATTACCTCTTATCTCAGTTTGTGGGGTACTGCCATGGGTCCTTTTCCCAGAAAAGAGAATCTGACACAGTAGTTGAGCCACACAGTGGCTACTCATTGTTAGGCAATGCTTTCAGGAACAACCTTTGTAAAGGGGTGATGGAAGCAAGACCAGATAGAAGTTGAACAGCAATACATTTGTGACAGAGGCCTCAGCTGGCATCCTGACTGGCTGTGACAACCTTTTAGAATTTTGGAGACAACTCTAAAAGGTTGTCTCCAACTGAGGCCAAGGTGCTATGCCCCTGTATCACTGCCAAGGTAGGTACCATCACCCTGTTGCCTTCAGGGACAATTCTTAGGAGAGATCCATTGTTAGCCCTCAAAGCCAACACTCACAACAACTGGGGCACCAGTGCTTTGGTCCTACAGAGAGTCTCCATAACGTCCTGCATTTTCCTGACATGTCCCAATAGGACACTTAAAATGTATTTCCTTTCCATGTGCCTGTATGGCGTCTGGAATTCCAATATTAGATCAATTTCCCAGAATAAGACAGGGGGTCTCAATCCGTTTTCTGCAGAATCCTTTGTCTCAGATAGAGTGCTGAAGTGCTTACCTTAGGGGTGAGAAGCCAATGACATTTAGCACCTCATTTTTCTGGATTGGAGAATGTGCTGATTTCCTTTCAAGTTATTTGGCCAGAACAGCTAGACCTTTATCTTGACAATATTTATCTGACTATGGTTTCTTTTGGAAAACAAAAACAAAAATAAAAATAAAAATAAAAAATAAAATAAAAACAAACCTTCCGCTCCAGAAAAAGTGCCAAAAAACATCGGACTGAGATACAGTCATTAACAAAAGAGTGGTAGTGCATTTATGATACAAGTTCTGTGAAACTTACTCTCCCATACACAGCTTAGTATCCAACCAAATTCTAAGCAAATTTCCAGAGCAATTTGTGTACCTTCTCTCAAGTATCTGCACCCAAATTTCAGCTGGCCTTCATCTTCCCAAACTCTGATCATCTCAATTCACTGAGACCACTGTATTCTAATTATGTTTACCCTCTGAACTTCATGATCAGAAAAATCTATAAGCCGGTTCATCTATAAGCCGGGGTGATCCTATAGCATATCTAATTGGTTACCCTTTTTTTTTTTTTTAGAAATCATAGTTCTATGCTGTCTTTCAATTTCTAAAAATAATTGTTTCATATATTTGGCCCATACATTTTTTTTTTTTTTTGGTGGTAGGAGGTAATGCATAGTAGCAGTTAGTATTACATGAGTGACAAACCTAAAATCTTTTTTTGAATCAAGTACAAAATTTACAACAAATCCCAAAATACATGTATTTAGAACAGTATAGATCAGTTATGCTTAATAATGTAGAAAAAAAAAACTTTAAATAAAAAATAGAATAGTAAGAGACAACATGAAGCCTATCTCTTACATACAAGAATAGATCTAAATTAGGAAATCCATTAACATGTTTCATTATATAACAGCAAAATGAAAATGGTGTGTTTATCCATAGATACTGAGGTTATTATATTATTCAACAGCTTGAGCTTTGATTTTTCAAAGTTGCTTTAAGTAGATATATTTCCCTTAAGACAGTTTTTTAAAAATCTACTCAGTCAACAAGTTGTTATTCATATTAGCTATCTACTTTAACCAATTTTATTTAAAATTTTCAAGTCACTACAATAATAAAAGTCATAGAGAAAGTCTTAAATTATCACTGTTTGTAAATAAGTTCATTACTTTAATAGAAAATTCAAAATATTTGGCTGAAAAGGGGCATAAATATTTAGAAATTCTTATGATAGCTGGATTCAGTATTAATATAAATACATCAATATCCCTCCTACATATGAAAATAACTTATTAAACTAAGGACTGGCTCACTGAAAAGATAAACAAAATTAAAATACTTTATCTAGATTCACCAAGAAAAAACAGGACTTAAAATCAGAAATGAAAGAGGAGACATTACAGCTGATACCACAGAAATACAAATGATCCTAAGAGATTACTACAATTATATGCCAGTAAATTGGAAAACATATAAAAATGGATAAATTCCTCACAACACCTAACATTCCAAGACTGAATCATGAAGAAATAGAAAATCTGTAATTACTTTTAAGATTAAGAGTAATTACTTTTAAGATTAAATTAGTAATCAAAAACCTCCCAAAGTCCAGGACCAGACTACTTCAATGGCAATTCTACCAAACATTCCAACAATTCATACCAATCCTTCTCAAACTCTTTCAGAATGAAAAGTCTCAACAAAGTGGGTATAAAGAGAAGATACCGCCACAGAATTAAGGTCACACATGACAAGCCCCAACTAAAATCATATTCAACAGGGAAAAGCTGAAAGTTTTTTTCTCTAAGAATGGGAACAAGACAAGTGTGCCTACCCTTACAACTCCTATTCAACATAGTACTAGAAGTCCTAGCCAAAGCAATCAGGCAAGAAAAAGAAGTAAAAGGCACCTGAATCACAAAGGAAAAGGTAATACGGTCCCTGTTCACAAATAATATGATCTTAAAATAAGAAAATCTAACATTTTACCAAAATGTAATCTGTCATGCTCATAGATTGGAAGAACTACTATTACAAAAATATCCATATTACCTAGGAAATCTACAGATTTGATGCAAAAGTCTATCAAAATCCCAATGGCATTTTTTTAATAGAAATGGGACAATCGTAAAATTTGTATGAAATCACAATACCACAAATTGCCAAAGCAATCTTGAGAAAGAAAAACAAAGTTTGAGGCATCCTACTACTTGATTCCAAACTATATTACAATACCTTAATAATCAAAATGGTAATAATTCGCATAAAAGCAGACAATGCAATAGAAATCCCAGAAATAAACCCATGCATATAAAGCCAATTAATTTATGACAAAGGATCCAGGAATAGACAAAGGGAAAATGAAAGAATCCTCTCTTCAATCAGTAGTGTTGGGAAAACGGGATATCCACATGCAAAAGAATGAAAGTGTACCCACATCTTACACACACACACACACACACACACAAGACTGAAATGGATTAAAGAACAGAATGCAATAAATGAAACCACAGAACTCCTAAAGAATACATAGAGGGTAAGGGGTAGACTCCTTGTCACTAGTTTTGGTAGTGATTTTTTATATCTGACACCAAAAAAAAAAGCAAAAAAAGCAAATGAGCAATTACATCAAACTAAAAAGCTTCTGCACAGCAAAGAAAACCATAAACAAAAGGAAAAGGCAACCTATGGATAAGGAGAAAATATTTACAAATCATTTACCTAATAAGGGGTTAATACCCAAAATAAAAAAAGAATTCATGTAACTCAACAGGAGAAAAAACAAACAATATAATTTAAAAAGGGGTAGAGGAACTAAATATTTTTTTTTCCAAAGAAGACACAGATGACCAACAGGGACATGAAAAGATGCTCAACGTGACTAACCACTGGTGATATATAAATCAAAACCATGAATAGATATTACATCATTCCTATTAGAATGGCTATCAACAGAAAGACAAGAAATAACCTGGGTTGGCAAGGATGTGTAGAAAAGAGAACCCTTATGTGTTACTGGTGTAGCCACTAAAGGAAAACAGTAGGGAGGTTCCTCCAAAACTTAAAAATTACCATATGATCCAGCAATTCCACTTCTGAGTATTTATTTATTCAAAGAAAACAGAAACACTAATTTTAAAATATACATGCACCCTTATGTTTACTGCAGTATTATTTACTATATTCAAGACATGGAAACTACCTCAGTGTCCACTGGTGGATAAATGGACAAAGAAAATGTGGTACATATACACAACGAAATACTGTGCAGTCATAGGAATGAATGAAATCTTGCCATTTGCAACAATATGGAATTGAGGGCATTATTCTAAGTGAAATCAGACAAAAAAAAAAGATAACTACTCTATGACCTCACTAAAATGTTTTTTAGGGTTTTGTTGTTATTTTTTTTTCCCCTAGATTTCACAAGCAAAAATACTGAGGTAGCAGATAGAAAGAGCAGATTGGTGATTGTTTGAGTGAGGAGTAAGGGGTTTGCAAATCTGGTGAAGGGGGTCAAGAGGTAGAAGATTTCAAATGTAAAATGAATAATTCAAGGGGATAGAATATATAGCATGGTGAATATAATTAATAATTCTGTATTGCATATTTGAAAGCAGGAGAGTGGATCATGAAGGTTCCTCTCAAAAGAAATCTTTTAACTATATAAGGAAACAGACATTAACTATTGCTTTGCAATATATACAAATATATATCACAATATATACAAATATCAATTCAATCAAATATCAATTCAATATCAATTGTATACCTTAAATAATTGTTAGTATGTCAATTCTACCTCAATTTGAAAAATACTTTGTAAAAGAGGGAAAAAATTGAAAAACTTCATAAGGCCAGGTGTGATACAATGGTTTATCAATGAAAATTTAGGATCATGGTTAAAGGGAGAGTCACTGTCATATTTATCTGTTTATTATTCAATCAGTGCACACAGAGATACTTTTTACTATATAGGTGCCATCAATTCCTATTTAAATCCAGGTACAATGTCTTTTTTTTTTTATTGCTAAGTTCTCCCTTCCTAGTTAATTGCACATCTGATAATTTACAGGGCTGTTTTCATTCAAAATAAGGCATCTCTTTGTATATTTATGAGGATTAATCATTAATATATGCTACAATAAAAAAATTCAGGTGCCTGTGAGTATATTTTGCAAGCTACTATTTTTGAAAGGTAGAGAATCTTGCTGCCTACATAGCAAAACGCTACATGGTTAAATTTGGGGAGGGAAACTGGGAGGCTATAAAACAGAATATTTTATAATTCAACTTTTTGTACCACTTTCGTTTACACAATGTGCATGTACTACCTATTCAAAAGTAAGTTATTTTGGTAAATAAATAAATAAATAAATAAAATTTTGCATTTTGTTTGTTAAAATGTCATCATTTAGCGTGTGCATATAGTTGTTTTCTTTAATTTAAAAATAAATTGAAGACATGGAACAATTTTCTTCAAGAAGTAATAATCACTATCATTTAATGAGTACTTAATGTTTGTCAGGTGTTTAACTTTGTCACTTATACTCTTAGAAGATATAAACCACATTGTTTGGATAAGGTCAGTGAAATTCCAAAAAGTTACACAGTGTTTGCAAGGTTACAAATAGCATTAGAAAGCAGAAGTGGGAAGATTTTAATCCAAATATATCTCTAAAGTATGTAGTTATCAAATTAGATATATCTGCCATCCAGAAAGCAATGGGCAGAGCAAAATGTATAATGAAAGGTCTTTTAACAACCGGGAATTGTTTTTTCCTTTGGAAAGAATTCTGAAGCTCTCAGTGCAGGGTATGATGGGGGGAATTAATCAGACAGGGAACCAACCATTTTTTTAAAGTCATCTGTGAATAAGGTAACTGTTTCTAGATTGCACATCAGATACCCAAAACACAGCCTAAAAATGAACAAAATGCTTACTCCACATTTCCTATCATCAAACCTCCCAACACACAGAAATACCTGTATAATTTGTGGGGCCCTTTGTAAAATGCAAGTGTGGGGATGATTGTTTAAAATCAATACAATTTCAGTAGGGCGCCTGAGTGGCTCAGTTAAGAGTCGGGCTTCCAATCAGAAAGGGTGAATACCCAACTTTTGTATCAACACGGACAGGACTGGAGGAGATGATGCTGAGTGAAATAAATCAAGCAGAGAGAGTCAATTATCATATGGTTTCACTTATTTGTGGAGCATAAGGAATAACATGGACGACATTGGGAGAAGCAAAGGAAAAGTGCATTGGGGGAAGTCAGAGGGGAAGACAAACCACGAGAGACTGCGGACTCAGAAACAAACTGAGGATTTTAGAGGGGATGAGTTTGGGAGGATGGGTGAGCCTGGCGATGGGTATTAAGGAGGGCACGGATGGTGTGGATCACTCGGTGTGGTGCATAAACAATGAATCTTGGAACACTGCATCAAAAACCGATGATGTATTTTATGGTGATTAACACAATTAAAAAAAAAAAAAAGTGTGGCTTCCACTCAGATAAAGATCTCAGGGTCCTGGGATCACGCCCAGTCTCAGGCTCCATGCTCAGCAGGGAGTCTGCTTGTCCCTCTGCCCCTCCCCGTGTTGTTTCTCTCTCTTTCTACCTCTGTCTTGCTCTCAAGAAAGTAAATGAAATCTTTTTGAAAACTCAGTAATTTCAAGATAGTAAAATAGAGCATGAAACCAAGCCCAGAGATCTTCTGAGCACTGGACGGTGGGGCCTGGAGCAACTGGAAAGGTCACACACCCATGAAGCCTGTCCCGCCTCCCCAGGCTCACTCCATGAGCCCAGGTAGACTTAGCTCAGCCATCGTCTCTTCCTCATCACCCACAGGGAGTCCTGCTGCCACTGAACACATCAGACAGTATTTATAACACCGCATTCTCCTGCTTTTTCCCCTTTCCTTTTCCTTTATAATATTTGTTATTTCTCCTCTTTTGTCCTAAATTCCACATATACAAGCATCTTAGGGCTCTATCCTCAGTTTCTTCTCTATGTAAACTCATTCCGTTGATATTCTCATCCTGTTTCCACATTTAAAACACCACCCACAAGCAGGTAACTCCAAAATTTGCGTCTCTTGTTCAGACCTTTCTCCCAAACTACAAACATGAACACCTACCTATTTGATCTTTTTTGGATCAATATCCAAGAAGTCTCTTTAATTTAAGAATAATAAACCAAACTTCTGATTTCCTTCACTATAAACAAAACGAATACAAACCACTCTACACACAGCTTCCCACCTCAGTAGATATCAACTCAAATCTTCTAATTACATAAGCCAAATCCTTGCAATCTGTGTTTATCTTATAATTTGCACCCCGTTTAATAGCTCATCAGGTACCTTAATCCTCGTAAATCTCCAGAAACCAAGTGTGGTCACCAAATCCACTGCTAATACTCTACCTATCCTCATTATCGCCAATCCTTGGAATTACCTCAGTGGCCTCTCACATACTACTTTGTTTCTTCCTTCATCCCTAGTCATCACTGAAGCTAAAGTCACCATTTTTCTGTAACTTAGAGCATATGTTCCTCTGCTCCATCCCCTGTGAGTCCTTACTGTACCCAGAATAATAGGCCAAGTCTTTACAATGACCTAAGGGCTGATAAACCCCTACGGAATCTGGCTCCCTGCTCCCTTTCTTACCTCCTCTCCTCTATTGATTCTCTTTCCCCAGCTCATTCTACTGCCCCAATACAAGACTCCATGTAGCACCTCAAACATACTTATCAGTCTCCCACCCCAGTTCAAGCTGGTCCCTCCACCAAACACACTCAACCTCAGAGAACCCACTCACTCGTTCTATGCAATTTCTTCCTTGAATCTTGCAATAAAACCCAAGTTGATCACCTTGCTTAATCCTTCTGTCAGGCACCTCACCACAAGCACTTTCTATCTCCCTCACTACCCTATTATTCACGACTCCTTAACGCTATAATTTATTATTTTTATGGTCTCTCTCTCCATGCCAAGATCTAGATGTAAGATTCACAAGGCACATTCTGTTCACTCCTAAATTACAAGTCTTGCAGATGCCTGGATTTGCAGCACCTAGAACCCACCAGGTGCTATGTAAATACTTACTGATTAAATAAATTGATTACATTTTCTAAAGCAACGTTATTCAATTGTTATACTTCTTCCAATATTTCTATTTTAATTTTACACATTAAAAAATCTTGTCCATGATAAGACAGTGTTTTACCACCTCTTGCACCCTGGCACCAAAAAGTTTGATTCTTAGGAGTTCAGCTGGTAGACCAGTTGATGCTTCTGAATTTAAACTTCTAGTTTTGCATTATATGCATTTTCTGGGAACACCACAGGATGTTCAGCAGCACACTATTTACCTGAAAGTATTTTTATTGGGAGGGGGAGGAAGTACCTTTGTGATGTTTCCTGAACACCGTGACAAAAGAACATTTAATTACCCATTAAGTAGCAGTACAAGGCACCCTCCTGGTCTCATCTGTCCTAGCTGTGATTAATGGTTAACAACAAGTGGTAACTGTATGGAATGCATTGCCTTTCATTACAGAATCACACTTGAAAATGGAGCAGGCAAATCAATTCTAATTTTAACAAATAACTTCACAAAGAAAATAAATTAATGATATCTCAGTGTTGTGTTTATCCATCTGCAATCTGAGTAAAAACTAGTGTCCTTCTCAACACACAGCACTTCCTTAATAAATATTCTTGTTATGAATAAATGACCGAATTGAAATGTTAGTAAGAAGCCCAGCAAAAGTAATAAAAAATAACCATACTGCCCTACGTTCAGATACACTCTGCAAATAGACTGTCATGTTAACAAGAGGACTAAATGGGGCGCCTGGGTAGCTCAGTGGGTTAAGCCACTGCCTTCGGCTCAGGTCATGATCTCGGGGTCCTGGGATCGAGTCCCGCATGGGGTTCTCTGCTCAGCAGGGAGCCTGCTTCCCTCTCTCTCGCTCTGCCTGCCTCTCTGCCTCCTTGTGATCACTGTCAAAAAAATAAATAAATAAAATCTTAAAAAAAAAAAAACAAGAGGACTGATGAAATTCTAGAACCTAGGTGAGGTTCGGTGGGCTGAGGTCCGGAGCCGATGACCAAGAAAGAATTCTTGAGACATCTTTGGTGCAAAATGGTGGTTTATTAAAGCACGGGGACAGGACCTGTGGGCAGGAAGAGCTGCTGCCCTGGGTTGTGAGGGTAGGCGTGTTATATACCTTGCGGTTGGGGGGAGGTGGTGAAGGGATGGGAGATTTTTGACAGAGCTCTCACGTGCTAAGGTGGGCCTACAAGGTGCCGGGGGGAGTCCTTGCCCTTATGGCTTGATCAATGTCGTTTTTAGGTCAGGCATTAACATCAACATAGTTGGGAGATTCTTAGTGGGGTATTATGACCCTGCTGTCATTCACATTCCCTTCTACCTCAGTCCCCTCCAGTTTATGGTGGGGAGGGGGACATTAGGGCTTCAGGAAATGAGAGTTATTTGCCTCTGGAAATTTGTGCTATTGATAAGGTAACCTCCCTGTTTAGATCTCTAGGACATCTGTAGAGCAAGTGAGATTCCTGTTCTGCAGGATTGCGATCCCTGCAAGTTAACTATTTATCGTTTTATGGCGGTCAGGGGTGCCTGAGGAATGCTACACATATGGAGGGGAGCGGGTGAAGAGGGGGTGCAAGGCGCCAGCTTCTGCTCTGTCCTCAGCCAGCCTCCTGCTCCCTCATCAAGGACTAAATGAATCTTCTTCCTTCATAAGAGTCAGTCTTGTTGTGCAGGGGAGAATGGTTCAAAGAGGAGCAAAAAATGGACAAAGATAAGCAGGGAAATATGGCAATGCTCCTTTGCAAAATTATAGTACCTTGGACTATTAAGACTCAGAAAGAGAACAAAGGTAAGTCTACACTGCAGTTATGCTGGTCTTGACTGGCAATACTATCAAGAAATTTTGTTGAAACATCTGCCCCCCACCCACACACACACACTTTGCCAATGTAGTAAGAAAATACTGTAGGACAATGGATTTTTAGCATGATCCATTATATAGTTGCACCATACACCGATAAGACAATATCAGAACAACATTGACAAAAATCAGTGAGAATAATTGGTTAGTTTTTTTGAAATCTAAGTACCTGTGAGATACAGGAATAGAAATTTTGAGAACCTGTGACTAAGAAGTGACTAAGAAAAGAGGCCTTAGCCAGAGATAAAATTTGAGAGCCATCCTAAATAAGAATATGGATGAGATATTGGGGAACTATATTTAATAGCAAAATGCATTCCTACCCAGAAAACCACTCTACAAAGGTAGAAAAGAAAGAAAACAATTTTATTACTGAATAAGCACTAAATCTGAATAGGATATACAACATAGGTAATAAGCTGAGAGATTGCAGAGACAGAAGGAAATCTAACCCTTTTATAAAGCCAAGGAAATACAATCCATTACCCAGATGTTCTCAAGATTAGTATTAACTAGTCTCAGGTAAGAGAACATGACGGTACCCTTTAAGCCCTCCTAAATTCACCTAGCAATTGGTGACTATCTGTATTAGTTACTAAATTTGACATATTTTTTTTCTAAGATTTTATTTATTCTTTTGAGGGACAGTGAAAGTGAGAGAGGTCACAGAGGGAGAAGCAGACTTGCCACTAAGCAGGGAGTCCAACATGGGGTTCAATCCCAGGACCCTGAGATCATGACCTGAGCTGAAGGCAGTCGGTTAACAGACCGAGCCACCCAGGTGGCCCTCAACATATATTTATGATAGAAATTAGTTCTGTAACTCAGAGCCACACTCAAGCTCAAATGAGACTCAGAATCATCCTCAGCAACTAAGAAACAGAGGCTGGATATTCCCTATTTACATTTCAAAGAGAAGGCTCTCAGGTCCTTGAGGAAAACATTCCTGGGTTTTAAAGCTCAGTTAACTCTTTGAAAACTTGATATACACTTCAAAGCAATGCAGAAAGAACTCACAGATTTTCTAAAGTAAATGCTCTAAAAGGGGCAGATGAATATGGGCAGGGTTTTTGACTGATATTGACAAGAAAGTCTGGGTTTGGAAAAGTAGTAGGCGAGGCCAGGGAAGGGTTGATGAATCCCAAGAAAATGCTTAACATACAATTCTATCTGTGATGATGACATTTAGACTGATGTCCTTATGAAAAGAGGGAAATGTGGACATAGGCAGGGAGAATTTTATGTTAAGAAGGAGGGAGATTGGAGCGATGTATCTACAAGCTAAAAATGCCTGGGGCTATCAGAAGCTGGAGGAGACAAGGGAAGATCCTCATCTCTAGGATTCAGAGGGACCATGGCCCTGCGGACACACGGATTTTTCCCACTTCGGTCTTTCAGAACTGTGAAAAATCTCATCTCTGTTATTTAAGTCAACCCAGTACTTTGTTCCTTCAGGCCTCGAAAATAAATGCAGATATGTTACCATAGGAGTGAGGAGGTCAGTGGGGTGGAGAAAATATTTTCTGAAAGTTAAGTCAAAAAATGAAAAGAAAAGAAAAGGCTACAAGATGGGATCGTTCATTCCCGTGCATATTGCTTTCATCAATCATCAGATCTCATGCAGTGTGGTGGAATGATGAGATCATAATGATACGAACAAGGTGACTTAGTTGGTGCGGCATGATGGGTAGTTTCTGGTTTGGGGGTTTTCCAGGGGTGGTAGAACCACAATGGGAGATCCTGATTCCTACCTCCTCACCTTGAACGTCTGACACTGGTGACGGCAAACAGGGAATGAACCATGGCTGGTTTACGTCTACAGTTATTTCTAAGTTATGAAATCAAACCTAGGGCTCTGGTCCCATCTGCTTCACTCTGGTGTATGAAGGCCTTTGCAATGCTGGTATTTGGTGCTGGACTCCTTGTTATGCCCCAATAACGGGTCCGTGATTAAAGGAGCGAGACTGATATAAAGCGAAGGTCAAGCAAAGCTTTATTTCGCACCAAGCATCAAGAATCTAACCGAACGTTCGGGGACGCACCTCTTACAAGAGAAGGTGACCCTTCTCTGTTTCACAGCCAAGCTTTCAAGGGCAAAGGCCATGTAGTCGGGCCTGGCCACACACAGGTGACCAATGAGATTGTAACATACACAGGAAACTCCACAGTGATGCTAGGTGACCAATTGAGTTACAATTTTCCCTAGTAGACGTTTGACCCAGCCTATCACGTTGGTTAGGATTGGTGCCCAAAAGGCTCCCAAAGGGCGGGGCCCATACTCCTTGGTAACCAGGGAGACAGTATGCAACCTCCCACTGATCCGATGTCTCCATCTGGCCTGACCCACCCTTGTATCTGGGCTTTGTTACCTGGAGCTGTTTCCCGGGACTTGTTTTTAAGTGAATCCCCTGGGGGAAGGGGAGCAGGGACAGTTTCAACTTTAATGAAAGCCTCTTGCTAAGTAGGTCCTTACACTCCTATCATGATGGACTGGACTGTGTGCTCCCCAAAATTTATATGTTGAAGCCCTAACTTCCAAGGTGATGGTATTTGGAAATGGAAACCTTGAGAGGTAATTGGGGTTAGATTATTATCAGAGGAATCATTAAAATAGATTTATTTGTCCAGTACTGTCCATATGTCTGGGCTGGGTCCAAGAAATTCATATATACATGAATATTATTCATATATGTTCCCTCTGAATATACACATGAATCCATGTATGTATACACATATGCATGTGTCTCTGAGTATGTGATGTGTATCTAAGTATGCAGACATTTTTTTCTTAATAATCAGTAGGTTTGAAAAACCCAAATTAAATCTTGTCACTCAAAATGTACTCTGAGCTAGAAGCCATGACAAGTTCAGAACATTCAACCCAATCCTGATCTACGGAGTTAGAATGTTTAAATTAGCAAGATCCAAAGGTGGGCCATACTAACATTAAATATTGAGAAGCACCATCCATAGATGGTGCATCCGAAACACCTTATGGTAGAGAGATGCCGTCAGAGACGGTAGACCCTATATCAGGATAGCATGGCAATAGAAAATGTATGAATATCAGGCAAAAGCCAGAAATTCAAGATGGAGCAACAAGGTACCAATAAGCAGAGACAACCTGGCAACTGGAACCAGGATCGGCCATTTCAAATACCAGTGAGATGTGTAATGGCCACCAAGTTCTTCCAAGCTGTGGGAAGACAAGAGCCACACAAATGGGAAAACTCAGGAACTCTTGGAAAACTCAGAAACTCTTTATAACCTAGGGAATAGAAGTACTTAAGGAAACATTAAGACATACTCACAGATTGTCTACAATGTGTTTTGGCAAAAGCTATAGCCTGGAAGAGATCAGAAAACAAGACAAAGAAACCTTGCTACCATGCTGTTCCACACTTTGTATTATCAAAATTAAAAGACTAAAAAGAAATGGGTGGGGGTGCACAGTTTTCACGTTAAAAAAAAAAAAAAATCCCACAAGATTGGTAAGAAACAGAGAAGCTGGCTATTCATGACCACCATCCGATGGCTCTGGGCTGATGGCTACAGCATGATGATGTGGTTTCCCAGGTTGCTTATTGCACAGGTTGTGGACAGTGTGTATGCTCTGGCCACAGGCCTTCTGCAGATCTTGTCCTTCAAAAGGGCAGAGTGTCTCAATGTACAGTACATATGTGGCTGGTCTGTGGGGGTAGCTGAAGGCTGAAAGTGCAAAGTCAGGGCGGTTCCAATCATAAAGGCCTTCAAGAGTACACTGAAGGATGGGAACTACTTATTTAAACTACTTGTTTAAATTGGATTGTTTAGAACAATTTTTCTCTGTACCAAATTAGCTGCCAAATCAGCTTCCTTGTCCAGTTCAAATGATCACTGCCATCTGCCAATACCTGTATTTAAATTTAATCTCTGATAGGTTTAAGAGTATTGCTTAAGGCATAGAATCCAAATTTCATGCTCAAAGCCCATGTTTCACCAGCAAAATTATGTCCATATTCTGAATTTCAAAGTGGCAGAGGTTGTGTTAGAAAAAGATACGAAATGAAGACTGAAATATCATCAGGGAGTTCTACATCCAACCCTCACCACTACCTACAGATCTAAAGAAGAATCAAAATGCCTTTTGCCGAATTTCCACTCAAAAAGAGCCCAGAAGCTTGTGGGAACTCTGGATTGAACGAGAAATTTATTCCAAGGAAGAGATGTCTCAGGAGGCATCAGAAAATAGAGTTCTCAATTCTTTTATTAATTGGGAGAAGGCATTTGGAAAGGGGAAAACCCTGAAAAGGGAAAATTTTGTTCTGAAGGCTGTTAGGACCATTGTTGCTATGATAATAATAGAAGCCATGAAGTCGGGACGTTTGCGAGAGCATATTGACATGCCAGGATTTGGAAGGAGTCCTGGCCCAGCACGCAGCTTTCAGGAGGCCCTACACTGTATACCCCAGGCTTCCGACGCAGAGAAGATCCTGTGGAGAAACACGGCAGATGAGAACTATCACATCAGGATGGCGCCAAGGCTCCAAGCCAGAGCAAGGCAGCCAAAACCGTTAAATTTTAATACAACTCCAGATGTAACACCCGTGTGTCTGAATGACTCTATTGGTGTTCCTTCCTACTTTGAAACATTAGTTTATATGTAGTTTAACACTTAGATAATGTGCATCTCACTTAAATAGTTATAGACTTTGGACAACATAATCCACTGTGTGCAAGAAAACGTAAAAAACATTATTTTTGGCTCTTCTTTAGTTTGTTACCTATATATTAGTATTTCTACAGTGCGTCAACACAGAACCATGCATGAGCTGCATCCCTGACTCTTAAAGTTGTAGGATGTGATGAGTGATGGAAATCGTGTTCCTAAAAAAACCTCTTTCCTTCCCCTGCTACTCCTGGATTAGGTGAGAAATCCCAAAGTGGGAATTCCCACCCTGGGTGAATATGCATTTTTTAATAGCCTAAGGGCAACATAATATGCTTGCTATGTAGACCATTTGAAACTCTTTTACATGGCACCAAAAAATATTTAAGATTATGTGACTAAAGAAAACATTGAGAGGAAGGATTTCAGAGGTAGAGTACAAAGAGGTTCTTGAAATGGTGCAACACTGAGTTCATTTCTGCTCGTTGCCATCTTCCAGGGAGAAGCAACAAGTTTTCTTCAGAGACTCAAAGCAACTGTGTAAAGGAGTGATTTAGAGGCACTAATCTAAAGAGTAAGTGATGGTTAGTGGCTTTTATAATGAAGCTTTAAAAGCACTGTACTGCACATCAAAAAGACCCGTTTCTACCCAAGACCCACCTAGTGCTATTCTTTTTTTTTTTTTTCAAAGATTTTATGTATTTATTTGACAGAGAGAAATCACAAGTAGATGGAGAGGCAGGCAGAGAGAGAGAGGGAAGCAGGCTCCCCGCTGAGCGGAGAGCCCGATGCGGGACTCGATCCCAGGACCCCGAGATCATGACCTGAGCCGAAGGCAGCGTCTTAACCCACTGAGCCACCCAGGCGCCCCCCACCTAGTGCTATTCTAAAGATCCTTCTTGGCCAAGTTTTTTCTCTCTTCTTTACCTCAATTTTATCCCCATTAAAACACAGTCAGAGGAAATGATGTCTAAGCGACATGCAGTACATTTGATTCCTGGACTCTGTCCTTGGTCTACTGCACTGTATGATCTGTGCTGATCTGTGTACCCGCTCCCCCCCCAAAAAAAGATATGCTCAAGCCTCTCCCCCAATATCTCAGAATGTGACTTTATTTGAAAGTAGCATAGTATTTACATGTTTTCAAGTTAAAATGAGGTCTTTGGATTAGGCCCAAGTCCAGTATGACTGATGCCCTTATAAAAGTCCAGTATGACTGATGTCCTTATAAAAGGGGAAATCTGTGCGCAGAGACGTGTGCACAGGGAACATAATGTGAAGATGAAGGCAGACCCGGGAGTGATGTCTCTACAAGCCAAGAATGCGCATCCCAGCCAGCAAACACCAGAAACAGGAATGGACGAGGCTGTCCATCAACGTCCCCAGAAGGAAACAACCTCGCTGACGCTGTGGTCTCTGCCCTCGGGCAGCCAGAACCACGAGACGGCGCCTACGGTTTGAGTGACCCGGTTTATCGTACCTTGTCCTACAACCCTAACGAACTAATGTGCGTGGGAAGCCAGACAGAGAGCTCTGATCCAATGCAGACAGAGTCCTGACACGGACGAGCAGCGAGACCACTGACCCAGCATCTTCCCCCTGTGAAATCGGCCTCGTGCCCGTTGACTTTCTCCGTGTTGTTTGGGGTCTCTCTGTCGTGAGTTCTGAGCAGGTCCCCTCGGGCCAGGGCTGCGGCCGCACGTGGACACTTTAACGGCCGCAGGTCCCAGAAATAACATCCTTTTAAGTTTCGTTGAAAGCCCGATCTACTGCAGAGCTGTACTGACAACAGCTGCATAGAGCCCAGGGATAAATAACTCAGAAAAGATAAATATCTTTAAAAATCCCTGTTCCGAGTGTACACCATCGTCTGACGCTTCTCTGTGTACGATGTGAGCAGTGAATTCACCTACGCAGAGCAAGGCAAAATGTCCCGATGAAAACAGAAAACAATACTGCCTTCCCTCAGCCTCCACAGTGTCACCTGTGACCCTGCAGCACGAGGTGTGAGTACCTCGCGGCGAAGCGGGTGCTCCTGCCGTTCGGAAGTTGGCTTGAGCTTGACCCGCTGTGGCCGCTCGGCTCTGCTCACCGAACTTCTCGACGACGGGCCTGCCATTCGACACGGGGACTTCTAGCTATTATTTCAGCTCTTACACGTGCCGTTCGTTACTTATTTTTTTCCCCAAGGACTCCATGTAGCAATTCCCTCACACTAACGATTTTACAAATTTCTTCTTGGTTACTGGACATCCCATCCCTCCGTCTTTCCCCAGGAACTTTCTGTGTGCTGTCCGTTAGGGCCGCTTTCTGGCTAATCATCGCTCCCTGGCTGTCCTCCTGGGGGCGCCTGGGTGGCTCAGTGGGTTAAAGCCTCTGCCTTCAGCTCAGGTCATGATCTCAGGGTCCTGGGATCGAGCCCCGCATCGGGATCTCTGCTCAGGAGGGAGCCTGCTCCCCCCTCCCCCGCCGCCTCTCTGCCTGCTTGTGATCTCTGTCTGCCAAATAAATAAATAAATAAATCTTTGGCGGGGGTGGGGGAAGCTGTCCTCCTCATGTCCACCGTGGTCCCTCCAGTGCAGCTCACGCTTCATGGGCCTGCCTCTCACCACGGGCCGCACGGCAACTCCAGGCCGTGCTCATGGCTTGTGGCCCACGCCTAACGAGGACAGAGGCTCACCCCAACGACAGGCTGATGAACGGGATATGGTTGGGAAAAAAAATCCCTTCCTTGTCTCTGTAATTGGAGGATGGGTTTTTATAAAAAGATGTATTATGAATGACGTTTTAAGATTTATGATACAAATTTAAAAGCATGGCGTGCCAACTTACTTCAAAGGAAGGAGGCTGTTATATGTTTCCTCAGTGTTCTGTGACACGAGAAATCATTTCTTTTGCCATATGATCCAATCAGGGAAACAACTAGCCGTAAGTAACTAATACCCCAAAATTCATTTCTTTTGGTATCACTCGTAAAGTTTGTCAAAAGCACGGAGAAAGGAGGGTGTCTGAAACATCGTGCATAAGACAAAAGATTGGTGCAGCTTTTAAGTAAGAATAATGACAATAATGGAACAGAGGACTCTCTGTATCATGACGAGTGGAAAGATTTAAGTTGATGTTTCTCACTAACAAGAACAGGAGGTAAGAGTGTGGCCGACCCCCTTTGCTGACTGAGGAAAGAATGACATACCCAATTCAGAGCTCTGAGATTTCTTACCAGTAAATGTAATTTAGCATGGAGAATATTTTAAGTATTTTATATCTGTTTCCTACTCTAAGGCCAGTTACATTTGTGATATAGTTAAAGCCACTCCCTTGTATTTTCTCAATTTACTGGAAATATTCAATAGCAGATAGAACATTGTGCCTGGAAGAATGAAGGAATGCCTATTCTTTGGTTATTTTTTAATAATAAAACACTTGTTTTGCATTCATAGGAAGTAGGGATAATAGTTCTGGGAGTTTGACCTTCCACCCAATTCAAAAGTTAAATAATGTTGATCTGAGCTAACGGTGAAGACTGGATTATTCCTCTCAATTCCTGACCCTATCCCAATAACAGAATCATACAACCGCACCCTTCACTGTGGGACTTCACTTCCCCTTGAGAAAGTGATCTCTTCTCCCCACACTGACCTTAAGCTGTCCTGCTAATGAAGGACAGCAGGCATCATGCGTACCGGCTATTAGCAGGAGCCTTAAATGTGCCTACCTGGTTTGGGTTGCAATTTCTGGAGGCTCCACCTGCATCACTAGAAAAGCATACACCCATCAGCCAGTGGCTCCAAAATGACGTAACGTGCAAAGGACCTTACCATGACCCGCATGCACTCTGAAGGAAAAGCCTTTATCATCTAACCTGCGGTCCTGTGCAGGAGAAGGATTCAGAGCAGAAGTCACTAAAATATGGGGATGTTTGTTTCCCGCCATTATTGCAGCAGAAATCTTACTTCTTCATTAATCGCAGTAACTCTACTCTCTTGGCCAGGGGTTGGTGTAAGCGTGAACACATAACGCTATTCTAGACCTGACGGGAAGTGTGCAGGGAAACTGGTTCAGAGAGAGATTTCCTCACTACAAAGATTAATGCCAGGAAATGATCTCCTGTATGGTCTCTGCCGTAATCTAGCCACCATCTGACTACCAAGAACAGGTAAAGCAGAAAACATAAGCTAGTGCACTGGGAAGGGGATGATCCAGGGGGCAAAGAAATGAAAGAACCCGAGTTTTTAATAACACTGATGCACTGCTAAGATGATCAATTCGTCAAGTCTGGGAGTATCATGACATAAGGTTCTGGGGCTTGCAACCGGAAATATCTTTAATGAAGCAATATTAGGTATATGCAGTGTTGTGTTTAGTCCCATAGAGTGAAGGGAATAATAAAAAGTTTTCCATAAAGCATCAAATATTAACTATTATAGGCTGCGGGGGACATATGCTTTCTGCTGCAGATACTCAAATCCACGGCAGTCCATAGATAATATAGAGAATATCTATGATAATATCTATATACAGATAATGCTCTGAGTGTATTATAATAAAACTTTATTCACAAAAACAGGGCAGTGGCTAGATTTAGCCTCTAGGATATAGCTGGCTCACTATGAACTAAGGGACGATGTAAGCCGCAATGATAATCTGTTAGTTGGCATGTATTATAGAGACATTTTGTTTTGGCTGAAAAATAGCAGGCTAAATGGGAAAATATACGCTTATGGCTTTTCCTCAGTGAAGATTATATCCAATTACCAAAATACAGCATTTCAAAAATAAAACAAACAAACAAACCAAAACAACCAACACTAGTTCAGCTACTACTTTTTTTTAGGGCCAAAGCTTTGTGTCAAAGACAGGACATCTGGGACGCCTGGGTGGCGCAGTTGGTTGGACGACTGCCTTCGGCTCAGGGCGTGATCCTGGAGTCCCGGGATCGAGTCCCACATCGGGCTCCCAGCTCCATGGGGAGTCTGCTTCGCTCTCTGACCTTCTCCTCGCTCATGCTCTCTCTCACACTCTCTCTGCCTCAAATAAATAAATAAAATCTTTAAAAAAAAAAAAAAAAAAAAAAGACAGGACATCTGCTTCTGGCAATATGGAGATGCAGACACTCTGAGATAATCTAAACTACTAAGCAACTAGATTTTATATTAAAAAGCAATGATACGGGCGCCTGGGTGGCTCAGTGGGTTAAGCTGCTGCCTTCGGCTCAGGTCATGATCTCAGGGTCCTGGGATCGAGGCCCGCATCGGGCTCTCTGCTCAGCAGGGAGCCTGCTTCCTCCTCTCTCTCTCTCTGCCTGCTTCTCTGCCTACTTGTAATCTCTCTCTGTCAAATAAATAAATAAAATCTTTAAAAAAAAAAAAACAACCAAGACAGGTGACAGCAAAGGGACCTTCACTAAAAGACCCTCTAAAGTCTAAAGACAATGACACCAGGAGAATATTATGAGATAAAAGCAGCAGGAGAAAATGATGTATTAACATGTTTGCAAATCAAACATGTGGGCATCTAATGCATTTAATGTGTGGGGCTTAGAAACAAGAACTACAGTATTAGATGAAAATGTAAGTTAGAAGGGAAATAAAATAAGCAAACGTAAAAAGTTGGAGGAAGGAAAAAAAAAACTAAGAACAATGATATAGGTCATTTTAGAGTATACATCCTGAAACATAAAATAAATATTAAAATGGAAAGGAACCATTAAAACATATTTTTAAAGTCTAAGAAAATAGACTGAAGGAAAAAAGAGATATCACAAATAAATATTAGACATAAAAACAGACAAAGCTACAAGAGAAATTTAAAAGTAAGAGAATATTATAAACTACTTTTTGTCAATAAATATGAAATTTAAATGAAATAATAACCTTATGAAAAATAAACTGCTATTTATTTTCTCCAAAAGCTATAAATCAAATCTATTTCATTTTAGGTTCATTAACTTCAGTTTAACCATAATTTTTTTTTTAAGATTTTATTTATTTATTTGACAGAGAGAGAGATCACAAGTAGGCAGAGAGGCAGTCAGAGAGAGAGGGGGAAGCAGGCGCCCAGCTGAGCCGAGAGCCCGACTCAGGGCTCGATCTCAGGACTCTGAGAACATGACCTGGGCTGAAGGCAGAGGCTTAACTCATTGAGCCACCCAGGTGCCCCTACCCATAACTTTCAAGAGATTCAACATTTTTTTTAGCTTTACTGAAGTACAACTCACAAAATAACTGTAATATATTAGAAGTCTACAACATGATGTTTTGATGTACGTATACACTGTGACATGCTGTAATTTTCATGCAAAAATGGCAATAAAGTTTATTTAAAGACCTTAAAGTAAATGACTATAGATGGAGAACAATGCTATAGTAACAGATGGGATATCTTAACACTGTACTTATGGCAGCTTCTCTAAAACCGATTCCCAGATTTAATGCAATTTCTTTCTTTTTTTAAAGATTTTATTTATTTATTTGACAGACAGAGATCACAAGCAGGCAGAGAGGCAGGCAGAGAGAGAGGAGGAAGCAGGGTCCCCGCTGAGCAGAGAGCCCGATGTGGGGCTCGATCCCAGGACCCTGAGATCATGACCGGAGTCGAAGGCAGAGGCTTTAACCTGCTGAACCACCCAGGCGCCCCTTAATGCATTTTCTTTTAAAAGGAAAAAAAACAAAAAAAAAAACTTTTTTTCATTCAACGTTTGACAGGCTGATCTAAAATGTAAATGAAAGAGTCAGGACAGGTAGTAAGCGAGGTACTGATGGAGAAGGAAAAGTAGGACAGGAAACTTGCCCTCCCCAGTAGCAACATCTATTATTACAGACAAAATAATGAATACTATGGGACAAAGATGGAAACACTGACCAATGAAAAAAATTAAGTTACAAAAAACAGACCGTGTCTTCTGGGAACCGTGACACAGAACAGAGGCGGCGTCCGCCAGCGCAGGAAAGGAAAGCTGCTCCAGGATGACACAGAGACAGGCGGCATACCAGGGCCCCATGAAGGGGTCCGCCTCGTGACCTCTAGTAGTGAGTCTGACTCTATTCGATGCTTTCCTGCCGACAGCCTTCAACCCTGCTCCTCACGTCCTCCTGCCCCACAAGTGGGTGGGAAGTTCACACACTCAGAGCCTGGGGAGGGGGAGCTCAGCCTGGCTCACACCCTAAGCAGCACAGAAGCCCTAAGACACTGACCTTGTGGTTCTGCAAGACCGTTTTAAAACCTGTTCAGGAACCATCCTGCTCGTTATACAAGTAGAATATGCCAAGCCATAGGAGAAAAATATTAAAAACTAACAACCTAATGTAAAACTTGCAAAAGATAGGAATAAAAAGGCATATAATTTTACATATATGTATAATTAGCTATAATAAATTATATACAGATATAATTTTTTCCTCATTTTCATCATTAATCAGAAAATACAAATTAAAATAACATGCAGGGCACCTGAGTGCCTCAGTGGGTTAAGCCTCTGCCTTTGGCTCAGGTTATGATCCCAGGGTCCTGGGATTGAGCCCCACATTGGGCTCTCTGCTAGGCCGGGAGCCTGGGCTCTGCCTACTTGTGATCTCTCTCTCTGTGTCAAATAAATAAATAAAATATATTTTTTAAAGATTTTATCTATTTATTTGACAGAGAGATCACAAGCAGGCAGAGAGGCAGGCAGAGAATCAGACACCCCGCTGAGCAGAGAGCCCAATGCGGGGCTCGATCCCAGGACCCTGGGATCATGACCTGAGCCGAAAGCAGAGCCTTAACCCACTGAGCCACCCAGGCACCCCAATAAATAAAATGCTTAAAAAAATAAAATAAAATAACACTGATGTATAATTTTATACCTATTCCATATCCAAAATTAAGAAATCTGAAAATACTGGGGTACCTGGTTGGCTAAGTCAGTTAAGCATCTGCCTTAGGTTCAGGTCATGATCTCAGTGTCCTGGGATCAGTCCCGTGTCAGGCACTCTGCTCAGCAAAGGAGTCAGCTCTTCTCTCTCCCTTTGCCCCCCACTCCAGCTCCTCTGCGCGCGCACACACACACACACACACTCTCTCTCTCTCAGATAAATAAATAAAATCCTTTTAAAAAAATCTGAAAAGTGTTGAAGGTATAGAAATGTACTGGAAGTCGTGAATTCTCTTGGGAAAGGCCTAAGTAGATACAGCCCCATGGGAAATAGTGCAGAATCATCCTTGAAGTCAGATATCCACATATGCTAGAAGAACACATTTCCAAAGCTAGGTTGATTCCTTAAGAAATATTTTTACCTGTGAAATACAAGAGCGATGCACGCAAACATGTTTAGGGCAGAACTGTTCATAAGGAAAAACAAAATCAACCAAGAACAAAAATATTATTCAACAGAAAAACGTACATCCTATGGTTCATGCCTGGGTTGAGATTTTACGATAGTGAAAAGGAATGTCCCACAGTGACACACAACATGGGCAACTCTCCAAGAAGAAAGATATAATGAAAAAATCTAGGACATTAAAGAAAGTATGATTCAATTATTATATAGATTGAAAGTTAAACTAATAATGTTTTATGTAGAAATATGTACCTATGCAATAAAGTTGTGTTTTTCATAAATCGTACAAGCGAAACACAAAATCCAGACAGTGACTATCTTTTGAGGGAGTTAGGGAATAAAGAACACAGAGAAATGCATTAATTCTGGCTCTCAGGTTGAGAATTGATTTTATCGCTCATTTTTAAATTGTGTTCTATTACATATAAAACTTATTCTCATTTGTATGTATCAAAGAGCACATAGAAAATAAAAAAGAAACCGATGCAAAAAGTAAGAAAACCAAAAGAATTTATTGGGAAGAATTGGTGGGGTGTAGATTTATCGGTCGTAACCCAACAATTTAAATTATGAGAGAGAAAAAAGTGAATCAATTCTCTAGTTTCAATATCCAAAAGGTTTTACAATGTGAAACATCTTAATGTTTTGCATTGTACATGTGCAAATGGTGCTGGACATTAAATTCTATCCTTGTTTTATATATATATATATATATATATATATAATTTTTTTATATTTTTATTTATATATATGTGTGTGGGTATGTGTGTGTGTGTATGTATATATAAAATTTAGAAGCTAAGAAGGAAAAGTTTATAAAAGCAAGTATAATTAATAGGAAACTTCACTTCTGCCTTTCTTCTTTCACCAAGCTCTACTCAAAACACTCGGCGTCTGTTCACTTCCCTAGGCAACACAGACCCAGGCTGGGGTTTAATTATCTGTCACTAACATGTTACTTACAAGCAGAATACTTCCATCTCACATAAAGCTAAATAAAATAAGCTCAAGGGGCGCCTGGGTGGCTCAGTGGGTTAAGCCTCTGCCTTTGGCTCAGGTCATGATCTCAGGGTCCTGGGATCGAGCCCCGCGTCGGGCTCCCTGCTCAGCGGGGAGCCTGCTTCCCCCTCTCTCTGTGCCTGCCTCTTTGCCTACCTGTGATCTCTCTCTCTATGTCAAATAAATCTTAAAAAAAAAAAATAAGCTCAAATGCATGTCATGACGGAGAACACAATCAAAATTTTAAGCAGAGTTCACCTTATCCATGGCTAATCCTCAAGGATGACAGACCATCTGAAACTGTGGACTGTGGCATCTTGTACACAATTTAATGAGTGGATTTCTTTTTTTCCCCTCATTGGAAACTGAGTCTCTAGGCAGCTGTTCATCCCAAAGATGCTACAGTCCTCACAGTTGCATTGTTGTTGTTGTTGTTTTTTTTATTACTGCTGGGTACCTGTTGTCCTGTGGGTATTATGCGCACACGACTTCTTCCTTTCTTTTTGGCTTTCTGTTTCAGGATCACAACAGAGAAATTCTTTTAGAAGTTTAAATAAAGTCTATTTTTTTCTTATTCGGAATCACCAACTAAGGTACACTCAAAAGTTCAGACTTTGTTCTATTTGAGCTTTTGCCCACCAGAGGAAAAATATTTTATTCTAATTTTTTTTTTCCTCTTTCAGTTTCGATATTGTGGTTTTCTTTCGAAACAGTGATTACATTTTTTTCTTTAGTTGGCTCTACCATCAACCACTGGTGTCTATTCTCTTCTCTCAGTCCCCCTGGGCCTATCATGTCCCTTCACAACCCCATTGTGAAGAAACTTCTGGGTCACCAGACCTTTTTTTCCAGTACTCTAACTAGGAATCCTTCATGCAGACCTGCTCTTATTTTCTGCTTCAGTGGTCTTTGTTCAGCATTAATTTAGGACACTTCAGGGAGAAGTTACTTGTTTGTTCATTTTGCTGCTTGAGTATACAATATGATGAACCACTGAGAAAAAACTCGCATTTTAGCCATAAAAAGCTGAAACTCAGAGTTCTAGCAGCAACCTGATCATCAGCAGTCTAATCATCAACTAGAATTGCATGTCTATTTAAAGCTTACCTAGACCCCATATGGTTTTCTGGGAAAAGAAATGGTAACTAGCAGATTCACCTATTCCTATCTGCCCCTGATGCATTGTTTCAGCAAAGGATTGGCAGAATTCTGAAATTTCTTTTAGGGTTTGTTTTTGCATCAGCTCCCTAAGAAACTTGGTGTTTGTACTGAACAGCCTTCACAGATCATAATCAGGATCATCATTGTAATAATAATAACCACCATAGTGAGCACCGTTATCAGCATCCAATCTTTATTGTACTTGTGGTCCCTGAAACTGTAAGGCACCATAGAATAGAAATTAAACATATTAAAAAATCTGTCATTTTCTGTTTCTCTACGTCTTGATCATTACTATAATATCTTTCTCTCCTTTTCTTCACTCTTCCCATCTTCAATCCTAGAGTGACCTTACACCCTGGGTTACCAAAGGCAGCCTTGGCTCATACCCATTGTACAAACATAATTATTAATAGAGCTTCCTTTTCTGTTCACAAGATTTCCAGTTTGGGGACATGATGTGATTTCTTTACTTACGCCCCAGAGGAGGGTCATCCTACCTTTATAAAACTATCCTGAAATACTACCAAACTCAAGTTCTATTAAGACAAAACAGCCACAGAAGAAGATAAAAATAAGTAGGGAAAGAGGAGAAACATCATCAATACTACCATGTTCTTTTTATTTTTTAATGGAAGCATGGTGAAAAATATTCTCCCTCTCATTCTCCTCAATTCTGTCTAAATAATCAAACTAGCATGGCTCTCACCCTTGAGGTCACCTTGAGATCCAAAATGGCTGCTGAAGCTCCCACCATCCCACTTGCATTGCAGCCAAAAGGAAGGATGAAGAGCAGTGAAAGACTTATGTACTTAGGGGCACACATACAATTAGCTGACCAAGTACCTATCCTCCATTTAATGCGCCATTCTTGAATGTCAACTTAACTCTCGTTACCATTGGTTAGAATTTAGTCACATCCAGGGAGAAAGATCACAACAAAAGACAGACTTCTCTTTCAGCTGGGTATATGGCATTCTCAATAATGCGGATGTCCCGTTAGCATGAAAGAGTGGGGGGTAGATGTTGCCAAGTCTAACTCTAATCTCTGAAAATCCCCTAATGTACTACGGTAGTCTGAAGCGCTGGTACCACACTCCTTGCTAAATACTTGTGTGAATTATTTTAACCTTACTATGACTTGGTTCCCTACCAGGGAGACTATGACAACTCACTTCAGATGATGGCTTTAAGGATTGAGTTAATATATATATAGCAGTCTGAATAGTTCATGACACATGCTATCCACTCCATAAACATGGTCATCACTTAAATATACTTTGAGAGTCATTTTGTAATTGCCCTAATTATAGCATCCCACTCAATAACCTACCTTGAATGAATTCAGAAGTCTGTATTTAATGATATTTGTTAATTTTAATAAAGAATGACCAGTTTCACTTGACTCATTACCATTGCCTCTAATTCTCCAAATAGCACAGGTAGATTAAGAGGTTTCAGGATTTCAGCACACAGTAAAGTTGTCATCCGGTATTCCCTTCAAAAGAAGCTGTCAGGCTTTCCTCCCAAAGGGCCTGGTAGGGTAAACGTGTCACGCCGGTGAATTTATTTAAGGTTTGGATCGCATCCTTGCAGGCTAAGACATCTTAAAGGCACCCGGCAAGCAGACGAGTCCCTCAACTTGCCTTTCATGAACCACATCTGTTCGTTTCCATTTAAAATGACCATTGTAACCATAATAGGAGCTAACGGTCTCAGATACCCAGACCTAAACAGGAACAACACTCTTCACCAAATGCTGTTTGCTGAAGGTTGACTTGAAACAAAATACCCCTTCCTGTTTAGAACCATGTCCACAAAAGGCTTTGGTTTACAATGACCACGTGGCAGTTGATGTTGATTGCGCTGCGCTCCGACATCCATAAACTATACCCGCTATAATCTCTCTGCGGTTCCCTTGCTCACCCAGGCTTTGAGTAGACATGTTCTTTCCACAGACGCTCAAGGCATTCAATCACATTTCAAGCAAGCCTTGTCTATCCAGATGCCATTTGGCCTTTTATTGCCTTTATCTGTCAAGTTTTTTTGGGGGGAGGGGCATAAAAGTCTACCTGTCAAAGGGGACACCTCATTCCCTAGCTCATGGAGATTTTTGTCTGGAATATACAAACCACCATCAGCTGAGAACATACTTAACTACTATTACAGGAGCAGAAAACCGAGGCTTATTGGAAGCTGCCATAGTTCAAAAAGAGAAGAACAGACATTGAACTAGGTCTACCGACCCCGTGCCCTTTTCTCTCACACTAATATACTGCTTGAGATTCTTTTCAATATTTTCCTTCACTGTTGATCGCTTACCCTCTATCCATGCTGTGTGTCACCCAAAGTTTTGTCATTTAACATATAATATTCATCTGGAGGCAAACAGAAACCAAGAGTGCATGACTTGGCAAAAGCATGGGATATATTGAATGGACGCTACACCCAACATTCACCAAGGGGAAAGGCACTTTCAACAGCAGTGTCTGGTGAGAGAGAGTATTCCCCAAGGATAATCCCCTCCATAATCATTACTCCTTGCTTCTCTCCTTACTGTCTGTTTCAAAAAGCCCATTCACCAGCAGGCTTTTCTGGTCTTTGCTGTAACAGCAGCTTCGCTGTGTGGGGAGCCAGGTGGTGGCACGAAGATAATCCAGTCCATGTTTGCACAACAATACCACAATCAGGCAGGACTGAAAATTACGGACAGTCCCATTTGTCACAGCTCAGTACAATAGTCCCCGACTGGAACGCAAGCTGCGGTCCTGACATAATCAAGATTCCATTTCTTGCAGGGCCACGCAGACAGATTTTACTGAGTAAAATCAACAAATATTGTGGGCATATCTAACTCCATCATCGTCACCTCGGCGGCAAGGACAGTCTTTCATGTGGAAACATCAGCTACGGTGTCGAGGGTACAGCATTCATAGGACCGAAGAATCTGGGTCTCAGATGTACGAAGTCCCTGAAAGACTGCCCAACCCACTGATGTATGGGAGACAGCACATAAATCCAGAACTCTCTGGAGTTCTTAATAAAGAATCATTCATTTCTTCTTTCAACGTAATCGATAACAAGGAATTCATGATAACACAGAGTGATCCATTTTGTCATAAAAATGTACTTGATAAAATGTTCTTTATGTAAACGCGAAACTTGGAATATATACGACAGATCATCTCTGTTTTGTAGGATAGTTGTCTGGTTTTTCTAACATAGTCAGGGTGTCCCTAATCTGGATTCCCCTCTCTAGGAATGCCTCCAGCCAGGCCTCATGAGACAAAATTTTAAATCCCTTCATGTTCCCTGGATGCATTCCAGGTTATCAGTCTTTCTTACAGTATTTTTGCTAAAGTTAAATTCGGTTGACTTTGAACAGCATGGGGTTGAACTGCAAGGCTCCAACTATATGTGGATTTTTTTTTCTCAGAACCAGTACTCTAAATGTATTTTTTCCTTATGACTTTCTTAATAACATTTTCTTTTCTCTCGCTTACTTTAAGAACGCAGCATAGCACACATCTAAGATACAAAATATGTGTTCATTACTGCTTACATTAACAGTCAAAAGCAGGATGTTAGTAGTTTTGAGGAGTCAAAAGTTATACTTTGATTTTCAGCTGCTTGGGGGGTTGGTGCCTCTAAAATCCTTCATTGTTCAAGGGTAAAGTGTACATATACCCAGATGTCATCTCTCTCACCTTCATGGGAATCATAAGCATTGTGTATCTATTAATACAGTAGAAGATAATATTTCTTGTTGGCTATCCTCAGCTGAGAGTCGAACGGATCTCTGAAAGTAATTAAAATAGCTAACTTATTAGTCGCTTCCACTATTTCTGCCACTGTCTTATAACAGTTCTACGAGGTAGGTTCTAGTATTAAACCCACTGTGCAGATGAGGAAACTAAACCACAAAAAAATTCAAAGAAACTCATTGAAAGTAAACCAGCTAGATTTTTAAAAGATTTTATTTATCTGAGAGAGTGAGCAAGAGAGAGCACAGGAGCAGGAGCAGAGGGAGAGGGGACAGCAGGCTCCCCACTGAGCAAGGAGCCCTACCCATCTGTCCCATCCCAGGACCCTTAGATCAGGACCTGAGCCAAAGGTAGATACTTTACCCACTGAACCACCCAGGCGCCCCAGTAAACCAGCTATTAAGTGATGGAATTCGATTTGGATTCAGGCAGGTTGGTGCTAGAGACCCTGCTGGTAACTATTACGCAATACCAGTAGTTACCAAGGGTGGGCTCTGAACCAGAATCATCAAAACCCTGTAGGAACCTGGTAGAAGTGTGTACCATCAGGCCCCATTCCTGGTCTAAAACAGAAGCTCTGAGTAGACTGATGCCACTTATAAGCCTGTCCAGAAGTTCTGCTGTAGGATCGAGGTTGAGAGCTACAGATCTACAGAACATGCATGTAAGTCCTTAATGCAAGGTACACGTGCCACTCAAAAAAGATTAAAAACAAAGAAACAAGACTCCTGAACAATGAGAGGTGGTTCTTACCAGCCGTGGACCAGAGAAGATCAGAAAGCCACACACAGTATTGCTGACAACAGATTTTAAAGGATAACTCACCTACTAGGCATCTAACATTACTACTTAATCTTTTTTCTTTTTTTACTATTTATTCTTAAATAGTGTGTCAGCACAGCATTTCTCTTTTGTTAATATTCAACGATCTTCAAAAAACTATCAGGGCCTCTTCAACTGGAGGACTGAACCAGTACCATCCCCACAGTCACGGCTAATACCCAACTTAGAAGATTTGTCTGTTTCTAGGAAGTTGACGGATTTCTTGTCTCTCTCTTAATGCCTATTTTCTCCGTGGTCATAAAAATTCACTGCAATTTCACAACTGATTTTGTATCTCCAAAAACTCATGAATGGAAAATGGATTACTTGTCCTAGGCATAGTGAGGATAATAAAAATGAATGCATTTTCTTGAACTATTTAAATATCTTATTAAATGAAGTCAAGGTCATTATAATCTCTTGGGTGAAATATCTATGGTACTTTGAAAAGACTATTGCTGAATCCATCACCATGATTATTGGGTTTTAATTATTTTACTGTTCATATGAGATTACAACGTGTGGTTATCAGTCCTAGACACAGTAAGTAATAACAATCAACAGCCAATTACAATTTATAGTTTCCATAGGTGCAAAACCAGTCAAAATATATCTAGGTGCACTAATTGGCCTTATAATTTAATAAAACCGTCTCATCAAGACTTTTGTACACCTGTCAACGGCTGCCTGTAGCAAGAGTAAAAGTCAACCAGCAATTCCTATTATCATACTTTTCAAGTTACTTGTTTGCTTAAAATTACCTAATCCAAAAATACCCCTGGGAAGGATGACCACATTTTACCGTTTGGTTTTATGGTAGGGAAACACACAGAATTAGAGTTCCATGTATAAGTAAGATACACTAATAATAGTCCCAATTATTCCCAATTATCCTCCCAAATTTACATGGTGAGGTGGCAGCTGTGGTTAATAAAAATAGCACTTAGTTTTGGAATCAGAAGACCTAGATATTTTGCCACACACCATCTGTGTGACCTTGGGCAACTCATACCAAGTCTCTGGGCTTAATTGACTTCTATGTAAATGGTTATACTAAAATTTTATCTCCTTACCTCACAGTATGTGCATGAGGATTCCTTGACATTTATAGGGAATAGCTTACGTAAAAGGTGAAATTCAGCTTAAATGGTTTCAAGCTATTTTAATAAAACTACTAATTTATTCACCTTTCTATAGCTCTATTTCCATTCTCCCTTTAATATTGGGAGAAAATTTGAATTTTTATCTTTCTTTGCTTTAGTATGTCATGTTTTCTTTTTAATATTGCAAAAAATGAAAAAACAACCTCAGATGGCCAAATTTAATTATATATTTGCTTTATGCTGTACTTTTCTTCTGTATTATCTTAGAGATTAAGAAAGAGACAATTAATACCCAATTAAGACATACTTACAACTAGTTTTTATGAGAGAGTATGTTTTTGCTAGTGATAGAATCAAAAGATTCTAGATTCTAGTAATGGAATCAAGACCGAAGATCAAAAAGTATGTTGCTGATAAGTATTTGCAAGTGAGTGTCAAACTTCAGGGGGCAAAGTATGCTTTATGATGAAGATTTTGACACAGAATTCAAAGCGGGAGAAAAGTCTATTTCCTTTTCTTGTATAAAATTATGTTTTATCTGTGTGTTTATGGAAAATATAAGTGAAGGGAAATGTAAATTTCCTCTCATTGCTTATTGTCTCCATCACTAGATCTTGCACTTAACTGAATTTCTACAGTAGCAATATAAAAAATAAAACTCCAATTTGAATGGACTCTTATCTGACTGATAAGTATCTCCATGCACCTAGCTTTCTGCCCAAGGGCTCCTAAACCATAGTTAGGCTGAATGAGAAATAATGAAATAATCTTCATCCATTCAAAAACAGTTTCTTCTAGCACCAGAGACTCAGACTTTTCATTCTCTTCAAATCATTCTCTTCTCAATACATTTTTACATAGATATAAGCATTAACCTTTCCTTTATGCCACTGTTACTATCATTATCTAAAATTCTTTTTTGAACATCAATTGTGTAAATGGAAAAGGTACTTCCAGTTAAGAAAGGGTAACTCTCCTTAGGGAGCTGACAACATAATAGAATGTTGTTTGTATTGAAAGTGCAATTCTAGCTGAGGTTTTATTTTTTAAATACCTAATAATCCAAATTATCACAAAGTCGAATCTACTCCCTAGTGGTATACTAGAAAGCTAGATTCACAAGGCCATTAAGTAAGTTACTATTAGGTAAGTTTCCACTCAGCACAGGGCCAAATCCTGTTTTTAATTGACTTATTTTTTCTTGTGGTGAGAAAGAAACAGAATTCGAACAGTTGGAAATTAAAAAGACAAACTATATACATGATGCTATTCCATTTTACAGATTGTGACCTCTACATCCCAGCTTAAAGGTGACCATGTGACTAGGAATCCTTTATGCAGACAAACTTGCTCATTATCTAATAACTTTGAATCAGTGTACATGCAAAAGCCAAATGCATATTTTCTAGAAGTAACGAAGTAGGAAAAAAATGTTGACTGTGTTTTCTGTGGGGAAGTCACAGATGAGGCTACAAGACTGGGTGAAAAGGAGACCTGGAAAAAACAGAGAAGGTGGGGACCTCTTGGTGGCTGTATAGAGAACAAATCTCTTGTTGGCTAAAAAGAACGGACTCTGAAAGAGAAGTTCATTATTTTTTGTTCACTCCTCACCAAAATCAATTATTTCAGGTCTCTGACTAAAATTTTAGGAAAGAGTCTCTCATTTGAAGATCCTCGATAGGAGCATTAAGTAGGTCAGTGAGTTTCACCTTCTGAAATCTATTCTTTCAACATAGAACTGCTATTTCCCAATTCCCAATATCATGTTTACTTCCTTGAAGACTAACTCTTTTCACTGTGTACTGAATTAGGGTCTCCTTAAAAATATGGAGTTCATTAAAAGTACTAGTTAAGATCCTGTGTGCAGAAACACATAGATAATGGTTTAAATTTCTGATACAACACTTAATTAAACTACAGTTGGTCCCTGAACAAAGCAGGGATGGGGGGTGCCAACCCCCCACAATTATATACGTATATCTTAACTACTAATCTAATTATCTATCAGGTAATTACTAATCTAATTACTAGTACAATTATCTATGTATATCTTAACTACTAATACCCCACTATTGACCAGAAGCCCTACCAATAACATAAATCATCAACGAACACATAGTTGTATGTTACAGGTATTATATACTATATTCTTACAATAAAATAAATATTAAGCAAATCATAAGGAAGAGAAAAGTACAGTTATAGTACTGGACATACATTTACTGGAAAAAAAATCTGTGTACAAGTGGACCAAGACAGTTCAAACCTATGTTGCTTAAAGGTCAAGTGTAGTTAACTTGGCAGTTTTTATTTCATCTGTGAAATTGAGATCCAAATTTCAAGTGAGGCTCACTTAGAATAATGTGTAAGAAATAGCCCCATGGCTGACAAGCC
Organism: Neogale vison; assembly: GCF_020171115.1. Taxonomy (NCBI): domain Eukaryota; kingdom Metazoa; phylum Chordata; class Mammalia; order Carnivora; family Mustelidae; genus Neogale; species Neogale vison. The sequence goes on from NC_058101.1 coordinate 203,427,371, forward strand.
TGGAAAAGTGAATTTTAGAAAGAAGGAAATGGTCACCAGTTTCCAGTTCTGAAAAGAGGCCAAGCAACGTATCAAAGAGCACATACATAGTCAGGGCAATTAAAGATAGAGATTCTTGGAGATATTAGTAACATCGGCAGTCCCTTTTTCAGAAAAGTGAAGGAAAAAATAATATCTAGAATGGGAAAGATTGAGGAGTACATAAGATGAGATGCTGGAAATGGTGAGTCTTAAAGGAAAAGAATTTTAAGAATAGAATGAAGGTACGGATGACCTGGGAGTGGCAACTAGAAGTAGAACTCATTGAAAAGTCCAGTTCTAGACCTGAGCTGGACACAGTGTTTTGAAGAATAAACAGTCTACGTGACAAGACTCTAGTGGAATTAGTATCCTCAAAGAGAAACAGACCTTGGGTAAGGCAAGGAGAGAGAACATCCAACAAGATAACATACCAGAGTGATTGTTGAAGTTCCATATGGAAGTGCAGAAGGGGGAGTAGGGAAGAAGAGGTATCCGGATCAAGCCAAGAAGTATGCAGCAAGCTTATGGTCTTGATGGGCAACTGGAAAGTATACAGAAGCATGGAGACACATCTTGTGGCTTGAACGTTAAGGTCACAAATGAGAGATGGGTCTTAGTCCTAATGCACAGGCATTTTGTTTTACTCCACATTGTTTTTTGTTATATTGAAACACATAAAAAAATCAGTGTATTTACCTTTGTGAAAAAGGATTTCTTGCTCAGTATTTAGCCACTGATGTGCCCTTCTAAATCGGTAACCTGTGTTTTATTTTATATGTTGCTTTAGCAAAAATGAAACCTTGGAGTCCCCATGCCTTTTCCTCTGAGTATCTGACCTGTGAAGCATCAACTTTTCCTCTTTACCCATGTCTCCCAGAAATAAGTTAAGTTGCTTTGATGTTTTTTTAAGTTTAATTAAATCCCTATCTCCAGGAAAAATAATGTTATTCTGATGTCTCCGAGGCACTATTTCTACAATCTGGTCCTTAGACAATATGCATCTCATTTTTCTAGAGAACTTATTAAAATACACATTCTTGAGTGCCATCATCAGTAAACTTGAGAATATTCCACTGTAATTATCTTCATTCATGGTTGAGAAAGAATTTCCTCATAATTTGCCCCCCGCCACCCTGCCCTTAGAGATAATGAATACATTTCTAAGAAAAGGAGTAAAATTTTTGAGATCAGGGGTTGTTGATAAGGATTCTAGACTCCAGGAGCCTCTCAGGGCTGGAAAGAGTTCCCATGTTTAGATTTTCAACTGGACCGGTGTGAGAGCTACACAGCTCTAGCACAGGATCACTAGAGAAGTGAGGCTTTGGATGATAGTGAGTATGTGTGACTAAAAATAACTGTGGCCTAAGAAATCCAGAAGTGGCTGAACTAGTTAGATCAGAGCATTAAAGGTCTATCCCTCACAGATGCTCTCTAGGTCCAAAAACCAGGCAGCTGTGACATCAGTGCAGGAGGGATCAGCTAGATCCGCTAACAAGTGGGACAACATTCAATGTGGTATCAAGGATCACAAGGAATAAGGACAGCAATGTCGACAGTAAGATGACCCAGAAGCATGACCACTCAGAGGCAGGTCTGCGTTTTCAGAAAATCCACAGGATGGCCCAATGGAGTAAAGTACTCCAAAGGATAAATGGATTTTGTACCATCTTCAAGTCAGGGTATTGGGATCTTAAACAAGTTTCAATATAATTTGAAAATAAATATTTTGAGGAGCAGTTTCTTTGGTTTATTTATCTATAATAACCTAAAAAGGGTATCCAATGCTGAGAAAATAGAACAAAAATTAATTCAATAGGTGGAATTTCTGTGATAGAAAAATAATTGTTAGAGAAAAATATATCAAGAATAGTCTTTAGTGATGTTAAACAGAGTGATGTTAAACAGAGACAGATATCACCAAGACAGAGACATGGTTGTACCTGACTTAATTTCCACCTCACAAAAAGAACAAATAACAACTATTCAAGAATAGGACAGCACAGAGAGAATCCTACAACACAGGGTTGAGGCATGCCCCGTACCACAGAGACCAAGACATGTTGCCTTAGAAGATGAGAGAAGCAGCTACAGAGTGACATCATTGCCCTTTCCCCAGGCCAGCAGAGGACCACATGGAGATGTCTCCCCTCGACTGGTTCTTCCAGTCAGAAAGGAAAACCCAATAGGGACGGGCAGGTCCCTCCAGCATTGTGGGACACTTCTCAGGAACCAGCACCTACTCTGTTCTCACACCATGAAAAGGGCAGAAAAATCTGTGGGCTTCAACCAGTGGGAATGTGACTATGGGAAGGAGGAGTGGCCTGTAACAACCAGCACATAGATCTTGGCAGACCAAGCTCATACCTGCAGTGCCTAAGTTATAATCCCAGCCTGAGGTTTTATTCAGTGCACAAGCACGATGGGGTCATCCTCTGTTCAGGGAACTGGACAGACTACAGGTCTACTTTATTTGGAGGCTCAAACAAGGAGTTTTGCCAACCATAGACCCAGTTTGCCCACATCCAGGCAAGGAGCTGAAACTCAGCCGCACCCACTGCCAAGAGTGTCTTCAGGCACCATCGGAACAGAAGCTGCAATAACTCCTGGAAGCTCTGCCAGAAGCATTTGAGCCAAGAGGTGGCAGAGGAGAAAAGGTCACTCCCACAGCAAACCCAGCAGGAGGCATGAAGTGTTCTTAAGCACTGGCTAGGGAATTAATGCATAGCTAAGCCTGAGGGTAGCTCTGCCCAACCCAAACAAAGAAATTGTGTGGGAAGTTCAGACTTCCCCCCCCAGCCAAGGGAGTCTCTACATAGCCCCAGCCATTGTCTTTCAGTCCCACCTGACCATACAGGCTAACTAGTGAGGATTCCTAGAAGCTATACAACCCAGTGGCACTCAAGCTAAGGGAAGGAAAAGCAGAGTCAAGAATTACAGAAAAAAGCCAGTGGCCTTGTTCAGTCAGGCAACATGGGCTGTGGGTCAGCCCACATTTCTCAAATGCACAAGGAACATTTTAAGATAGATCATATGTTAGGGCACAAAAAAAGTCCTAGCAAATTCACGATTAATATCATATAAAGTATCGTCTCTGACCACAATGGCAGCATATTAGAAATCACTAACAATCTATAAACATGTGGAAATTAGATACTCCTCTAAATAACCAATTAATCAAAGAAAAACTTAAAAGGGAAATTAAAGTTTTTTGAATCCTCCCAAAATGGAAACACGACATACTCAAACTTGTAGGATAGAGCAAAAGTATTTGTAAAATGGAAGTTCATAGCAATAAATGCCCATGTTAAAAAGCAAGAAAGATCCTAAATAAAAAAACCTATCCCTGGGGCGCCTGGGTGGCTCAGTGGGTTAAAGCCTCTGCCTTTCAGCTCAGGTCATGATCTCAGGGTCCTGGGATCAAGCCCTGCATCTGGCTCTCTGCTCTGCAGGGAGCCTGCTTCCTCCCCTCTCTCTCTCCGCCTGCATCTCTGCCTACTTGTGATTTCTCTCTCTCTGTCAAATAAATAAAATTAAAAAAAAAAAAAACCTATCCCTATGCCTTACTAAATAGGAAAATAACAACTGAAGCCAAAGTTCAGGAAATAGTAAAGGTTGGAACAGAAATAAATGAAATAAAGAACAGAAAAATAATATAAAAATTAACCAAACTAATAGTTCTTTGAAAAGATAAACTTGACAAACCCTTAGCTAGAATAACCAAACTAAAAATAGAGAAATTATCCAACTTAAGAAAATTGAAAAAAAGACATTACACTGATACCAAAAAAAATCAAAGTATTATAAGAAACAATAACACTGAATATCAACAAACTAGACAACCTAGAAGGAAACTTAAAACTTGCCAAAGTGAATCAGGGAGAAATATAAAATCTGAACAGACCAATTACCAGTAAGGAGATTAAATCAGTAATCAAAGATTTCATAACAAAAGAAAGCTCACGACCAGATGGCTTCACTGGCAAACTTCACCAAAAATTTAGTATATGTGCTGCCGAATCGAGCACACCAAAAATTTAGGAAAGATTTAACACTAATCCTTTTCAAAATCTTACCCCCCGACCAAAAAAAAAAAAAAAAAAAAAAACAAAAAAAGAAACAAACAAAAAAGGCTCACTCTACAAGGCCAGGATTATCCTGATATCAAACAGTAAAAGCACTAGGAAAACTATAGGCCAATATCCTTAATGGATATAGATGTAAAAATTCTCAAAGTACTGGTAAACCAAATTCAGTAGCACATGAAAAGGCTTATTCATCACGATCAAGTGGGATTCATCTCTGAAATGCAAGGATGTTTCAACATATGCAAATAAATCAATGTGATACATCACATTAACAGAATCAAATATCATACGTTTATCTCAATAGAACCAGAAAAGCATTTCACAAATCCATTAATGATGAAAATTCTTAAATTAGGCAGGGAAGATACATATCTCACCATAATAAAAATGATATAGAACAAGCCCACAGCTAGCATCATCCTCAGTGGTGAAAGTTCAAAAGCTTTTCTTCTAAAATCAGGGGGGAAAAAATGGTCTTCACTTTTACCACTCCTATTCAAGATGATACTGTAAGTCCTAGGTAGAGCAATCAGGCAAGGATAAGAAAAATGCATCAAAATTGGAAAGGAGGAAATAAATTTGCCTCTATTTGCAGATGACTATTTTATATGTTGAAAATCCTGAAGATTCAACATAAAACCAGCTAGATCTAAATGCAATTAGTAAAGTTGCAGGATACTAAATTAACATATATAAATTATTAGTATATCTATACCCTAATGACACATTTACACAAAAAGAAAAAAGATCCCATTTACAATAGTATCAAACAATAATAAAATACTTAGAAATAAATTTAAGAGTGTGAAAGAGGCTGACTCTGAAAACTATGACACTGGTAAAAGAAATAAAGAAAGACACAAATAATTGGAAATATATGCTGTGTGCATGGACTCGAAGAATTAATACTGTTAGAATGTTAATACTACCAAAGGCTATCCATAGATTTAATGTAATCCTTATGAAGTTTCCACAGCATTTTTTTGCAGAAGTAGAAAAAAACACTCCTAAAGTTTATATAGGACCATGGAAGAATCCAAATGGTGAAAGAAATCCTGAGAAAGAATAAAACAGGAGGCTATATCATCCTGATTTAAACCATACTATGAAGTTACAGCCATCAAAACATGATGGTACTGTCATAAACATAGACAAATATACAGAATGGAAAAATACTAAAAGCCCCAAACTAAACCCAAGCATCTAAGGACAAACTATATTTGACAAGAGAGCCAAGCATTTTCAATGGAGAAAGATAATCTTTTCAATAAGTGGTGTTAGAATAATTGAATAATCATATGTAAAAGAATGTAACTGAATCCATATCTAATTCACTCACAAAAACTCAAACCGAATTAAAGATTTAAATGTAACCCTAACCCTTACACACACACACATACACGCAGAGGAAAAAAGCTCCTTGTCATGGATCTTGGTAATGACTTTTTTTTTTTTTTAATATGACAACTAAAGCACAGGTAACACCATCAAAAATAAACAAGTGGGACTATATCAGACTAAAAGCTTCTACACAGCAAAAGAAGCCATCAACAAAGTAAAAAAATCTACGGAGTAGTAGAAAATACTTGCAAACCATGTACCTGGAAAGGGATTAATACCCGACATACATAAAGAACTCATACAACTCATGAGCAAAAATAATAATAACCCAATTTAAAAAATATGTAAAGGAGATGAACAGAAATTTCTCCAAAGATATACAAAAGGCCAGCAGATATATAAAAAGATGCTGAACATCACTAGCCAATAGGGAAATGCACACTAAAACCACAATGAAATATTACCTTAGGCCTGTTAAAGTGGTCATCAGCAAAAAGATGAGAGATAACAAATGTTGATTTTGTGCACTGTTGTTGGGACTGTAAATTGGTAGAGCCACTATGGAAAATAATTAGGAGGAGCTTCCAAAATTAAAATATAGAACTACCATATATTCCAGCAATTCCACTTCTGGGTGTATATAAAAAGGAAGCAAAAATAGTAATTCAAAAATTATCTGTACCCCAATGTTCATAAGAACATTACTTATAATAGACAGGATATAGAAACAACCTAAATATCCACTGGTGGAAAAATGGATAAAGATGTTGTGGTGTACACACACACACACACACACACACGCTATAGACACAATCACACAGAAATATTCAGCCATTAAAAAAAAAAAAAAGAAAATCCTACCATTTGTAATAGCATGAATGGACCTTGAAGGCATTATTCTATGTGAAATCAGCTAAAGAAAGACAAATAATATATAATCCCACTATATGTGGGGACTAAGGAGGAAACAGTCAAAAGGTATAAGCTTCCAGGTATAGGAGAAATAAATACTAGGGATGTAATGCACAACATGATGACTGTAACTCACACCACTCTATGTTATAAAGGAAAGCTGTTGAGAGTAAGGCCTAGAAATTCTCATTACAAGGAGAAATTTTTTTTCATGTTATTGTATCTATATGAGAAGATGGGTGTTAGCTGAACCTATTAACCGTTTCAAAATATAGGTAAATCAAGCAAACGAAAAAGAGTACTTTCTCATATTAAAAAATGATTTCTTCAGTTTATTCTAAAAGCATTTATTCAGCACTACAGTAGAGACTATTTCTAGGGAATGAGTTAAAAAGACAACTGTGCAATGTGAACAAACAAGCAAGTTTATTTCATATTAAATTTGTTACTGAAACTTGAAAAGTTTTTCCAATAAATTAAAGAGTGAGGACTGCATGTTCAGACATTCAAGAATTCCAGTCAGTTCTGCCACTTTACTGGGCAACTGTGCCCAGTAATTTACTGATGTAAGACAAGATACTTCACTTCTTTAAGTACCATTTTCCTCAGTTGTAAAATACAAAAATTGAGTGTTTACATCACAGGACTGCTGTGATGGGTGAATGAGATGATGCATGAAGGTTCTTGGCATAGTCAGTACTAGCCATTATAGCCATCCTATAATCCTGCTTTGTTTTTAATTGCTTAAGAGACTTTTTGTCAGTCATGAGACAGAAAGTCAACTACTCCAGCTTGCCCAATTAAATAGCAATATGGAGAAATTTCCTTCACTGATGAGAAATTTCACTGCATCAAATTAGATCCAAAGGACATGAGTAGGAATGAAGGTGGAGAGGGATAGCGACTCATATATCCTCCTCTTCAGAAACAACAATGGTAGAAGCAAGGACTAGACAAACACAATGTCCCATAACTTGAATATTTCTCTTCTAATGGTTTAAATCACTCAATGCATTCCATGAAAATAAATTTTAAAGAAAAAACTATCATTTCAGGAAAATGATACAGAAGGTTTCATAATATTGGTTAAAGTCAAACACCAAATATAGAATCTTGCATAGTACTATGAAGAAAAAATGTTGTTTCTATCACTGCTATAGTGCCCCATCTCAACCTCCGAACTCTATAAATTAACATAAATAATGCTACTTCCTTTTTCCTTAAACAAGTTTTATTTCATATATCTCTCACCACTTTCACTGTGTCACCATCATTATCAACCATCACCTTCCCTCATCCTAGACTTGGCGGCTTTAGTTTTCATTACTGTACTGTGATGAAGTAGCTATACAATACAGACATCTTCTGTTTTTTTTAACACTCTTAAAGGCTATAGGAAGGAATTAAACCAGGTATGGTTACTTAGTCTTAGAACTTCTGGTGTTTTTATAATAAATTAAACCATATATACTCCCCCCAAATGTCAAATATTCCTGACCTGTCAAGGGCAATAAATTAAAAAAAAAAAATAGCTGTTGCAGTAAGATATTTTGTGCCCTAAAGAGAACAATTTCAACAGGCCAATTAGGGATATATGTCAAATTATCAAAGGAGAGGTTAGTGAAGAAATAAAAACAGCTTCCTTTAAAATTACCATGATGGAATGAAATAAAGAAATATGGAGGGACGCCTGGGTGGCTCAGTTGGTTGGACGACTGCCTTCGGCTCGGGGCGTGATCCTGGAGTCCCGGGATCGAGTCCCGCATCGGGCTCCCAGCTCCATGGGGAGTCTGCTTCACTCTCTGACCTTCTCCTTGCTCATGCTCTCTCTCACTCTCTCTCTCTCTCTCAAATAAATAAATAAAATCTTAAAAAAAAAAAAAAAAAGAAATATGGAGTAGCCTTAGGGAAGGATAGGATCAATTTAATAAAAAGAAGCCTGTCTTTTCTCAATCTCACTGACAACAGCGTGGCTTATAATTACTAACTCCAATTTCCCAATTCCTATGAACTCCACAATCCATATCAATCAAGCTCCTCTTGCCACAGTGTAACTGAGACCATTTTGTCAAGATCATAAATGACTTCTTTTTTTTCTAAATCTAATAGTCCCCTCTCCATTCTTTGACCTCTCAGTTGCATTCAATGCCTCTGACCACTCCGTTCTCTTGGAGCACGTTCTTGACAGGGCTCTAAGGAAATGGTTTCTCTCTGATCTTACTGGCGTTATTCCCCACAGTCTCCTTCACTGGGGCTTCCTTGTCTGGTTGGCCTCTAACTGTGATCATAATTTCTAACTTTGTTGTGGTCATCCCCCCCCCCACTTTCCAGAACTCTACATTGTTGAATCAATTTCATACCTGACATCTTTGCATTGCCATCCACTATAGCTCTGAAAATGAATATACTCAAAAAAAGAAAATGAACATACCATCACACAAAACTCTCAAATTTGTTCTTTTCCAGGTGTTCCTCAACTTGAAAATGGTACCAGCACACCACGGTAGTTTAGATAGAAGGACAAAACCTTGGCGCATCCCGGACTTTGCATTCTTCCCTACCACACCCATTATATAATCGTCAATCAAAGCCTATCAATCTAGCCCCCCCCAAAAAAATCCTTCATTCAGTTACTTGCTTTTACATCCATACCTTCCACTTTAATACAAAATGCCATGATCTTTCATCTGGATTAATATAATAACCTCCAAGATGTTCTCTTTTCTCTCTCATTAGACCTCTTACAATTTTATAATAATAAAATCCAAACTCTGTATTCTGCCTCACAAAGTTCTGTGTGATCTGGCTTCCTCTTCCCATTGATCTTATCCTGGACACTTCTTGTCTACCCTGATTCTTCCAAACAGAACCCCATGAATCTATCCAGCTTATGACTGAACTCCACCTTTCCACAGCTATTAGTTCTGCTTGGAACACTGTGTCCTTGCCCAACTGCCCGGGATTGATTTTACGTATCATCAGAACCCACCTTATTTTCACCTAAAATAAAGTACCTTGCTTTCTGCGGAGAACCAACCTGTCCCTCTCCACATGCCACTTGAATATAAGCTCCAATAGGGAAAGCATTTCTGTTTAGCCTACTTAGTAGTGGACCAGTGGCACCCAGAAGAATACCTAGCACACAGTAAACCCTCAATAAACCCTTTCTAAAGAACTGGGTGAAGTGTTTCTGCTGCTTTCTCATGAAGACTGTGTTTTGTCTTGTTTTTCTCCTCCCCAACTGCACCCCCATTAAGAACGTGCATACAATGGGGATAAGCCTACATCTCTTTTCTCTTTTGATTCCCAATAACGAATAATTTCCAAAGTATGATAATCACTAAGAGCACTAGAAACATTTTGAACTAATGTATTAAAATGTGGCAAAGGAAATGAAGATATGCTAATCACCAGGGAGGATCCAGATGATATTTGATTAACAGATGAAAAAAGTAACATGAGGGCGCCTGGGTGGCTCAGTGGATTAAGCCGCTGCCTTCGGCTCAGGTCATGATCTCAGGGTCCTGGGATAGAGTCCCGCATCGGGCTCTCTGCTCAGCAGGGAGCCTGCTTCCTCCTCTCTCTGCCTGCCTCTCTGCCTACTTGTGATCTCTCTCGACAAATAAATAAATAAAATCTTTAAAAAAAAAAAAAGTAACATGAACTCAATCATGAAGTTCTGATTACTTTTTGCAGCCATGTTTGGCACACCATGAACGGTAATAAGGAACCTGGACTATGAATATCATCCAGGGTTGATGGAATTGTGCAGTACCTAAAAGAAGAAAACATTAAAGTACTAGTGAATAGTTTGATGACATGTCTGACCATGACATGCAGACTAAATCAAAGTTTCATTCATTGATAAAGTTATGTTGAATGGAGGCCTGCTGAGAAATGATATAATTAGACCAAATTTTGAGGAAAGCTGTAACAGTGATTTAGAGATGTAGGCTTAAGGGTATTATTAAACTTGAATCTCTGAACCCTAAGTGGTATGTGGATAGAATTCATAAGCATTTGCAAACTTCCTGCAATTGTGATATTTACCATTTAGATGCAAGCTTAATCATTTAAAACGGACTAGAGATTACATTAGACTCTCCTAGGTGTCCGTGGCATAAAAGATACAATTACCCTAGGATTCCAAAACAACAATGTTCAATTATGAGTAACAAATAATGGCTAAACATAAAAAAAAAAAAAAACCTGAGAAACTTTATTGAAGGAAAGTACACACTTAGATACTGAAGAAAAGAAACTCAGTTTATTTAATCTGATTTTGTTTCATGAGGAAAGTGTAACACATTAAAAAATAAGCTTCTTGGGGCACCTGGGTGGCTCAGTGGGTTAAAGCCCCTGCCTTCGGCTTGGGTCATGATCCTAGGGTCCTGGGATCGAGCCCCACGTGAGGCTCTCCGCTGGGCCGGAAGCCTGCTTCCTCCTCCTCTCTCTCTGCCTACTTGTGATCTCTGTCTGTCACATAAAAAAAATCATTAAAAAAAAAAAAAAAAGCTTCTTGGACAAATATTTCAAGTTGATGTTACATATACTATGTGTGAACTAACATTTTTGACAATAAATGAGGTCTCCTCAAATAGTCATAATGCATAAATCAGTAAAATTAAAAAGAATAAAGTGGTGTTTTCATTGTAATAAGAATCGCTTAGATACTAAGAGAGTCTAATTTTTGCTTGTAAACATTTGGAATTATTCTTTTAAAAATACTCAAATAATGAAGTCACTAAAAAAATGTCATGAGGTGGAAAAGTTGTCCAGACTTTGAACTACAGAATAAAACTTTTCAAATATCCTAGCAAGCTTAATGAACATTAGAAACAAAGAGAATAAATTTCAAGAAGTCTCAGGTAAATGTTTAATAAGGACATTAAAGTTTTTTTTAATATTTAATAGTTATAGGTGCTAATAAGTTGACCATGAGTCAGCAATGTTTAAATCCTTAACATTTCTAAGCACCATTTGTGGAATAAATAAAAGACTATTATTAGTATATTAGTATAGTATATTACTGCATATTTTCAATGGTGATCAATTTCATACCTTTATTTTTAAGACTTTATTTATTCATTTGACAAAGAGAGAGAGATCACAAGTAGGCAGAGCAGCAGGCAGAGAGAGAGAGGAGGAAGCAGGCTCCTCGCTGAGCAGAGAACCTGATGGAGGACTCAATCCCAGAACTCTGAGACCATGACCTTAGCCGAAGGCGGAGGACCAACCCACTGAGCCACCCAGGCACCCCAATTTCATACCTTTCAAAAAAAAAGCACATAAATTCCATAAAATAGGAGAAAAAGATCAGTGTCTCCAATAATACATATTATCTACCATGTACCAGGCATTATTGTAAGCTAGAGACTAGCAAAGTATTATCCATGGCAAAATTTAATGCAGGTTTTATTTCTGTATGAGCCTTGAAATAAGAAAGCTTTTGCATATTTAAAGGGTTGAAAAGAAAAAGAAAAGAAATAGGAAGAAAAGGGTGAGGGGAAAATGAGGGGGACAAAGAAGGAAGGAGAATAGACAGAATATGTAATACGAATCATATGTGGATACTAAAAACCTACATATTTACTTATCGGACTTTACACAAAAATTGCACCTACCCATGCTGTAGGCATTCAATCAAAGAATAATTTAGGTATACAGAAAAAGACTGGGGAAAGAGTAAATGTCATGGATTTTTGTATATGTAACAGGGCTTACATAAATAATTGCAAAAAGTTGTTCTAGGACTGTAGGAATTTAGTCTGCATCCTAAAGAATAATATTACAAAAACTGCTTTACATTAAAACAGTTTCAGGGCACCTGGGTGGCTCAGTCATTAAGTGTCTACCTTTGGCTCAGGTCATGATCCCAGGGTCCTGTAATGGAGCCCCTCATTGGGCTCCCTGCTCAGCAGGAAGTTTGGTTTCCCCCTTCCCTCTGTCCCTGCTTGTGTTCCCTCTCGCTGTGTCTCTCTCTGTCAAATAAATAAATAAAAATCTTTAAAAACGTTTCATAGCCCTTTAATATTCCTACACATCTCTGAAAATTATAAATTAAGAATATTACATTATTTGGAGCAGAGCAATTTATGATAAAGTGATTTATTTACTTTGGGGATCAAATATATTTGAGGCTGAATTCAAGCTGTAAGAACTCAGCCAAGTGAACTTCCCAGAGCCTGGCTGCTGCATGAACTGTGTCAACTGACCTAAGTGGAGCACGGTAAAGGAAAGCAAAGTAGCACCTGCTCAGAGCCAAAGGCTGTTCAAGCACAGGGAGACTTGAGAACACAGACTGGTAAGCAAGCAAAGCCAACTCACAGAAAATCCATATACCAGGATATTTCATTTGATTCCAAAGATTTAAGACAGCCATTAATGATTCCAATTTTTTGTCTTGACTATATCTTATTTAAATCATGTTATAACAGTTAAATACGTTAAGTTTATAATTTACTGTCATTTTCTAAAGAAAAGAAGACTGTAGTTACTTGGATTTGCTGAGGTCCACATAGTTTGAAAAAATAATGCAGGTGTACTGAACACTGGCTTCACAGTAAAATCACGTGGGGAACTTTTAAGCTTGTATCTTTGGGGCTAGACCATTGGAGACTCATTTTTCTGGATCAATGGGGCCCAGGAGATCTGGGCCCCATCTGGGTTTAACTCTACATGTAATTCTGATGTGAAGCCGAGGTTGAAAATTAAATAAATCTGTCAAAATCTTATTATATGATAATTATGTCAATATCTAGAGACTACTGTATATATTTTGTTCCATAAAAATAAAAATAAAAAAACTGTGTTAACTACTAAAGAGTTTAAGTTGATAAGAAGTGAACAATGTGAAATTCAAAACAAGGCTTAGGGACAAATACAGAATAGGTAAGGTAACTACAAAGTTTAAAGATCAGAGATGATAATCCATAAAGACAGAATCTTACATAAGAAATTATTAGTTAGGACTCTTAAGTTGTAGAATTGAGTTTGCTGCTCTGATTCATGAAAAGTCCATGTTTTATTATTGTTTTTAGTATAATGGAGAGGCTTAACTAAATCCTTTTTGTTTCCCTTCTACCACCAATATTCTCCTAGTAAGCAATCCAAGTTCCCAGTAAGACTTCCTTTAGCCTTGGGGAGCCTGGGTGGCTCAGTGGGTAAAGCCTCTGCCTTCGGCTCAGGTCGTGATTCCAGAGTCCTGGGATCAAGCCCCTCGAAATCAGTGGGTAAAGTCTCTGCCTTCGGCTCAGGTCGTGATTCCAGGGTCCTGGGATCAAGCCCCTCGACGGGCTCTCTGCTCGGCAGGGAGCCCGCTTCCCTGCCTCTCTCTCTCTCTGCCTGCCTCTCTGCCTACTTTTGATCTCTGTCTGTCAAACAAATAAATAATCTTTAAAAAAAAAAAAAAAAGACTTCCTCAGCCTTGACTCATCTGGCCCTTCTGTTAGAAAGGGGGAGAAAAAATCTGTAATTCCACATGATTTCCTCAGAGTCCCCCAAAAATCCCAGGGGAAATTCTTAACACTCAACAGTCCTTTCTACCTCAATCACCATTAGCAATTCACCACTCCAAGGCCTTGTCTCAAGCCTCCTTTCTGGTTTCTGTATCCCTCCTCTGTGTGGCCTCCCCTTGACCCAGGGCCAAACTCCTCACATCTTTCTGTGTGGCCCTGGGAAACTCGTGGTCTTCCACGAGCAACATGTTATCTCTGAATGTGTCCCTCATGTTCTTTCTCCACGTGAAAGAAACCAGAGAGGCTCTGGTCCAAGGTGGCAGCACTGGATGCTCCTGAACTCCGCTTTCCCCACGGACACACCAAATCTACAGCTAGACGGGGAGCATTTCCCTGCTAAAGAAACCCAGGAACTAGATGAGTGATTCCTATATATTGGGCAAATTAAAAATTCATGTCATAACAGGTTAAAAAAAAGCTGAGCCCTACTCTCACCATAAACCCTAATCCTGGTGCGGTAACATCAAGATGGTACTCAATTCCTACTTTCTTCATGAGGAGTATGGCTTAAAGCCCAATATATACCACAACTTTTAAGACTTTTGCCTGAGGGAATACCACCAAAACACCTAGCTCTGAAAGCCAACAGCGTTTGTGTCCATGAACCTGTTGGGTTGGTGGCTCCGGGAATGCAGGAAGAACAACAGAAATGACCTCCCAGGGCCGCCATCTTCCAGCCCCATTCTCCCCTTCCTCAACCCTTGACTCTCCAGCCAAAAGGAGGCATGCCCAGGTCACGTCTCCATAGGTAACCCTATAGCTATGCAGGAAACAGAAGGAAACATCCTACCATATATGGATGTGAGGCCACACCCTGCCTTGGCCTAATAGAAGACCCCCCCACCGACTCCCTCCCAGTACGACTTCCCTGACTCTGCTTTCCAGAGTCGAGGAACCTCGCCTGAGGGTGCCCACCTCCTCCCAGCACGACTTTCCTGGCTCCCCTTCTCCTGAGCCCTGAAACTTCGCCAGAGAGTGCCTTTAATAAATCTTGTCCTGTGCCTACCTCGCCTGGTGTCATGCTTATCTCACCTGCGAAACTTTACAGAACCCATTAGACAATAGCAAAAAAAAGAAACAATTCCTAACAGATTCCAGGATTGCCATGCCAATCCCCCAGGGCCCAGTGTACAGTAGAGGTGGCAGGCTGAGAGACCCATATCCCAGTCCTTCCCTGAAAGAGGCCTGTTTGTGTATCCTAAAAGCTACAGTCTGAAGGTCAGGATTGTCACTTAACATACATCTAGGGGCCAGCAACAATCTTCAATGGACACAAGGGTGGGTCATAAGTACCATCTTCACGCTCTTCCTCTGCCCCACTCCAGGTGATAGATGTCTCCTTGAAAAGAGCTTGTGCACATGCCTGGTACCCTCACTTTTAGGACTTCTACCCAGAGGACGCACCCCTTGAAAACCTTGCTCTGGTGGCCAGTGGGGCTTATATTCCTGAGTTCAACAAAACTGCAGCAAACAAAGAAACAATTCTTAATCAGCTAGTACCCACCAGGATTCAGCATAAAAGCAGAAGACAGACATACTTAGCTTCCAGGATTTCCCTGAAAATGGTTATTTCAGGTTTCTAAATTAGCATACAACTAAGGACAAACTGTGATCCTCCCCTGAGACAATGACAGCCCAGACATCATCTCATTCCCCCTGCAGCTTACTCCAAAACACCAATAGTTCTCTGGAACTTATATATGTGTCTAGCACCCCAGTTTCTGTACCTGCCACTCAGGGGCACAAGCAGTGATCATCTGGCTTTGGTAGCCAACAAGGATTTCATTCATGGGTCCCAAAGGAATGTAGCAAGCAGAAAACAAACAAAAAACAGTTCTTAATTAGCTACCCACAATGGCTCAGCGCAGAGGAAACAGAGAAACACATACCTTTCACTCTTTCCCTGGAAAAGTTCTACATGCATATGTTAAAAGCTTCTAATTAGAGCTCAGCTTCCAATCAGCCAGCACCTAGATGTTGAACGAGATTATCCCCTTTGGCTCAATTATGTGTCTTGGCATATACTCAACTAGTATGAGCCACTAAGAACAAAGGAGCAGCTTAGACAATCAAAAGTTTGAAAGATAACCAAGAGCTAGGGCTAGGCTAAACAAAAAAGTTTGTGTAAGATACAAGACCATTCCATCAAGACTGGGAGAGATATCAATTTTATCTAAGGCTCAGAAACAAACACAAATAGTCATGAAAATGAAGAACAAAGAAGTATGTATCCAAAAAAAGAACAAGTTAAAACAACAGAAAAAAAACCTGAATGAAAAGGAATTCAGTGATTTGCCTGATAAAGAGTTAAAAATAATGGTCCTTTGGATTCTCACCAAGATCAGGAGAATAAGGATGAACAAAGTGAAAATTTCAATAAAGACATAGAAAACAGAGTATAAAACAAACTACATAGATGAAGGATACATTAATTAAGCTGAAAAATTCAGCAGACAGGTTCAATAGCAGCCTAATCAAAAAGAAGAAAATATCAATGAACTCAAAGACAGGGCAGTGGAATTCGCCCAGAGAAACAAACATTTTTAAAAAGTGAAGGTAGATGAAAGGATTATGGGACACCATCAAATCGATCAATATACACATTACAGGGGCCCCAGAAGAAGAGAAAGAGAGGGGCAAAACCTTATTCAATGAAGTAATGACTGAAAATCTTCTTAACCTGGAGAAAGGCATCCAGATTCAGGAAGCCCAGAAAGTTCCAAACAAAATAAATCCAAAGACATCCACACTAAGACATAGTATAGTTAAGCTGTCTACACTTAAATACAAAAGAGAATCCTAAAAGTGGCAAGAAAGAAACAAGTTGTTTCATACAAGGAAGTCCCCATAAGATTATCAGCAAATTTTTCAATAGAAACTCTGTGGGCCAGAAGGGATTGACATGATAAATAAAAGTGCAGAGGGAAAAAGAGCCAACCAGGAATGATCTATCAAGTAAAATGGTCCTTCAGAACTGAAGAAGACAGTTTTCCAAACAAAATATGAAGGAGTTCATCACCACTAGACCAGCCTTACAAATGTTAAGGAAATGGCCTCAAATTGAAACAACAGGATGCTAACGAGTAACAGAAAGACATATAAAACTTTAAATCTCACTGGTAAAGATAAATATATAATTCACAATACCCTAATGTTGTATTGGTGGTAGGGAAATCACTTATAAATCTAGTTTATAAGTTAAAAACCAGAAGCAGTAAATATAACTACAATAACTTGTTAATGGACACAAAGGTAAAGAGCTGTAAACTTTAACATCCAAAACATACAACATGTGGGCAGGACAGAATAATATAAGGCTCTAGTATGTGTTCAAACTTACAATGTTTAGATCTTAGACTAATAAAAACAAGATGTTTTTATATGTCTTATCACAACAACAAAGCAAAACCCTGTAACATATACACAAAATTAAAGAGAAGAGAAGTTTATCAGTGCAGAGAATCAGCAATTCAGGAAGAGAAAAAGAAAGGAAGAGAGGAATTACAAAACCACCAGGCCCTAATGGCCAAAGCAAACATGACAAAGAACAACAAAGCTGGAGGTATCACAATTCCAGATTTCAAGATACACCAGAGAGCTGTAGTAATCAAAACAGTAGGATATTGGCACAAAAATAGACACAGATCAATAGAACAGAGTACGGAGCCCAGAAAAGAAGGCTGCACATATGGTCAATTAATCTACAACAAGGCAAGACATTGCAAGGGGGAAAAATTAGTCTCTTCAATAAACAGTTCTAGGAAAACTGGACAGCTACATGCAAAAGAATGAAACTGGACCACTTTTTAATACCATACACAGAAATAAACTCAAAGTAGATTAAAGACCCTAATGTGAGTCCTGAAACCATAAAAATTCTAGAAAAGAAGATAGGCAGTAACTTCTTTGATACTGCCTTGGCAGCATTTTTTTTTTTTTTTTGACCTGTCTCTTAAGGAAAGAAAACACAAAATTAAACTACTGGGATGACACCAAAATAACATTTTCTCACAGCAAAGGAAATCACTGACAAAACACAAAGGCAACCTATTGAATGGGAGAAGATATTTGCAAATAACATAACTGATAAGGTGTTAATATCCAAAATATTAAAAATAAATAAATAAATAAAAACAAGGGGCACCTAGATGGCTCAGGGGTTCAAGCCTCTGCCTTTGGCTCAGGTCATGATCTCAGGGTCCTGGGATCAAGCCCTGCATTGGGCTCTCTGCTCAGCAGGGAGCCTGCTACCCCCCTCCCTCTCTGCCTACTTGTGATCTCTCTCTGTCAAATAAATACATAAAATCTTTAAAAAATAATTAAAAAAGTAAATAAAAACAAGAAAACAATCTGATTTAGAAATGGGCAGAAGATCCGAACAGACATTTGTTGAGTGAAGACACAGGTAATCAGTAGTAGAAGTCACATGAAAATATACTCAAAATCACTAATCCTCAGAGAAATGCAAATCAAAACCACAATGAGATACCACTACACATCTGTCAGAATGACTGGTATCAAAAAGACAATAAATACAAAGTAGTACTAGCAGTACGCAGAGAAAAAGGAATTTTGTGCACTAATGGTGGGAATGTAAATTGGTACAACCATTGCAGAAAACTGTATGAAGACTCCTCAAAAAATTAAAGATAGAAACCTTATGTTCCAATAATTCCACTACTGGGTTTTTACCCAAAAAGAATGAAAATACTAATTCAAAAAGATATATGCACTCCTCAGTTTATTGCAGTGTTATTTAAATAGCCAAGATATGGAAGCAACCCAAGTATATATTAAATAAATGGATAAAAAAATATGCTATGTATATATATGCATGTATACCTATACATATAATCAAACATTATGCCACCATAAAAAGGATGAGATCTTGCCATTTGTGACAACGTGACTGGACCTTGAGTTATTAGAGTAAGTGGAATAAGTCAGACTGAGAAAGACAGACACTGTAGGATTTCATTCACGTGTGGAATCTTAAAAACAAATGAACAGGGCTCCTGGGTGGCTCAGTTGGTTGAGTGACTGCCTTCAGCTTTGGTCATGGTCCTGGAATCCCAGGATCGAGTCCCACATTGCGGGGTGGGGGGGTCCCTGCCCAGCAGTGTGTCTGTTTCTCCTCTGACCTCCCCCTCTCTTGTGTTTTCTCTCTCTCTCAAATAAATAAATAAAATCTTCTTTAAAAAATGAATAAACAAAAGCAGAATCAGGCCTATAAAGACCAAACTGATGGCTACCAGAGGGAAGCAGGTAGAGAGATAGACAAAATGGGTGAAGGGGAGAGGGAGATACAGGCTTCCAGTTATGGAATGAATATGTCATGGGACTAAGAGGTGCAGTATGGGGAGTAGAGTCAATTATACTAGTGCTGCAATGTCACAGACGGTAGCTGCACTTGTGGTAAGCATGGCATAATGTGTACAGATGTTGAATGACTATGCTGTACATCTGAAACTAATATAACACTGAGTGTTAACTGTATTCAAATTTAAAAGTTAGAATACACACACAGAGTGCCTGAATGGGAAAAAAAATAAATAAGACCCAACGATAGGCTCCCTACAAAAGATTCACTTTGGCTTTAAGCACATACAAGGTATAAGGGAAATTATGGAAAAATACTTTACATAAACAAAATGAAAAGAAAACAGGAGTAGTTATACTCTACCAAACTGGAGTTTAAGACAAAGACTGCAATAACAGACAAAGATCATTTATACTGATAAAAGGGCCAATCCTTCAAGAGGTCTTAACATTCATAAATATTGATGCATCTGACATAGGAGCACCTAAATGTATAAAACAAATGTTAACAGACAGAAAGGGAGAGAGAAAGATAGCAATACAGTAATAGTAGGAAAGCTTTATACACCACTTTTATCGAAGGAATAGATTATCCAGGGAGAAAATCAATAATGAAACATCCTTCTTACATGACATGTTAAACCAGAAGGACTTAGATATATAGAGAACACTCTATCCAAATGCAAAAAAATACATATTCCTCTCAAGTGAACAAGGAGCATTTTCCAGGATAGATTATATGTTGGGCCACAAAATAAGTCTTTAAAAGGACAGGAATCATATAAAGTATCTTTTCTGGCCACAAATAGCATGAAACTGGAAATTAATTATATGAAGAAAGGTGAAAAATCTAGAAGTATGTGGAGATTAAACAACATGACTGATGAGTCAATGAAGAAATCAATATGGAAATAAGAATAATAATGGAAAATACAATATACCAAGTCTTATGGCATGCAGCAACAAGTTTTTTTTTCTTTTTTAAGTTTTTTTAAATCTTTTTTAAAGATTTTTAAAAATTTATTTGTCAGAGAGAAAGTGTACAAGGAGGGGAAGCTGCAGGCCACAGGATAAAGAGCTGAGCAGGGAGCCTGGCACGGGGCTGCATCCCAGGACCCTGGGATCATGAGTCAAGTTGAAGGTGGACACTTCACTGACTGAGCCACCCAGGCATCCCACCAAGAGCAGTTTAGAGAGAAAATTTTATAGCCTACATTAAGGAAAAATAGAGACCTCAAACAACCCACCTTTATATCCTTGAGGTATGTATGTATGTATGTGTATATGTGTGCGTGCGTGTGTGTGTATAGAGTAGAATATATATATATATATATATATATATGTAGAAAAAGATTTTATATATATATAATTTTTCTTGTATCCATACAATATATACATATGTATATATTAGTATTCATATACATATATGAATATATTATGAATATATACATTAATATATACATATATGAATATATAATATATACATATATGAATATATAATATTCATATGTGTATATGAATTCATATGCATGTATGAATATATTAGTATATATGTGTATGTATACATATATACATATATATGTATATGAATATATTAGAAGAAGACAAGAAAAGATTACAGTCTAATATATATAAGAAGAAATGTATATGTATGTATACATATACATACATATACTATATGTATGTATACATATACATACATATACTATATGTATGTATATGTATATATTAGAAGAAAACAAGAAAAAATTACAGTGGAAATAAACCCAATGGAGACTGGAAAGAAACGGTCAATGAAACTAAAAGTTAGAAGTTTGTTTTTTTAACAATAAACAAAATAAACTTTTAGCCAGTCTTAAGAAAAAAAATAGACTATTTAAAATTAGAAATAAAAGAGGAGACTTTAGAACTTATATTACACAATTAAAAGATTATTAGTAGACTACTATTAACAATTGAATGGCACCAAACTGAAAAACCTAGATATGGATAAAGTATTGGAAACATGCAACATACTAAGACTGACCCATGAGAGAATAGAAAATCTGAACAGGCTAAGTACTAGTTGAGAGATTAAATCAGTACTCAATAACTTCCCCAAAAAAGAAATTCAGTACCAGACCACTTCACTGGTGAATTCTGCAAAACATGTGAAGAAGAATTAAGGCCAATCCTTCTCAAACTGTTGCCAAAAATAAATTAATAGGTAAAAGAGGGAGAAAAAGAGAGAGAGAAGCAAAAACTTACAAACTCATTTTACAGGGCTAAAATTACCATATACCAACGACAAACAAGGATAATACAAAAAAATAAAATTATAAGCCAGTATCTGTGATTAACATGGAGGTACATCTTCAATAAAATATTAGCAAACCAAGTTCAACGATATTTTAAAAGGATCATATACATTATCATTTGAGGCGTATTCCAAGGATGCAAGGGTGGTTCAACATTTGCCTAACAATGTGATACACTGCATTAATAAAATGAAGAATAAAAATCACGTCATCATCTCAATAAATCCAGAAAAAGTTATTTGACAAAATTCAACATTTGTTCAAGGTTAAAAAGTACAGCAAGAATGCACCTCAACAAAATAAAGGTCACATATGACAAGCTCACAACTAACATCATACTTCACGGTATAAGTTTGAAAGCTTTTGTTGTGAGATGAGGAACAAGGCAAGGATGTCCAAACTTCTCACTTTTATTCAACAACGTACTAGAAGTCCTAGGTAGAGCAATCACATATCAGCAAAAAAATACAAATCAACACTTGTCAGAATGGCTAAAATCAACAACACAAGAAACAATAGTCATTAGCAAGGAAGCGGAGAAAAGGGGAACCTTAACTGTCGGTGGGAATGCAAACTGGTACAACCACTCTGGAAAACAGTACAGAAGTCCCTCAAAACGTTAAAAATATAACTATCCTGCAATCCAGCAATTGTACTAGTAGATATTTACCCAAACAGTACAAAAAAACTGATTCTAAGGGATACATGCACACTCATGTTTATAGCAGTTGTTATCAACAATAGACAAATTACGGAAAGAGCCCAAATGTCCATCGAATGAATGGATAAAAAAGAAGTGGTGTGCATACACACATACATACATACATGCACAATGGTAGTATGCAGCCATAAAAAGAATGAAATCTTGCCATTTGCAACAACGTGGATGAAGCCAGAGAGTATTACACTAAGTGAAGTAAATCAGTCAGAGAAAGACAACCATACGATTTCACGCACAGGCGGAATTTAAGAAACAAAAAACAGACACGTAGAGAAACATTAGAGAACAAACTGAGGTTACCGAGGTGGGCAGGGAGTGGATTAAAGAGGTGATGGGCATGGAAAATTGCTCTGCTGGTGAGCACCAGGTGTTGTACGTGAGTGTTCAATCACTGAACTGTGCTCCTGAAACTAATATTACACTGTATGTTCACTAACTGGAATTCCACTTTTTTAAAAAAAAAGGCAACTTATGGACTGGTTAAAAAACATTTGAAAATCATATATGTAAGTTGTTAAAACACGCTCATAAAACTCAGTAGCTAGAAAGCAAATAATCTGATTAAAAATGGGCAGTGATCCAGAATGGACATTTTTCTGAAAAAGATGTAAAAATGACCAGCAGGTACATGAACAGGTATTCAACATCGGTACCCATCAGGGAAATACAAATCAAAACCACAATGTGGTTTCACCCCCTTCCACTTTTTAAAATGTCCGTCATCAAACAGACAAGAGCGAACAGACACTGGCAGTGGAGAAAAAGGAAGCCGCATACCCTGCTGTTGGTAATGCGAACTGGTCCAGCCAACAATGGAAGACAGTATGTGGGCTCCCCCAAAATTAAATGAGAACTACTATACGGTCCAGTAATTTCACTTCTGGGTACATATTCCAAGGAAACAAAAACAAGATTTCTAGGACTTATCTCTACTTTCATGTCCATTGCAGCATTATTCACAATAGCCACCCTATGGAAACAACCTACATGTTCACCAATGGATGAACTGATAAAGTGTGTTTACACACACACACAGACACAAATAGTCTCTCTCTGAAACACGCATACATGCACACACACACATACTACAGTGAGTTAGTCATCCATGAGTAAGAAATGCTTCCTGTTGCCACAACATGGAAGAACCTTGAGATCATATGATAAATGACATCAGCCAGTCGCAAGGCCTCGTTTATATATGGAATCAACAAACAAATACTGAAACTCATAGTAGAAAAGTGGCTTTCATGTTGGCAGAAAACAGACACACTTTGGTAAAAATGTACAAACGGTCAGCTATAAAATGAGTAAGATCTGAGGGTCTAATGGAAAACATTGTGGCTATAATTGGTAAGTGTACTACATAACTGAAACATGCTGAGGACTTACATCACCTTCAGAAAGGGAAAGGAGATGGATTTTCTTAATTAACTAGATGGTGGGAATCATTTCACAGCCTCTATCAAATCACCAAGTAGGCACTTAAATACCTTACAATTTTATTCAACCTATGAAGGTGGGAAAAAAAATCCATTAATAGAACTGGATTTTCCTGGAAGCACTAGTTCACCGGAAGTCATCTCATGTGACAGCTGGTTTTTGTTTGCTCCTCTGGTTTCTCTTCTAAACTCCATGTATTGAAAGGCCTACTGGTAGAAAGGTTTCCCAGTTTCCCCTTGTTACTTACAGAGCATTTTCCCTCTCCTCCTTAAAAGGCAGGAAAAAAGGAAGGGAAGAGTATGTCTGTTCCCCACAGTACCAAACTAACCTGTTCTTATGCAGTAACTTAGACACCTACTGGTCTGGCCCTTCATTCAATGAATGTACCAGTTCGTACATGACTGCCATGCTTCCAGCACTATTTGTTGTTGGTTTTTTGTTTTTTTTTTTCCCCCAGCATTCCAGGCAGTTCCACATCTAGACGAATCTACCCAAGCCTCTAGCCACTATGTTCCTTAGAGTCTCCTGCAGAGGATTTTCTTTTTCCTTCGGTCTCAATTCAGTTACTAAAGACCCTGTTCATATCTTTATCAATACGTACATTTTAGCATTATCAATAACTCAGGTAGTTCTCAAATGTGTAATTCTCACATTTTTCAGCTCACTTATGATAGGAACCCAAACTTCCCAATTTTACTCTCAAAATTTTCCTTACATTAACTCCATCTCTCTTACACTGTCCATACCTTCCTCTTGAAATTACTTCTCTAGTTATTCAGGCTTCAGGGTGTAGTGAACACTATGATTATATTCTAATATGCAGCTTCAACTTTTTTCTGCCTCTCTCCCCCTCTCTTTGTCACCTAGCAACATTCAACTCTAATTTGTGCTTTATCGCCAAAAATTATCAGAGAAAAACAAGGAGTCATGCTATCTGATTTTAATACAGATATTCAATGTCAATAAGAACATCAAAGCAGAAAAAGAAAATGTTACTAATGTGGAGAAAACATTAATGTTAAATCTCCCATTAAAAAACAAAAAGGAATCCTAGGCCTCATAATTTTCTGCAGGTGCTGGCCAAAGCCTGATTTCATTTGCATTAAGAGTAACAGTCCTTTAAAGTGTGTCTGTACAAGCAATCCCGACAGCCTCCACACCCAGGGTCTCCGTGACCTACACCAATCAAGACTATTCCACTGAAATTGAACTTGTCGACATCACCCGCGGCCACCAGCAAATAATCACCTGACACAGGTAATCCCTGTGTTCCTTCTTGAAATATTTTCTACAACATTTGGTTTTTCTGCCTAAAATACTGACTTATCTTTCTCAGTCTTCTCTGATGACCTCTCCCCTGGTTTGCACCTTTAAACATCAGAGTCCGCTAGGGCTTAGGGCTTTGTACTCTTCTCTCTCTGCTCTCATTTTCAGTTGATCTCTTCAAGTCCCACATTTAAAAATATCATTTCAATACATATTTGATGCATGAATGAATGAGTGGACAAATTAATAGGAAATTAAGGTAGAATTAATCAAAAAGTCACTTTTTTGCCTTGGCCGTAGGTTACAATACTAGGAAGAAAGGCTAGTTTAAGAAGTTCTGGATGAATAATTCAGAAACAAAAGTTTGAAACTAGGGAACCAAATGATTATATGCATATAATCTTGACTCCCAAGTCTGAAATCCTCTCTACTCACGTATGAAACTAAGTGACAGCTTTACTTCCAAGTCTAACCGACATCTCCAACTTCCCAAATTTAAAATAAAACTCTTGATTCCATGTCTTTTCTTCATCATGTAATATTAAAAAAATAAAACATTGCTCTTTTCCATCTTTAAAAGTCGTACCACCATTTAATCAGGCATGCATACACACACACATACACACACACACACACACACACGAAGCATCATGTTCTATCCTCTAAGCTCCATCCACACAACAGATGTCAAATATGAGTCCTTCTCCCAACTTCTACAGCTTCAATCAAACATTTTCTCACCTTAATCTAAAGCACCTACTCACTCTTGGACAGTTCATACAGACTCCTGATTAGTCTTCCCGCTCCAATGCTTCCTTCTCTATGGTCTGTTCTTCACACAATCCTAAAGGTCGTTTCAATATACAGAGCACATGATTAGCATGCTCAAAATCTCCAAAATCTTGCAAAACAATATCCCAAACTCTTACCAAGTTAGAGCAAACCGTACTTGCTGTGGGTTCTGTCTACATTTTTACCTATCCTAAATACACCACTCTCACTTCAATCTTGACATTTGCATGTATGGTTTCTTGCATCTGATCCTATATTTTCACCGTAATGTTACCTCTGTAGAGGAACATTCAGAGAGTATCCTATCTAAAATGCTTGTCCATGAGCACTGAGTAATAAATGGAATTGCTGAATCACCAGAGTATATACTTAAAATATATCACTGTATGTAGGTTACACTGGAATTTAAAAATTAAGTATTTTAAAAATAAATAAATAAATAAAATACTTGCCATGGTTACTGCCTTTATTTCTATTATCTTGCTTTGAAGGTAATATTTATATATTACCTTCATTCTTCATATCACTGTATGTATCAGAATTAGTTTTGTTGGTGTTATTTATTGCCTGTTTTCTTCACTAGAATATAAATTCAATAAAGACAAAGATTTATTTACAAATATATCCTCAGTGTCTAAAGTAATAACTGAAAAGGGAATATTTTCAACGAATATTTCTCAAAGGAACATTGACACAAACTTGGGGCTTACTCTAGCCATTCCTCTAGAGGCTCAGATAGCAAGATTTATGGATCAAGTCTGGCTAATGTTAAAATCTGAAGTATTTAAGATTATAGCTTAGGGTTAGAGCTAAGAACATGATTGATACTACATAGAACTAGATGCGTTTTGACACTATGGATAAATAATCCTGATAATGCTAATGTATTGTGTTATAATATATACTGAACTACTGGTTGAGTAGTAATGAGGAGTCATTACATAGTAAATCACTAGCTCCCTAACTCATGCTCTATGCTCGTATACAAAAATATATGTTTTCAGTGCATGATCATTTATGCATAAGTTTGCATCAACACACATAATTAAGCTGTTTACCAAATATTTATCCTACATTTCATGTATTTCTACCTTTTGTACTATATTTTATTCTATTCTACTCTATTTGGGTTTCTTTTTGTTTCATTTTTAAAATGTGCTACCAGCCTAACAGATTGATTTTATGACGCACAAATGTTTCTCAAGCCACCATTTACAAAGTGCTATGGTAAATTACATGAAAGTTAAATAAAAAAGGAAACAAGAATATAAATATTGTCTCTAGTTCTAAAGAAATAACTCTAATGATGTCAACTTCTCCACACCGCCACTATCCTTCATCTTTTAAGTAAACAGGTAACAAACAATGGACGATCCCTCTTATGTTCTTGGTTATAGAAATCTTTCAACTACACATTTTGTGCGGTGAACTCAAACATAAGTTCGGGTCAAGGAATCACAGAATCCAATATGTTCATGTTTTTTAGTTCATTATGCTCGATGTAATTACCTCTGGATTATGTAGAAACATTTTACAACTTAATTTTAGTTCACGTTACTAGGAAACAAAGCAATGGAAGCAATGTTTTAGAGGATCTGGGTGCTATAGGGCAAGGACTAAGTACAGGACTGAGGCAAGACAAAACCTCCCCCGCTTTATTTAAAACCTCAGAGAAGGAAGGATTCTCTGCACATACCTATGCAGTATTCTAGGATATGTCAAAGTGAGTACTGAAAACCTTAAAAATTGAACTGCTTAAGTCAAAACAATCATCATTTGAATTACCCAGAGCATCTATTGAAAAAAAAATGGCAAAAACTACTCAAAAACCTAAAAGCATATTACCACATATGTAGGAAAAAACAAGTCATTTAAAATAGAGAAGTTGTTTTGATTTTTGAAATAAGCTATAGGGTAAAGGGTAGACCTGCAGAGGGAAGATATATTTCTTAAATCAAATGTATTGCATATTTATAAAATCAGGTAAGCTTTTAATCCAGGGACAAAGAAGCATTTTGAAGGACTACATATAATAATCTCTGGGAGGCATTAATTTAAATCTCATAGTCTTAAGATTTAGTAGTGCAAAAGTGAACTGATTTTTATCTAATAACTCACAAGTTGTTAGAAGTTTTGTAAATGCAGAAAAAAATTCAGAAATTAAATTTTTGTATTCTCTGCCTTATTTTACTATTTTTATTTGTATGCATAGGTCTTCCAAAAGGGTGGGAGGTAGTATACAGATGAAAACAATGCAAGAATATATGTAGGTTTACTGCTGTGAAGTGTGTAAACCTGGCGATTCACAGATCTGTACCCCTGGGGTTAATAACACATTATATGTTAATAAAAAAAATTTTAAAAAAGAATGTATGTAGGTTTAAATAGGTAAAATGGATCAAAGTCCATGTAATGAACCCAAAAACATATTAACACACAACACACACACATACAATACATTTGCTTAAACACCAGAGTTTCAGGAAATTTTTAAATCCAAATTTTCTGGGGGCACCTGGGTGGGTGAGTTGGTAGAACACATGACTCATGATCTCAGGGTTGTAACTTCAAGCCCCATGTTGGGTGTGGAGCTTACTTAAAAAAATAAAATCAAAAATCTTAAATTTTATGACATTATAAAAGAGAGATGTCAAATTATGTTAAATATTAGTTTTCAGAAAGAGAAATCACACATACTGATCTGCCAAAAAAAGGTTAGCTACAATCCAACAAGAAATCATCCCATGGATAATTACATAAAGAGAGAGAGAGAGAGAATCCTACCACAAATACTTTTACAAAAGATTTATAACAACATAGCAATAAAAACAAAACACTGTTCATCCAGATAGCTCTTACACAAATCATCTGTAAAAGAGCACTAACTAGTGCAGTGACCCTGACTTTTTAGCTATTTGTACCTTGAATTACAGCTTTAAAAAACTAGATAAATAGGATTTGTTATACATTAGATTACTGCATCCAAATATATGATATCTTGAATTTCACGTGATTAATTAATGATCTAATCTGCTAAGAGATATGTTCTATAAATATTTTCTATAATGTTCTATATAATGTTCTATAAAATTTCTTTAAAATGTTCTATAAAAATTTTTGTAAGACCTAAACTTTGGACTTCAGAGTTAAAAGGGTAAAGCCTCTATGGCTTTTTTAAAACTATCATTACCTGAGGGCAAAGCAAAAGCTATGAGAGGGCAGAGAAGAGGATTCACACTTAAATGGGATCAAGAAAAACATGTTCATCCTTTTTATGATTGTATAATATTCCACTGTATATCACACACACACACATCTTCTTTATCCATTCATCCACTGATAGAGACTATATTGTCTCCAAACTGCAGGATAGCTGTCAAAGGGGAGGGGAGTAGGGAAATGGGTAAAATGGGTGAAGGAGAGTGGGAGATTTGGGCTCCGAGTTATGGAACGTTTGAGGCATTGAAGCAAGGTGCAGCATATGTAACATAGTCAATGCTACTGTAATAATGTTGCATGCTGACAGATGGTAGCTACACTTGTGGTGAAAATAACAATGTATGGAAATGTTGAATCACTATGTTGTACACCTGAAATAAACACTATGTGTCAATTACATAAAAAATAATTTGAAAAGAAGACCCCGTTATCAGTCACTAGTTGATGCCTGAAAACTCCAGATTAATGTCATTTTCTATCAATATCTTCTTTTAAAATTCAAATAAATCTAAGAAGATTAACACTTTCAGATAGCATTAGAAATTAAGCTTAATGTGGGTTTTTTTTTTAATCCGTTTCTAAAAGAAAATACATGGGGAAGAGAAGGGACTTGTAATCTAAGAACATATACAGGTTACAAGTGTTCAAATTAGGAAACCTGCAAATATTCGCCATGAAATTCAGTGCTTGGTAATTTTGTTTAGAACCCCTGAGGTCAAATTTGAAGCAAGGTAGGAACTAAAAAGATTAGGATCTTAAAGAATTAAAAAAAGAAAATCTTCTAAGTTCTTACATAAGACATAATTCTCACAGGGTATGTATGATATATGTGTTCTAATGATGTACTTGGATTATGCCAGTGGAATAAATGAATATATCTTTTTAAATCTTTTCCAAAAGAAACTTTCTGAGAGAATCAGGCAGTCCAAATGTGAAGCAGACATAAGATTACTGCGTATTATGCTCGACTCTTAACGGTTTTTAGTGGAGGAGTTCCCATTGGAATAACACATCAACTTTTCCTGACCTTAATTCTACATTTCTCATGAGAGGGAGAATTACTTATGTAACCTATCTCTTTCTCTCTTTGTTTGGGATGATCCTGCTAAGGTAGCACCCTTGCCACACTATTTTGTGCATGCTTTTCAGAGCCAGCTTTTGCATACAGGGTTGGGGAAGGGATCCCTGTCATTTCTCAGGCCTTCTGGAGGCTGGAGGGCAAGTCCCTGTATTGCCATGATTACAGACTAGTAAACCCATTAATGCTAAATACACAATGGGGCACCTGGGTGGCTCTGTCCATAAGAGTCTGCCTTAGGCTCAGGTCATGATCCCAGAGTCCTGGGACCGAGCCTGCATCAGATTCCCAATTAGCAGGAAGCCCTGCTTCTCCCTCTCCCACTCCCCCTGCTCGTGTTCCCTCTCTTGCTGTGTCTCTCTCTGTCAAATGAATAATAATTTTTTTAAAATTCTAAATACATAAAGCTCTTTTCCCCAGAATTTAAAAGCAATATGGTAATTTGTTGGATCCTTGTCCATTTCTTGATCCAAATTTGTGTAGGAAATATGGGCACCAAACCCACACATCTCAAGCATGGGCTGGAACCCTTTAAGGGAAAGGGGGGATCAAAATAAGGGAGAGACCTTGAGTGGGTCCAGGACTGGTTACCATAACCAACTGCTTTCGCAGCAGACATTTCAACTTGCAGTTGTTGCAGAATGTGGCCACCCCTTTTCAAGGTAGATGCCTGTGTTTTTACAGGTGAATGACTATTTCATATAAGCAGAAATAAAGATTTTGACACCTAACGAGGTGGCCTTTGGTAATACAAGTACAAGCTGATTCTATGCTATAAAATCTGGAATTTATCTTGAAATTCTTGGGAAGAGTTTTACTAAAAACCAAAGCTTCAGGAAGATTGCATTTAAATGAAAATAAACATTTTAATTTCATTAAAGACTCCTCTTTAAAAAAAAACAGATAATGATGATGCTTGCTTATTTCACTGTGTTTTTCAGTCTTGTGGGTAAATTCTGGAAGTGGGTTTGTTAAATGAAGTATCTGGAGAGAGAGAGAGAGCGCCTAAGTTCAAATTCTAGTTCTGTCATTTCGAACTGTGTCCCTGGAAAAATTAGGAAGACATTTTATGTTATTTTCCTCATCTTTAAAATAGAAATGAGGTTAACAATAGTAAATACCTCTTAGGGCTGCTTGGTGAGAAGGTAAGCTACAGATGCACTTTAAGAAATCACAAACAGACAAGCACTAGCTATTACCATTCTACTTTAGCTAGAGAAAAATAGGTAAGTTTTAGTTTAACTGTTCACACTGAGAAAAACTATACCGCAGCCTTGGAAAATCCTGAACTCACCTCCTCCCATGGACACAGAAAAATCTACAGCCATACTTGGACTATCTTTCACTATTTAAAAAAAAACAAAACAAAAAACAAAAAAACAAAAACCCACTAGCTAACACCTCTGCAACAGATGACAGAAGATCTCATCGAGACCAAGTAGCCAAGTACAGAGAGGCTCTTGCCAAAAACACCACTTCCAAGCATGGTGACTCACAATCAGAAGCAATGTCAGAAACATGGAATTTTTCTCTGAGGAATGAGGGGTTTATTGCCCACATTATGCACATGTTGGATCTAGCACCAGAGGTGAGTCTCAAAAATATTTACCTTTTGGGTTTAGTCCCCCAAATTGAAAGGGAGTACATTTAGAAGAATGACAGAACTATAGGTTACAGAAAACCCACTCTCTAAAGGCTTGTGCATTGACATTTACCCCAGAATCCAGAGCAAGAGCATGTTTGAAAAGCAACTAGACCATGGATATATGGAAACCCTCTTATTAAACTACAAGCAACTACTGAAGAGGCAGGAACATGTTGGGACTCCCTCTAAGAACAGAAGTCCAGGTGGGCACCATTTTGGCACTCTCCTTCTAACATGCAAGCACCACTGGGCATGCCCTCTGCCCACCAGCCACAGCAGGCATATATGGTCCACACACGGGATGCCCCTTGAGTAGCTGACTGTGGTAGTGGGATAGGGGAAGGGATTCTTTTCTGAGCCACATAGGTCCTCTCCTACAAAAGATCACTCCTTCAAGATGGGGAGATGTACCTCTGACACTTAGTACATAGAAATAAACACAGACAAGCAGACAAAATGAAGACACGGGGGAGTATGTTCCAAATAAAAGAACAAGACAAAACCTCAGATAAAGACCTTAATGAAATGGTGATAAGCATTCTACCTGATACAGAGTTCCAAATAATGGTCATAAAGATGTTCACCACACTTAGAGGAAGAAGGGATGAACACAGTGAAAATTAGACAAAGAGACAGAAAAGACAAAGTACCAAACATAAGTCAGAAAGCTAAAGAATACAGTAACTGGTAGGAAACATACCTTAAAGATGCTCAAAAGCAGACTGAATGAAACAGAAAAATGGATCAGCAACATGAAAGATAAAGCAGTGAAACTCAGAACAGCAAAAGAAAAAAAAATGAAAGCAGCAGGCTCCCTGCCTTCGGCTCAGGTCGTGATCTCAGGTCCTGGGATCGAGTCCCGCATTGGGCTCTCTGCTTAGCAGGGAGCCTGCTTCTTCCTCTCTCTCTCTCTGCCTGCCTCTCTGCCTACTTGTGATCTCCGCCTGTCAAATAAATAAACAAACAAAAATTAAAAAAACTTTTAGCTATGCTTAACGAGAAGAAATAAGAGAAAGTGAACTCAAATAAAAGAAAAAATGAAAGGTGATATATGGTGAAATACTAAGGTTCATAAAGAGACTACTATGAACAATTATAGGCCAACAAGGGGACAAGAAGAAATGGATAAATTCTTGGAAACATACAGTTATCCAAGACTGAATCATGAAAACACAGAAAGTATCAACTGACCAATTATGAGTAAGGAGGTTCAACCAATAATCAAAAATCTCCCAACAAACCAAAGCCCAGATCCAGACAGTTTTACTGGTGAATTCTATGACAATTTCAAGATGATTTAATACCTATCTTTTTCAAACTATTCCAAAAAAACTGAAGAGGAAGGAACTCTTCCAAACTCATTTTATGAGGTCAGTATTACTCAAAAAAAAAAAAAAAAAAAAAAGACAAAAACAATCTAGTTGTAAAACAAGGAACTAAATCATCAGTGGGCTGAGCAGCAAACACCATCAAAACCCCAAAGCCAAACAAAAAAAAAGGGGGTGAGAAATAAAAACCAGTCAGAATAAAATTCTACGTCCAGTCAAATTAACACACAAAAGTGAAGACGAATGGAAGCCAAGCTCAACCGGGACCAGTAGACACCATAGACACCACCAAAAAATCTATGCTGGAAATGGGAAACCCCACTGACATGCTGCATACCCAACAGGACCTTTACCATAAGAAACTCGTAATCTTAGGAAACAAACAGAGGGTTGCTGGAGAGGAGGTCAGCGGAGGGATGGGGTGGCTGGTGATGGATGTTGGGGAGGGTATGTGCTATAGTGAGAAAAAATAAATTGAAAAAAAGCTAAATAAATAAATAAATAAAATATTTTATGCAAACTAAAAAAACACACACACACACACACACACACACACGAGCTTGACCGACATAGGCACAATTACAAGACGACAGATGGTAATATGTTGATAGTAGACTAAGGCAGGAGAGATATGTTTACTAGACATGAAGGTCATTTCAACAGCTCAAAATGCCAATATTAAAAAGAAAAATCCTAACGATACACTATGAACAAGGTTTAAAATGAAGCACAACTTGAGAATTAAAGAGACAAAGAGAGGAGTGTCTGGGTGGCCCAGTAGGTTAAGCATCTACTTTGGCTCAGGTCATGACTTTGGGGTCCTGAGATGGAGCTGCGGGGGGCCCCCCCACATCAACCTCTGCACCAGACGGGGCACGTGCTCCTCCCTATCATTCTGCCCCTCCCTCCCAGTTGTGGCATGCTCTCTTTCTCAAATAAATAAATATACTTAAAAAAAAAAAAAGACAAATAGACAAAAACTCAGTTCTTATTACAGATTTTGACAGTAACATTTGTAGAATACGGTTAACCAACCTATTTATTTGTACTGACCTCTGCAAGCACCTTGAGAACATTCTGATCAAGTGCAGGATAGTCACCAAGAGAAAAGAAATGCCAGGCCTTAAA
Source organism: Neogale vison (assembly GCF_020171115.1). Taxonomy (NCBI): domain Eukaryota; kingdom Metazoa; phylum Chordata; class Mammalia; order Carnivora; family Mustelidae; genus Neogale; species Neogale vison. The sequence goes on from NC_058101.1 coordinate 203,461,480, forward strand.
AAAAAAAACTCAGTAAGTTTGAAAGAATTGAAGTTATATTGAGGAAGTTCTCAGATGAAGAAAGAATTTAATTAGAAATCTAGGGGAAAAAAAAAAAAAAACTAGCCCTCCTCCCCTCGAACAAAAAGGGTAACCACAATCTTCTAAGTAACATCTTGGATAGAAGAGCTCAAAAAATATTCCAAACAGACTCTTCATGTCAACACAGTATGTTAATATTTGTGGGATGCAAGTCAAGTGGTCCTTACAGAAAACTTAGTAGCTTTAAATACTTACATTATTACAATAATCAAAAACCCAATTTTCGGTCTTAGAACTGAAGAAAAGCAAAGGATGACAGAAGGAAGGAAAGGATGAAAAAAAAATCCATGAAACAGAAAACAGAAAAATAATGAAAACATAATAAAATGTGATTCTTTAAAAAAAAATAAAATTTATCAATTTAAAAAAAATTGATAAATCATAGTCATGAAAGAATGATGAACCCAAGGAGAAACTACAAATTACCAATTCTGAGAATGGAAAAAATACATCACTTCAGGCCCTGTGCACATGAAACTAATAACAAGGGTTGACACAAAGTCTTTGCCAGTAAATCCAATAAAAAGAAAAAAAGTCATGGAAAGGCACAAATTACCAAACTGACCTAAAGAAAGACAAGATCTTCACTGTACTATATTTACTAAAGACACTGAATAAATAACTTCCAACAAAGAAAACTGCATGCCCACAAAGCTTTACTGTTTCATTTTAGCAAACACTTAATGAAGAACGGATACGAATCTTACAAAAACCTTTTGTAAAACAGAAGGCAAGAATGTTCCCAACTCATTTTATGAGATCAGTTTAACAAATCAAAATCTGACAAGAACCTTAAAAGAAAAAAAAAAGATTATTCACAAATACAGAAACTAAAATTCTATCTAAAATATTAGCAGATCAAAGGCAAAAATATATTCAAAACAATATACATCATGAAAATAATTAAAATTGCTCAAGGCAAGGTAGTACCCTTTATGGAAGAAAACCAAATGGGCATATCAATAGACATGGGAAATATTTGATAAATTCAGTAGTTATTCGTGATTAAAAAAAAAAAAACTATCAGCAAACTAGCACTGGAACAGAACTGCATCAAAATTAGAAAAAATCTTCAAAGACCTACAGATATACATAGCAAAATATACACAGTGATATTATTCATTATACATAACGAAACAGAACAAACCCGAGAGAATATCACTCAGGAAAAAAAAAAGGAAAGGGGAAAAAAAGAGGGATGAAAGTCACAAATACTACACTGAGGGAAGTAGAGGAGCCATGACAACATACTTACTGCTTGGCTTATCTCAAGTTTAGGAACAGGGAAAGCAGTGTTTTGTGATTTAAATCAGAGCCACTAGTGAGAGTGATCAGAAAGGAGCACCAGGGACCCTGTGGTGATGGAAATAATCTATATTGTTTCAGGTGAGGCCTGCAGAGTGTATACCTTTCCCAAATTCACCAAGAGTTCACTTTTAAGAATTGTACTGTACGCTTCGAGTCATATCTCAGCTAAAAAATTCAAAATAGTAGCTCATTATAAAGCAAATACATATACCTTTTTTCTTGATTCAGGCAGTGAAGTCAGTCAATGAATTGACTGTAAACCTGGCGGCCAACGATGCTATTTTTAAAAGCGGTTGCTCAAAACCTGTGTCTATCAGACTTAGGTTGACTTAGGAAATCAAGGAGGAACTGGGTCTGGTAGACACGGGAAGACCAAGACGTGATGATGATGCAGAACAACGGGAAGATATTTCTTAGAACAGATGCTGGGGCTTTATAGGGTCCTAAAGAAATACTAATCTTGAGGCTCAAAACAGATACAGGAAAAAAAGAAGCCAGACTTCTGAAAAGAATACTGGTAAACCAGATTTTTTAGTTCTTTGCCCATCAAAGTGACAAGGGCCCCCAGTAATTTAACCTAATGTTTAGAGGACAGAGCACATGGACTCACTCAGAGGACTCCAGAAGGGAGGATCCTAAAGTTTCAAAGAGGAACTGGTACTTCGAGGAACTGGAAAGACATATCTTATAATTTGGACAGCGCTACAAAGTGTTTACAAATAAATTGTACCTATTTTAGGAGAGTCACCAAATTCTTAAAAATGATTTAGTTTAAAAGTAGCATTAATAATTGAAGGTAGATGTGCTATTTTTGCCTGTGTCCTAGGAGAATACCCTGAGAAATTTAAGGAATAAGGCCTCCACCTCCAACAGAAAACAAAATATCTAAGAGTTATGAAAGGGGAACCAGGTAGGAAAGTAACAGCCCAGGCTGGGTTGTATTTGCGTGTCCAGAAACAGCTTTTTTTTTTTTTTTTTAAAGATTTTATTTATTTATTTATTTGACAGACAGAGATCACAGGTAGGCAGAGAGGCAGGCAGAGAGACAGGGAGAAGCAGGGTCTCTACTGAGCAGACATCCCAATGCGGGGCTCGATCCCAGGACCCTGAGATCATGACCTGAATGGAAGGCAGAGGCTTTAATCCACTGAGCCACCCAGGCACCCCCAGGAACAGCTTGATCCATGGGGTTATCCCGCTCTAGGATGCGTAGATGGAAGAGGTGTTTGAAGAGTAAATGGTTTTAGCATGCTCAGAATTCACTGATTTTCAAATCAAAAGTAAGTGTGTATCCCTGTAAAATGTTAATACTGTCAACTATGCCACTGTGACAGAAAAAAAAGGAAAAGGAATAGAAAAGGTAAGACTCCAATCAACATCTCTGTAGAGCGGTGAAGGAGGACCACGTTCAGAAGCAGGTGAGTGGAACTTCGTGGAAAGAAATGATGCAACGTCAGAGAGGACCATAAGGACAGATCACCCTGCAAGTTGTGATGGAGGTAGTTCAGTTTCAGGAAAGTCACTGAAAGTTTGGGGGTCTACTGATGATGATGTGGCCGTTAACAATTCCATGGACACGGAGGCGTCTTTCTCTAGAAGTTAGGTTTCCAAGAACTCTAATTCTATAGCAAGAAGCAACAGCATCAGCTGGCATAGCTGTGGGATCCGGAAACCAAGGACCCAGTGAGGAAATGCAAACTCAGAGATTTCGAGGCGCTTCATGAGGGAGAGGAGGGCGCGTGAAGACCCAGGTTTGGGTGGCCAGCATTTCACATTTATTAACTTTGCAAGATGGCAGCCTTGTCTCAGATCCCCATCCCTGAGAGAAACTACAGCAAGGAACAGATGATTTTTATTCCAAATATAATAAATCTATGGTTTGAAAAGTAAACATTAGGTGAGGAGTTGATTGAGTTTCCGCTTCATGGCCTCGACACAGGACACAGACTGACCATGATGCTCGCCAAAAAGGCATTTCCTTCCACCTCCTTTCAATAACCGGGTCTGAGGTGCTCCTCAGCCATCCTATAGAGCAGGGTTTGGGTAAATCATTTCACTTTTGGTAACCAATTTTGTTTGCTAACTTTTGCCACTGGGGGCTGGTAGGGATACTCTTTGTTTTCTATCAACTCCTTGTCCGCCTTCCAACTGAGAATGAAGAGATATTTAGTGCTGACCTCATCTTCTGAATGCTGAAGGGAAGACACACATTTCCCAGATATTCAGACCGGGATTTGGCTACAGGAGGACTCCCCGGCTGAATCCTTCCAGATAAGACTAAGCAGAATACAACCCTGGAACTAGAGGAGGGGGTGATTCTAAACGTTAATTTCTGTGATCTTTCGATTTTAACATGCAAGACTTTAACACTCAGTGTTCTCTTGCTGCAAAAGTGATGAGCCTGTCAGACAATTCAGCCAGACAGAATGCAGGAGGGGAACATGTGCAAGGAATTTTCAATGTAGGGTGCGGAGAGGCCTTGGGAGAGCGTGGTGAACCATTTTGACACATTTCAGGACCTTGTAACAAAATCAACATCTGTCTACCCGTGGTATGGGAAGACCCACAGGAGAGATGGTTGGGAGGCAGGGAGCACCCTCACAAAGTGGGGGCACACCTACACTTCTGGGCCAGCTGTGTCCTCTCACGAAGGCAGCAGCACCCTGGGGCTCACCATGGTTTAAGAAAACAAAGGACGGCGAAGAAAACAGAAGTGAGAGGCACTCAGTCCATCTCTGGAAGAAAGAGGAAGGTCCATGTGTCTTCTCCCTGTCCTTACACTCCTCTCCATGGAAGAAAGCGTGGTATATTTGGGTGAGTATAGATGACTTGGATGTGTGTGGTTCAATTACTTCTCTACCTTGTTTTGAAGAAAAGGCTTATTCTCTGCTCTTCCCTGCCTTTAGTTTTGTAGCCATGGGATCTGCCATTGCTAGGAAAGGTGGAGCTAGCACAGTCCGACTAGTTGGGAAAGTCTCCCACTGTTGCCATATGCCCAACCTAACATAACCAAGTAATGAAAGTGATTTTTTCTCCATCTGACTCCCATTTTCAATTCTCTGTTGGTTCCGAACGTGGTAGGTGAAGAGGTACACTGATTTACTGGGGCCCTCCAAGCCTCCACGCAGCTGTGTCGAGACGGTGGGAGGCTAGGCGTTTTAGCCAGGGTGGAAACTAAGACCCCTGTGTGCAGCTGCGGAGGGTGTTGGGAGAAGTATAGATTTTTCTTTTCCTTGTAACAATTCTGTAGCCCTCTCTCTAAGAGAAAAGATTGGGGACCGTGTAAGCGAGGATACTGACATTTACGCAGTTGACATGGGCAAGGATGAGCAAAACAGAGATGCTACAAAACTGAGTGTTAGTGGAAATGTCATCCCTCAGCTTCCGGAATTGCGAATCCTAGTGAACTCTTAGAAAAAGAGCAAGAAAAGGAAAGGAAGAGGGGGAAAAGAAAATAAAAAGCAAGCAACATCTATGAAAGACTGAGGTCTGCTTTTAGCTCAGCTATGTGCTGGCATTTCAGGAACTCCCATAAGCATCCCCCAGTCCCATGATTACATACATTTAAAACGCCAATGCGTAGAATCATTTTGAGAAGAAATCACAGCCACCAACTGCTAGAGCTAATATTCAAACCTGGAGTCAGGATCTTTCCATTAATTCCGGCAAACGGCAAGACCAGCTCATGCTCCCCTAGATTTCTTGCTCTTTTTTATTATGGTGTCTTAAGAGGAGACTATTCCGCTGTTATTTACATTTTTCATCCCGACGGCAAACAGTAACAGCTTCCTGTTTGCCAGCATCTCTGCTATGAGAGCAAATAAGCTATTATAAACACAAGGCAAAAAGAGAAGTTTTCTACTTGAGACTCTACGGTTTTGTGCAAAAAGGTATACATTTGCACCTTGATCAGTGTTCACTCTTGCTGTCCCCCAGCTGAGGAAGTGACATTTTAGCATATATCATCTAACCATTATTTGAAATAAGTTTTTCTTTTTATTATGTTTTTCAGTTGAGTTTTTGCTATTTTCCACTCCATCTTTCTCAAGAGTCTGTTTCAGATATGTTTTTCTTAGAGGGATTCCACTATTTGATCTAACTTTCCATCTTTTCTTATCACATTAAGATGACAGCCTACTAATGATGCCTATTTGATTAACTAAAAACATGTACCATATGGAGGAAATTGACAGCCAATGTTTGTGATAATTGATTAGCAAGCTCCCATCAATTGATGTAGTGAATCATTAATTCCCTTTTGGCTCTGAACTGCCAAATAAAAGGCAGGAGGAAGGCATTTAATAAATGAGCAAAAGTCGTGTATTCATTACTCTTAAAACAGAAAACAGTCACATGCGGTAGCAGAAATTATGATTAAAATTTCTCCTGGGGGGAAAAATATATTCTTTTGTTTTCTCCATTTAAATAAAATCCCTATGTCCCAGATTGTGTGTTTTATGAAATTCTCACCCGCTCAGACAGCACTCATTTCACATCTCATCTGCTCCGTGAATGAGATGGGAAAATCATGTTCGTTTTGCGGGGGGGGGGGGGGGCGGGGGGGGTAGTTTGTTTGTTTGTTTTGTTTTGCTTTTTTCTGGAACAGCATAAAGAATCCGTGGTGAATTGTGCATTTACCATACGGGGCGACCCAGCGGGTCATTTTCAGAGTACAGACCCCCTGCAGCGCTTGTCCCCTTCGAACTCCACACACAGCCATACAGCTCCGCACCGATGTCCGGCCCTACCTATTCATTTTGATAAATCGTATTTCAGGCAGTCTTGAAATCCAAAAGCCAGAAACTTAAGCAAAGAAGGAACATTTACATCTAAGACACTGTGACTCAAATTCAAGATAATACAAACTCCTTGAAGTATCCTTTATTTTCATCCGCTGTGCTTAAAAACACCACTTTTCCCACAGTTAGTGGTTAGAATTTCATCATCAACTACTCCTGTAAAAACTATTTAATTTTCCACTACAGGGAGGGAGGGTCTGATCTCTTATTAAACATTTTATGGAAAAGTCTGAAAGTGCTTTCAATTATTTATCAAACTGAAATCTGGGCCTTGGAAACTGCTGGCATTATACACACACACACAAGATTATCAGCCCACGGAGTGCCATTAGGTCATAAAGAGATGCCGAACAACATCTCTCGTACAGCTGCTGGTGCTCATGCAACTTTTACTCCAGTTATAAAGTCATTTATTACATTTTTTTATGATGCTAATGCACTGCGGTCTGTTACCTTATCGTTCCCACTGTGATAAAGACTGAAATGTGTGATACTGTGCAAAATATAGATAGATAGATCCTTAATGACAAAGCCTGTTGCATTAAAAATCTTAGATAAACTCCTAAGGTCTGTAAAAATATTAAGAGGGGATAGCTAACACGAAGGAAATATTTTTGTGGGACTTTTTATCATTCCATTTCACTGTTCCCTACAGAATTTTATTTTTAACTTTGACTTTGCCAAAATAAATGAAGAACGATTTTTAACTTTGACTTTGCCAAAATAAACGAAGAACGATAGGATTATCTGAACTTTTTTTTTTTTAATTACAGTATCATCACTGTGGTAGAACATAATTTGCAATTCATTAGGAGGACCTAGGACTATATAATTTCCAAGCAAGCACATGAAAAGGAAGAGTCATTAAAAGATAATAATGTCCACAGACCCAAAGGTACCCATAATTGATAATTACATCTTGCTCCAATTGTCTGAACTTAACTCTCCGTAAGATACAATTGTACATAAAGAGAATGCAGCTTTCTATTGAGGGGGAAAAAAATCAATTATGTTAATTAACTGCTACCCTGCACTAAAGCTGACTCAGCAGTTGACATCTACAGCTCCGGGACTCAGAAGGGAAATTCCTTCCCAGACTGGAGTCCTTTAGAGCTGTCGCTCCTTGGGTGTGCATTCGACTGGGAGCTACTTCTGCTTCTTTATTTCTCCTACTCTTTATGTTATTTTTCTTCCACTTTATCAAAAAAGGAAGAGAAAGAAAAAAAGTCTTCAAGAATGAGGGAAGCCCAAGGGGTAGCTGGGTGGCCTCAGTGGGTTAAAGCCTCTGCCTTCCGCTCAGGTCATGGTCCCAGGGTCCTGGGATCGAGCCCCGCATCGGGCTCTCTGCTCGGCGGGGATCCTGCCTCCTCCTCTCTGCCTGCCTCTCTGCCTGCTTGTGATCTCTCTCTCTCTCTGTGTCAAATAAATAAATAAATAAATGAGGGAAGCCCTGAGGATCTAATCACTTGGTTAAGCAGTTCTTGAAGCTGGACATCCTTATTTATGATTGTTTGCAGCATTGAATGTCTTGAAAAACAGTCAGAATGAAGACATATATACTATTTAAGGAAAAGTTAAAAACTGGTTTCAATTATACTGAATTCTGAATGCATTCATAGTTTATGACCAGCACGCTTTGTAAAAGTGCTTCGGCAGTGGGACAGTAAAATCAAAATAATAGGCCTAAGTATTAATAGGCAACTACCGAGAGCTTGGAGCTGGATAAGCTCCAAGGAGTGGTTTCCCTCACTCACTTAACTAGGAACCAGAAAAGTCAGTTTCCACAAGAGATGCTTCTGTAGCTGCCTCCTGCCTCCTGCCTACTTCATTCCTCCTCCACCAGTTTTTAGTCTCCACATGGGCACCGGGGCAGAATGGGACGATTCTCTGGAAGGTTAGACTTCCTCATCGAGATGACAAGTGCAGTCAGCAGGACATTGGGCACACGCCTCTTATGGTGCCATGTGCAGAAACAGCACAGTGTGAGCTGCTCTTGTGTCTTCAATGGCAATTGGATTACAAACAGAAGAAATTAAGACTCCCGATCCTGCATGTGTATCTCAAAATGGGATCAATACTCCAAATTTTGTCCTATTCATTCCTATTCACGAAGTACAACATGTTGGAAAAAAATGACAGAAAATCTGTATGTGTATTCAAATTAAGTGAGAAAGAAGTAGGTCAGATGAAACATCTTTACAGCTTATCTGTAACTGCCTAACTCTGGCCTCTTAAATATATTTCAAATATTTATTAAGTCAACATCTACTATATTTTTACACAGTACTAATAAGACCACAACTGCTTAGAGAATAAAATTATACCATGAATAATTTCTTTTTTCTTAAAGATTTTATTTATTTGACAGAGAGAGAGAGAGATCACAAGCAGAAAGAGAGGAGGAAGCAGGCTCCGCATTGAGCAGGGAGCCCAATGCGGGACTCGATCCCAGGACCTGGTGACCATGACCTGAGCTGAAGGCAGAGGCTTAACCCACTGAGCCACCCAAGTGTCCCTGCCAAGAGTAATTTCAAAAAACATGCCAATCTTAAGAATAAGAACATGAGCCCATCTACATGTTCATCCATTCACTACAACCATCTTCAGACAAGTACTGCAGAAGAAATGCCCAAACTTACCAAGAAATCTACCACATGAAGTCCCTAACTCTCTGTACGTAAATCTGAGAAGCAACAGTGATAGTCAAAAGAGTCCTTATACCAATGGTGTCCATTCAGTATAAATTGATACATTTTATCAGCACACATTTATTTTTATCAGTATATGTGTAAATATAGAATAATACTATACACGCTATTTTTTTATGTAAGAGATAATGTTTTCTAAGCAAAAAAAAAAAAACAAAAAACAAAAAAAAAAACAAGGAAGACAGTGACAGGCTAAATTGAAGAATGTATTTCATAGTGTATTGAAACATATGACTTTATACCAGTGATTCCCAACCTACTATTAATCCCTGAAATGTGTGAAAAATGAGTTAATTTTGTGTCTCCAGTTATTTGAAGGAATTATAAAGAATTATCAAAATAAATAGAACTAACTTTATTTGGAGACAAAAAATTACAATCATAAAGCATTTTTTTTTCATAAAGCATTTTAAGCAGGGTAAAATATACTATAAAATGAACACGGCATCACCCATGAGAAATAATAATGTTCTTATCTCTATTATAACAAGAAAAGGTGATTTATTTCAAAAGTCCATTAGAGAGCTTCGGCACAAGGGCAGTGTTCTCTACGTAAAAAACATTATGTTCTGGGGCGCCTGGGTGGCTCAGTGGATTAAGCCGCTGCCTTCGGCTCAGGTCATGATCTCAGGGTCCTGGGATCGAGTCCCGCATCGGGCTCTCTGCTCGGTGGGGAGCCTGCTTCCCTTCCTCTCTCTCTCTCTGCCTGCTTCTCTGTCTACTTGTGATCTCTCTCTGTCAAATAAATAAATAAAAATCTTAAACAAAACAAAACAAAACATTATGTTCTATTTTGGTGGTAGTTTTTCTGTTAGCCCTGAAGAAGCCCAAGACTCAAACATCAGAACACAGATCCAAGCCCATCATTATCCCCACTAAGAATCTTTACTCAGACCTACAGAAATCAACTTATTTTCACTTGCATAGTGACTGATTCCTTTCATCCATAATTTCTACTTATTTGTTTTTGCTTGTTTATGGTCCATCTTCAGCTTTAAAGTGTAATCTACAGGGGAGGAATTGTGTGATTTGGTCAAGATACATTTATCTATTAGTTAACAGATACTGTTTAAGTGAATTGAAAGAATGAATCAATGGACACTCATAACTACATTATAAAACAAGGGCCCTAGGACTTATTGTGAAGTATTTAATAGGATATTAATAAGTTAAATATGAATCTACTAGTATTTTGAAGGGTATCTCATTAGTTTTTCTAAGGATACTCTTAGTTTACATGTTTTTATCTGTACCCACAATGTAAATGTATGTAGAATACATAGTAGGTGAACAAATAAATCTCCTAGAATGACAAATATACTTGTTTGGAAGTGAAAAGATCCATTTTATACATATTTATTTGTCAAAAAAAAATGATTCAATACTATAACGATCAGCAGCAGTACCAATATTACAAATATCTCCTTTTTAACTTACAGCTTATTTTACCTTTCTCTGCTACATAAAGCAGTATTTTTAATTTTTATATTTTTAGGTTGTACATTTTCCTGGTGAAAAGGGACCATGCTAAGTATGGCTTATAAATGAAGAAAAACTGAAAGTCAGAAATGAAAAAAGCCATACTTTTTTAAAAACATGTTTCCATAGTTTCTCCTAAGCACTACCTAAGGGTTAACTGTTAAGTTTTTTTTATTAACATATAATGTATTATTAGCCCCAGGGGTACAGGTCTGTGCGTCATCAGGCTTACACACTTCACAGCAGCACTCACCATAGCACATACCCTCCCCAATGTCCATAACCCAACCACCCTCTCCCTAACCTCACTCCCTACCCCCCAACCCTGAGTTTATTTTGTGAGATTAAGAGTCTCTTATAAGGGCACCTGGGTGGCTCAGTGGATTGGGCCACTGCCTTCGGCTCGGGTCATGATCTCGGGGTTCTGGGATCGAGCCCCGTGTCGGGCTCTTTGCTCAGCAGGGAGCCTGCTTCTCTCTCTCTCTGCCTGACTCTCCGCCTACTTGTGATCTCCCTCTCTGTCAAATAAATGGGTGAAATCTTTGAAAAAAAAAAAAAAAGAGTCTCTTATAGATTGTCTCCCTTCTGATCCCATCCTGTTTTGTTTTTTTTCCCCTTCCCTACCCTTAACTCTTAAATTTTAACTGAAGTATAACTGATAGTGTTTGATCAGTTTCAGGTGTATAATACAATGTTTCAAAAATTCTAAGTTAATCCCAGTAAGTGGACTCTTAATCCCCTTTAACTATTTCACCCATCCCCCGCATACTTTCCCTCTGGCCGCCATCAGTTCATTCTATGTAGTTAAGAGTCTGGCTTTCTGTTTGTCTCTTTTATTTTTTGAAAAGAGAGCGAAAGAGAGAGAGAGAGAGAAAGCGCACACGCGCAAGCACAAACAGGGCGAGAAACAGGCAGAGGGAGAGGGAAAAAAGCAGACTCCCCCCTGAGTAGGGAGCCCAGTGCAGGGCTCGATCCCAGGACCCCGAGATTACAACCTGAGTCAAAGGCAGACACTTAACTGACTGAGCCATCCCAGGTGCTTTTATTCTTTGTTCCTACTACACACAAATGAAATCATGTATTTGTCTTTCTGATTTATCTCACTTAGGATTATACCCTCTAGGTTCATTCATATTGTTGGAAATGGCTATAATTTTTTCTGTTTTATGGCTGAATAATATTCCACTGAGAGTGCATGTGTGTGTGTGTACATATATACACATATATACAAGCATGTGTGTATATGTTGTACATGTGTATGTGTATCTTCATATGCATGTTTATACATATTTGTGAATGTGGGGTGGTGGAGGCATGTGCACATGTGCATATGCATGCATATATGAATGTGTATGTACATGTGTATTTGTGTGTATGCATGGATATGCATGTACATACATGAGTATATATATGTATAGGTGTATATGACCTGAAACCATAAAATCCCTTGAAGAAACCATAGGTGGTAATCTCCTTGATATCAGCCATAGAAGTATTCTTGCAGATATGTGTCCCCTGGTGAGGGACACTAAAGTAAAATTAAACTATAAATAAAAAGCTTCTGCACAACAAAGGAACCCAACAACAAAGCAAAAAGGCAATCTACTGAATGGAAAAAGATATATTTGCAAATAATATATTCGATAAGGGGTTAATATCCAACCTATATAAAGAACATCTACAATTCATCATCAAAACACACAAATACACACTCTCCAACTAAAAATGGGCAGAGAAACTGAAGAGAGGTTCTTCTGGAGAAAACATACAGATGGCCAACAGGCACATAAAAACTTACTCAACATCACTCATCATCAGGGAAATTCAAATAAAAACCAAAACAAGGTATCACCTCATACCTGAAAGAATGACTAAGCTCAAAAAGACAAGAAACAAGTGTTGGCAAGGCTGTGCAGAGAAAGGAACCCTCACATGCTGTTGATGAGAATGCAAACTGGTGCAGCCCCTGTGGAAAACAGTATAGCTCCTCAAAAAATTAAAAATAGAATTAGTACACGATCCAGTAATTCTACTGCTGGGAAATCACCCAAAGAAAACAAAAACACTAATTCGAAAAATACATGCACTTCTATGTCTATTGTAGCATTAGCTACAATAGCCAAAATATAGAAGCAATCCAAGTGTTCATTAAGAGATAAATGGATAAATCAATGTATTTTATTTTCTCAAAAACACAAGAAATGTTTCATTATACTCCAGGAATTTTCACTTTTGAACTACTAAACCCAAGGGAATGACGGTTCATATCTAATAGTGGTCTATTTAGACACAGTCTGGCAAAATGCAATTCTGTTAGTGAACCAGAAACCTTGCTCATTGTTTGGGTCAGGGCACATTAAAATGTGTCAATGCTTTCAAGTTAGTGAGAAAAAGCAGCATTTCAGCCTTAAGACAGATGGGGGAGGGGGAAGAGGGGAAACCAGACAATTTACTAGTCATCTGATAGATTATTTAGAGATTAAGAAAAGTCCCTTCAGAGATAAATATAGAGCCCCACTGATAGGGGTACAATGGGAGAGGGTGTCTTTTCAGTTTATTGCCTCTTATTAAAATGAATTTAGGCTTATTTAAAAATCCTAGAACACATTTTAACACACATGCATTCCACTTTGCCCACAAATTGTATATATTTTGTGAAAAATAGGTCAAAGATGCCTCAAGGAACACACGAATGAATGACATATGACCAATGCATCTCCTGCAGTCCAAGATGGAAGAAAATTAAGCAGTGGTAAGACATGACTCAGTCCCCATCGAGATGTTGACAGAATCAAGTCGTACTCATTACTTACAGAATTCCCACCTGCTCTTAACTACATTAAATTTTTAAGTTGTGCTTTTATAAACAGAATCATATGTCATGTTTCTCCATATGCTTCTTAGCAGGCACAGAGAGTTCTTAGTACTTTTTTAGACAGACCGAGCCCTGTGATATGATTCATTACCACACGTAAGTCCTGGGTTATTACCGTGTCTTTGCCATTCAGGAAACAGTGCTCACACACGTGGTATAAGGTGACGGGGTGGAATTAATGTGTGTAGTTAACTCAACTCTAGACTCAACACAATGCATCTCCAGGATCCTAAGTAGATGACAATTACTGCGGATTAAACTCCCTGTATGAAACTCATTTCAGAAGCAGATGGTCCACACAACTTTGATGGCCCTTCAGTCTCTTTATTGCAAATAAAACACTCGCTAGGTTCGGTAAAACAAAAAAGTGCACAGCTGTCTTATCATTACATGTTTTGATAAGGATGCCTAATCAGGCTTTAAGTGATGTGGCACAGTGGGGGAAAACCCTCACGTTTGTCATCTCTTGTTGTGACTGAGCCTAACGTGCCCAAGGATGAGGCACCAAGTACTGGGCCAGCAGGAAGGTTCACTCCAGAACAGCACGTGTAAACCACGGACGGAGTCTTTTCAGAAAACACAGGGATTCCTTCAGACCTGAAAGGGAGTGTTACAGAAATGTGGAGAGTCTGTAAACTCTCCCTGATAAAGGGAGAGTCTATAAAACTTCGGTACAATCACGGTGAGAGGACTGCTGAAAACAGATAAAGATAGGTAGTGCCCTGTCTAGTCTAGCAAAATTAAAGTCATTTTAGAATTCAGTTTTCTAAACAGCTTTTCTTTCCACTCCCAAGGGGCAACTCGGACATCCCTCACGAGGGATTTGGCAGGTTCTAGTGAGTACTCTTTATATGCAATTCTCCCACACAGCACCGACAGGCCTCTGAAGGACCAGATTTGTCCTGTTTGGTAACCCCAATACCTTGCAGAGGACTAACTGCTTACTTACCAATTGTTAATAAGCAATTGGTTATTAACGATCTAATCAATGGATAATACATGGAACACAGCACCGGGTCTATGACTAAAACATATAAGGTAACAACGGGAAGAACAGAATGGTTTAAAACCCAGGTTATGGGGTGCCTGGGTGGCTCAGTGGGTTAAGCCGCTGCCTTCGGCTCGGGTCATGATCCCAGGGTCCTGGGATCGAGGCCCGCATCGGGCTCTCTGCTCAGTGGGGAGCCTGCTTCCTCCTCTCTCTCTCTCTCTGCCTGTCTCTCAGTCTATTTCTATCTGTCAAATAAATAAATAAAATCTTTGAAAAAGAAAAAAAACTATATCAGGGATCACAGACCCAGATGGTTTGAGATGAACTACAAATTTATTGAGAAGGTATCATACTGTTTATTTTGCTATAAAGAATATGACTTTCTTAAATCTATTATTTTTCAAAATATTATATGTGCCAGTGTTTGCGCTCTCATCTGTATGCTATTCAAAAAGGCAAATCATTTGAAAATAAGGGTCCGATGTGTCAGCCTCAAGATACGGCAAAAGTATTTCTGAATGGAAAAATTCATAAGGAGCAATTATAGACTCAGAAAACTGCTCAAGGACATAAGATAGAAACAATAATCAAGCCCCAAACAGGAAGTCAGCTGAACAAAGACAGAATATAATCAAAGTACGCGGTCCTCTCTTCCCATAGAAATGGAGGAAAAGCTGTTGGACAATGTCATTGAGAGGAAGTGACCACCACTGACCTGAGAGCTAGAGCCCGGCACGCACAGGCTCCCCACCCTCCTCCGTCCTTCACTCGCCTCTCCTGCTCCAAGGACATAGACTTGACAGAACGGTGCGGTGCTGAGGCCGTCTGCACACACACGAGACTGAAGCCAGTTAAAAACCTCTATAAACCTCCAGGTTTGGTGGCTGGGCAGGTGCAGGGTCCCCTTATTCCGCTGCCGCCTAAGACAAGACTCATAGGTAAATTTACCCGCTTATTCATCCCACCCCCTACTAACCAGAGTGGTCTGCCTCCTTCTCCCGCCCTCTCCCCACCCTCCGTGAATGAGGGCCAGTCTCGGGTTACAGCTGTGGGGCTCCCAAAGGGCTTTTGAACCAACACACTACGTGATGCACTAAGACAGTGATGTCCTAACTCGTGACTCACAAACTCTTGGGAAGTTGTTCTATGATCCCTCATGAAGAAACAGTTTCAGGTAAAAAATACCAGACAGTTACGATTTATGCTGTATCTACGGGATGCAATCAGCTTCAATTATGAACTAAATGTGAAACTCATCAAACAAAAATGGCAGCAAATAATGTTTAAGAACCAAATGAATATCAAGATATATTCATGAGATCAAAAATAAAAAGCCAGGGCACCTGGGTGGCTCAGTGGGTTAAAGCCTCTGCCTTCAGCTCAGGTCATGATCTCAGGGTCCTGGGATCGAGACCCACATCGGACTCTCTGCTCAGCGGGGAGCCTGCTTCCCCCTCTCTCTGCCTGCTTCTCTGCTTACCTGTGATCTGTCAAATAAATAAATAAAATCTTAAAAAATATATAAAAATAAAAAAAATAAAAAGCCTATTCTTAAATCCTGTAACTCATAATTTTTAGATTTACTAATTTTCTAAAAAATCAGGTGGTTTTTGTTACAGTAGACTTTCAAAGGGCAACCATGTGTGGTCCTGACTTTCACTCCCTCCATCCACGGTTTCTGAAGCTCTGTGGCTTTGCTCTGCAGGAGGGCACTTAAGGCTAAGGCCAGGACTCACAGGTGCTAGTAGCCTGAGGAAGTCTCAACCCCATTATCCCCATCATCTCTCAGACGCCCTTGAACCTCCTGGTCATCTCTCACTTCCTCAGACTCTCTCATCCATTCCTTTTGTGGGTCTTTTAATATACTTCTTTTATGATATGCAGCTGGTCACCATATCCCCTTCCTGCACTTAGATTTCAAGTGTTACCTCCTCAAAGAAACCGTTCCTCACCCCCTAGGGCTTTCCCCCTGTGATTTACAGGGTTAAATAACCTTCAGGGCAATTGTCACAGTTTGTAACGATACCCTTCTTTGTGTGATTGTCTTCTTAGGTATGCGTCCTCCGCTAGACAGGAAGCACATGTCTTGTGTTTTATCTCATTAATGCCCAATTGGAACTTAGCACTTTCTGAAGCACTACTGGTACTCCTTAACTACGTCCCGGCGAATGCAGGAGTCAATCAACTGTTTTAAGTCACACGTATATTCAGTTTTTTTGTTGTTGTTTTTACAGTTACTAAAGCAGATAGTTTTGTGATTGGAAAGAAGGGTAAAATAAGCAAAACCAAGCACCAAATCAATTGAATGAAGTGGAATAGAGAAAACCTGAACATCTTAAGAATTGGGAGGACTAACCTTGTTAATCATAGTTAACAACTGTAAGGCTTCTTTTTGGAAACTTTTCTGCAGAATGGCAGAACATACAGCAGGAGTGGAGTAACATGCAAAATGCAGGATAGGGAAAAGGTGAGGAAAAGCATCTGAGACTAAGAGATGAATAAAAGTTGTGAAATGAGTCATGGTTGGATTTTTTTTGAATCTCTTTAAGACTGCACCTCTACTTGCTGTACTGGATGAAATATCTTGGTACACTGGGAGAGCTTCACTGCAAGTGACAGACACACACGAACCCTCCTTTGAGGAAGAGGCCCACTCACTTTTGTACTGTTTCACTCTTTCCCTCTTTCTTCTAAGCATTTTATAGCTAACCTACTTAGAGCTGTGAATTTTGCTTTCGAGGTAGTTCCATTATTTTGTGGTGCAAAAGCAACTTGCTAATTAAGAGAATTGCCCTCCTCACCCCTATTTTCATAGTCTTGTTAATGGAATAAGGCAGTTTACAACAGAGCACCTGATAAAATCACGCCAAGAGTATAATGACTCTCTTTAAGGGAAGCAGCAATGGTATGAAGATAAAACACGCATCCGAAATAAAGGAGTATGATCTGAGTGGGAGTTTTAAGATCTGAAACTATTACACCTCTGAGGTCAAAAGAAAGCCTATATTATAGAAGTAAAATAAATAAAGAAATAAAAGTGAGTTTCTAGGTGAAATGTTCTTGATTACCTAACTACATCTAGTTAATATATATAAAATATTCAACTACTTTAGAAAAATAAGAAAAATACATTTTTTTAAAGATTTTTATTTATTTATTTGATAGAGAGAGATCACAAGTAGGCAGAGAGGCAGACAGAGAGAGAGGGGGAAACAGGCTCCCCGCGGAGCAGAGAGCCCGATGTGGGGCTCGATCCCAGGACCCTGAGATCATGACCTGAGCTGAAGGCAGAGGCTTAAACCACTGAGCCACCCAGGCACCCCAGAAAAATACATTTTTAAAAAATAAATATTCTAGGGGCGCCTGCGTGGCTCGGTGGGTTAAAGCCTCTGCCTTCGGCTCAGGTCATGATCCCAGGCTCCTGGGATTGAGCCCTGCATCAGGCTCTCTGCTCAGCAGGGAGCCTGCTTCTCTGCCTACTTGTGATCTGTCAAATAAATAAATAAATACTTTAAAAAAATATATTCTACTTAGAGTTATTTTTAAAAGATCTCATAATCAGTCAAGCAGAGAGTGTCAATTATCATATGGTTTCACTCATTTGTGGAGCATAACCAATAGCATGGAGGACAAGGGGCGTTAGAGAGGAGTAGGGCATTTGGGTAAATTGGAAGGGGAGGTGAACCATGAGAGACTATGGACTCTGAAAAACAGTCTGAGGGGTTTGAAGTGGCGGGGGGTGGGAGGTTGGGGTACCAGGTGGTGGGTATTATAGAGGGCACGGCTTGCATGGAGCACTGGGTGTGGTGAAAAAATAATGAATACTGTTTTTCTGAAAATAAATAAATTGGGAAAAAAAAAAAAAAGATCTCATACTGTAAAAGCAGTGGGAACCCACACAATTTTTTTTTTAATTTTCCTGAACTCCTGGGTAAAGGACACAATGCCAGGCCTGCACTTAACATTTCTCAAAAAAATTCTAGTCAAGATATAATCATAAGTTTTATATTCATTTTGTTTCATGCAGATGAACGCCTCATGTTTCACCCATTTCCATACCGTGAGAAAGCCTGTCTTACTACAGGAAGCTCCTGAGAAAGTAGAAATACAGAGACCAAAAAAATAAAATAATAATCCTACAAAAGATTAACTTTCCATAAGTTGAGATCTAGCATGTATATAATGTAGACTTCTTGGGGGCAACCCCTTTCTAAAAGCTCAGAGCAGGAGATTCCTTTGCAAAGCAGGTAATGCTTTTGCCATAGTCAAAGGTCTACTCATAATTCTTGAGTTTAAAATGTGAGACTCTGTGTAGTTTTGCGGACAGGTTCTTTTTAACTGTCTGTTCTTGATACCCACGGAGCCTCTGATTCAATCTGCTCTGACGTATTTCCTGGTGATCCTACTGTGGTCACAGATTTTACTTCAGTTCACCTTTATGGCAGCTGCTTGGCTAGCAAATTATGTGCTCTTCCCTGTACACCTACTACAGAATCCAGTAAGATGTGACTTTTCTTCCACAACTCTTGCCTAGGGTTGTGCTTAAATGAATTTTCATACATCAAGTAGTTGGTACAGAACCTGGTTCTATAAAAATTCAATGTATGTTGGCCAGGATCTTTGCCCCTGAGGTAAGAACGTTTGATTACCCTGAAGGGTAAGCAATCTGATATTTCTGCCAAAATACATCTCTTTTAGTCCATCTCCAACTTTTTGCTTATAGCTCACTTAGACGTATAGTCAATTCTCATTTGTGGATGTGGTATTTTGTAAGTGCACCAACTTGTAGAGGTAAATCTGAAACCCCAAAATTAGTACCAGCGGTGTTCTTAACAGTCCTTCACAGATGTGCAGAGTGGCAAAACACTTGAGTTGCCAGACAACATTCATTCCTAGCTGTGGAGGGAGGTCATGGAGAGGACATGGCCACCAGTTGACCCTTGAACTGGACCCTGACAATGAGACTCCTCATCCCCTCCGTTATCCCTGGAACATGGATTCCACTAGCCTTTCCCCACTCCTAGAGGCTCTCCCAAAGACACAGCCTTGCAATAATGATGTGGTATTAAGACTGAAGACTAATGGGGGGAGGGGGGAGGGGGGATCAACTTGTCATGCTACCGCCCAAAACATGTGTCCTATGCTAGGTTCCCTTCCTTATTAAACCCACCACCAACCTGCAGTGGCCTCATTCTTTGGTCCCTCGCTGCCCTCCAGGTTGGGAGGACAGTTTCAGATGACACGTGGGAAGCTCTGGAGCTTTCAAACCAACACCAGGGGAGGTCAAACAAGGAGACATTCTGCCTTCTTGTTTCAGTTTTCATATTGTTCACAAGTGGCCTTTTTCCAGTGACATTTGTAGCGTGTTTTTATCACTTTTGTGATTTTTGTTGATCTTGCCCATTTAAAATTACTCCCAGGCACGGTGCTCAAGAGCTGTCTCGTCTTTCTACACACAAGAAGACTGACTGCATTACAGAAAGAATACATTATTAGATAAGCTTTGCTCAGGCATGTGCTATAGTGCTGTTGTTTCTGAATTTAATGTTAATGAATCAACCATATATTACATACGATGTCTTCAAACACATAAAACAAGGTACATATTAATCAGTTAAAAATAATGTGACCTCAGGCTTCCAGGAGTCCAAGGCTGTACTTCCCCTAGGAGCAAATGGTACGGTATTTGCTAAGTCAGTATTCTCATCAACTTGCTGAACATTACCACAAACAATGAGAAGTGACTGCACTAAATATGTATGAAAATGGTTAAATTATTTCATGTTTCTGAAGAAAAGCAAATAAATTTAGAAAGATGAACCAGGGCCTGAATGGGAAAGATTTTGTACATTGTCATTTCTTTGGTACAATGTGAATTTTCTTGAGGCATGTGGAAAAGCAATTAAGTCTTCTTGTTTAAAATCATTATCTAGAACTTACCCAAAAAGAAACCAGAATGAAAATGATCTTTCTAGGATTTCATGCAAGGAAAAGATCCTTGGGTTGGCGGAAGTCGGAATTGAGAAGTTAGAATCAAAGTTTCATTTGAAAGGCAAACAGATCAGAGACTGAGAAGTGCTGAATTCACCAAGCTTCAGAGCTGAATGAGAATCTAGATTGATAGGACACAAATTCCATCAGTTGTAGAGGCAACAAAAATGAACTAAAGACCAACATGCTGAGGTCCAAATGCTCTGGGGCTGAGTTTCCAAATCTTAATTTTATGAAGAATCATGGAGAGCCGTGAGAGTGAATGAGCTCCTTCAAGAAAGAAAACTGGCTGAAAAGTATTTGTCATGTTAACTGTGTTGTATTTCTGTCAGAAGATTCCCGGATCCTTGTCTATGAGGTCATAGGGTACAGTTCTTCAGCTTGCCATCCAGTTGAAAAGGTTCTTGAGAGCAAAACTGAATAGTACAGCCATTATTTTTGTGGCATATACCCCCAGATTCATGAACTCATGGTTGAGTAAGGAAACAGGCATTTGTTGAATAAATCAATGAGCTTCTTACTAACAGAATCCTCAGAATCACTCCCTGTCTCCTCAGTGTCTCCTGCCTCCATCTGTTTGTCTCTAACCACCACCACCATTTTTAATCTTTGCGTCGGGCTGACACAGTTACATTACTTCTTTGTTCAGAGACTGTCGGGAAATAATGAAATCTGTATTACTACTTACATGGGATCCCTTCACTCTCATCTCACAGGGAAGAACAAACCTACTTAAGCCTATACACACACCAAGTTTTATACATTGGACAAATTAACAACAAAAGTGTTTGGGATCCATTTTTCACATAATGATCACAAAACAGGACCTTTGAGGTCACAGAAAAAGCTACCTGCTTTAGTCACACGGTGCAGGCTTTCTGATACATCTTAAATATGCTGCAATCAAATACTGAGCCTCATCTTGTCTGCACAATAAAAACAGACTATGACCAAGAAACATGGGAAATGTGGATACCTAACAAATAATGAAAATATTATTGATAATAATGTTTCTTAATAAAGCAGCCAAATTCAATCATGAAGGGCTCCTGCACAAAAAACTCTAGATTACATGTTTCAAGAAAATCCTCTATTATTATCATCTTTTTTTTAATAGCTCGGTCTCCAAATTTCTAATAAAATCTAATCATTATTATAATTCCATGTGGCATTACTGAAATCACAAAGGAAAATTATGTGCTAAATAAATATTTAGAAATAGAAATGAAAATGTTACTCCAACTGAAACTTGATCTTTTACAAAAAGTCTCAAAAAGAAAATATTCTATCATTTAATTATTTCAAATTTTCCTAAAACTTATCATTCAGGTCTACCCATACTTATCAGTACTTATTTAATTTTGAAATGTACACACATGAAGAATTATGACCCAAATCCACTAAAGAAAAGGATACAAATTATTTCTATTAAATCTGATATACCTCTTACGAAGAAGAAAGATGTTCTTAACTGTATCAAGATTATTTCCCTAGAGTAATGTGATCACAAGCATATTAGCTCCTGCATTATTTCTTTAATAGTTACATATGGGGTTTCTATAAGGCATAGTCACTTTCCTCAAGGGTCTGTAAGTCTAACTGTATCTACACAAAACCTTATAGCATCTATCTGGTCATCTGAGAAGGCTGGAGGGGAGTTTACCTGGTGAAAACCAGCACATCCTTAGCAAGGAAGTACATGTACAGAAAGGTTTATAAAAATACAATGTGTCTGGAAATCTTCACCATTCTGAGAGCTTGGGAGCTAAAGGGAAGGCAGATATTGGCAATAATCTTACAACACCGGTCAAATTGTGAACACAAGGGTTGAACTTAGATCAAATCGTGCTAAGTTTTGAGTTTTTCCTGTCGTCAGTGAACAGCCATCAGGAATTACTGATGGTAAACATCTGTCTTGGTTCCTTCAGTCTGCTGTAACAAAGTAGCCGAAACCGGGTATCTTACACGCAACAAATTTATTTCTTCCAAAGATTGAGATGCTGACAGATTTGGTATCTGGTGAAAACTTACTTCCTGGTTCAGAGACTGAAAATTTTGCTGTTACCTCACAAAATGAAAGGGACAATAAGGGAGCGTTCTCTGACCATTTTTAGAAGGGCACTGATCCCACTCGTGAGGGCAGAGCTAACACCTCGCAAAGGTACCACCTCCTAATACCATCACGCCAGGTTCCTGCGGTGTCAGCATTATTTGGTGATCGGGAGCACTCCAACCTGTCTAAATTTTCCTCTGTGACCTCTTAAGACTTACCACTTACCACTCTTAAGAACTTACAGTTCTTAAGACTTTACCACAAACCTTTTTTTCCATGTAACAGGTCATCTGGTTTTCATTTGTCCCTAACTTAAAACATTTTTAATGGTTTTCCAACTCCACTTGTGTCATTTCACGTCCAACTCTGCCTATTGTAGTAGGCTAGTCCCTCTTGTCCTAGAGAGAGGTTATGTTGTTACAACTTACCCCAAACTGTTAATACGCTTCACAAAAATATGTGAATTATAAATAGGAATGGAAGAAGAAATCTACCAGCCTTTGTTAAAAGAAATACCAACTAAATAGCGCAGGAAAGTTAAGTGTGAAGGATTCTTGGCTAGAGGCAATCCCAAAGCAGCTGAAAACAGAACATACTGATGGATTCTTGTGCAAGAAGAATTATACTGCAGGTGCCATAGAGGACTTTGCGATCTGATGGCTAGTTCTAGAGCCCTGAGGAACTGACCAAATGTATTACTCTGTTAGTCTGTCTTGAGTTTTAAAAACTTGCGCACATCGATTCAAGATCTGATAAATTTCGGTTCCTGGTTTGCCAACTCTCACAAGCCCAGCATAAAGACAATCACGCACAAGTCCTTCTTCGCCAACAACAGGAGTATTTACACAAATATCCATTTCCATTCTGTCACAGAAGAACCTCCAAGAATAAAGAGAAAACCTTTTCAATGGAAAATAAATGTAGGTCCTTTAAAACCATTAAAGGATTCAAGAAACAGACTACGGAGGCAAGAGAAATAGCATGTCTCAGGATCAAAGGCATTTGTGGCAAAAATATTTAGGCAATTTAAGTGGCTTTCAGGCCGGAAGATGTCTAATTTGTTGGAAGAAAAGAGTGTAACCATCTATGGCACCACTGAAATCTCTGAATACATCTACTGCTGCAGACTGAAACATCATTCGTGACAAAGCCTAGGTCCTGTGCATGAAAACTTGCCCTGATTAGATAATTTTGTTATTACCTGCACTTCACAGTAAGACCTGTTAATGTGATAAGCAGTTTTTAACAATTGTATCCTGTGATATTTTCCTAATGTGTGTATTTATGCATACTGCTGTGAACAGTTACGCTTGAAGCATTTTTAAGAACTCTAACCTGTGATATTTTCCTAATGTGTGTATTTATGCATATCACAGAGAGCTGTTAATGTTATAAGCATTTTTAAGGACTTTAAGGATATTTTAAACCAATGTTTATAATTACTCAAAAATCCAAATGTATCTTTTTAGACAAAAATGGCTTGAAGTCACCTTGTTTACAAAAGGCACATGGTGGTCTTGTGTGACTTTCTCAGAATGAGACACACGCTCCCCACAAGAAGTATGTATCTGAATGAGGATGATTTAAATAAAGGAGTGAAACATTCAGGGGAAATGAAATTGATAAATCCTTTAACTCTAGATAACCAAAATTTAGAAGACCTCACTGGACAGCTGTTTTACACAAGATAGTGAATTATCTAATATAGAAGACAAAATCTTAAAAATGCCCTTACAAGGAGTTCGTAATTTAAGAAGAACATGGAGATACCCAAAATTAACTCTACATCTCATGCTAGAGATGTAAATCGTAATGGGAAAGTAGAAGAGAGAATAATTCTAAAATAATTCATCTCTAGAACACAATGTTCTTACTTTGTTGAATTTGCCTTAATGTTCATTGTTTCGTCTGCCTGGAAACCACTTCCTGTTAGTTCACTTATTAAGCTACTACCCATCCCTCAGTGTTTTCCTTCAGCAATCTGTCATCTTGAGACACAATGGAAATTTCCCATTCTTTAAGCCACTTGAAGATATGACTGACATACTTAGTGTGCATAACTTGATGAACTTGGAGTCCATATGCATACACCTATGAAACCGCCTGTACTGTGAAGGCCACAAGCCATCTCAATCCTCTCCCAAAATTCCTCCCACCCCCTTAATTACCATCATTGGTGGGGAAATGGGCTGTGTAAGAACATGTAACATTCTTTTCCACCAACATCTGCAAAGGTATGTTACAGCAACAAACCCGAAGTTCCAGCCACTTAATGTACAAACCCTACAAACGAAACCCACAGATACATTCTAACAAGGACTTTTGCTTCAGGTACTTAGAAACCGAGTAGACCATGGCCCCACCAGGTTGTAACTACAGCACTGGGACTTCGTAGCCTTAGTCATCACCATGTAGAACACAAAGCTAGAATCATAGGCAGAGTCTCCCAGGAGTTGTCCCTGGAAGGACGCTCTTCGCTTTCACTCACAGCAGGTAACGTTGCTTACTAGCTAGTGGCAGGAAATGGGAATGAGAATATGGAGAAGCATTTGAATTGCTGGAACTTAAAGAAAATTTGCAAATAGTGCAAAGTATGTTCTTAATTGATGGAATTTATCCACCTTATAGCTGGAAGTCTGGTCATATGGAGAAATGATGCCAGTTTTAAAGTTATTACACCACAGAACTGATATCAAAGGTGCTAATATTCAGGAAGTTGATTAAAGGGTGGCATTTAGACCATGGTGACATGACCAATTCAAGGAACTAGATTCTAAGGTAAGCATTCAGAATTTAATTTAATTTTCAATTTAATTTACTGTTGAAATAGCTGAACCAAGAAAACCAGGTTCCTTAAAAACCTTCCAAAAAAGTAGCCTAAAATCAAAATTAATTCCATGAAAATGGAGGTGAGCACTGTGTTGTCAAAAAGCGACATGAGAGCCCGGGGCAGGCCAATAGGTCTCTGTTGTGGGGTCAGGAAAACCACAGCATCTAGGAGCCCAGCCAGCCACTGAACGTTGAATTCAACTTGCTTTCAAGGAGATGCAATGGAGGCACAGAATTCTGAAAATGACTCATGTCATAACATGTAATGGATGCAAAGATGGATCAAGCTTATTTCAAATCGTACTCTTCTTTGGGGTACTTGGATCTTCCAAATAGTCACAGACCATTTTATATAAAGTAGATATATAGTTGACAGAAAATAAAGTTATGCACATAATATTAATATATATTTTAGTTCAACTAGTTCTGAGGACATTCCAAAATGTATATTTAGAGGTAAGATAAACATCAAATGGTATCTAGCTCCCAACGTCTCCATGAATGGAAAGACAATGACTTAAGGATCTCCACACGGGCTTCACAAGCCATTCTGTGGATTGCTTTATTGATTGATGTGGGTCTCTGATTTTAATGCTCCTAATCACCAGTTATTACCAAACTGTGGACATGCATATTTTTTCTTCCATTGGCCCTGCCGGAAAAAGAATGGAAGCCACAATACCATCATTTTTACTCAATTTAGTATTATCCAAGCCTTGCTCAAAAAAATTGAAAAATCCAGAACACACCAGCTGTCTCTACACCTTAAAGAACTGGAGGATCAACAACAAATCAAACCAACTCCACACATAAGAAGGGAAATCATCAAGATTAGAGCTGAGATCAATGAGGGAGAAACCAGAGATACAGTAGAACGTATCAATGAAACTAGAAGCTGGTTTTTTGAAAGAATCAATAAGATCGATAAGCCACTGGCTACACTAATCCAAAAGAAAAGAGAGAAATCCCAAATTCATAAAATTATGAATGAAAAGGGAGAGATCACAACTAACACCAAGGAAGTAGAAACAATCATCAGAAGTTACTACGAACAGTTATATGCCAATAAGCTTAGCAACCTAGATGAAATGGATGCATTCCTGGAAAAATATAAACTACCAAAATTGAACCAGGAAGAAATCGACAACCTGAATAGACCGATATCTAATAACGAGATTGAAGCAGTGATCAAAAATCTCCCAAAAAACAAGAGCCCAGGACCTGACGGATTCCCTGGGGAATTCTACCAAACCTTCCAAGAAGAAATAACACCTATTCTCCTGAAGCTGTTTCAAAAAATTGAAGCAGAAGGAAAACTTCCAGACTCTTTCTATGAAGCCAGCATTACCCTGATCCCCAAACCAGGCAAGGACCGTACCAAAAAGGAGAATTTCAGACCAATATCACTGATGAATATGGATGCTAAGATTCTCAACAAGATCCTAGCCAACAGGATCCAACAACACATTAAAAAGATTATCCACCATGATCAGGTGGGATTCATCCCTGGGCTACAAGGATGGTTCAACATTCGTAAATCAATCAATGTGATACAACAAATTAATATGAGAAGAGAGAAGAACCACATGGTCCTCTCAATTGATGCAGAAAAAGCATTTGACAAAATCCAACATCCGTTCCTGATTAAAACGCTTCAAAGTATAGGGATAGAGGGAACATTCCTGAACCTCATCAAATCTATCTATGAAAGACCCACAGCAAATATCATCCTCAATGGGAAAAAGCTTGCAGCCTTCCCGTTGAGATCAGGAACAAGACAAGGATGCCCACTTTCACCACTCTTGTTCAACATAGTATTAGAAGTCCTAGCAACAGCAATCAGACAACAGAGAGAAATAAAAGGTATCCAAATTGGTAATGAAGAAGTCAAACTCTCTCTCTTCGCAGATGACATGATTCTTTATATGGAAAACCCAAAAGACTCCACCCCCAAACTACTAGAACTCATACAGCAATTCAGCAGCGTGGCAGGATACAAAGTCAATGTGCAGAAATCAGTGGCTTTCTTATACACTAACAATGAAAATACAGAAAGGGAAATTAGAGAATCGATTCCATTTACTATAGCACCAAGAACCATAAGATACCTGGGAATAAAGCTAACTAAAGAGGTAAAGGATCTATACTTGAGGAACTATAGAACACTCATGAAAGAAATTGAAGAAGACACAAAAAGATGGAAGACCATTCCATGCTCTTGGATCGGAAGAATAAACATCGTTAAAATGTCTATACTGCCTAGAGCAATCTATACTTTTAATGCCATTCCGATCAAAATTCCACCGGCATTCTTCAAAGAGCTGGAGCAAATAATCCTAAAATTTGTATGGAATCAGAAGAGACCCCGAATCGCTAAGGAAACGTTGAAAAACAAAAATAAAGCTGGCGGCATCACCTTACCTGATTTCAAGCTTTATTACAATTTAGTATTATCATATGCAGATTATAGGTTAATAATTATAGGACCATAATGGTTCTGCTGTTTTTCTATAGCAACAGAGCACATTGAAACATTTTTGTGGTATTTTTCCCAAGGAAGTAATTATCTTCCTTTTCTTTACCTTCCTCTCACCAGAGTCCTAGCACTTTTTCAACAACATGTTCAATTTTGGTACGTCGTCTTCTGCGTCAACTAACTCATCTCAAAAGATAGTTATTTAAAGACATAATGAGCCCAGCATTTATCGTCTACTCCGCAGCTCCTTTCGCTGTCCGGGTTCTCCTCAGCCACAAGGCAGAGGCAGGTTATGCGGACAACCCCTCCATCGGCATATGCTCGATGTGCAGGTTTCTCCACTGACACCGGAGGTCTTGCTACAGCAACAGACAGTTCCCACATCAGTCAAGAGTCCACGCAGCGTACTCCCCTGGCTTACATTCCTCGCAAGACGTGTCTTGTCACTTCTATTAGTGAAACGGGCAGCTTCTTACTGACATTTCAATGAACACTCAAGATACTTAGAAATAAAATTCATCATGGTCTCAACTAAAATTAGGAATTCCATCTTTCTTCTCCCTGAACCAGAATGAGCATCCTGAAACACATAATTTCAAAGGACAGTATTTCTGATTTACATTGTTAGAGCAAGTGCAAAAATAAGAGTAATAAGAACTGACATTTTCAGAAAAATGGTGTGTGATCTATGGTCATTTTTTAAAATTTTTTACTTTTTATGAACATATATTTTTATCCCCAGGGGTACAGGTCTGTGAATCGCCAGGTTTACACACTTCACAGCACTCACCATAGCACATACCCTTCCCAATATCCATAACCCTGCCCCCCTTCTCCCAACCCCCTCCCCCCAGCAACCCTCAGTTTGTTTTGTGAGATTACATATGGCCATTTTTAACTGTTCTATGGGTACTCAAAATTAACTGAATGTATATACATAAGCATTTTGTACGTATTTACGTGTATATTGTGTCTCTGTGTGTGGGTAGGTATAGCATCAGATCTACCCGGGTCCCTCAGCCCTCAGCCGTGGTAGCTTAAGGACTTCCGTTCCCAGAGCTTGTCTCATCCTCACTGCCTCTCCTCTCCATGCTCCTCACAACAGGCAGACTCTTCTTCTAAAACTACAGAAGAAACTGAGGGATGTGGTGGGGAAAGGGGTGGGGGGGTGAGCCTGGTGGTGGGTATTAAGGAGGACACATATTGCATGGAGCACTGGGTGTGGTTAAATAGATACACATACACACACAAACATACATACATACATACATACAAATAAAAGTACAGATCAGATTATTCAATCCTGGGCTTAAAACCCTTTGATGGCTTCCCTGTGCTATTAGGACAAATCCTCACTTGTTCCCTTCTCCAGCTGCTCTGCACTCCCACTTTATCTCCTGGGACCTTCTCTCTCTTCTCTCTCTCTCTCTCTCTTTCCATCAGCTCCACAGCACTGGCCAGGTTTGGACAGTCCCCAATTACCTTTCTTCTCAGGCACTAAACACATGCTAGTCCCCATTCTTAGGCCTCCAACCTCAATGCAGAGACCCTTTGCCCAAAAATCTCCCTGTCAGCCTCCCTTTCTTTAGGGGCTGTGTCACTGAAACCAGAGGCTGTGTTAGAACCCTGCCACACCAACATGCCTTGCTCCAACAAAACACCCAGTACACCATACTGTAGTCTTCTCAAGAGCAGGAACCATGTACACAGCATCTTTCCACATTGAGTACCATGTGTAAACACAGTAGGTACTTTGCAAGGATTTACAGTTGCAGAAAGGATGAAAAAGGGAATTACAGAGAAATATTTAGGAGTCTAAATAAGACTAAGCATAGAAGAGTAAACGAATGGATAATTAAAGGGGAAAACTTATTTGTATAAAATTACATCAGGCAAAGGGAGTATGAATTTTATCAATTTATAACACTTACATGGGTGTGTATGTAACAGTACTATAGTAATTTTTCATTTGTCTATTCCTAAACTCTTCATGCTATAAAACTGCTTTTATGCAAAATCTTATTTTAAGACTGCTTCACTAGAGTCTATTTCAATGTTTTCATGAGTTATCTCTTATCTTTATGTTCCATTAAAAGAACTCAATCTTGGGGAAAAATACTGGAGAAAGATGAGCAGCACAGTCAGAAATAGAGGCTTCCAGGAGCCCTTAAACTTGGTGAATCATACCTCGCAGTCCTAAGTTACAAACCTCAAGCCCCAAACTAAACCCATCAAATAATGTCATTTTATCTTTCTTTAATTGAAGGTGAACTCTAGGAATTTGAGTGATTTTTTTCAGATGGCCACACATTGCCACTGAAGAGACAGACCTTTGTCCTAGTTGGAGCACAGTGGGTT
Source organism: Neogale vison (assembly GCF_020171115.1). Classification (NCBI taxonomy): domain Eukaryota; kingdom Metazoa; phylum Chordata; class Mammalia; order Carnivora; family Mustelidae; genus Neogale; species Neogale vison. The sequence continues at coordinate 203,491,428 of NC_058101.1, forward strand.
CTGCTGAGATGAACAGAATTTGTAGGGACTTCGGTGTCTATATCTGAGGTCAAAGAGATTATGGTCTTACACTCTCCACCTTGTGACCTAAGTGCTCTGTTTCGGGCAATTGTGGGTTACTTTGGGGATAACAAGAAAGACTCAGATGCATTTCCATGACATTAAAGCAAACACTGTGGGGTTGTCCAGGTCCCTCTGCCTCAAAATGATGTGCAGCTCCTCTTAGCCTATGCTCATCATCTTTCCTGGCAGTGTGGTATCTTCTCACCTTCCAAACCTAACCCAAAACTGGGTCAACAGGCTACCTCTGCTCTCAGATTCCCTAGCGTCATGTTTCCCTACAAATCCTGCAAAGGAGACCCACTAGAATAACCCTGATTTGAATTCTGTCTGATTCTCTTCATTCCCACCTCAAACGTGTCCAGCAATGTTTTATGGTAAGAGAAAGGGGAAATATATCTAATTATGTATTCCTTCATTATTTTTCTTCTTATACCTGAGCCTTCTGAAATTCATAAATCCCAAGTTTTGATTGAATTCTTTCGTATTCTGCTATAGAAAACCTCCCACAAGTGAAAAGATGTTCACATGCCGAAGCCCAAATGGGAAAGTTACCAAAATAATCACAAATATTAGAGAAACCCATTAGACAGTAACTGCAGATAGTATCCCAATTACATGTTGATAGCAAAATCTTATACTGTAACTCTTTTCTTTGGCGGCTGGAATATCCCATCTTCCGAGAGCACAGCTTCTAGTATCCTAAGTCAAACTGATTCACAGATACAACTGCAAGCTCCATTCAGTTCAGTTCACAGGAATCAAATAGCCTAATATCTCATACCTGCCCCCTTGGTAAGGCAGTCTATTAAACTCCAACTGTCTTGCCTCCAATAGGTTTTCTGAAATAAGGAAACCGCTCATTTAGATGGTCTTAGAGAAGTTTTCCAGTATTTGAGTGATTTGAGAAATTTTATAGGAAAACTTGAAGTATTATACTGTTATTAGAACCATAGGGATTTTGTTCTTGTTCTTCTTTTTGTTTTTTTGGAAGACTGAGTTGGGTTTCTGGTCAAGCACAGTTGAACAGAAAATCTCATTTGCCTTTTTACTTGGATTATTATTTCATGAATCTGGTCCTTTTTATCCATAACAGGACACTGCTAAACTTCTCTAGGTTGTACAGTTTTTTCCCCAACAAATAGGAGAACGGACTTGTAGGCCTTGAATGAAACAACATTCTGAGCTCATGGGCAAGTGCATATGATGAGATGTTGGGTTTCCACTGAAGACACTGAAATATAGCAAAATAATTCTCTAAGTATGATAACATAGGTTTACTAGCATATGGTTAATAAGAAAATCAGTTTAAAGAATCAAGTTCCATAAGTTATAATTTCATGTTTATATAATACTTTATATTTTACCAAACATGCTCTTATTTTCAATTTTGGCTTATCTATGGTTCCATGTCAAAAATTTTTTCTTTGCAAGTAAAAACAATTTATGCCCAAATAAAACAAGCAGCAAACAAAATCATATAAACAGAATAAGAATCACCTATTTTCCTACTAGAGAAGTCACCACTAATAAAATTTTTGTTGCTCTTCCTTTTTTTGTCATTTTATTGTTCAGATATATTCCATATAAATCTCCATATATTTAGTATTTATAATACTAAAGTCAACCAAAATTGTTCATTATGTTTGGTTAATAATATATCAGAATTTAATTGTTTCTTTTATTAACAATTTGGTTATTTACAAGTTTATAAAACATGTGTATATAAATATCCTTCATCACAAATCCTAGTTTGCATCATGATTTATTCTATTATACATCTGGAAGGAGAGTTACTTTGCCTTTCGCTATGAACCACCCTTAAGAACATGACCCAATCCATATTTTAAAGGTGAATCTAACTCATTCTCAGGGAATCATGGGGACAGAGGGTCTCAAACTACTATCATCCCACACCACCCCACCCCACCCCAGGATGTTGAGATAAAGGCTCTTGCTCCTAGGAGCATGTGGTCATGAATACAGATAGGATTTCCCCTTTTTGAGCTAATATTTAATTATTTATCTATAGTATTACATTTTTGCCATGTCTTTGGTTAAATAGCTGCAACTTTTGGAAGCTCATTTAAGTATGTATTATTAGTTGATTGATCTTATTCAGGATTGTACTATGTTTATTTGCTCCTTTCTGAAAGTTCAAACTTACACTTAAGTATAGATTCATTAAAAACAAACAAACAAAAAAAACTTTTCAACATCCATTTATTACAACTCTCAATGAAGTAGGTAAAGAGGGAATATACAGCACCAAAGGCCATGTATGATAAGGATGTAGCCACACCATACTTAACAGTGAAAAGCTTAGAGCTTCACCTCTAAGACCAGAAACAAGACAATGTTGCCCACTCCAGCCACTTTTATTCAGCAAAATACTGGAAGTTCTAGGTTCAGCAATTAACCAACAAAAATAAAAGACATCCAAACAGGAAAGGAAGAAGTAAAAGTGTCACTATTTGCAGATAGTATATTTCTATATATGGGAACCCTAAAATCTCTACCAAATAGCTGTATAATTAAAAAACAAACTTTCAGACTACAAAATCAATATACAAAGAACAGCTGAGTTTCCACTAAGGAGGGCACGTCTCACATGGTGCACTGGGTATGATACATAAACAATGAATCTTGGAACACTGAAAAAATAAAATTAAATTAAAAAAATAATAACAAACTATCCAAAACAGAAATTTAAAAGTCCATTCATAAGAGCATCAAAAAATACCTAGAAATAAATTGTGCCAAGAAAGCTAAAGACCTGTATACTAAAAGCTATATAATATGCATGAAAGAAATTAAAGATGACACAGATATGTAGAAAGCTATATCATGTTTGTAGATCAGAAGAATTAATGTTACTAAAACGCCCATACTAACCAACATGATTTGCAGATTCAATGAAATCCCTACCAAAATTCCTATGGCATTTTTTTTATAGCATAATCCTAAAATTTGAATGGAACCACAGAAAATTTCAATTGCCAAAGCACTCCTGAAAGGAAAGAAAAATGTTGGAGGCATCACACTCTCTGGTTTCAAACTGTATTACAAAGCTATGATCATCAAAACACAATGGTATTGGCATGAAACTAGACACATAGATCAATGGAACACAATAGAGAGCCCAGAAACAAAGCCACACATATGTAGTAAATTTATGACAAAGGAGGCAAGAACATACAATGGGGAAAGGACAGTCCTTTCAATAAGTGGTGTTGGGAAAACCAAAGAGCCACACGCCAAAGACAAAAATTGAACCACATTCTTAAACCATACACAAAAATAAGCTCAAAATGAATTAAAAACTTGAATATAAGACCTGAAATCTTAGAAAACATACACAGTAAACTCTTTGAAATCAGTCTTAACGGTGATTTTTTTTAGATCTGACACCAAAAGCAAGCAAGAAAAGCAAAAACAAACAAATGGGATGAAATTGAACTAAGAAACTTTTGCACAGCAAAGGAAACCATCAACAAAAGGCAGCCTACCAAATGCAAGTATTTGAAAATCGTAAGGAGTAATATCCAAAATACATAAGCCATATGACTCAACAAAAAAGAAAATCCACTTCAAAAATGGGCAGAGGACATCAGTAGACATTTTCCCAAAGACTACATACAACTGGTCAACAGGTAAATCAAAAGATATTCAACATCACTCATCAGGAAATGTAAATCAAAACCACAGTGAGCTATCAACCACGCATCTGTCAGGATTTCTATCATCAAAAAGACAAGAAATAGAGTGTGTTAGTGAGGATGAGGAGAAAAGAGAACTCTTGTCCACTGGTGGGAATATAAGCTGGTACAGCCATATTGAAAAGTAATATGGCGGTTCCTCAAAAAAATTAGAGGAAGAACTAGCATATGATCCAACAATCTCACTTCTGGGTGGTAGCTGACAAAAATAAAAACACTAATTCAAACAGATACCTACCATATTCACTGCAGCATTTATTATAAGAGCCAAGAGAAAGAAACATAAAGTGGCCACTGATGGATGAATGGATAAAGAAGTTGTGGTGCTTATATGCAATTAGTATTATTGAGCCATAATAAAAGAAATCCTGATATTTGTGACAACATGGACAGCTCTTGAGGACAAGATGCCAGGTAAGTCCAACAGAGAAAAACAAATAATGATCTCATTTATATATGGAATCTAAAAACAAACAAAACAAACCAAGAACTCATAGAGATCAGTGCTTGTCAGAGGCAGCTGGGAGGCTGCGCTGGTGGGTAAAAGTGATCAAAATACACAAGCTTCAAGTTTTAAAATAAATCCTAGGGATACAAAGTCAAGCATTACTGTAGTTAGTAATACTGAATTGTACGTCTGAAAGTTGTTAAGAGAGTAGATACTAAAAGTTCTCATCACAAGAAAAGAAATTTTAATTGAGCAGTGATGATGGATTCTAAGCCAAATTACTGTGGTGATCACTTTGTAATATATATACCAAATTATGCTATACATATGAAACTAAGATGTAAGTTACATCTCAGAAAAAAAAAACTATGTATATTGGAAAGAAAAGTGTAGCCTTTGCATAGTATTAAAATGGATTCAACATTAATTATATGAACTAAAATTGCTTATGTGTTTTAGATAGAAACTGTATTTGAATGCATTAAACAGAAAATTCCAAATATAATGGATTTAGAATGAGAGTTCTTGGTTATATATATTTAAAAGAAAAAAAATGAAGGTATGCAATCCAGTCCAGAATGGCAGTTCATGGTCATCAGCAACCCAAATTTCTTCTTTTTTTCTGTTACTCTAGTACCCGGCTTTCTCTAGATTTCTTCCAGATCTAAGCTGGATACAACATGTCAGCTGCATATGCCAGCTTCCAGATAGCCAAAAGGAGAATAAAGCAGAAGGGGCACAACTTCTGACTTAGCCGGCTGCCCTGCCAAATCTGCCCTGCCAAAACATTACGATGAAAGAGATCCAAAATAAGCTTCACATTTACTCATTGGTCAGGACTAGCTCTATGTTCATGCCAACTGCAAGGCAGGCTGAAAAATACAGTACTTTTGTTGGCTTTACTGACAGCAAAATAATTACATCAACCATCAAATCTTTTTTTTTTCTTAATTTTATTTCTTTTCAGTGTTCCCAATATCCTATCAAAAAAGGAAAAAGGCATACTCAACAGGCAATTAACACTTGGAAATCTGACAAATTTTCTTCATTTTTCATTAATTGGTCAAAAAGATACACTACAGGGTCTCATTAAAATTGTCTTTAACAGATTCCTCCTACACATTAACTGCATTTTTTGCTTCCCTTCTAGCTCTATTTTTGTTTAATTTTGTTTGCAAATTACAAAGTTAACATCACTTTACTCTATGTCATGATTCTGTTTCTTACAAGTTTTCCGATTCATGACCACTCTATCCTCCCTGAAATTTACTCCAAACGCAATAACACGAAACACTTTAGGCATGTAATACTTTTCCTTTGAATTCAAAATTTGTCTGAAACTACTATCAACCTGGTTACTTTTATTCCTTAATAAACTGTTGCCTAATCTCTAATTTTTAAAAAGTATTTCTGCTTTGGAGGTCTCTAGATTGTATTTTTCACAATACAATTTGTGAATTTGAATACCTAGCTTTCAGTACAATAATTTGAAGTATTAAAATTTGTTCTCAGAGGAGTAGTTGGTTTTCTGGTCCCTGTTTCATGCTTATGGTGTTTTATGCCTTCTCACTTTGCTCATGCTCTGTTTTATATGTTGCAATCACAATTAATTATGCTTGGTTTGTGTTGATCATTTCCAGTTATTTTGAGGTACATATCATGCCTTTAATTTTACAAGAATGCTTTGCAAAAGTGTGAGGTATATATCATGCATTTAATTTTATAAGAATGATTTGCAAAAGAGTGAATTTAACATGCATTGTTCAAGTATTTATCATTTTTACTTTTAAAATGAAAAATGGGCACATTTTAGATCCCTGCTCAACTATTTCATTCAAAATGTGTTTTAAATAAAAAGGCTGTATTTGTTGAAAATTATTTTGATAATTAAACTTTCTATTATTTTATTTCTTTAGTTAAAAACTGGTGTATTTCTGATATCCTCTGCTTATGAGAATTTTTTATGCTAATTTCACACATGGATAATAGTTTAGTTAAAGCAAATTCTTACATATTCTCTTTTCCCTGTAAAATACCTCTGTATTGTTTTCTGGAATTTTACCTTACCAAGAAGTAAGCAGATCTTAACATTTGTTTCTCTAATAATTTTGTTAATACACTGAATACTGCCTATGTTAAATTTTACCTTCTTTATTTGAAGATTAGAGTTTGAATGATTATACTATCCATGTGTGCATTCTCAAAGACTTCATTTTCAGTATCAATGCTGTATTTCTTTTTATCCTACTATATCATTTCTCATTTCCTCATGGTCTCTTCAACAGGAAACTAATCAGGCAATCAATTATGCCACAGAATTGCCATTGGTCAACCAAAAAATTTAGATTTTTTAGTTTATTATTTTCTTAAACATCCAGAGTTTTTAAGACTTTATTATTTATGAGAGAGAGAGAGAGAGAGAGAGAGCACGCAAGCAAGCGCACATGCAAGGGAAGGGGCTGAGCTGAACTCGGGACATGCGGCACAGAGCCTGAATCATGGCTGACCTCGCAACCCTGAGATCGTGACATGAGCTGAAACCAAGAGTTAGATGCTTAACCACCAAAGCCACCTAGGTGTCCCCACCATACTCTTGTCTGCATGCCCTTTACATTATCATCAGTGGTACTCTTTTATCATCCTGTCATAGACCTCAAAGCCCAGTCAACCATACTGATGGACATTGGAAGGGCATGGTGGTATGTAACATCACATGTTGTTGAGTTAAGGGCAGCCCTTCGTGGATCACATGTCTAACAACTGTGACATATATATATGATTATCTGATCATCTGATCATATATATGGCAGATAATCAGCCAATAGCCATAATGAGAAAGACTGAATTACCTTCCCACATATTTCCAGGATAATGGCAGTTTTGTTTGAGGAGAAAGGGAGTATGAACCAGTACACATCACCAGTTCAGTTTTCCAGTACACCCTCATTAACTCTCACTCTTCTGAAAGGTGATAGAACATAGAGCCTAAAAGTATGGACTCTGGAATCAGGACGAATGATTGAAGTAGACTTCGTTCTATGAAGAACGTGAGGCAAGTTTGACAAGGAGAATAACCACTTCGGTTTCTGTACAGAAAAGATGTCACGCTGTAGATTAAAACAATAATGCCTGTCATATAGAAAACCCACAGGAGTGTTAGCTGACATTACTATTTAGTAAAAATCCCCCAAAACAATCCGATTATTCATTCCGTATAAGCATCACTGTCACAATTTTCAGTTTGCTTTCGTATGTACCTCTCTCTTCATAGTTAGGAGAGACCTCCAGGATAGCTCACCAGGCAAGCTTCTAAACCAGAATTCAGAGGACACCTGGTTACAGTAACGATGCCAGCTATCCTTTTATTTACATTTCATTAAGAAAAGACAACCCTTCTCACGTGCTTTTTTCTTAATAGGATTCGCAAGAAAGTTGTCATTTATGCCCTCGATTAGACTAGAAGCAACTTGAAGGCAGACATTACGGCAGAAGTCCTCGCGAAGATGTAGTGTGCTCTGATGTAACCTGCCACTTCAAGGTTTCAATGAATTAAGCACTAGAGTAACAAGTAATTAAAAGACAGAATCCATTTAACTACTAAAGGATCTACTTTCCCACCTCTTTACCGAACAGATTTATTCTGAAACGGATTAAACATAGATTACAGGGAAATAGAATGAACTTGAATAAACTTGCTTAACTTTGGTAGAATCTGAAAGTAAAAATAGCAAACATATGGATTTCATTTCTCTTAAAATACACAAGGATTAAAATTAAAAGGAATAAAGTGCTTGGCAAACACGTTTTTTAATTCAACAGATGGATCGTTTTCCTACTTTTGCTGATAAAAGAAATTAACATAATGAAAATGTGCATTCTGCCTTAATTTTTGCATTTTCTTGCACTTTCATGAAAGAACTTCAAGTCCCTTCTGGCCTCTTCAGGTGTTTCGACAATGAAGATTTTTTTTTCTTGGCAAACAAGGCAACAGAACATATCCAAGTATGTATTTTATTAGATTATAGAGATCTGCTAACTTAAACAGGTTAACCATTGTGACATTCTAGCACTGATATTTCAACTGACATACCTATAAGTCCCCCAACAAATTAGATATATACATAGATCATATTTCAAAAGCTACTTAATCATCTTTTACTGAAATCATTATATCTACTATTGGGATCATGTTAAATGACAAAATTATTGTATTTTTTCATTATCTGCTCTAAGAATATTATACTTGATGTTTCTACAGTAGTTGTCTATAGGTAATTAAAATTCTATGAAAATTGAAGCTTTTGAACTACTAATGTCTGCAAATGTTTTAAAAAATTCTCAAAAACCTTATAGGATGTATTCTTCAGCTTTTTTTTCATATTCTACTTCAAGATAATTATATTTTGTTTTCTAGATTCCTTCTGCCCACCATCAGAATAAGCATACTTCTTCATATAGGACCTAAATATATACAAATTTTGTCTATCATACCTCAGTAAATTTGGAAAAGTAAAATAGACTCCCATTAAAAACTTTTAATGACCCCATTTTCAAGTAATGTTGAATTAATCTAGTAATTATTGATCACTGCATAATGTGTGCTCAACTATGAGACATTGCTCACATATATTCATGATATAATCATATCTTCATGATTCTTTTCAATCTTCCATGTTTAAACTCATAAAAATATAAAGACAAGAAAACTTTTATGCATACAAAATAGGCAAGAATTTAAACAAAATGATTATAGTGAACATTAACAATGATACACAGAGCAAATAACCATTGATGGTGGGAATTTTCTGTAGTGCAATCTATGCTGGAAATCAATTAAGCAATACTTATTAATAGCTTAAGACACTTGAGAATTTAGTCAGTAATTTGGATAAAGATACATTTAGCATCAGTGATAGTATAAAATTCCTGGAATTATTTAAATGTCCCAAATATTACAATGTTTACATTATACTACAGTTCTATGATAGTATTAAAAAGTAATTTTTCATGCCTAAGAAGAACCTTAAATGGTTTTAGGGTGGGTTTTTTTTGCTTTTGGGGGGGTTAGGTTTTTTTTTAATTTTTTAAAAATTTTTTATTAACATATAATGTATTATTAGCCCCAGGGGTTCAGATCTGTGAATCATTATGCTTACACATTTCACAGCACTCACCATAGCACATACTCTCCCCAATGTCCATAACATTAAATGTTTTCTAGTCTTGAAAACTTTGCTAAAAGTTTACCTTAACTGTAAAGATGTATAGGCAGAGATTTACATAAAATGGCATTATACCACTAGGCAAAATTGCCAAAGGTGAGTTTTTAGCTACATGTATGTGGGCCTCCTGAAAAATATAGAGCCCAGTGATTAAAATCCTGCTCTTGAAAATACTTAACACCAGAAAAAAAAAAATAGGGTTTTCAAAAATAAATAAAGAAATTCAAGGAGCAAGACAGCATCTGCAATATTATTCAAATCTTGTATATATGATGCATAAATACATAAGGCTCACAAAAAAGAAATGCAAATAAAAATACTGAATATACATTCTAGAAGCAAAAGAATTTATGGCCTGACTGCATTTTTCTTCTTAACATGTAGAGTTTTCAAATTTTTAACAATGAGTGTTAATTTTATTATGAAAGAGTATTATGGCATAGAAAAGCATTTGGATTAATTGCTAATAGCACTATGAACATTCATGTATTTGATAAAAATTACATGAAATATATTTTTGTCACATATTAAATTGGATGTAAATTATTAATAGAAAACCTATTTCCTTCACTGTTTCTACATTTAGTAACTGGAAGTCTTCTGTAACAAACGTTTGTCCCTTTTCTCCCATTTTTTCAATTATCATCATCAATATTGACTCATGGGTTTTAAATCTTACTTGGGGAGTTATAATCTATTACTTTCACAATTTATTTGAACATATCCTTTTAACATGCCCTGATTCTTCTTTTTGCTTTCAGCACTTGTTTTCTACTACTTTGAGATGCCCTAGGTTCATTTTTGTGTTTTCTTGCTCCAACCCAAGAAACAGTTATTCCTCCAAGAAGCATGGTTCCTTTCATTGTAGAATGACATCTGAAAACCAAGATTTTGGTTTTTTAACAATATTAGAGCACCAGTATTTCTAGGAACACCACAGTTATAACTTATGCAGGCAAGGTACACCGACAAAAGCTAACATGCGGTCAAATATTTAACACATTCCAAAAATATCACTGCAGTAATTTTCACATACGTCTACAAGTCTTTAATACCCCTTTGCTCAAGAGGCTGGAGTTTAACCACTACCACCCTCTCAAGTATGGGCTGATTTTAGCTACTTCCTTCTAGTAACTACAGTATATAAAGAAAAAGATCATAACTTTACACTGGAGAATCCTGGCAGACACTTCCTTAACTGAACAGCCAAGGTTGACATGACCCAAAGTAAATCATATTACTATCACCCCAATGGATGAGTTAAGAGTACCTCAATTGTATTCTTCCACAAAACCTATACCACCAGATTAATCATGAGAAATAACAGTTAAACCCAAATCAAGGGATGCTGGAGAAAAGTATCTAACCATCACATATCAAGTGTCAAGGACATGAAAGACAAGAAGGAAAACAAGCTCTCATAGATTAGAACAGACAAAGAGACAGGAAGACTCAACGCACTGTAATATCTTGAATTGGATCTTGGAAGAGAAAAAGGTCATTCATGGAAAAACCAGTGGTATCCAAGTAACATCAACTAGTGTTGTTAAAAGTATCATAGCAGGGTTACCTTTGTAGTTTCGATAAATGGACCATAGTTACAGAAGATGAAACCATTACGTAAGTTATGTGAGAGGCGCGATGTACAGGGTACACAGTACTATGTACTATCTTTGTGATTCCTCTATAAACCAAACTTCTGAAATCAAGTGTAAATTGCAAACAGAGGACATGTTTCCATAATGTCTGTTTTAGTTAACATGGTGCTATGCTAAGCAAGAATTATTCCTTTGTTTCTTCCCTTATCAGAACATCTAGAACCAAGTAGGTTATGAATAAATGGAACCTTCAGTCATTAGTAGTAATATTTTAGAGTAATAAAATACAACATTAAAAATATAAGTTGAAGTTTTATTCTATTGAACATTGTAACGGGAAAGAGGAATTTGTATACAGTATCATAGGCAGTGTGGAAAGATTGAAAACTTCTGAACAGACTGACCATAATTCTGGGTACCCAAATGGATTATCACATATATGATATTATCCAAGGAAATTATCTTCAATGTATTTTTTGCAGCCCAACTGATAGGCAAAGAGACTAAATACTGTTTTATAGGAAGAGATGTCTTGCTGTAACATTGAATCATCCATCCTGCATGTCTCTAGGACCAGAGTCATGCATTTATTGCTCTTTTATCCCTATGATGACTAGTTCAGAACTCTTTACATTGAAGGCTTTCAATAAGCCCTTGCTGACTGAGTGCTTTTCATGATCTTTAGCCTCTCTCTGATTTATTGTGCTCCATTGAGCCAACAATGAAGAAACGATGAAAAAAATTGATGCAGCTTTTATGAGAGCTGTTCAGTTAGTTGTTCAACTATATTTTAAAAGGGAACGTGCATCTGTCACAGAACAGAAGAAAGGAGAAAATATTTTTCATTTTAAGAGCCCAAGTCCATTTGACTGATTTAGTCAAATGCAAGAGGTTCAGAATGATTCAGACTGGAAACGTCAGGCTTTCCAAGTATTTCTGTGTAAAACCATCAAGTGCGACCATTTATCCTGCCTCAAAGAATTATGAACCTTTATCAGTACTCTTAAGAAGCCTTCAGTGGTAGAGCTCTGAGACACTGGTTCTATAAACCTGACAAAATACGTAACACTTACAACATGTTAGCTTTTAGCACTATGTTTAAAATAAAGGTGGAATAACCTGCATTTGAGAAAGCTTTTATTAAGTTTTTCATTAAGCCAAATAACTCTCATTCTTCTAACTCTCCTGCAGGTGGGACACTGAATTTTTTTCATGACTCTACAAAATATTTAGCAATGGCTAATATATATTGGCTTCAGAAAAAAAAATGGCACTTTTTTTTTAAATTGACCTTGACCCATAAAAAAGAGTATTAAAAACCCAACAGGTGGCTCTGGCTTTTTATAATATAATTTATAATTCAGGCATGCCTGAAATCCAAATCTAAATGAACAGAACCCAAAATTTTAATGCAAGTATACTAAATTGTACACAAAAAATTCTGTAGAAAAAAAACTCATAATCTTAAAAGATATGATGTGGTTAAGCAGATGTTTGGGAGCTAATAACTTTCAGAGATGTACATTTTCTAAGAGGAAAGTGAAACATTAACGCGTTGAAACATTTCAATGAAATACACATATTTAAATTGGAAAGATAGAAGATTTCATCCACAATAGAGGCATCAGTGCAGAAAGCTGGGCAATTCAGTTCTACTTTCCTAACAGTGTTTTGAATCTGGGAGGATCGGACTGGTTGATACGGTCCATGTTTAGATCAGACTTCCCAGCTCATCTGTCGTCCGCCTTCACCACAGCACTCTACCTCCCAGAAGAAAATCCTTTTGCATTTGGAAAATCCCAGTATTTTAACTGTTTTAATATTCTACTAAAGGATCTAATCCAGACATTTTTGCCACGAAGACAATGATACCAATAAAGAAATGATCATGTTTCATGCTTCTGTCTTCTTTACACTGTGTAAACAATGGAGGGGGGCTGGAAAAAGTTCAAATAATGCAATCTGCTCGGATATATTCCTTATATGTAAACCCAGGCAGAATCAAAAGGTAGCATATGTATCTTCCATTCAGAAACCTCATACTACTTACCCTCAAACAGTGCTATAATCTGGTCAACAACAAAAAAAAAAGCTTTATCAAAATGGACATATTGGTCAGTGGCAGAGACAGAACCTTTCTGAATTAGATCATCTGTATTTTTCTAACAACCAGGTATACCTAAGAAGGCAGAAAAAAATGAAGCTCAGTGAGTTTGGGTAGTGCAACTCCTCACTAGCACAGTTGTGCTTTGCGCAGCAGAGTTCAGTTAGGTAATGACTGCACACAGGGAGACACTCCAGGGCAGCCAGCAGCTTCGAAGGAGCTAAAGTGAAGTCATGGTAGCAGGGTTGTGTAAGGTTCAATAATTGACACGGGGCATTTAAATGATAGTAGTTCAAATTAACAGACAAGGTAACATTCCCCTTGAATGCTTCAGCCTCTCCAAGTAGCCATACAATAAAAAGATAGCGTTCACGTGTACTATCAAGTAGTTGATAGCTATGCAGAAGTTGTTTTAAAGATACAGCACCATGAAAAAATGTTCATCATCACTAGCCATCAGGGAGATTCAAATTAAAACAACATTGAGGTACCACCTTACATCAGTCAGAATGGCCAAAATTAGCAAGACAGGAAACAACATGTGTTGGAGAGGATGTGGAGAAAGGGGAACCCTCTTCCACTGGTGGTGGGAATGCAAGTTTGTGCAGCCACTTTGGAGAACAGTGTGTAGATTCCTCAAGAAATTAAAAATAGAGCTTCCCTATGACCCTGCAATTGCATTACTGGGTATTTACCCCAAAGATACAGATGTAGTGAAAAGAAGGGCCATCTGTACCCCAATGTTTATAGCAGCAATGGCCACAGTCGCCAAACTATGGAAAGAACCAAGATGCCCTTCAACGGATGAATGGATAAGGAAGATGTGGTCCATATACACTATGGAGTATTATGCCTCCATCAGAAAGGATGAATACCCAACTTTTGTAGCAACATGGAAGGGACTGGAAGAGATTATGCTGAGTGAAATAAGTCAAGCAGAGAGAGTCAATTATCATATGGTTTGACTTATTTGTGGAGCATAACAAATAGCATGGAGGACAAGGGGCGTTAGAGAGGAGAAGGGAATTTGGGTAAATTGGAAGGGGAGGTGAACCATGAGAGACTGTGGACTCTGAAAAACAACCTGAGGGTCTTGAAGGGGTGCAGGGGTGGGAGGTTTGGGGAACAAGGTGGTGGGTATTACTGAGGGCACATATTGCATGGAGCACTGGGTGTGGTGCAAAAACAATGAATACTGACGCTGAAAAGAAATGTAAAAAAAAAAAAAAAGATACAGTACCGTAATAGCTATAATCATCTTTTAAAAATATACTGGGTAAAAAATAAAAAATTAAAAATATACTGGGTAAAATCTTCCATGAACCCATAGAATTTAGCAAATCAGTTGGTAGCCGTGAAGGCTTGATGGGTTTTATTGGTATGGACCTAGAACCTGGAACATAGAGTACCCTTAGTATACACATTCTGAAGTAATCATTTTTTTTTCATGAACTATACCACACATTGAACCAATCTAACTTCTACATAAACCATTTAATAGACTTCTCCTCTTTAGAGGTTTCTAGCATATTCAATAAGTGAACCCATTCTGGTCCACTAAGTTGTCATGCTTTCAAACATAAACACATCGCTACCAAACCAAACCATGGACAACCGAAGCGTCTACATTTTACCTCCTGTCAAAAGCTCACCACAAATTTGGAACATATATTATTAAGCAGTGCCTCGTCTGTTGGGTGGGAAAACAGAAATGGTATAAGGGCTATAAAATACGGTTTTAAAAAATGTTTCATGCCTCAAATTTCTGTCACAGCCATTGTTCACAAATACCACTTTCTTTTTTAATGACAGCTCAAGGGGTAATAGTAAGATTGGTAGGGGGCATGCTTCGGTCCCTGTTGGTTGAGCAAAAAGTAGGAATTATGTTGACTATGTATTTCTATTAGCTATTCCGAAAAGGAATTCATGAGAAACACAGTAGTGGAAAGACATTATGAACTGAAGTTATAGATGTTTTAGTTGGTGAACTATTGTACTTGGAAGAATAGGTTATAAGCCACTTTACAAAAAAGAGCAACTAGAGTATAAAACTGAGCAAAGAAAGCATTAAAAAAAAAAAAAGGTCAGAGTGAAATAAGTAATGAAAGGCTTTTAGTACCAAGACATTTACTAGAGTCCAGTAAGAAGTGGAAAGGAGATTGGAGGTGTATTTGTAGGGCTGGTAGTGTATAGTATTCCAACTCGGTATATAATTCTACAGTCATGAAAAATCAAAGGCAGATGAACACAATTTTAAAGGGAAAAAAAGTATGATCAGCAATGTAGAAATACATAAGAATCAGTGATAATCTTTGCTGAAAACCAGGAACTTTCAAGCTGTACGTTCTGCCACAGGTGATGAGTAGTATCGATTCACAGATGTGGATTTATATGCACAGTAAAAGTGCATATGAGATGTGTTCATGACAAATGAGAAAGATGAATTTCTATGTATAAGTGAAAAACACACAGCTTAATTATGGACAGTATGTGCCTGGTAAAATGCCTGTATGACCAGAGAAGAGAGTGAGAAGTGAAGAAATAAGCAATAAAGCTAAAGATAGCATTAGAGATTAAAGTAACATAATTCAAAGGCGACATGACAAGCAATGACAGTCATATTAATTACCAAACAGCACAAAGTAAGCAACAGCACAGACTTTCAAGGTTCTGTGTCTGTCTGGCAATGCGTAAATCACCCAGAAGTCTACTTCTGATCTGCTAAATGAGATCTATATGAATAAATAAGGACTACTTCCATAGCTTCACTTTAATTATTAAATCTACACAATATAGAGCCAACTGCCAAGGCAAATGGTCACACCAGTAGGTGACGTATACGGGAAGTTTTAACCTTAATCTATACTCTGCATACCAGAAAAATACACAACCTGAATACAGCAGGGATACTGGTATGCAAACACTGGTATGCAAACAAGTCTTGTGGTTCATACTTCCATCAGTACTGTTGCTTCTAAGTTCATCCTCTATTAAAAGCAAAGATGCTTAGGGGCGCGTGGGTAGCTCAGTGGGTTAAGCCTCTGCCTTCAGCTCAGGTTGTGACTCAGGGTCCTGGGATCGAGTCCCACATCAGGCTCTCTGCTCGGCGGGGAGCCTGCTTCCCCCTCTCTCTCTGCCTGCCTCTCTGCCTACTTGTGATCTTTCTCTCTGTCAAATAAATAAATAAAATCTTTAAAAAAAAAAAAGCAAAGATGCTTAATCATAATTTGATTCTATTCACCCTAACTGCTGAATAGTGAATAGAAGTCCACTATTTTCTGCATGAGCTCTCACTGGCAGTGCCATCTGAGACATGCACCCTCTGCATGGTCTACAAAGGATTTCTGGAAGACAGAGCCTGAAGGCAGCCAAGTTCATCTGTTGTCCTAGTGGGACACTATGATCTCAAATACATTTGGAAGGAAGAGGTACAGTGAACACTATGTCCACTCCTGGGAAAAGTTTACTTTGTATACAGTTCAGTTAGATGAAGTTGAGGGAGGGGGTCTGATGGCCATAAATGCACATATGATGGAGCCTTAGGTTACAATCATGAAGTCCAAAGAGGTGGCTGTAAGAATCATTACCAACACAGGGTGCCTGGGTGGCTCAGTGGGTTAAGTTTCTGCCTTTGGCTCAGGTCATGATTTCAGGGTCTTGGGATCGAGCCCTTCATCTGGCTCTCTGCTCAGCAGGGAGCCTGCTTCCTCTCTCTCTGCCTGCCTCTCTGCCTACTTGTGATCTCTCTGTCAAATAAATAAAATCTTAAAAAAGTTTAAAAAAAATAAAATAAACAAGAATCACTACCGACATAAAATTTGCAACTCGTGTTGTAGCTCACATTTACATGTGCAACTATCCTCTATCAGAAAAGCCTGTAGCGTTATCAATGACCAACTCTCCCAATACTTGACAGCATTGGACAGGGAAGGAAACCAATCATTTACAAACTACGTACTATGTGGCTGGTGGGCGGGATATAATCAGCTAAGTGCATGAAACCTCCTCTCATCTTCTCAACAGTGGTCAAGGTAGACAGTAGCCAATTTACGAAGACAACAAGCTATAGGAAGCTAAGCTGCCCAGTGCTATATGCCAAGAAATGATCCAGTCCAGGTTAAATCTAGTCCTTTCAGTCCTGGTCCTGTGTTCCTTATGGTATCGATACTCACTCAACAAAAGCCTGATTCCCCACCTGAGCTTTTCATCAATCACTTATACACCTCCAACCCTGAAGTCTAGAAACAACGTGCACAATTGCCCAGTATTCTTGCAGGCAGTAAGGAGAAACATGCCCCACAACCAAATATTGTGATTCTTCAACATCCTGGTTGAGTTTATAACTGTCAATTAAGAAATCTGGAAAGGGTCATTTTCTAAAATTTCAAATATAAAGTAAGACAATCAAGGGTTAAATCTTCTGTATCCTGAATAGACACGTCATTAGATCCATACAGAATACCTAATCTCCTGGGATACTTAGAATATTCTTTTCAAAATTTTCAGAACTTAAGTGAAACCACGAGGGAAGCTGAACAACTATTAGCAGAGATCCTTAATAGAGCACTACAGGCAAGAAAGTCAGCAGGGAACGGAAGGTCCCCACGCAACATATCACTTAAAGTGAATGTAAGAGGGGTGCCTGGGTGGCTCAGTGGATTAGGCTGCTGCCTTCGGCTCAAGTCATGATCCCAGAGTCCTGGGATCGAGCCCCACACCGGGTTCCCTGCTCAGCAGAGAGCCTGCTTCTCCCTCTGCCTCTACCTGTTATTCTGCCTACTTGCGCTATCTCTGTCGGATAAATAAATAAAATATTTTTTAAAAAAGAGAGTGACTGTAAGATAAAAGCTTTAGACCCACAGGGATCAGAAAGGCCAGACTTGACACCACAAAATGACACTGATTATTACAAGAATGTGTAATTTACAAGCAGATTCTGGATGTAGGTCTCTACTTTGGTGACTTTGGTGCCTAGGCTAATAAAACTTCCATGTAATAATATGTATTTCAAGGAAAGGTAATCATAACTTCAAGAAAAATGGCACATAATTTCATGTAAGAAACTAAATTACCAAGCCAAAGGCTTGGTTTGGAAGTAAAAGTTAATGTACTAAAAATGGTATGTAAGCTTACCATAGGTCTTTGATTAAAGGCAAGACTGGCGGGGGGGCGGTAAGCAAGGTAAGGTAAGGTGTCCGCCAACATCCTCAGAGCTTTAGAACTACTCTGTGAAAATGTCCCTGAGCTGTGCACTTACAATTGTCCAAATTCAATGACAATATAAAATTACATGGAAAATAGAGAAGAGATTCCTTGCAATGCGTAAGGTTTGAGACAGTAATTTACTTACATAGTTTACTATGCAGGCATATAAAGTAATATAATTTATAAAAATACTTTTCTGGAAAATGTATTGTTGATACAGTGTGTAGTATAGAATAGCTTGAAAATAAATTTAGTATTTAAAATTCTGTTTATCAGAAATATGAAAAATATTGTACCTTTTTACTGAGGAGATGGCACTATTAGCAACTACGACTTTTTGTCTTTGGTTTTTGTTCTCCAACTTATGGTGGTAGTGGTGAATTTTCCTAGAACTTCTGGGAAGTTGATTGCCTAGACAATTCTCCCGAATCTGTTAAAGGCAGAGCTTGGTCAAGGAACAAAGCAGTATGACCCATAATCTTGGTTGCATTAGATCAGTTCTGAAAATACACCTAGCAAACTAGCTCTGCAATTGAGAATCTTCATTTTGAGATCCAGAACTTAGTTTAATAGCTGATTTCCTTAGACAAAAATGATTAATTACACAGTTAAAAATGGTTTCACAAATATTATTTTGTATTTCTCTAAAATTAAACATGGACATTATGTAAATATTTCTGCAGACAACTAACTGCCTTGATAATTGCAAGTTGTCATATAGAGTTTTGTTCTGTGAAATTTTGACTTTGAAAAGCACACTATTCCCTTCCCTATCTCCAGTAACTCCTTGAGTCTCTGTCCACAAAGACTTGATATATACAATCCTTCTCCATGTAGGATGACTTGAGCCTTCTGCTGGTTATAGTTCTTTAGAGCCCATCTCACTGGAATGATGTATACTGTAGTTATGTACATTGTAGGTGGTTTTATTTCCTGTCTTCAAAAATAATAAAGTTTACTTCCTACAAAAGAAATACCTTCCCCATAGACTTATGGAGCTCAAGATTTATTGATTATTAATCTGTCTCTGTGGTTAAAGTAGGAGACATTTGTCCATCTTCAGAGCGAGAGGGAAAATACAGACACCGAACACACTAAGTGCCTAGAAGTGAAGAGAAAACATCATCCAGGTCGGAACCACTGGCTTTGAAGGACCCACTTTATTTTGCAGGTAAAGTACGTAGGAAGGCAAATAAATCACTCAGTGTCACACAGCTAATATAAAGTATAGATACGTGTATGAGTACATGCACACACACACACCTTGACCTCTACTTTTAGACCATAGCTCATTCTGTTATTCCATCTAGGAACTGGCAATAACAATGATCTGCTGCCTGATGTGTAATTAATATCAACTACAACCTACAAATCATTTCCACTGTGTTATTTGTGCAGAAAAATACCAGTGGGAGGGACAATATCATCACCAAAACCCTGATGGCTTTCCTGTGCATCCCAATTGAAGACACTCCTATGTAGCTGGTCTTCCTCGTGAAAGCAGGGCTGTAACCCTTCCCCAGTGGGAAGTGCAGCCATTTACCGGAATAACTGTACTCTGGAGCAAGGGAAATGCCCAAACCTTTCAGAAGGCTGCACAATGCAGTTGAAAGCAATACTAGATATGGCAGGCAGAAAATTCTAGGACATCCAAGACTCCTGTCTTGTATAATCCCCTGTCCACGAGTGTGGACAGGACTGGAAATGTGAATTTCACTCTCATAGTTGAAAAAAATCTTAGATATAATTAAGTTTTCCAAATCAATTCATCATTAGGGTAATTATCCACAATGATCTGTCCCAATCAGATAAGTCCCTAACGACTAGGTCCTCCCATGGCAGGGGGGAGTGGAGAAAGATTTGAAAGAAATCAAATTTTGATAGTTTTGAAGGAATAAATTGCCATTTCATGAGAGGTCCCACAGAGGACATGTACCAAAAACTTAAGAGTCCTCCAGGAGCAGACAGTGGTCTCCAGCTGACAGCAAGAACATAGATCTGCTGCATGTCCATTAGAGTACGGGTTCTGTCAAAATCATATAACTTCCAATAACTTGGAAGACACCACCTCCAACCTTAGAGAACACAGCCCCAACCAATGCTTTGGTTTCAGCTCTGTGAAACTCTGCACAGAGGAAGTAATCATGCCATGTCTGATTCCTAACCTAGACAGTGATAAGAGAGTGTGCTTTTTAAGCCATTAAGTTCATGAACGTTTGGTACATAGCAATAGAAAACCAGTACAAAACCAAAAGAAGCCATAGTGGTGGTCTCCTAGGTAGAGTAGGGTCTGATGGTGGTCAGATAAATGGAATAGTAGCCCAAGTCTCTATTGCTAAGGTCCAATGGGTCCAAATGAACTACATGTCCCAAATGGTTGATTAGGAGGGATATACATGGCAGTTGTCATAATGCCCAGTTGATACAATGACATGGAGTCAACATGGCAAGAATCAACATGGCAAGAAGGACCCAGGAGACCCTGGAATCTGCCACTCTTCTTTACTGCCTGATTAGTAAATCAGGAGAAACACTTCATCTCAGGTGGGTATGAAAAGCTTAGCAACATCCTCAGACTTCAATCATACAAGTGATGTGATTACCAAATTATCACTTCTGAATTCACTTTTATGTTCCCTTCATCAACCAGATGGCAGTAGAGGATGATAGGAGACTAGAAAAAACCTTAAAAGTTTAAGGAAATCCTTATTACAGCTGCTATGATGCAAGGGGACTAGATCCTGAAAGCAACTACCACAGCCTCTGGAACTCAGCACGTGGCTACTGATCCAATGCATAAAGTCTTTTCAATCCTCAAAGAAATGGCAGCTGTACATATATAGCCTTGCCTCAGTATTATGTTAACTGTTCTCCCAAAAATATAGTCTGTGAGGATTTGAAATCTTATTCCACATATACGGTAAACAGACCAGAATATAGTAGCAATATATATTGCTACTATATATTGGTACTATATATTGGTATATATACCAGAATATAGCTACAGAGGGTGGAAATGAGGACAAATATTCATACTGGTGAAGTTTTGAGGGTTTCAGTGATCCAGAACATTCCATGACAGCACTCCCAACACAAAAAGGTTAAGTTAGTACACCAAGAACCCCTTACTACAGAATAAAAGTTCCAGAACTTGATGGGCCCCTTAAGATTTTAAAGGCAACATATGTCACTCTAGTAAATTCTGTGGACTCATTTATGAACTAAAAGGCTCTTGGTTTCAAGTGGGGCCCAACTCAAAAGACATGGTCAGGTCCAGACAATGCTGCCAAATCCTACCACTAGAACTGCATCACATGGGGAAGTCAATGCTACTACAAGTTCTACTCGAAGTAGCAGCTGGAGATGCAGAAATGCCTGGCGAGCCCCACAGGAGAGTCACAGTGCAGATCCCACAGGTTTTGGAGCAAGGCCATACACTTTGCAGCAGAGAAATATACCTTCAGTAAACAGTTCCCAGTAGGCCATGGACCCCAATAATCAGTGAGCATCTGGCCACAGAACATCAGTGAAACAAAGTCAGAGCTGCCCATCATGAGTTGAGCATCCTCAGATCTCCAATTTGGAAGAGCGGTGAGCACAAATCCTCCACATAACAGAAATGCTACGTCAGCCATCAAGCCAAAGTGGACCCAAGCATCTCAAGTCACTTCGTGTACAGGATTCAGAGCCTCCATGCCTCCTAACTGTTCGGTCAACATCTCCTTCTCAAGATATAGCACGAAAGAGGTTCCCTATGAACAGCATATAAAGGGGAGGAAAGATCCAGATCAGATTCTCAGATGGTCAGCTTAACATGTGTGTGCTGGAAGCAAGGTTGTTCAGTAGTGTTGCTACTCCAGACCCCCTTAGAGGTGGCATTAAAGAAAACTGTGAGGGAAAATCCTCCCCGTTGATCAGGTCTTGTGCTGCACTGCTATATACAGTAAGCTGTCTTTAGACGGAAGCTAAATTAGCCTAAGGTAAGGTTATACATGAAGTCCTAGACAGGGGCAAAGGTCTTAACTGTTGGGTCTTGGTTCTTAGTCTATCAAGATTAATACAGTAAGCAAGGAGACTTGGGCAGCAAATATGTGACTGGGCATTTGAAATTAACTATAAAATGTGAGGACGCTTGGGTCTCAGGTCAATGCTCACCAGAAAGTGTCTTCCATAGCAACCTAGCTGACAAGATCATTTGTCCACCACTTTGAGCCAGCCCATCCCCAGCCACCCCAGTGCTTGTGTGGTGGGCTGGGACAGAGACCATCCATGTATACCCATAAAGACACAGGCTCCTTCTCACCAAGGCTGTGCGGTTAACACTCACTCTGGAGACTTCACCTGTCCTCAGCACAGATTGCACCAGTGGTAGTAATTGACTTGAGTATCATGAATACCCAGGATTGTTCCTACCTAAAGGGGCAAGGAGTCTAAACCCGGGTGAAGTTCCTGGGGCAAACCCTGGTGCCTCCATACCTGGTGACCCAAGTGAATGGGAGATCACAGCATTCAGGCCCTGACAGAAGATCAGTCCTCCAGAGATGAAATTCTGTTCCTCAACTGCCATTAGCAAGTGGACATGTTGGCCAAGAGTGATGTAAAAAGGAGATCAGTGTTAATTATTGCCCTTGAGGGGCGCCTGGGTGGCTGAGTGGATTAAGCATCTGCCTTCGCCTCAGATCATGATCTCAGGGTCCTGGGACTGAGTCCCGCATCAGGCTCTCTGCTCGGTGGGGAGCCTGCTTCCCTCCTCTCTCTCTGCCTGTCTCCCTGTCTACTTGTGATCTCTCTCTGTCAAATAAATAATTAAAATCTTTAAAAAAATATATTGCTGCTATAAACATTGGGGTACAGATGGCCCTTCTTTTCACTACCTCTGTATCTTTGGGGTTAATACCCAGGAGTGCAATGGCAGGGTCATAGGGAAGCTCTATTTTTAATTTCTTGAGGAATCTCCACACTGTTCTCCAAAGAGGCTGCACCAACTTGCATTCCCACCAACAGTGGAAGAGGGTTCCCCTTTCTCCACATCCTCTCCAACACATGTTGTTTCCTGTTTTGTTAATTTTGGCCATTCTAACTGGTGTAAGGTGGTACCTCAATGTGGTTTTAATTTGAATCTCCCTGAGGGCTAATGAAGATGAGCATTTTTTCATGTGTCTGATAGCCATTTGTATGTCTTGATTGGAGAAGTGTCTGTTCATATCTTCTGCCCATTTTTTGATGTGTTTGCCTGTTTCGTGTAGGTTGAGTTTGAGGAGTTCATTATAGATCCTGGATATCAACCTTTTGTCTGTACTGTCATTTGCAAATATCTTCTCCCATTCCGTGGGTTGCCTCTTTGTTTTTTTGACTGTTTCCTTTGCTGTGCAGAAGCTTTTGATTTTGATGAAGTCCCAGAAGTTTATTTTCGCTTTTGTTTCCTTTGCCTTTGGAGACGTATCTTGAAAGAAGTTGCTGTGGCTGATATCAAAGAGATTACTGCCTATGTTCTCCTCTAGGATTCTGATGGATTCCTGTCTCACGTTGAGGTCTTTTATCCATTTTGAGTTGATCTTTGTGTACGGTGTAAGAGAATGGTCGAGTTTCATTCTTCTACATATAGCTGTCCAGTTTTCCCAGCACCATTTATTGAAGAGACTGTCTTTTTTCCACTGTATATTTTTTCCTGTTTTGTCAAAGATTAATTGACCAAATTGACCATAGAGTCGCCAAACTATGGAAAGAACCAAGATGCCCTTCAACGGATGAATGGATAAGGAAGATGTGGTCCATATACACTATGGAGTATTATGCCTCCATCAGAAAGGATGAATACCCAACTTTTGTAGCAACATGGACGGGACTGGAAGAGATTATGCTGAGTGAAATAAGTCAAGCAGAGAGAGTCAATTATCATATGGTTTGACTTATTTGTGGAGCATAACAAATAGCATGGAGGACAAGGGGCGTTAGAGAGGAGTAGGGAATTTGGGTAAATTGGAAGGGGAGGTGAACCATGAGAGACTATGGACTCTGAAAAACAATCTGAGGGGTTTGAAGTGGCGGGGGGGGGGGGTGGGAGGTTGGGGTACCAGGTGGTGGGTATTATAGAGGGCACGGCTTGCATGAAGCACTGGGTTTGGTGAAAAAATAATGAATAATGTTTTTCTGAAAATAAATAAATTGAAAAAAAAAATATTGCCCTTGAACTAGATGCAGTCATGGGGACTCAAATTTGTTCCACTTACTAGCTATCGGAAATCTTTTAAAGATTTAAGAGAGAGAAAATGATTTAGGTGCTTCTAAATCTTTTAAAAATCTTTTTAAGAAACTCTGCTGATTACGCCACGCAGAGCTGGGGACCAAAAAGATGGGTCTGAGCAGCACAAAGGGCAGACACAACACAGAAAAGATGCTTTTGTTGCCCCTTATTCTTTTTGTCTGGCTCTCATTTCAGAGATGCCAGATTTGGCACTTTCATGCAAAATGACCCTCAGACTGACGGCATTCCACCTCAACTGCCTTTCCAAATGCCTTTAGACTTCTGCTATAACGTCTTCTTCGGAGTCCAAGGTTCTGAGTGACAGGCCCCAGACAGGTGCATTACAGAAGTTAAGAGCGGTCACGGTACCTCCGCCAACGAAGGATGGGATCGGTGCATAAGGCAGTAGCCTACGGACAAATCTGGGAATCACTCGATTTCTCAGATGTCCCTGCAGAATTCATTCCTGGTGCCTGCAGCGATGACACTGATAACACTCCGCTCTCTGTCCATCTGTCCATTTCGTTCAGCTTCCTCACTCCTGCTTGTTGAAGTCCCAAGCATGCCGTCCCAATCTCACACTCACTTCCAGAGATGCAAGGGAGATACCTACATTTCTGTGAATCTCCTAGCCATCAGAAATGATTCATACACACTTACTTATAATACTGGAATTATTGAACGGGTGCTGGCTTACTGTGCACTATGTATGTACATTAGCATATGTAAATAAGATTATTCCTGTATGAGCTGGGGTTTAATTAACAGATTAAATTTTATACTGAAATACAGCTGTCCATTAAAAGTCTTAAAGTATACAATTATCCATCTGCTGAGCTGACATTTTTCAGCCTGACATTTAATATTGTCACAAACAGGCAAACAGTTCTACTGAGCCTTGCCTCGTGTTTCAACGGAAGTGTCTCCAGGCAGAAACTTTTTAATTAAAGTTTGATTTAATGAAAATTATGATTCACAAAAACAACTGCTTCAAGCAATATCAAATATCGAGACTGGAAAATAAATCTGTAAAGTTGTAATCTGAGAGCTTTCCATCACCTCTAAGTTTGTGTAACAGCCAAGCACAAGAGTCAGACCTCTGCCATTACCCATTTTGTTCTGCTTACGACCTTCTATCATTTGTAAACAAGCAATTTCCCTTTTTGGAAGTGAGGGGTGCTTTTCATTCTTGCTATATTGTTTTCAATTTTAGATTCCCCACTGTGACTTGCAAACAGTAAAAATAAAGGGAATACTGGCTAACATTTTGTGAGCTCACAATATTAGCTGATATTTCACACCTATGTTCCCATATGTAATTTTCATTCCATCTCTATGAAATCAAGTTACCATCCCACTTTCTAAATGAAGAAATCCTCAAACAGGGATATAAAATAAACTTACCCAAGAGCATGCCCAGTGGCAAAAAGGATAAGCCACCCAGCATTCTGACTCCTAACTATCCATTCCTAATAACTAGACAATTATGGTTAAAAAATATTACTAAGATATTTTGGGGAGATGATTCCTCAAAACTCAAGATTTTAGAAAGTATAGTTGTATCTATGCATTTTTTCACTCTCCCGTATTTTTCCTTGCCAAACTAGTTTATAACCTTCACGATTAATATTGGCAGAATTTTTACTTCTAATTTATAAGAACAATTTTTCCATTATACTACCCTGATGTGCCATAGCATACTTTTATGCCTCAAATATTCTATGCCTCAAATATTCTTTTAAAATAGGCTTCATTTTCACTCTAAATCAAGAAAGTTATTAAATATATAGGTCAAAACACCAATTCTCATGACATCACTCAATAAAATTCCTTAAACCGACACCGTATTTTAAGTGCCAACTCATATTGCATCAAACCTATCCATATTTAAGATCATAAATATTATTGTGGTTTTTTAATGAAGTGATTTTGATAAAAAGTATGTTCTTTTGGTTATAGGTAAGTAATAGACTATAGGTCTTTTCTATTTAGAGAAATATTCCAGGAGGAAATTAGGTTCTCATGAAATTATTAGAAACAATTAAGCAAAATAATTTGAGGAGTCCAAAAATTGCTTGAAGAATGAAGGAACTGATGTGTGAGGAAATAACTTAGGAGCTGGATAAGCAGCTATCTGAAGAGAGATAAAAGTAATGATACAGCTGAAAGCCATAAACACCATTAAGAGAATGGTTTGTCACCCGTGGCTCTCCTGCTGTATCTAGGCAAAGTGCCAGAAACACTGTCCCCAGCTTTTGAGGTCTTATAACGTGCTGACCTAGTAGGGCAACCCCCTAACAAAAGGAGCAGACAACCCTGACAGTTATGTAAAGGTACCAACTTTCTAGGAATACACTTAAACTTTTTGAGATTCTCTGTGAATCATTCTTAACTACTGACTGCAGCTTTGACAGAACTAACTGCACTAGAAGGCTTCCCATAGCAGGAAACAAGTCAGCTTATACCACTGCTAATTTTAACGTGCGACAACGCTTTTACTCGATTCCCAGAGGAAGGACTTCAGTGGAGTTAAGTCAACTCCCCCCTACAGTCAGCAGGGTTCAGAGAGGGGGACGGAAGTGTGGTCAGACAGCAGGGAACAGCGAACAGAACATGCTGTAGAAAACATAGCTCCTAACCTAGAACCAACATCTAACACCTGGAAATCCAGACACACCTGTCATACATACAAAAAACAGACAAGGACAAAACAAACAGAATGAAAACTACAAGAAACCGTTATTTGTTTTCCTTAGGGGGTAACTAAGACAAAACAAATGGTTTACATTTGCCAAGGAATCCAATGATCCAAAAGAGAAAAACTGAAACACTATATACAAATTAATGAAAGAGAATGAAGATGTATTTAAATGCCCAATGCCTTCACGACATTCCGTAACAGTTCAATAGAAATTTGAAGAAACTTAATCTCAGGCCCAGAGCTGGAATACTATCAAGACAGGGGTGTCTGTGGGAGTCAGGGAAATTTAGGGGAGAAAAAAATTTACCTTTAGAATTTTTGTTTCAAAAATCACCAAGGATAATCACTATTCATTTTGTGTTCTAATCTTTCTTAATAAAAATCAAAAGCTTCTGCACAGCAAAGGAAACAGTCAAGAAAACAAAGAGGCAACCCATTGAATGGGAGAAGATATTTGCAAATGACAGTACAGACAAAAGGTTGATATCCAGGAAGGATCTACAATGAAATTCTCAAACTCAACACACACAAAACAGGCAATCCTATCAAAAAATGGGCAGAAGATATGAACAGACACTTCTCCAATCAAGACATACAAATGGCTGTCAGACATGAAAAAATGTTCATCATCACTAGCCATCAGGGAGATTCAAATGAAAACCACATTGAGGTACCACCTTACACCAGTTAGAATGGCTAAAATTAGCAAGGCAGGAAACAACATGTGTTGGAGGGGATGTGGAGAAAGGGGAGCCCTCTTACACTGGTGGTGGGAATGCAAGTTGGTGCAGCCTCTTTGAAGAGCAGTGTGGAGATTCCTCAAGAAATTAAAATAGAACTTCCCTATGACCCTGCCATTGCACTCCTGGGTATTAACCCCAAAGATACAGAGGTAGTGAAAAGAAGGGCCATCTGTACCCCAATGTTTATAGCAGCAATGGCCATGGTCGCCAAACTGTGGAAAGAACCAAGATGCCCTTCCTTGGACAAATGGATAAGGAAGATGTGGTCCATATATACTATGGAGTATGATACCTCCATCAGAAAGGACGAATACCCAACTTTTGTAGCAACATGGACGGGACTGGAAGAGGTTATGCTGAGTGAAGTAAGTCAAGCAGAGAGAGTCAATTATCATATGGTTTCACTTATTTGTGGAGCATAACAAATATCATGGAGGACAAAAGGTGTTAGAGAGGAGAAGGGAGTTGGGGTAAATTGGAAGGGGAGGTGAACCATGAGAGACTATGGACTCTGAAAAACAATCTGAGGGTTTTGAAGGGGCAGGGGGGTGGGAAGTCGGGGTACCAGGTGGTGGGTATTTTAGAGGGCACAGATTGCATGGAGCACTGGGTGTGGTGAAAAAATAATGAATACTATTATGCTGAAAAGAAATAAGTTAATAAAAAAAAAAATACTAACCACGCCAAAGTGTATTTTCAAATCTATTTAAGTCCTAAATCAGATTTTAACGAATTTCTATTTTAGATAATTACATCAAAAAAAAAAAAAAAAATGAGATGGGAGGCGTGGCTTGTGGTGTTGGAACTGTGGAGTATTTTGAATGGGACTTCAGAGGACGAACCTACACAGGTGTTTACACTGCACCGAACACACACAAAAGCATGCATGTGAGTACAAGTAAAACTGAGGAAACCTGAGTATGGCACATAGACTGTATCAATGTTAGGATACCCTGGTCGTGATACTATCGTCTATTTTTGCAAATATAGAAGGAAATCTGGAGGAAGCCTGGCAAAATATACAAGGGATCTTGAATTATTTCTTGCTCCTGCATGTGGGATCTATAATTATCTCAACAAAAGTAACAATGAAAGAAGACATATGAGAATGATGACAAAAGATTTCTTCATAATACAGCAAAAGCTAGGAATTGATATATCAATTATATATATATACATATTCATACCACAGGAGACTATAATATACTATAATACACTACATACTAATAATGTGTAAAACATGTTTAAATCACAAAACCTTTATATTGAGCAACGAAAGCCTGTCAGAAAAGGGAATCTGTTGTATTTTAATGTATAGTATTTTCCTTCCACAGACAGAAGTAATCTATGGTGACAGAAAGCATAACGATGGTTACTTTTTGGAGGAGCAAAGACCCATTACAAAGGGCAATGTGGAAATTTCCCAGATTGATGGCAATAGTCTAGGTTTTGACAAGAATGTAAAATAAACAGACAGGCACATTTGACAAAACTCACCTGACTCTACTGAAAATATGAAGATTTCACTGTATGTAAAAAAAAAACGAAATTTTTTAAAAAGGTACTCAGCAGTTAAGACGGTTAAGACAAATTTAAAAATAAATTCTTTTTCATTTGAATTGTGACAGTGTGTTTTCTGAATTATCCTACTAACTTGATACCCCGCTTTTACTCACAGCATATTTCAGATGCCTTTATGTGGTGAAAAACTATGGTGGCAGGAGGAGAACAAAGCATGGTCTTCTTAAGACCATGACCCAGAAAAATCTCCTTAAACCCTTTCTTATATGTAAACAATTAATTCAGTTTGTCACACCGAACTTCAATTATCAAGCCCAATCCACAGACGACTCACAAGAATAGACACTGTTTTTGATGTGATCATTATAGAAAGGTTTATATGGTCACCAGAGAGAGGATCTAGGATATGTTCCTTTGATTCATAATCATTCTTCCTTTTCTGGCTTCCCCATTATATATTTTGTTTAACTTTACAAATGTAAGTGTCACTTTTCTGGAAGGAAGCTGGTGGCAAGGTCATAAGACTGCTGGGTGGATTTAATGTGAGCCTCTAGGAAATATGCAAACCCCGTATGCTTAACAAGCTTCACCTTGAACAAATTGCTTGTTACGTACAGATAACTCCAAGTAGAATCTCTGGCTGTTAAATGTGTATTATGCCAGTGGACTATTTTATAAATTAGAATTCCCTGAGCATAAGTTTCAGAAATTTAAATGAATTTAAAATGACAACTCATAACGTTTTATAAAAAGTATGTTTGATAAAAATAAATACAAATTCTAGGGAGCCTGGGTGGCTCCGAGGGTTGAACCTCTGCCGGCTCAGGTCATGATCTCAGGGTCCTGGGATCGAGCCCCGCATAGGGGCTCAGCGGAGAACCTGCTTCCCCCTCTGTCTCTGCCTGCCTCTCTGCCTACTTGTGATCTCTGTTCTGTCAAATAAATAAATAAAATATTTAAAAAGAAATAGATACAAATTCTAGTGCAATTATTCAATGTTAACTACTATTTACAGTAATAATTATTATAATACAGTACTTATAATACAGTAATAATTATTGTAATACAGTAATAATTATTGACTTTTTAGAATCATGAAGGACAAAGGAAAAATTGTGGATTGTGTGTTACTGAGAAAAATGTCCAGTGAAGATATATCAGTAACATCCTCAATGTAAGTGCTTCAATCCCACAAATACACCTACGAGTGTTTGCCCCATTAAATTTACCACTCTTAGTGTATTTGCTGTTCTTTGACACAAAAGTTTCAAAGGTATTTTTTTTCCCAAAGGTATTTTTGATTCATCTTTCATGTCAAATTTTCTGTGGACATACAATTTTCTGCATGAAAACTTTAGCCATCTTTAAATCCTGTATACAGGGAAGTTGAGCATGAAAGATTCACTGGAGAAATCACAGGTGTTTTGTTATATACTAGTTATGATGATTTTGAAAATGTCACCATCATTTCTATTGTAAGCATACTCTTATTTTAGGATGATTGCTTTCCATACAAAGCATGGAACAAGAACTCAAAATCCTCAAACAAGAAGAGAGATTTTCCTTAAAACTTGCTGAACTTCTTAACTCTTTTATATAGTTACGTAATTTGTATGACTCTATCCTTAACATCCTCACCTACTTAACACTTTGGCAAAAGAAATTATGAATATGTGTATGTGACATAATATAAACTTGTCTGAGAGGTTTAGAAGCCCTTTGCAGAAGGCACCCCACGAAATGAAGTCCGTGTCACACAGGTCAGACCGCAGTAGAAAAGAAGGGAAACTTGAGAGCAAGCCTCTGAGACGACCAGGACCTGCCTACAAGCAAAGCACCAGCAACATGCAGATGATTTCACAGCAACACAGTCCACCTTCCCAGAGTAAATCATCTCATCATTTTCCATCTGTTCGTGGCTAGAGAAAGCCTTGTACTTGACCCTGAATTAACAGTTACAACAGGCGATATTTTGCAGAATAGCATAATACCTGCAAAACATTCAAAAGAGAACAAGATTGCCAAGGACCTGTGCCCAGAAAGTCACTCCAATCATGATTTAGTTATTTCTGTAAACAAATATCTACACACGTGTGGAAGGGGTTTCCATTTCCACACAAAGGCAGCAGGTAGGGAGCAGATCCCGGGCACCAAGATGAGGAGAGGAGTTCTTATCAGGAGCTGTGAGTCCTCACAAACACACCAGACCCCTCTCCACCTGTTTTCTATTAGTCCAGGGAAGTGAATTCCTGCTAGCCAACTTAGAGGTCTACTGCTGTGTAAATCCAACAACAGATACAGAAGTATATTTTCTAGATGGTCAATTTCACAGAAATATTTTAACTGCACTGGATGACTGAAATGTTCGAGACCACTTCTATTTATTTGCTTTTGTGTCATTCCTCCCATTTTCTCATCTGTGAGGGGAACGGGAAGTCCATGATCTCCTGCAGCTCTTAACTTCTAAGATATTAAGTGACATGCTGGTAAAGAGAAACTTTCAGGGAGGAAGAAGCCTAGAATCTCTTCCTTTTTTATATCAAAAAACAAAAGGAACAGGTTGAACAGCTTATGTAGTAATAAAAATGTTTTTTAAATCTTACCCATATATATTCAGACTGTATTGATACAATCATTTAAATATAAAGTTAAAGCCTAATTTAAGGCTTTACAACCCAACTCAAAGGATAATGGCAGTGACCAGGAGCCAGGGGTGGGGAATTGGAAAAATGTTGTTTAGGATACACCTTCAACCAGTAGATAAGGAAGTTCCAGGATTTAACATGCAACATGGTGCTTATCATCAGCAATAAGTCCTTCTATACCCCAAACCTGCAAAGAGACTTAATTGTTCTCACTACAACAAAAAAATAATTAGGTGAAGTGACAGCGGTATGAGCTAATGCTACGGGGACATCATATTACAGAGTACAAATATATCAAAATAATGCATTATACACCTTAAAATAACCATGTTAAACATCAATTGTATCTCAAATAATGTAAGAGTCAAGTGACTTTCATGCCCAAACCCCAAATTCCAACATCCTCCTCTCCAGTGAAAGGTATTCTTGGGAACGAAAGCATAAATTACCTTCAGGCGATTACAAAAAAATAAAGTCCTAAAAATCATAACACCTTAAGGAGTGTTGAGATTTCAAAATTTCCTTCAAAGTTGTTTCTAATTACCTCTTAAAATAATTATGCTGACTTTTAGGTCACATCCTGAGAGAGAGGACATTTCAGGCATACACAACAGCAAAACCATATTTGCACCAAATAGCACAACACAGCATACAAAATTATATACACAAACACACACAGGCACAGGATGTCTTTGCTTGGCTTGGCTCGAAGGTGCTTGGTTTCAGTTATGATGGTTTAACTAAAAAATACCATCACCCCTGCAATAGTTCAAATTTCAGTTACCACATTAATTATGAGTCCTTGTACTAATTAACAACTTAGCTGCTAGCTCTTCTGTCTACAAACACTTAAGTAAATAGCAGATCATGATGATGTACATAAGAGTTCATCATGCTCAGTGCCCAATGGCAACTATTTCAAAGTTGGCCGGCAACTCATCATCATGCATTCGTTGCTCAGTTCACGCACAGACAGTAAAGCATGTAGTTGTGTTGCCTCTTTGTCTCCCAGTCACCTAAGCAACATTTCCACAAAACTGAACAATTCAGAGAGGAATCAGCTGATAAAGGTAGAAGGGCACTAAGAAACAAGCAATAACACTAGGAATTCGAATGAAATGTAAATGGAGACACAGAAGGAGTGGACCATGAGAAATGGTCACGGCTGCTGGTTCTGAGGCTCTGGATGTAGAGCAAAGAAATTCAGTGAAGGTGAACTCACAGACATAATTGAGGACAGGATGAAGATGTCCCAAAGGAAGAGAAGTGGATAGAAATGTCATATTCGAGGACCTCAGCAGTGTTGTACAACGTTAAAGGCACAAAGGATAAAATGTTGAAAACTGATCCCAACTCAGAAGTAGGCAAGTAGGCACAGAAGAGAAACTTGCTCCATTCATAAGTTATATAGTAAGGAAAACATATGCACTATTCAAAATTATTCTTGGTAGATCCTTTACAAAGAATTGGCTGTCCCATTCAACCCTAAATGCAACAACCAAATATATTCCTCCCATAGCAATCCTGATTCTGAGGCAGGCAAACACACAAGATATACAGAAAACCTATGTAGGACCAAGAAGATTTCATCTACCCTGTGTGAAGAGTTGGAGGTCACCATCAGAATGATGTTCACTATTCACTATAGTTTGTTGTTAAAATAAAAGCAAAAACAGGGGCACCTGGGTGGCTCAGTTTAAGCTGCTGACTTCGGCTCCGGTCATGATCTCAGGGTCTTGGGATCGAGTCCCACATTGGGCACTCTGCTCAGCAGGGAGCCTGCTTCCTCCTCTCTCTCTCTCTCTCTGCCTGCCTCTATGCCTACTTGTGATCTCTCTCTGTCAAATAAATAAATAAAATCTTAAAAAAAACACGTTAATTCTCAGTTTCCAATGTGTTAAACTACAGTGAACTAAAAAGATGCTTTCCTATTTATCATTTTCCTGTACATTTATATAAATAACAGTATGGGAGCATTTCTTGTTTAGACTAAAGTTTGTAAAGGTCATGGAAACATCATAAACTTTACACTGCAGCTTACACACGAATTTTCATGGTTCCAGAGTGCCACTCAAAGCAATGTACATGTGTGTGGGGGGTCTGGGGGGTCTGGAGGGCAGTGTTGCGGGAAGGTGTATTCAAGAATAATGAAAATCCTGAAAGAAGAAGATTGGATCAAGAATATTTTGACACACAGAAATATTCCTACCAATTTTATTCCAATTTACGAATTTCCAGAGAACTTGGTGCTCTCACGTAGACAAAGCCATAAGTAATATGTGTTTCTTCTATAAAGTGTATGTTTCTGCTAGCCTATCCTTCAAGGTGACATCTTCACCACCAAAGATGGATTTAACAAGAAGCTTATTTTCAGCTCTCCATATGGCTGACTTAATGCCGCTCTAGCTATTACAAGGCACATTAGTTTCTTGCCAGGATGTTTTTATCATGGAAGTAGGCTTGAGGCCTATCACACTCCATGATTTTAATGTTAAATACCTTTCTTTGCCTTTAAAAAAAAAATCTCTTTTCTTCAGCTTCATTATTTTCTTACGGTCCTATCTTTTGCAGTAGAGTGTGTTATTTTTATACTTTCTATCTTCAATCAAAAACATTGCTGGGGTGTTTTCCTTTAACATGTCTATTCTATAGGATTATGTTTTAATTCTGTGAAATCTGCAAGCCCTAACAATTTTGGCACACCTTCCACATCTGAAATAAGTATTGTGTTAGTATGTAGAAGCAGGCTGACAGTCTTTTGCATTGAGAAACTTATCCTGTTCATCCCACTGAAAGTTTTCCCAAAGCAAAATTTTTTAAATGGGTTTTTCTTCTTAAATTTTATTTGTGTCTTTTACCTTTTGTTTACAAAACAATGACAATTCATTTTATCAATTATACATTGCCATTAAAGCATTTATCCTAGATAGCCTCCATTTTTAAATAAAAAGCTTCTAATGTCATCTACTACTGAATTATATATAAATCCTACAATGTACCCTATGAGGGAAATCCACTTATTTTATAAAGCTACGATTGTTCCTTGCTTGTGCTAGCATTAAAACAAGATAAATGAAAGTAAGATACTGCTCAGAGTTATTAAGATTTTATGAACAACCTATAAGGAAACCAAAATTGCGATACATAACTCAGTTCAACTAAAGGTGGTCATCTAAATTGTTCTGGGCACATTTGAGGCTAAGTTTTCAACCTTAGACAGAAACATCAACTCCATCTATAACTCTTCCTGAAACCTATTATCAAATGAGAAAAAATTTCCTAGCAGACTCCCTTATCTTATGATGGGGCTTTGACACTTGAATCAACTAATAATTGTAGCCGTTTCACATAAAAGGTCAGTTTTGACAAATGGCCTCTTGCACATGGTAAAAACACTCTTTCACTGTCAGGCTAAGGTTTTATTCAGTAAATGCAGCTCTACAATCAAAACCACCTTTGGATGGACCACAGTAGATGCACAGGGCATTTGGAAGAAAGCGTAAAGCTACATTTTGTCTTAAATTATCTTCCTAAACACAAAAAGAAACACAACTTTGTGTAGACATGAGTAACAGAGTTGTATGAGTAAGTCACTAGAACTATACAACAATTAGCCCCTGAAAGACCTGGTACAAGGGGGCAGAGTGTTTATTACATGGTAAATAGTGGGTAGTAACAAGCAAATGAGGTCTCAAATGGTGACCTTCATAAAAGTTTGGTTCGATGGGTAAGTTCATATGTGTGAATTTTTTCATTTACGGTCAAGAAATGAACTTTGTGTGTGTGTATATATATACACACACATATATATGTATGTATGTGTGTGTATATACATATATATGTGTGTGCATGTGTATATATATATATATATATACACATACATACATATATATATTCTTCTCTAGTTCCTGAATAATTCTAACAATTCATTGTTAATTTTTAGAAAATTATCTCTGTCATTAGAATTAGTAGAAGTACATTTAGGAGTTATTATGCAACAATGTGGTAACATATCTTAGACAAGAATTTTTGTTTTGTCCCATAGAAGAGAAGCAAAGTCATCATTTAATTTTCTGAGAAGTAGAGGTAGGTATTCTATGACCAAGAATCAATCCCTCCAGTTAACTATTTCCTTGAATGAATGCCTACTGTTTGCTTTGCACGGTTGCACTGTATAGGGAACGGGAAAGAAAAATAATGCTGTCACGTGCAAGTCAGTACGATGAATGTGTAGTATTACACTAAAGGTTGAACAATTATGCCAAACAATTCAACAATTTAAAGGAGAAGAAGAAGATCGAGTCCATCCAGCCAAGGGTGTATCTGGCATCACGATTTACTAACACTTGAACAGTTAAGAAGAGTGCTTGCTGAGAACTATGATAAAGACAAAGATAAAATTTAGGACAATGGATAGACTTCTGGAGACACAGAGGAAAGAAAAGTGGAGGGAGGAAGAAGAAATATGGGGTTGGGGGTTAGGGGAGCACAAGAACCTGAGGGGAAGAGGGACGGATGCAGAGAAAGATTGATAAGCAAATGTAAATTAGATAGGTCTAGAAAACCAGACAAGTACATATAGAAAAGAGTAGTTATTTGCTGTGTTTGCTGCTCTCGTTTTAAGAAGGCAGCGATAATATGAAATGTTGTTTTAGGCCTTCTCATCTAGCAACAAAGTGCTAAAACCAAAAAAAAAAAAAAAAAGTGCTAAAACCATGGCTTTATTTTTTGTCAGACTGTGGTTTTAGGTAAGCCTTGGAACCAATAGAATAGAAGAATGACTATCCCCAGGGAAAGTAAACATTTGACAATTCAAAATATTTAGAGTAGACATCTAGGGAGAACTCAAGACTCATGATAAAAAAAAAAAAGCATTGTGATAGCAACAAGAGCTGTGGCCATTAAGATACGTGATCAAGAAGAAGGGTTAAAGAGAAAATCTCGAGTACTATAGCTAAATCCAGTAAATAAGAGATAATACAATATTAAGGAAAGACTAGTAGAATGTGCTGCTACAAAAATCAAGGAGGAGACATTGTACCAAAACTCAAAATGAATTCAGAAAGAGGGCTCCTGGGTGGCTCAGTGGGTTGAGCCGCTGCCTTCGGCTCAGGTCATGATCTCGGGGTCCTGGGATCGAGTCCCGCATCGGGCTCTCTGCTCAGCAGGGAGCCTGCTTCCTCCTCTCTCTCTCTGCCTGCCTCTCTGCCTACTTGTAATTTCTCTCTGACAAATAAATAAATAAAATCTTTAAAAAAAATGAATTCAGAAAGAATAAGGCTAAGTTGGCAAAAATTAAAAATCAGAATTTGAAAGGTACATAGTTTCAGCAAAATTCTGGAGGGGCAAAAGGCGAGGGGCACCAGAAAGAAATGCAAGGTGAATTCAAGATTCATCCACAAAAAGGCAGGGAGGGGAGCCTCCGTAGCAAATGGCATTGAACAGCTATGGAGTCAGATGGGCTCAGTTCAGATCCCAGAGTCTGTGCTCCCCACTCGCTGCTTATGTGACGTGGACGATTTCGTCAGCTGGGGTTCCTCATCTGAGAAGAGGAGATAAATATGGCATGTATTTCATGATGCAGTTATGAGAATTAACTAATCCAGGAAACACGCTAACGTATGTCTTGGCAATGTGTCCTTGTAGCACTGGATTGACGGGCCGGTGATACTGGACAAGAGACAAAATGAAAGGAAAACATGCTAAACAAACAAACAAAACAACAACAACAACAACAAACCCCTGCCATTCTTTGCTCTGCAACACAGTGAAGTACTCATATCCTATTCTGTAACATCAGAACGGGAAAAGATAAAATTGTAAAGGTAATTGAAAAGAAGACATTTTGTCCTTTAAAATCAGTAGCAGCTTAAGAGTCCCCAGTGCATGTAGGACAACCACACCTTTGCACAAAATCTCACAATTATTTCTTACAGTATTTCTGGTTTTATATTTAATGGCATATCAGATCTACCTAAAATTTGAATGTTTCTTGGTCATGTATACTGCTTACTTTCCTGAACAGTGTAGTCACTGCCCATCACCATGGAACCAAAAAAGAGAGTCCTTCACCCCAATATGGGCGAGTTTCCATTAACATGGCACCATGCAAAGCAAGGACTTCCACCTTTTCAAGTTCTCCACTGTGGGGTTGTATACGTTGAACAAAAGGATAAAAAGCTGACTAAAAGTTAAAATAGTCGAGATATATAGATAGATCTAATCTAGATATATATATATATATAACATATATATATGTTTAAAGAACAATCTCCCTATATATATACACACATATGTATATATATATATCATACATATGATATTAAATATAAAAAATCTTCCTATATTTTTATATATAGGATGATTATTCTTTAAGTGGTTATTTGGAAAATGTTTACTGTAACGCAAAATAACTTAGGAGCTTGCAAATACATTCCTTTGCTTTTAGATGCACAACCAACTGGCCACATGCTCTTATTGGACTGAAATACCCAATTATTACCAATTTACACCAGATGGAAATGCGCCATGTTAAATAACATCTTCCTGATGATTCTACTTGCAAGTATGTGGGATTATAAGCCTAACTAATTCAATGAATGCCATCAACGGATTGTAAAATGGGTCATTTTCACTGCGGGGTGTAAGAGAATTAATAAGTTGACAGGCAGAGCTTATCAGAAAACAACATGGTAAATTTGATTAGTGATACTTGCAAAGTCATATGTATTAAAAAAAATGTTTTCTATACATACAGTGAAATCCCCTTAGGCCATTCCCTGAGAAAAATATCCTGAAGATAGCCAACTTAAACAAACTGTGATGCTTTGCAATAAAAAGACAGTCTTAGGTATTAGAATTAAAGCAGACCTGTCACTGAAAAAGAGGCAATTTTTTAAAAAATATTTTATTTGTTTATTTGACAGACAGAAAGACAGAGGGGGAACACAAGCAGGGGGAGTAGGAGTGGGAGGAGCAGGACTTCTCCCAGGACCCCAGGATCATGACCTGACTGAGGACAGATGCTTAACCTCTAAGCAACCCAGGGTGCACCCCCCCAAAAAAAAAAGAGAGAGAGAGACATGTTTAACCAAAAGCCAAACAGTGCTGTGACCAAGAACATGGGTCATTTACCCACTGATCTCAGGAGTGAAGCAGGGCTCTTATCTGTCCTTCCTACAGGCTCCACAGACACTGGGCAGCCACGGAGTTCCATTGGCCATTGAAACAAATAGCCCTATAGGGTCTCAATGGAGAGGAAACCTGCAAATCCTTTGTCCTATAACAGTTATGGAATCTTCTCTGAGCCACCCACCTTTCATGGCTAAGCTTAGCTAAAACAACCAACAGAAACACTTAGAGACAAGTTTGCCAGAAGCTATAATAATCATTAGTTACAATTAACCAATTTGCTTATACAGTTAGACTGTAGAGTGATCAGAGAATCCGCAAGAGAAGGCCTTCTTTCCCTCGTTAAAATGTCATTGCTTCAAGCTCTAGATCAGTCCTCTAAGATATACAATGCAGGCTGCAAACATAGTTTTCAATTTCTAGTAACCACAATAATAAAAAGAAATAAGTGAAATTTAGTAATAATATATTTTTTCTAGGCATATATGTTTTATCCTGAATATTCATAAAATATAAGTATTTTTCCTACATAGTCTTCAAAAGTCAATGGGTATTTTACACTTACAGCCCATGTGAACTCAGACTAACTGCATTCCAAGAGATCAATTGCAACATATGGCTAACGGTTATCCTTGTGGACAGCACAGATATTTCTGGTACCCTATAACAAAGTGCCATTACTTATTTTATTATTCATCAAACCCAGAGTAGTCAGTAGGCAAAAGGTTGTAAAGAAAGAGCTACAGAATAAATTTTCTAAATAAAAGGGAAAATGTGAACATCTACTGAGTGAAACTTTATAGAGATAATGAAACAAAGAAGTTTCTATCAAATTCCAGATGTTTTGCCTAAGCCATAGTGCCAAAATTACATTTAGACAATTGATTGCAATGTTTACTTTTCATCAGCCGTAACAATAAAATGCTGCTCTGTAATTTACCTTGTTAATTTAATTAACATAGAAATTACAGTGGTTATTTTAGACTCAATCTAATCTTAGATCCTGAGTTATATGGATTTTATGTCAATACTGATTTACTTGTATATGATATAATTTTCATCTGCTTTTTTTATGGTCAGAAATGCTACCTGAATTTCTCTTAATCATCAAAAATTGATCTCATAGATTCTGTAACTTGGCCTTTATTTTCATTTTTCCACAAATCATATTAAGAGGTCTCAAAAACTTACTAAAAAAACTTTTTGCTATTCTGTACCTGAAAATAGAAAACTACCTAATTTTATTCTTGCTTTATATATTCAGGGCTCATAGATTTGCAATATCATTTTTTACATCCTATGTATTTTTTGTATTTTGTTATCTGTAATATTAAACTAAGCTCAAAAGGAAAAGTCCAGAAAAGTAGTGATAATTCTTTTTGTTAATTTGTAATTAGACTAATGGTTTCTTCTCTCAAGTAGGACTCTTCCTTTTGCAGTTTAACCTGGACATAGCATCTTTGAATGTTTTATGTACTATGTATCTATTTCTAAAAGCTTAAATTCTTAAATACAGCATCAATATCTTTGTATGTTCTCAACCTGGCTTCCAACTCACGTTTACAATGTACCATGATTTATTTCTATTCACTTCCCCCATTATAGTGCATTCATCAGCTTCCAGTATTTGATAATGTTTCCCCATCACTGAACATTCATTTAACATAATTCATTGCTACCCATCCTTCAAGTCCTGCATGAAACACTCCTTTGCAAAATTTTTTTCCAGAGTATTCCAGTTAAGAGCAACATCCCCTTTCTCTGATCGTCTCTAGCACTGATTATGAATAAGTAATTTTAAGTGGGATTTTTAAAAGACTAAAGCATAAAAGGCAAAGTATAAAACAAGAAACTTCCCAACTTGGATTGTAGCTATTATTGGAAGGATAGAAGATCAGTCACAGGAAACGAGGCTTCGTAACCATACTCGGACCCGATATAAACATGCAGCACTCCGTGGCTGTGACCATCATACAAAGGTTTATGGGCATGACAATAGGATGCATCAAATGTGAACATTTTAATCTTCATTAAACAATTAAATCTCAATGTCTCAAGAGAGACATCTGATTGGCCAAGATCAGCTGCCAGGTATTTATCTATAGATGGTGGAGATTAAAACAAAGTTCTAGCAGAAATACACCAACTAGTGTAGAATGAAAATGCAAGCATCAAGATGTACTACTGAACCAATGGAGAAAAAAAAAACACCCTTTCTCCAGAGAGCGGGGTGGTGTTATAGAGAAAAAGATGATGATGGGAAGCTAGTAACTATATTGCAATCCAATCTTCTTAAACACCAAATTTATCACTTTTTTAAAACAAGAGATTTTTCCCAAACATGAAGAATAAGAAACAAATCCAGCGTCCGGGAGTTCCCAACTGCAGTCGATTCCAGGAGAATTCCTTCACTCTCAGACTGAGCTCACTTCCTGGGAATCCAATGGTGGTACGTGGGTGGTGGGTTCCTCTCTGCTGGGTTTCTCATGCTCCCTCTCCCAAGCTTTAATGTGCTGAACTTATATGTATTCTTAGTGGTTATTTAACTTTTCCTACACAGAAGTTATTTTCTCATTAAAGTCAATTTGTGAACAATTTTATATTTCTCAGTATTTTCCATAATATCTTTTACAAAGCAGGAACTTAATTTGGTTTTGTCCATTTACTTCCTTTCTTGTAAATATTATCAACTATTTTTTTGTGCAATAATGTGAACATCTTTCAACGAATC
Source organism: Neogale vison (assembly GCF_020171115.1). Classification (NCBI taxonomy): domain Eukaryota; kingdom Metazoa; phylum Chordata; class Mammalia; order Carnivora; family Mustelidae; genus Neogale; species Neogale vison. The sequence continues at coordinate 203,533,500 of NC_058101.1, forward strand.
TAAGACCATATGTCTAAATACATACATGTTGACCTGTTTTTTCACCTTCATTCTTTTCCACATCTCAGCTATGTTCAAATACAGAATACATACTCTGCGCAGGGAACACGCTAGGCTCTGGGACAGAAAGACATAAAAGATGTCCCTGCTCTCGAGTCTAGTATTTCTATGTTTTATAGTTTTGGAAAATAATTACTATTCTAATAATTTGCATTTTAAAATGTCACTGATTTTGTTTCCAGAAGCTTAGACTGTCCATGACTTGAATTTTTTTTTTTAAACCAAAAAGGAGACTCAAACCAAAACACTGACACTGTGGCCCACCAGGTGCATCGTCATAGAGAGAGGGATCACAGGAGATATGCCAGAGGAGCACCAAGAGCATTCACCTGTCCAGATCACTGGAAGTATCTTTGCTGCTCTGCCTATTTAAAAAGTTACGTTGTACAAAATTGTCATATGGGTAGTTGCTTTTTAATTGTTACCGTGCGGTATTAGAATAGGTATTGCGGGGTATGCTGTTGAAAGATCTTTAAAGTATAAGCTGTCTGGACAGGATAATGAATCCCTATCACTGAAATTTTTAATTTACAGAGCACTTCCCTTAGTATTACTCCATCGATATGGACAAAAACTCTTGAGGTTAAATATTTTCTTCCAAGCCCCAGTTTAAAAATAATGCTGGAATTTAAATACTTATCTCTATAAGCATACCTGGTTGGAAAGTAAGATCATAAATCACTGTCACTGATAAGACATTACCTATGAAACCCAAGTTATTAATGTAGGATTTTTCTCAATTTGTTACCTACGTATAAAGGATTTGGCATTTCTCTAGAGACAGGTGCAAAGAATACATGACAGCAGAAATACTGTATTCAGTTGACTGAGAAAAGGGTTATCTTGTTGACTTTTTTGATGAAAATTACTTATAGACTCTAGATCCAATGTCCCAGTGCCAACTAAATATGGCTAAATAGCATGAGCACAGCTTCATTAACCTTTCACTGTCTTTAGAAATACACTCCTTTTAATTGCCCAGAAATACACTCCTTTTAATTGCCCAGAACATCTTAAGGAAAAAATATTCAATTGCTTCCAATAAATATTATAAGCATTACCTATTACAAGCGGGTGTTTCAAAATCTTAATAAGATGGCAATAATGCTTAAGCCTTGCTAATCCATTCTAATAATGAAATGACAGTTTTACATCAAGTTAGAATTTAATAAATTTTAACCATGAGCAGTCTAAGCAAAAAATAAATCAAATCTTGCCATGAGATTTCATATAGAGAGGACCCAGAGTATAGCTGGATCTGGCATTTCTCCACTAGAGGCACCATACTGGTAGCAATGGTTTTAGGAATTAGCATCACTCCGGGCACATTTTTCCCAGTCCAAACGGTCTTCCTCCCTGACACTGGAGCTCCTAAACCTGGTCACTGAAGCAAAAAGTAGGCAGGGCTGAATTTGCGCGGCTGGGGATAAGTGCGGTGGTAGCATGAAGAGCCCAAGCACCATCTTCAACTCACTGCGAGAGCCACACAAAGGCTTCAGTCTACTGCTGTGCAGCAAATTACCCCAGAACATGGAGGCTACAAACAGTAATTATTATCTCCATTTCCATTGAGCATGAGCTCAGAAAAAACCTACAAGACTATTTAAATTGTTGCTCCATGGTGTCTGGAACAAGGTGAACACTCAAATCCAAGCCTAGAAACATCTGGAAGCTTACTCTCTCCCATATCCTATCATAGATGCTGATGGTCAGCTGGGGAGTAAGCTGGGCATGTCAGCCATAACAGCACCACAAGAGGTCTTTCCAGTCCCAGAGCAAGACTTCCAAGGAAAAGATACCTAGGTAGAGCCAAATGACCACTTCCTGCCTGGCCCCAGAAGCCATGCATCATCACTCTGCTACATTCCACTGATCACAGGAGTCTCAGAAGTCCACCCAGGTTTGAACACAGGGAACACAGAACACACATCTCAGTGATGTAATGTTGACATACCTCCAGTTTATACACTATGTGCTGTTCCTATGTGGGTTTATTTTTCTAAAGATGGCTATACGCACACAATCTTCTGTAAGAAACACTGGAAGAAACAGGGCACTCTGAATTTGAAAATATCGTTCCAAATACCCAAGAAATTAAATTAGTAACATTATGTAATTTTAATACCATTTTATTCTTTGCACCAAGCAGGACATCTGAAATATATACAAATACCAATAGTTTAGAAGCCTCTCTGAGATTGTTTGGAATCATTTGCCATTGATAATATGTTGTGATGAGCATTGAGTGTTATAAGCAACTAATGAATCAAACACTACATCAAAAACTAATGATGTACTATATGTTGGTGAACTGAACATTTAAAAAAAAAAAATATATATATATATATATATATATATATGGCTTTCCATACTAACAAAGTTTAGGATTATAGTCTAAATTTCTACTCTAATGCAATCCTGTGGAGCACTGTCTTGTCCTTGTCCTTTAAGATCCCTTCTACTTCCCTTCCACTTAGCAAAATCACATTTATTTGTGAATGAAGGTTTTATGTGATTTGAGCTTGTGACATGCACCAGGAACTCTTGGATATTTCAAAACCATGCATTCCGGCACAACCCTAGGACACTGTTTCTTAGTGTATAATCACTAATTTTTAAAAAAATAAGAAAACTCTGTTAGAAGTATTGTGACTTCAGGGCTACTTATTGTTGGAACAAGACAAGTAATCACCACATGTCCTATAAACTGGACACTCGCCTTGGCTACAGCAGTCATTCTCTGGATTAGTGAAAACTGAATAGGAAACTTCTATCTGAGATAGTATTTATAGTAATTATTGTCAGTCCACAATATTAGGGCATCACAGATAGATAATCACTTGTATATTCCTCACTAAATACCCTATAGTTCTGTTGTACTGACATATTAAGAAGGTATCATATCTTCTTGTCAGAAATAATTATATGTCTCAGGAACAAGGATTTCATAGCTAGTATCACTTTTCTCTGAAAATGTTATATGATTTAATTTTTTTAACTTAATAGATCTCTAGATATTATAACTAAGTTATCTAATATTTTATGTCTTTAAAAAAATCTGTCATTGTAAGAGTGTACATAAGTGATACAAAACAGTTATGATTACCAGTTGAACGAAAACAGATCTTGTCAGCAGCTTATATACACAATGCAGGCAACTATTAAACTAGCATTCTAAGTTAAATGATAACATTTATCTTCTCTAGTGACTAATAATTGAGTGATGTTATATGAAAATCACAATCATTACATTTAGTATTGTATATTAATAACTTTGTTAACAGCTTAATTTCTTAGATATCTTATCTATAATATTAATTAGTCATTTTGGTATAAAATATCAATATAAAGGTATAGATACCTAATTTCTCACTGGATTTGCAATCAGTTTTGTTTTGTTTTTAGCTGTCATTTAACTTCTGTTTATCAAATTTGTTACCTTCTTTTGACAATGTGTGAAGAAGTTCTTTATATAGCTAGTAGTAAGAAAGTCCTATTCCTGTAATTCAAAGATGCAGGCCACATAAAGGCAGTATTCTGTATTAGACAACATTGGGAATATGACCAGCAGAACCAAAGTATTTTTGTATCTGCAGACGACTTATCTGAATACTTCTCACTGTGCTGTCAGCTGAAAACTTTATAGGAGACCAGAAGCCTAAATAGAATCTTAGGAATCTAGAAAACCAATGTTGGGGCATGGGACAACATGTATTGGACTAGAAATTCAAGACAACACAAGCAGTGCAATTTAACAAGTACTTACTGAACTAGCTTTACACAGTGCACATAATAGTTTATCTTTAAAAGTTGAGAATTTTCTACTGACAATTTTAGATATCTCTTTTTCACACCAAGTCTCCTCCTCAAAAGTGGAAACAGGATTTACAGTCACTCATTAATTATAACAGTTACTTAATGGGTTAGCATTTTACAAGGACAAACATAGGAAGGTAGCTATGTTCATTTTTATTTTCAGTTTTGTGACTGTCAGATTCTCATTTTCAATTTTTAACAAAATATGGGAATATAAATAGACCTTGATCCATGCTAAAGCTGAAGATGGCCAGTCCTAAACTTCACTGTCAACTTCAAATGTGATTTAAACCCAACACTATCACATTAAATGTAAATGACCAATACTATAATTAAAAGACAGAGATTGTTAAAGAGGCAAGTATCAATTTTAGGATATTTAAAAGAAATGAATTTGGGTAAATTGGAAGGGGAGGTGAACCATGAGAGACTATGGACTCTGAAAAACAGTCTGAGGGGTTTGAAGTGGCGGGGGGTGGGAGGTTGGGGTACCAGGTGGTGGGTATTATAGAGGGCACAGCTTGCATGGAGCACTGGGTGTGGTGAAAAAATAATGAATACCGTTTTTCTGAAAATAAATAAATTGGGAAAAAAAAAAAGAAATGAACTTTCAATATTAATAGCTAAATAGATAAAAAGGGAAAAGATGGCCATGATAGACCATTCTAATCAACATAAATCTGCTAACTAATTAATAGCAGGGAAGTAGGTTTCGGAGGTATATACTAAGAATGAAGTTCTTTTCATAAACATCAGGTCATAAAAGGCGTAAGAATCCTAAACTTTATGTACTTAACAGATCTTAAAAATACACAAAGGAAAAATGGATAGAATTGCAGTGAGAAATATTCCCACAAATACAACTGAAGATTGATATTATTCTAACAATAACTGATAAACACAGAAAATCTGTAACTGTATGGAACACTTGAATAACATATCAACCAAATCAACCCAACTAACATTTTTAAAACATTCTAGTCAGCAGAATATACACATTCTTTTCAAGTGCGCATGGAACACTTACTAAGGCCATATCACAAGTCTTAAGAGATTTGTAAGGATCCAATTCATTAAAACTATATTCTCTGACCACAACAGAATTACAAATAACTAACAAAGATCTCTGCAAAGTCATTGACTGGAAATTCAACTTCTAAATAACACATGGGTCAATGCAAAAATCAAAACAGAAATTAAAGTATTTTAAACTGAATGTAAATAAAGACAAAATGTAAGGGTAAATGGGCTGGTGTTAAGTCATACATAGGCAGAAGTTTCAAGCATGAAAGCGTATAAGAAAACTAAAATTCATGACCTCATGTTCCATTTTAAGCAACTAAAAAAGAGCAAATTAAATCCAAAATAAGTACAGGAAAAATAGTATTAACAAGAGTGCAAATAAATGAAGGAGAAAATGGAAAGAAAAAAATCCATGTTTATCAAAACTGGCTCTTGGACGGGGGGAGAGACTTTAGTCATAATGGCTAGGGCTATCAAAGGCGGATGGAGAGATAGGACTCAAACTACATTGAGAGTAAGAGACTAACTATAGATCTTATCCTATAAATGCAAAGAGGATTTTGATACGATTATGATCAATTTTCTCCCAATATATTCAATAACTCCAATGATAGGACAATGATAGATTCCTTCAAAGACAGAAGACTTAACTCAAACAGCGCTGTATTTATTATAGAAAATGAGTTTGTGGCAAACACAGGGAACAACTCCTATGTTCATCAACAGTGATTAGGATGAACACATTTGGGAGTATACCTATATGCAATGTTACTCCAGCAATAAAAAAATTAACAACTAATATGCATAAGAACATGCATGAATCTCAGATTTATTGCACTGAAAAAAACCACACTGTGTAATACCATTTATGTAGGTCCCTGTAAAATACAACTAAAATACACTGACAGAATCAGTTCATTGGTTGTCTAGAGGCGTGAGAAGGGAGAATGGTATTACCAAGGCATGAGAAATTTGGGGGGACGGAGGGCACATTCACTCTCTTAACTGTGATGACGATTATGGGTAAATATAGATATCAAATCATTTCATATAGGCTTTATCACAATCTAAAGTTCATAGGTCATTGTCAAAGACATTAATTAAGGTATTGAATATATTAAAGATTAATAGTATGAAGAGATGGAAATGATAATGGGCATATTAAGTAAACAAAGCCATACTAAGGAAAAATAAACCTGAGTATTCTGTTTCACTTGGTGCTAAACACCAGACATAAATAAATCTATACATTTTCAGGAGATTATGTAAATGTTTGAGTCTTATTACTATTGTGTTTGATCTTCAAATTCAAAGTAAAATAAAACTGTCTTTGAAAGTATTCAAAGTGTTCATCAAATGACCATGAAGAAGATAAAGTTGCAAAGCAGTATAATCTGGAGCAAAGGAGAGGTTACTGAGAATAATGTATTTTCAATGGTTTTTATAATCATGTGAAGGTAAGGCAGGTTTTGTACTTTACAAAACTTTCATTTAAGTCATGAATCCTGTCAATATACATATTGTTCAAATTAAGTGAATCTGAAAAAAAAAAAGTTATTTATTTGGGATCTAACAGAACCTAGAAGACAGAATTTGAAAATAAGAAGTATGAGTTTCAAAGAAATCAAGCTTTCTAACCAAAGCTATACTGTTAATAGCTATAGCTAAATCAAACTGCAATCCCTTAATCCAAATCCAATTCTGTTTATTCTATATCATTGGAAATGTATTCATATTTTGGCCAAAGTAAAAGAATATGTTAGAAGACTAAAGGTAGAGAAAGGAAGAATCCACGGACCATAAAAATCTCATCAGAAAAGGACTACGCAAACTACATAAATAAAAGGAGAGATGGTAAGAGTATACATTTGGACAGTTTTTGTTCCTAATAGATGAATCCATTTCATTTGCTCCTCTTATAAGATCCTGCTTCCTTTCACAAGCATTTCTTCTCCCTTCTCTTCTGATTCATTATGAAGCTTGGTTGTACGGACCCAAATCCCTGGTACCAACCGAGTACCAGTATGTAGAAGCTTTATAGGATTACCATATCCCATTAGCTAATTTTCTCATTGTTCTTATTCTGGATAGGACACCTGGCTCAAAGAGGTGTGTGTTGGGGAGAGTAAAGAGACACAAAGAGAAAAAGAGGCAGAGACAGAGGTAGGGAGGCAAAAACTGGGAAAGAAATATATCCTATTCTTAATTTTTTTTTTTCAGTTTGTTTTGTCACTTAACAGACATAAGAGGGAAAAATAACCAACACCTAATACCAATCAACTCAATTAAGAAATTAAATGTTATAAATAGGGCTGAAATTCATGTACCTCTACCTTCCAAATCTCGTTATGTTTCTTGCTTCTCAGAAATATTATCCTCAATTTGTTTTACCCAATGCCTGGGCACAACTTTAAATTCTTACAACTTCAAAATTGTTATTTAAACATTAAATAGCATTGTTTTCTGGAATTTAAAACTAACTCTCATGTTAGGTTGTGATAAAGGAAATTTTTGACTATATTTGTGGGCCCTGCTCCTGGGCTCCCAGGAAAGCTATACTGTAACCTTTACCAAGGTCAGAATGACTCAGCAAAACCTCTCAGCATGGGCTTCATTTCTGCCCTGAAGACTTTTTGTACACCTGCTTCATTAAATAACAAAAAAGGAGCATTCTGAACATAAAAGATAAGAAAAACTTCTTGGCTCCCTTAAGATCTAAGTCATATAGTCATACATATACTAGAAGCCTAAAATAAGGTCTGCAACTTTCTGAATTGTTTTTTGTCTAAGGATTTATAACTTTTTATTTGGGAAAGATCTCTAACTCTACACCAAATGCTCCTTTGTGTACCAGGGAGCTGTCCTAAACTGGGCTCAAATAAACTCTATCCCTTTCTTTTGGGTAAAAGATGTGTTCATATTGTGTCAACAGTTGCGACCAGCATTTTCAATCAGCTCATATGGGGAGTGACTAATCTCTGAAAATCCTTCAAGACTTGGGTTGAACGCATGTCCTTTTTAAGAATAGGGGTTTCCTTCTACCAAAAACCACCCTGTGCCAACTTGTAAGGATTAATTTCTTATAAATTATAGCTTACAATTTATAAGCTTATAAACTATTATAATTATTATAAATTAAGGACAAATTTTTTTGTTGTTGTCTCTCCACTGCCCCCATGAGCAGTAAATCTTCAGGACCATTTGATAAGAATCTTATTTCCTTTGTCAAGTATCAGCTGACCATTTACATGGAGGTTCACTTCTAACCATGCTGTGTGGCTTCATTGATCTGTAAGTCCAACCTTAGACAAACACCAAGCTATTTTAATTACCGCAGGTTTGTAAGTATTGTGGGTCTTACAACATTTTTTCCCCCAAAATTGTTTTAGCTGTTCTAGGCACTTTATGTTACCATATAAATTTTAGAGTCAGTTTTCCAAATTCTACAAAAAGATACCACTGAGCTTTTGGTATGGATTATATCAAATCTAAAGATCAATTCAGGGAGAATTGATTTTTTTAAGATACTATCTTTCAATCTATAAATAATTTCTCTCTCCATTTAATTTTTCTCAGCAATATTTCAGTGTACAATTCCTGAATGTATTTTAAGTATATCCTATAGCACTTCATGTCATTTGATACTATCATAGTTTTGTTTTTTTTGTTTGTTTGTTTGTTTTTAAAGATTTTATTTATTTATTTGACAGAGAGAGATCACAAGTAGGCAGAGAGGCAGGCAGAGAGAGAGAGGAGGAAGCAGGCTCCCTGCTGAGCAGAGAGCCCGATGCGGGACTCGATCCCAGGACCCTGAGATCATGACCTGAGCCGAAGGCAGCGGCTTAACCCACTGAGCCACCCAGGCGCCCAATACTATCATAGTTTTTAATGTCCAATTTTTTGCTGACCATACACAGAAATATAACTGAGATTTCCTTATGCTTACATCCTACAGACTCTGTAGTTTCACTAGCAAATCTTATATTCTGTAGGATTTTATATGTGAGATCATGTCATTTGTAAATGAAGACCTCACTTCTTTTCCAATGTCAATCTGTTTTTCTTTGTTTTACCTCTATGATAGTAGCTGGGAGCTTTTGGTACAATGTCAAATAGAAGTGGTAATATGAGAAATCTTTGCCTTGTTCTTACAGGGAGGGCATCTGGCTTGTCACTGTTAAGTAGAACACAAACTTAGGTTTTTTCCAAGAAATCCCTTATCTTGCTGCAGATTTACTTCCTATGTTATGTTAGCTTGTTGAGAATTTTATCAAGAAGGAGGATTAACTTTTTTTAAGTTTTTATTTTAGTCACCTAGTACCCACCACAGTTCATATACTCCTTAATCCCTATCACTTATTTTCCCCATTCCCCCCACCCGTCTTCCCTCTGGTAACCATCCGTTTGTTCTCTATAGTTAAGAGTGTTTCTTGGCTTTCATCTCCACCACCCCCCCATCCTGGCCTTTGCTTGTTTAATTCCACATAGGAATGAAATCATATGGTATTGGTCTTTCTCTGACTTATTCCATTTGTATTATGTTCTCTAGCTCCATCCACATTGTTGCAAATGCCAAGGTTTTCTCTTTTATGGCTGAATAATATTCCATATATAGTATGCATGTGTGTAGATACAGACCTACACCATATCCAGAGAAAAGTTAGAATTTTGACCAACATCTATCTACTGAGAGGATTTTTTTTCTTCCTTAACCATCTACTATGTGACAATGATTTTCAAATGTAAGCCAAAGTTTCATTCCTGGGATAAATCCCATCTGCTGTGATCTTTATGGAGCTACATTTGATTTTTTTAAAACATTCTTAAAGATTTTCATGTCTATGTGCTTCAGAGGAACTGGTTTGTTTTCTACCTTTCCTGTATGGTCTTATGTGTTGTGTACATAACAGGGTAATGCTGGCCTCCTAAAAGGAGTCAGAACAAACAAATCTCTTTGTTTATAATAGATGTTAATGGCTTTCACCATAGAACTTACCTAGTTATTAGTTCGCTCGTTGAGAAGGATTGCAATAATAAATGCCACTAAATAACAACACTGCATCCTACAGTGCAAGATAGTAGTTTAATGGCTTCTTTGAAGTTTTTCCATTTTCTTAATTGGAAAATATTTGTACATAATACTCCTACTTAGACAGAGGGAGAAGCAGACTTGATACAATGTCAGGTATTTTAGGCTCTGTGCACTATACATTGTCATAACTTATCAACTCTTATTGCAGTACCAAAACAGTGAGGGACAACATGAAAATGGGGACAGCTGTGCTCCAGTTATATCTAGAGAACAGACAACAGGCTGGATTAAGCACAGAAGAAATAGTCTGCTGAACTTTAAATATCCATACCATCTCTAGTGATAGGTTTTAATCTGGATATTGGCAATGGTGTCCATTAATCTTTAGAAAACCTTTTTGGTTTCACTAGTTTATTTTTGTGGGTGGTTTCTTTTGCTTTTGTTGTTTCTTCTTTTCTGTTCATCTAGTGTTCAGTTTGCACTTCATGCTTTAGTTTATTATGGTTTTAGTTTAAATCATTTACTTGCAATCTTCTAATATAAGCATCAAATGCTATAAACATCCCTGTAAGCACAGATTTACCTGCATCTCAGAAGTGGATATGTGGATTTTTTTTAACTTCAAAACATTTTAAAAGGCTCTTTTAAATTTCTTTTATGACCAGTGAATCCTTTTTAAGTGTACTATGTTGTGATCCACTGTTTGGGGATTAAGTATCCTATTACTGATTTTTAGTTTAATTCCAAATTGGTCAGGGACATACTCTTTCCTTCAAGTCTTTAAAATTGAGACTTATCATTTGCCCCAGAATATAACCCATCTTGCTATTCTGGGCATTTCAGAGTACTGTTTTCTGCTGTTTGACAGATGAGACCATGATATGTAAGTGTAGTTGCTTGATGGGGTTCTTCATATCAGTGTCATCATCTAACTAAGCAAAGTACTAAATTTCTAACTTCTGAGTTTAATTCTCCTTTATGCTTCTATAAGATTTTCTGCCAATTTTCAAGCTTATTTAGTGCATGTACAGTTAGTATTTTTCTATCTTCTTGGTAGCATACTACTTTACAAAGTGTACCTCCTTAGTCTTCTATCAGTTCTCAATCTGATGTCTAATCTATCATGCAAATTACTTTGTAACTTGTGTTTTAGTATATAAATTTTTTATTTAAATTAGCCAAGTCTTTATTTATGAAGTGGGCATGTGGGTGGCAAGATGAAATTAGTTTTTTTCTTTTTTAGTTTATTGGATACTATTTTAATTAAAATATAAGGCCACTTAAATTTAATATAATCAATACAGGTGTCTTTAAAACTATCAACTTGCTGTTTCCTATTTGTTACCAGTTATTTTTTTTAATTTTTAATTTTTTATAAACATATATTTTTATCTCCAGGGATACAGGTCTGTGAATCGCCAGGTTTACACACTTCACAGCACTCACCATAGCACATACCCTCCCCAATGTCCATAACCCCACCCCTCTTCTCCCAAGCCCCCTCCCCCCAGCAACCCTCAGTTTGTGTTGTAAGGTTAAGAGTCACTTATGGTTTATCTCCCTCCCAATCCCATCTTGTTTCATTTATTCTTCTCCAACCCACTTAAGCCCCCATGTTGCATCACCACTTCCTCATATCAGGGAGATCATATGATAGTTGTCTTTCTCCACTTGACTTATTTCGCTAAGCACGATACGCTTTAGTTCCATCCATGTTGTTGCAAATGGCAAGATTTCATTTCTTTTGATGGCTGCATAGTATTCCATTGTGTATATACACAACATCTTCTTTATCCATTCATCTGTTGATGGACATCTAGGTTCTTTCCATAGTTTGGCTATTGTGGACATTGCTGCTATAAACATTCAGGAGCATGTGCCCCTTTGGATCACTACGTTTGTATCTTTAGGGTAAATACCCAGTAGTGCAATTGCTGGGTCATAGGGCAGTTCTATTTTCAACATTTTGAGGAACCTCCATGCTGTTTTCCAGAGTGGTTGCACCAGCTTGCATTCCCACCACAACATCCGCAAATCAGTCAATGTGATACAACACATCAATAAAAGAAAGAACAAGAACCATATGATACTCTCAATAGATGCTGAAAAAGCATTTGACAAAGTACAGCAGCCCTTCCTGATCAAAACTCTTCAAAGTGTAGGGATAGAGGGCACATACCTCAATATCATCAAAGCCATCTATGAAAAACCCACCGCAAATATCATTCTCAATGGAGAAAAACTGAAAGCTTTTCCGCTAAGGTCAGGAACACGGCAGGGATGTCCATTATCACCACTGCTATTCAACATAGTACTAGAAGTCCTAGCCTCAGCAATCAGACAACAAAAGGAAATTAAAGGCATCCAAATCAGCAAAGAAGAACTCAAATTATCACTCTCCGCAGATGATAGGATACTCTATGTGGAAAACCCAAAAGACTCCACTCCAAAACTGCTAGAACTTGTACAGGAATTCAGTAAAGTGTCAGGATATAAGATCAATGCACAGAAATCAGTTGCATTTCTCTACACCAACAACAAGACAGAAGAAAGAGAAATTAAGGAGTCAATCCCATTTACAATTGTACCCCAAACCACAAGATACCTAGGAATAAACCTAACCAAAGAGGCTAAGAATCTATACTCAGAAAACTATAAAGTACTCATGGAAGAAATTGAGGAAGACACAAAGAAATGGAAAAATGTTCCATGCTCCTGGATTGGAAGAATAAATATTGTGAAAATGTCTATGCTATCTAAAGAAATCTACACATTTAATGCAATTCCTATCAAAGTACCATCCATCTTTTTCAAAGAAATGGAACAAATAATTTTAAAATTTATATGGAACCAGAAAAGACCTCGAATAGCCAAAGGGATATTGAAAAACAAAGCCAAAGTTGGTGGCATCACAATCCTGGACTTCAAGTTCTATTACAAAGCTGTCATCATCAAGACAGCATGGTACTGGCACAAAAACAGACACATAGATCAATGGAACAGAATAGACAGCCCAGAAATAGACCCTCAACTCTATGGTCAACTAATCTTTGACAAAGCAGGAAAGAATGTCCAATGGAAAAAAGACAGCCTCTTTAATAAATGGTGTTGGGAAAATTGGACAGCCACGTGCAGAAAAATGAAATTGGACCATTTCCTTACACCACACACAAAAATAGACTCAAAATGGATGAAGGACCTCAATGTGAGAAAGGAATCCATCAAAACCTTGAGGAGAACACAGGCAGCAACCTCTTCGACCTCAGCCGCAGCAACATCTTCCTAGGAACATCGCCAAAGGCAAGGGAAGCAAGGGCAAAAATGAACTACTGGGATTTCATCAAGATCAAAAGCTTTTGCACAGCAAAGGAAACAGTTAACAAAACCAAAAGACAACTGACAGAATGGGAGAAGATATTTGCAAACGACATATCAGATAAAGGACTAGTGTCCAAAGTCTATAAAGAACTTAACAAACTCAACACCCAAAGAACAAATCATCCAATCAAGAAATGGGCAGAGGACATGAACAGACGTTTCTGCAAAGAAGACATCCAGATGGTCAACAGACACATGAAAAAGTGCTCCATATCACTCAGCATCAGGATCAAAACCACAATGACATATCACCTCACCCCAGTCAGAATGGCTAAAATCAACAAGTCAGGTAATGACAGATGCTGGCGAGGATGCGGAGAAAGGGGAACATCTTGATTTTTAAAATAGGCAGAGAACTTGCAGAGGGCTCAACAAAGGTATAGAAGTGGCTAGTAAGTACATGAAAAGATATTCAACATCACAATTAGGGAAATGGAAACCAAAAGCATGTTGACATCAACTTGCACCTACTACGATGGCTGCTTGGGGTAAAGCAGTGGGGGTGGGAACCCAAAACAAAATATTGGCAAGTACATGGAAAAATTGGAACATAAAATGGTATGGCCATGGAGGAAGATCTGGCAGTACCTCAAAGAACAGAATTAACGTATGACCCAGTGATTCAACTTCTGAGAAGAACAGAACCAAAAGAACAGAAAGCAGAAATTGAACAAATGTTATATATCCATGTTCATAGCAACATTATAGTGTACAAAAAGTGGACGCAAACAAAGTATCCAATGACAGGTTAACAGATTTTTTAAATGCAGCATGCATATATATATATATATATATATATATATATATGTGTGTGTGTGTGTGTGTATATAGATATATATAGATATATATATAACTATGGAATGTTATTCATCATCAAAAAAGGAAATTCTGACATAGGCTACCACATAGTCAAAATGTGAAGACATTATGCTAAGTAAAATAGGCCAGTATCAGAAGAACAATTTTTTATAGGATTCCACTTAGGAGGTACTTAACTTCAAAGAGATAGAACGCCCAACAGTAGTTGCTAGGGGCTGGGGTGTCAAGGATAAACAAAGCTTGACATTAGTTAATGTGCTATGAAGAGTGTAAGTCTCCTCATGCCACATTAACTGATGTCAGGCTTTGAGATTTTATAAAGAGCAGAGTTCCATTCCAGTTTGTGCAGAGGTGATGTGGGGGTTGTAGAGGGTGGGGCAGAGGTGCAGTACAGAGGATTTAGGAGAGTGAAAAAAGTAACCAAGTACAAAGGGTCAGTCCTTATCAATGGGATTAGGCCAACTCTGTTACCTGAACATTAGGGTTCCATCATCCCACAGAGGTTGGGAGACAGAGACCTTACCCTTCAGGATTACATTTCAAAGAAATGGCACTCAGGTCTTCAAGACAGAGTCCGAGTCACAAAAGATACATAGTAAAAATTACAAGCCTTCTTCAGTGAAAGCACTAAGAAAAGAAAGTCAGGAAAAATCATGTGTTGGCTAGATCAAGTCTTAAGATTTCCTGGCAATACTGAGCAATAGGAGACATTTTGGTGGGGACACAGAGTGGGACCACAGGTAGGATCATCCTTGGGACACAGCATGATGCTTCCAGAAGCCATGGTCGTTAGGTCAGATCTCCTGATTCAGGGGTTTGGAGGGAGTTCTACAGTTTTCAGTGGGGGAGGAAATGAGGTATTGAAGTTTAATGGGTTTGGAAGATGAGCTTTTGTGGATCAGTGGTAGGGATGATTGCACAGTGCAGAGGAATTTAAAGACACAACTATAGCCTTGAAAAGGGTTATAATGTTTTAGGTTTGTGTATATTTTACACAACTTTAAGAAAATTTTAAAGTTAAAACGTCCTTTATGTTTACTCACTTATTTTTTATGCTATTCTGTTTTATAGATCCTGAGGATCACTTTGGGATTTTTTAAATTTTTCTCCTAAAGATATTAGTATTTCTGATAGTTCTTATCTGCTGGCAGCGAATTCTCCACCCCAGCTCGCCCCCCTCACCTCTGAAACAATCATCATTTCATTTTATTTGAGCCATAGGCTTCCCTGGTACAGAATTCTAGATTGGCATTTTTTCCAGTAAGCTAAAAATGAAATTGCATTATCCTTTCCCTACATATTTTCTGACAAGAAATGGCTATCATTCTCATGTTTGTTCCTCTGTATGTATGTAATACCCCCTTGTTTGGCTGCTGTAAAGAACTTATCACAATCTGTATCTTGGAGGGGTTCTCTTTATGTTTTATTTAACTCGGTAAGGATTCAATTTTGGGCTCTGGATTTATAGTTATCCTCATATTTGACAGATCCTCAGCCATTAATAATAGAAATATTTTCTGTCTCTTTCTGAAACTAATTTCTCATTATTTGAGGACCACTCCAATTGTTAGGTGAAAAATTAGAGTATCTTATAAAAAGTAGCGGAAAGAGAGGTGATAAAAAGTAACTTCATGTAAGAGTCTAGATTCCAAAAGGAAATTCTGTCCTGGAGTTAAATATTTGGGGTATTCAATTTCATACTTAATACTATATAGTACGTTCACAAAGGGTCAGATCACCTGGAGTAAGTACAGAAGAAAGCCAAGATGACCATGAGGAAAGTTTCTCAATTCAAAATGGAGTTGAACAGGAAGTGAAACAGGAAAGAAAAATGGAGGTTTTTGCAAAAGAGAAAAATACGGCATCTTGCAAAACAAGTAATATAATAACTTCAAAAAGGAGGCAGTAATTCACTGTTAATTTCTAGTGAAAAGTCTATAGACTCAAGGATCTAACACTACCTGTGTACTTGACACAATGAAGGTCATGGACATCGGCAGAATGGTTTTAACAGAGACAGGAATAAGGTCTTTTAGCAGGAACCCAAGGGGAAAAAAAAAAAGGCCAAACACTGTAACTACACTACACACAATTAATTCAGCAAATTTGTTACCAAGGAAAGTAGAGAGCTTTACAATATTTAATAGAAATGTAGGCAGCTGATGTTAGTACATATTTGTAGCCATTCATAGCTTATCCTGTTATATTTTTCTAATTATGATATATAATTATGATATAATTCAACTGCATCTTGTTCTCTTGAATTCAAAAGTTTGTACTTTGCTCAATTTATATTCATAGAAATAGATTTAACACATTTTTTAACTAAAAAGTATGCTGATTTAGGACTGTATGATATAGCTACTCTTCCATAATTACTCAATTTTTCTTGTTATTATAAATGCTGATAGAATAAATATCCAAGTGTCCTTTTATTAACAAGTTAAAGATATTACATTAGAATTGAAGTAGCTGAATCTTGTTATATATTTTATTAGATAACACCCATTTTATCCTGCTAAGCTTCAGCAATAATTTTCACCTCCACTGGTCTATTTTCCCCTTGTCCTCACCACTGCTATTATTATCAGACCTGGATTTTTGCCAAAAAACTGCATTTCACTGTTCTTTGTCTTGACCTTTTCTTCAAATTTCAGTTACTAAATATGTGGTTGAGGACCATTCCATACCTTCTGACCATTTTTACTCTAAGCTAACCCCTATTCAGATACTTTATCTACCTTTGAAGGATTCCCAGCTTTTTATTTCTTACTGACTGGTGACAATTTTATGTTCACATATAATTCTGCCTCCCAAAGCCATGTATATATTTTCTCCTAGAAAGTAACCACATTCAGATGACTTTTTCCTTATGCAATCTACCTTGGGATAGGCAGCAGACTCCTCTGATATGTTCCCCCTCTTTGACTGGAATTGGAAGTACCACAGCAGGGAGCCCCAAGTCTTGGTCAACTTAGCTTGGCATCATCTGCCACTCAGAGCACTGTCCTGTGCCTTCCACTTTGTCTTAGATGCCCAACTCAGTGCGCTGGATCACAGAGATGAAGGGAATGGCTCGAGGATCAAACAGCCAGACTGTTGCCTCTGCAGCAGTTGAATTAATCTCCCTTTCAGGTACTGTTAGGCTCTCATGCTTCTAGGATCTACCACCTCCTGACATAGATCTCCCTTGATGAGTCCACCATCATCAGCAATTTCTCCCCTGCAAGCTCTCAACACCCACAGCATGCTACCTTTTCAGTCTTGAGCAGCCTCTTCTCTGCTTTCAGTCTCTGAATAATTCCGCAGTTTCTGCTCCCCTGAGATTCCTCCTCCCTCCATCCCCACCACAACTACTTGTGTTCTCATGATTACTTAGCTCATTTATATGGAGAACAACTCTCAAGTTTACAGTTGGTCTGCCCTAGCTCTCACCTTTTCAGAGCATCCTGGCAAGTAGAAACAGCCTCAGCAGGTTGACTCTAAGGGAACTTTGGCTTCAGAAATCAAGGAATCACACACACCCTTTATTTGCTTTCTAAGCAAGGAGACTGATCCATGACAAAAATCAAACAAAACACTCCAAACCTATTTCCTTAGATCACAACCAACTTTTGGGTTAGTAAATCCTAAGCCGTACCCTGTAGGACAGATAAAATGACTGGTAATTCATTAATTCCTTACATTTAAAAAATAATGATACTTATGTTGGATTCCGGAATTGGCACTTTACAATAAATAAGGCCGTAAAATTTAAAAGGAAAAAGTACTTTCAATTAGTGTAGGGTAACTTTTATTATCTACACATCTGTACAACGTGTTTTTCTTTCTTTTCCTTCTCGGCTAATGGAGTTAGGATACTTTCTAAACAGCAGACATTGGTACAAGTTAGAAACGACTGTAAATAAGAGCCAACAAAAGATACGAAATCAGCCTCCAGATAAAGCTTTCTCTAAGTAGGAGCTACCAACCATACAGTTTCCTACCTACCCACTAGATGGATCTGGTTGTTAAAGTATTTGGCAACTGGGGGCATGGGGGTGGGGTGGGGTGTGGATAAAAATCTGTGGAAGAAGTCTTGGCCATTTTGAGAACATGTAGTTATTATAAAATCACTGAGGCAGCTATTCTGGGGGCAAGGCTTAGGCTGTATCATTGCCCCTCTTTCATGGGCTGAAAAAAAAAAAAAAAATCACATCTCCCGAGGTCAGCCAGCCCAAAATGTTTTAAGTTAAGAAGGCATAGCCAAGGCTAAAGATGGATCCCAGCAGTTTCACAGACCTCAGTAAGAAACTCAGGCTGATGGAACCATCAGGACTATTACAACCACGTGGGGTAGGGGGAGGGGACGCTTTGACACAATCAGGCCAAATCCCCAACTTGTCCGTTTCTGGTGGTTCCCAGGGATCAGATTTTAAAAGCTCCCCAGGTGATTTCTCTCAACCAGCGGGCCAGGTGGAGACACTGCCCCACATGAAGACTGAATATTTTAAAAGCTCGTGACCCCATCCACTAAGCACACAGAGCTATGTATTTGATTTTACCTGATTCCTCCTATCCTTCCAGGGCAGTTTAACACCAGCAAATGATCTTCAGGAAAAAGTTACCAAAGTCAGAGAACCTTGAAACAAGTACATTCAAGAATTTCCATCTACATCTACTTGAAAACAAAGGCATGTTTAAAATGATTACTTCCCCCAGACACCCTTAAGTTTAGAATTACAAAAGACTTAAAAATAGGTTTCTCAAATACAGCATTTCTCTCTGTAAATCATCTATTATTATAACCATTACAAAAGCACTTTTTCTAATTGAATACTTTTATTATTACCGAAGTGATACAACCTGCATGGTCCTCCATTTCAAAATCATTAGCCTGAGAACTTTCAGCTCTCAGGTACTTTGCAAGGCAGCAAAAAAATCTGTACACTACAATACATTGAACACTTCTTCCTAGAAGGTAGTTGTTACTGTAATTAACTTGCACTTCCCAGAATGAGGTAGAATGTGTTAATTTTAAGCTTCGCTTTTCTAAACATAAACCATCCCGCCCTTTCCCCTTAAGTTTTAAACTCCTAAGTGGCCTAGAAGGATAAATGTGCTTTTAAGATTGTAGAGAAAAAAAAAAAAACAAAAAACAAAACACA
The DNA here is from genome assembly GCF_020171115.1 of Neogale vison. Taxonomy (NCBI): domain Eukaryota; kingdom Metazoa; phylum Chordata; class Mammalia; order Carnivora; family Mustelidae; genus Neogale; species Neogale vison. Next base: position 203,552,775 of record NC_058101.1, read on the forward strand.
AAAACTTACTCCATTCCTTTTCATTTCTAGGTGCACTTAAGACACAAACTTTGTTTTTCCTGTTAGCAATGATGAGTTCTCCCTGGGTCCTTCCTTGCTTAGATCACCTGGACCCTTGTAACCAACAGTATGTATTTTTTATAAAATGAGCGTCTGAAAGCACTTTGGTGGCTGGTTGATAAAGAGGCGCCCTTCCCTCCCTCCGAAGCAATGGGACAGGACAGTGGGGGGGGGGTTGCAATATGGTCCCTGAATCTCAAAGAAACCTACAAATAAGGGGCCACAGTCAAGAGCAGCCTCGGGAAGACCGGACCAGAAATGTAGTCTTAGGGTCAAGGTGACGCAAGGGACTTACGCAGGGAATTCGTGGATCTTCACCGAAGTCATCCAACATACCCACAGCGGATTCCTATGACCCTGCAACAAACTGCCACCACCGCAGCCCCGCAGGACCACAGACGCGCGCGGACTTACGGTCAGACGTCTGTCCCGACGAGGGGCAGGTCCGCACCCCCGGAGCCCGCAGGGAAGCTTCCTTCCTCTCCTCTCTCCGCGTCTCCGGGCGTCTGGGCGTCTGGGCTCGGGACTCGGGACTCGGGACTCGGGACTCGGGACTCGGGACTCGGATTTCAACCCCGCGAAACCCGCGATGCCGCGCCCCAGCCCCGCCCGGCCCGCGCCGCGCGCCCTTTTCTAAGGCCCTGATCTGCCCCGAGCGCACCTGGGCCGCCCGCGCCGCGCTCCGCAGCTGAAGACCCTGGACGTCGTCGGACCCTGCGAGCCCCCTGCTGGGGGCGGAGGATGCGCCGATCCCGCCGTCGGGCTGGGGCGGTTCGGGGTCACGGTCAGCACCACCTCGAGTGGCCTCAGAAGTCACCCTTGGGGCGGATCTTGGTGCTTGAAGCCGCTCGGGTCGCACGAGGAAGCCCCCCCCCCGTCCGGTGACTCCGACGCCCCCGAGGTGGCCGTGGCGCCGCCGGTTCGGTTCGCAGGTTTTCCCGCGAAACCAAGCGGGAGAGAGCAGTGCCCAGGAGGAACGGAGCGAAGATCGCGCTTTGAAGGCCGCGGCTGGAAACCTGGGCGTGCGGGGACACGTGCCAACCGCGGCGCGAGGCACCGACCGGCGCCCTCGGTCCACGCGCGCAGGAGCTTCTCGGCCGCCGAGGACCACGCGGGACCCGAGTCTGAGCGACGCGGCGGAGTCCCAAAGCCGGCAGGGGCCGGGCCGGGGCGCGACCTTGTCGGGCGGGGGCGCCGGAGCCGCGTTATTCCCGCCGCACCTGCCGCGCGGACCGCGACGCTGCGCGGGGCCCGAGCGGCCCGGACCGAGCCCAGCCGGACCCGGACCCGCGCTCCCGCCGACCCGGCTGCGGCCCGCGGTGCGGGGGTGAATCGGCTCCTCCGCGGGTCTCGTCTCCCTCCCTGACGGCTCCGGGTCTCCGCAAACACGCGCCCTCCTTTCAGGAGATTGGGGGAAAACCATCATCCAGATCCACTTCTCACGCTTGGGAGCGTTTCCTAAAACACGGGGTTTTCCAGAAAACCGCGTCCCCTTGTCTCCCATCCCCATGACGTTGACCTTCCGGTATCTCTGTGTCCCCTCCTCCGCCAAACTGCTTTTGCCGCCCTGGGTGAACCTGACGGCTCTTTCTGTTGTTTCCTTTATTGTCTATTTTAACACACTTTGTTGAAATATAATCTATATAAAGGGCATCCATATGAAAGACCGCATTTTAGTAATCTTGATACATGTCCGCACCCATGACAGCACCACCCAAGTCAGAATATTTCCATCACTTTAAAAATTCCTTCCTGTACTTTCCCATCCCAACCTCCTCAGGCCCCGGGCCTAGGCAACACTCCTCTGTGTTCTGTCACAGTAGATTATATTGGGCTTTTCTTGAGTTTAAAGTGAATAGAATCATATAGTACATACTCTTTTATGTCTGCCTTCTTTTACCAGTTTAATGCTTTTTGACATTCATGTTGTTGCATTCTTCAGTAATTAATTCATGTGTAAATTGCTGAGCAGTAATCACCCATAGCGTATTTTTAAGAACTTAGAGAACATGATGCAAAGTGTATATTGGACTTCATAGCATCAACTCGGGGGGGGGGTGCTATAAACTTTCAACATTTTACCACAGAACCTGGCAATTTTTTTTGTTTGCATAGAATATTTTGTAATCTACATAATTATTTTATTAAAAATGAATAGGCTCCTAGCTAATAAGTTATAGAATTCTATGTACTAAAAAACTCCTGCCAAACAAAGGTTAGTTTTAACAATTGCTAAGTGTGAGTTTCCTTTGGTATTTTCCATTTGGTACTTTGAAAATAAAATAATAATGGTTTATCCTGTGATGGTCACAGGGCCATTACAGTACACTCTAAATATAATTTAGGGATTACAAAACATGTAAAATTTATTCAAAAGACCACTTATATACATACATATTCAAAGATTTAATCATTTCCTTATACTGGAAATGTCAATTTAATGGGTTAAGATGTGCTTGATATTATTTGTTGATAGTCAGCATATTTCACACCATTTTAAACTCTGCCGTGTGCAAGGCATCAATCCTGAAAACTGCAAATCTTTCCTGTCAACGTTGTGGACAGATACCACCAAGAATCTGTGGCTTTAGGAAGATAGAAGGGGTTATTCTCCAGTGGCAACTGCAAACAGGTGCATGGGTGTCAGGAACTTACGGAGTTGGGATTATTCTATGGATTTCTGATGCCGTCCTGAGACTCCACTCCTGTAGTATAATCATGGTGAAGACCCCTCGCAGTGGCTTCCCTACAATCCCTGAGCATCCTTACTTCCTGCATTAAAAGTGTTCCTGTCAGTAGAAAGCAGCAAAGTCATGGCACCCTAACATCCACAAACATCCTAACATCTCAAGAGTAAAAAGAGACCCTGCAAGAGTTGAGCTTTCCTCTAACTCATCAGGTCATAATGGAAGGTCGTAACATAACTAAGACAACTGAATATCAGAATGAGAAGTCCCTAGAAGAAAAGGCAGTGAAAGAAATTCTCCCTTTGGTAGAGCAGCAGGACAAGAAGAGGTGGTGTATAGAAGTGGGTAAGAAGAAGTCAGAATCCCAGCCTCAACCTCAAACCGTAGAACTTTTGATTATGAGTTAAAGGCTCCTTGTAGAACCAACTGAATGTCAAAACCATACTTCTCAGTGAATTCCAGATAAAAAGCAACAAAGACTTGAAAAAAACTGACGCTTTCTATCATATCTCTACTTAATTTTCCTGTTAGCCTCTGTTGTAGGAAAATGGATCTCAAAGAAGGACAGTGTAATGTCATTATGTGACCAAGTGAGGATTCTCATTGCACCAATGTCCTATCTGCAGGTGCAAACCAGCACAACTTCTGGTACCCGAGATAAAGCTATTGATTTGAAAAATGTGTTATTGTTTACATGAAGGAAGAAAGATGTCGTTTTCTTTCACTTGGTAGAAGTTCTCCATCTCACCTCAATGTTATGCCATCCTTATCACTGTCACAGACTAATCTTGACCATCCTGGTATCAGTTTGTACACAACACTATTTTGTGCTATTGGTCACAGACTGATTAGATCTGTTGATCAGGAAATAATGATTATCTTCATCTGTTTAGCAAAATGTTAAATGCTCTTATCACAAAGGAAAAATCAAATGAAAATCAAAGGCCAACCAACTTAGAGAAGGTTCTATGAATCTTGTTGTCCTCAGTACGTTGAAACCGTCTCTCCAAAGACAGAAACAAATGACAAAAGAAAGTTGTTTTGCAATTTTCAATATAAGGAGCCACAGCTCTGCACTGTGAAAATTATGTAACACAATACAGTAGACTAATTTGATCCATTTACCAAATAAACTATAAAGCTGCCAATTTCTGTGGTCCAAGAACAAGAGTAAGTTGAGACAATGCAAACTACTAAGCCACTTAAGCTCTTTGAAACAGATCGGTGAAGCTCCAAGTGTCTGTGACAGGTATGGATGTCATGTAGACCCTCTGGCCAGACCTGGTAAGACAAATATTGAAGTCTGGGCAAAGCATGCTCTGTCCTACCAATAAATATTCTCCTCTGACAACAGCCTCAGGGGTTAATGGTGAGCATTGGTAGATGCAGAATGCTTGACCTTGAGTCACTCATTGTCCCTGTGGTCTGACCTGTCTATCAGAATAGAGACATGAGCTGATCTGTAAAGGTGTAAGGTTAAGTATTCCATTACCAAGTATGAGGTTTATATAAAATATCAGGCCCAAACTATTTCTGAAGTCAAGCACACTCATAAGCAATGGTTCATATTCCCAAAGCATATAATATTCTATGACTACCTCTACCTCAACCCAACCTGATGAATTTATATGGAATTGTCTATGACTAGTAAAATGAGAAATTAAATATTTGGGGCTTTATTTATTATCATTTTATATCACATGCCAATTTAATCTAAAACTACCCTGATTGTTCCCACAGTCCCTCAAAAGGATATCCCTGAAGGACACTGAGTAAGGAAATACTCCCAGTGGAGAGATTCAATCAATCTGTATGTCTACTTTGCCAATAAGAAAAAGAACTAAAATTTTGGAGCTACACTGATATGTTGGCTAATGGCTTAGCTGATGGTCACACACTTGGCAGGAGTGACAATGGAGGAATGAGCACAAGATCCATGGCCAATGCCCAGTAAAGGAACTGAGTCTAAAGACTTTAATGGCCATCACATTGATCATCAAAGTGCATCTTCCACAGAACGAGGTCTCAGTGATCAGATAGACAATAATGACCCATTCAATGGAAATTAGTCTGCCTCCTTTCCTAGCTGGCCTGGTTTTCACTAAAGGTCCAGGGAGGCAGGGATAAAATGATTGCACAGTGTTTGTCTTACTGGGGATGATCTGACCAACACTACCGCTGCATATCCGATATGTCAACCACAGAGAATACTGTTGACTCCTTGATATGGCATCATTCTCTGGAGGGGAAGAACAGCCAAATGGTGGCAAATTAAGATTGATTACATTGGAATCCTTCCACCATGGCAGAAGCAGTAATCTATCCACAGTAAAATAGACACTTACTCTTAATTTGTAACTGCATTCTCTACCTGTATTAATTCTGCCAACAGCACCGTCCATATATTTATTAAATACCTTATTCATCATCATGAAATCTCACTCAGTATTGCCTATGATCAGGGAATTCACGTTTTATTTCTTGTGCTGAGAACTTTTAAGAATTTTTATAATAAAATAATTGTGGAAATGGCCTTAAGCCCAAGAGATTCATAGTTCTCACAGTTTCTCCTGTTGGAAAAATTAATTAATTAACTAATTAATTCCCTAAATAAGACAGTGGAATGGCAGATTCCTTTTTAGATTATAGTGGTAGTGAATAGAGTAACTGAAAGAAATATTTATTCAAAACAAATAAAATGATGACTACAGTAATTATTTTTTTAAATATTTTATTTGACAGAGAAGGAGAGAGAAAGAGAGAGCATAAGCAGGGGGAGCAGCAGAAGGAAAGGGAGAGGCAGGCTCTCTGCTCAGCAGGGGTCCTGGGATCAGGGCCTGAGCAGAAGGCAGAGGCTTAAGTGACTGAGCCACCCAGGCACCCCAATGAACACAGTAATTAAAGTAGAAGTAGGTTCCTAGAAGAATCAAATAGGTAATTAAATGGTAAAAAAACTACAAGGCTAAGATGCGGCATGCTTCGGAGAACAGTGAGATAACCCAAGAATTAGGGACCCTTCTGGGTAGTATTACAACCAGACAAACAGCTGAGAATCTGAGCAGGAAACTTTCACACTTGTGGAACTAGAAGGACAGGAGTTGGAACACAGGACATCTAACTCTGCAGCACTGTAAATGACCTGTATTTAAAATTGAGATGTTAAAGTGCTGTATTTGAAGAGTAGATATAAATGAGAGTAAACAAGCCCTTATGTAGACCATGGCACCTCTTTGAATTAGAGCAGTTGTCCAAAAAATAAATAAATAAATAATAAATAAATAAAATTTTCATGCCCTGAAATTAGATTAAGTTAATCATATATTTCTAATATCCTGAGGCACCTGAAAGTGGTTAAAAGTCTTTCTCTGGAAGAATATTACATCATCCAACACCCTGACAATTATTTCTGAAAAGTAATGTTTCAACTAAAATGTTTAGCACACAATCAAAGATACCTAGGGACATAAGAAGACATGACATTTGAACAGAGACCAACAAACACACAATATTAAGCAAAAATAGGTCCTCTAGTACTCCAGACAGAAGAATTGATAGATATGGGTTGTAAAATAAATATGCTTAATATGAGGATAATAGGCCAGTGTAAGCACTTCAGCAATGAATTCAAAGACTTAAAAAAAACCTGATATTCCAGTTTTGAAAAAGAAACATCCAATTTATAACGTAACATATATGATATATATATAACATATAACTACATTTAATACATGTATAATTAATCTGGGATGAAATCAACATAATTGGAAGCACTGTGATTTCTGCACAGTTAAAATATAACTGGCAAAGAGGCAAAAGAACAATTTTATAGTTTATATAGAAAAACATACAAAATCAACTCCATGTGGCTTTGAGACTATGAGTGATTTGAAAATTAATCACAAATCTTATTGTGTTTCAACCCTTAGAGGCACGAGTGTTTCCACTGACTACCAAGCACACAGTTGTATGAGCCACAATTCTCTTAGTAAAGACAGCAGTAGTCAAATCTCAAAACAAACCCCTTCCTTATACTCATTCTTAATCTAATGATGCAAGCCATGTTTTTTAAAGATTACTTTATCCCATATGTTCCAGATAAATGTATTAAGCCGGTATGTTTTTTCTTTGGTTTTGCATTTTGCTGTAATACGGTTAAGAGGCCTCAAACAATGGGAACAATAGATATTATTCACTTGAATTTTCATGTGTAAAAGGGCAGTAATTGAGAACTTCGGCTAATGTTTTATCTCCACGTGTGAACATATAATCTTCAATACATACTTCTGTACCACTTTTAATAGGACCAACATTCGGTCCAAAGTGTACAGGTATTTGCAGATATGACTGATCAGTTATACAGTTATCAGGAGTATTTGTTACTATCCAATGCAAGGACCATTAATAATTTTTAAATGACCTCAGCTTTCTATGTACAGTCCATCACTGTTATAACACTTACACCCTACTTTATCTTGGTAAAATATTTTGAGATCAAGTTGTAAGTAAACAGAATATTTCAAAAGGCTATGCTGTGTAACCAAAGCTACAAGAATGAATCTTTTTGGAAAGAAATATTTGATTCATGAGTACAGCACCTTATAATGTTTTCATAAATTTCCTCAGGTGATTATTTTTATGTAATTTCACCAAATGACATATCTCTCTTTCTTGTAAACATTTCTAGAAGTATCAGAAGTATAAGACAAGCACTCTTACCATGAAGATTTATATTTTAAGGAAAATAATAAAATAAACCACATATATAAACAGATTTACATAATAAGACATGTATAAAGCACATTATATGTATTCCACGTAGGTAGTGAAAATCTTGAGCTAGCTATCTACAAAACCTTTGAGACTATGAATGATTTGAGAACCAACCCCCCCCCAAATAATAATAATTTAGACTTTCTCGAGTTGACTTTTAAGAGCTTGGAGTGCAATTGCTGTACAGTAATCCCTCCCTTGGCCACAGTTTCACTTTCCATGTTTCAAGTACCTGTAACTGACCATAGTCCAAAAGCAAATGATTCTCCTTTTAATAGTACACAGAGTGCCAAGAGGAGTCTAATGCTATTTGCAATGCCTGTGCCATTCATTCCACTTCATGTCATCATGTAGGCATTTTATCATCTCATCCCACCAGAAAAAGAGGGGTGCGTACAAGACGATTAGAAATTTTGGGAGAGAGAGACAGAGACAGAGACCATACTTACATAACATTTATTACAATATATTACTATAATTATTCTATTGTATTATTAGTTATTGTTGTTAAGCTCTTACTGTGCCTGTTTATCATAGTATTACAAAAAAACATACATAGGGTCTGGTACTCTTGGCAATCTCAGGCATCCCCTGGGGGTCTTGAAACATACCTCCCCTGATATGGGAGGGACTTCTTAATTCAACTTCCAAGTTCCTCACAATTCACATGGTCATTCACCACTTCTCTCACTCAAATTGCCATCCTTGGTGCTAAAATGCACTGCAATAAGCTCCAAATACCCAGGTTTTGAGTTTTTCCCTCCTGTCCTTCAAAATACTATTATCTGCCCATTCTCCATGTAAGACAACATCATGTTGATCAAGACGGAGAACAGCCTTCCACACCAAACCCTTACCTTTTCCTATCCCTTCTTTTCCAAAGCTAACCAAAGATTTATTTTTGGCAATTTTCAAATTTCATCTAAATAGAATCATGTATTATATATTTATTTACTCTTGATTTTTTGCTCTGTATTATGTCCATGAAAGTCTCTCTGGAAGCCCGAGGCAGATTATTTGTCTGTCGTTGTTATGTAGCAGACTTCTCAACTCAGGCACCATTCTCATTTTCAACAGAATAATTCTTTCCTATCGGGGACTGTCCTTTGCATAGCAAGATGCTTAGCAGAATTTCTGGCCTCTATTCATAAAATTCCAATGGTAGTCCCCCAGGCTGTGACTACCAAAAATATCTCCAGAAATTTCCAAATGTCCAGTGAGAAACAAAATTACCCCCAGTTGAGAACCATAGCAATACCATACTTTTCTCTAACTGAAATTTGGTTGTTTAGGGTTTTGGTAACAATCTGGACTTATTCAAGAAAATAAGGTGACTCAATTTATCCTGAGAATCATGTGGTTTTATAAAAAAAATAGAGCTTATACAAATTTTGTGAGATCTTGGGAGTCAGTGGTGGCAGAGGAGGAAAGGGAGGACAAGTGAAAGGAAATTGCCACTAAATTACGCACGGTGAAGAAGAAAGTTCAGGAAGCAGATCCTGGAGACCTCAGTCTGAGGCAGCAAGGCAAGCAGTTGTCAAAGGCCCCAGGAAAGCTGCTGCTTCTCCTGAGTGAACGAGATTGCTCCCATCAAATTTCCATGTCTGAATCAGCAAGTGAGTTTTCCAAGCGCTCATGGAAAAGCTCCTGTGAATCATAGAACTATCCACACATCACACTAGAACCAGCTCCTAGGAGATTCTCGTAGAACTCACAGCCTCCACTCCTCTTCCTCCTTCCAATATGAATTAGTCAGGTTGGCAAAATTTAACCCAGAATAACATCAGGAATGGGATTCTGAAAATCTCACTTTAAGCTTCTTTTCTGCATTTCACAGGGAGATCAGAGCATGAGACTCAGTTTAGCAGACAACCCAGCACAGCATGAGCTCTGAAGACTCTTGCACATGCCTCTTGGTGCAAATGTGTGTGCCACAGAGTAACCATCAGAGAACATTCCCATTGGAAGTACGTGACAGTTCCAGACCCCGCCCATTCTTGTGATTGCTTTTTATCACTTTGTGTGTTTAAATTTTTGTTTTCTTTTTAGCTATTCTGGTAGGTGTGTAATGGTACCTTCCTGTGGTTTTAATTTGTACTTGTTTGATGACTAATGATCAACATTTAGCACCTTTTCACATGAATTTTAATCACTGGGATATACCCTAGTACAGTGCTTACTCATGGCCTTTGCCATCATTTTATTAATCTATATTTTGTTTATTTATGGAAATTAAAGTACATAAATATATATATGTACATATATGTCTGTTCACAGATACATACATACATACACATCTGTTTCTGTATCTATATGGAAACACACATGTAGAAATAGATCTAGATAGGTAGATCTGGATATGATATCATCATCAACACATATGCCCCAAATATCTTTGCCTACTCTGAAACTTCTCTATTAATTGTCTGAGTGTTGTACTTTTTTTTTCTTTTTTTTTTTACTTTTGGGATAGTTTTTGTTTTGGGATAGTTGTAGGGTCACATGTAGTTCTGAGATATAATAGAACTATTTTCTATATACTCTTTCTCCAGGTCCCTCCAATGGTAACATTGTGTAAACCTAATATATCAAGACCAGAAAATTGATATTGATACAATCCACCAGTCTTATTTGGATTTTTACCAGCTTTGTGCACAGTCTTTTCTATGTATGTGTATTTTGGTCAAAAAATCTCGTAAGACAACTGAGAATGGAAACACAACATGCCAAAACATATATGATATGCAGCAAAAACAGTTATAAGACAGAAGTTTACAGAATAAACACATATATTATGAAAAAAAAATCTCAAGTAAACACTCTAATAATATACATCGACGGGCCAGGAAAAGAATGATAAACTAAGCCTGAATTTAGCATAAAGTAAGAAATCATTAGAGCAGAAACAAATGAAATAAAGGAAACAACAGAAAAATTAGCAAAACTAAGAGTTAGTTCTTTGAAAAGATAAGCAACTAAAAAACACAGCCAAACTAACCAAGAAAACAAGAGTTAACTGAAATAAGTAAAATTATAAATGAAAGAAGAGCTGTTACAGTAGATGGCACAGAAACACAAAAGAACAGAAGAGACCACTACGAATAATGGTACCCCAACAAATTGGGCAACTCAGAAAATGGATACATTTCTGGAAACATACAACCTACCCAGACTGAATCATGAAGAAACAGAAAATCGTAACAGACCCATAACAAATAAGGAGACTGAGTCAGCAATCAAAAACCTCTCAACAAATAAAAGCCCAGGACCAGACAATTTCACCAGTGAATTCCACCACTCTAAGACACCAAGAAATAAAATTTAAAAAGACATAAATAAATGGAAATATGTCCCCTGACATGGGTTGGAAGAACTAATATTGTAAAAATGCCCATATTCACACACTGTCTACAGATTCAAGGCAGACCTATTGGTTCATAAACCCTCCAGGAGCTTCCAAGGTTTGGTCTGAACCTGGGCCCCAAAATGGGCTGGGAGTGACTGAAGAAAGAGGCAGACAGGTTGGGGTTGGTAGGCTGCAGTTTAAACAAGCAAAGGGAAACTTCTATCTGAGGCCTACCTTGGACAACAGCAAGACAAGTGGGTCCCCACACCTGCCGGCTGAATCTTGAAAGATAGAAGCTTTAACTGTTCTAGTCACATATACCATGCGGGTATTCTCAACACTACATCACTATCTCAAGGCTATGTCCTTGGTGCAGCCTCTGGGAAAAAAGCAAGTGAGAAGCAGGTAACGGGCCTACGAGCACCTGGGACCAATTCACAGGTCAGCAGGCAGTCATGTCATTTTGATGACCTTCCCCAATAAAACCCTCTCAAAATTATTCACAGAAAGAGAAAAAGGTTCAAATGAAAACAAAAACATCCCAAATAGCCAGAACAATCTTGAGAGGGAAGAACGTAATTGGAAGCATCACGCTTCTTAATTTCAGACTAAACTACAAGGCTAGAATAATTTTTTAAAAGTACATTGCTGGCATGAAAACAGTCGCATAACACCAATGCAACAGAATCAAAAGTCTAGAAACAAACTCACACAGGTATAGTCAACCAATATTTGACAAGAAAGCTGAGAATACTCAGTGGAGGAAAAGATGGTCTTTTCAATGAGTACAAAAGAATGAAAATGGAACACTAACACCACTCACAGAAATGATCTTGAAATGGGCAAAGACTTAAATATAAGACCTGAAGTTGTAAAACTCCTAGTAGGCAACAAAGGGAAAATGTTCCTTGACATTGGTTTTAGGAGTAAGTTCCTAGATATGATACCAAAAGGAAAGGCAACAAAATTAAAAGATAAACATTTTTTATGGGACTACATCAAACTAAAAAGCTTCTACACAGCAGGAGACACAGTCAACAAAATGAAAAGGTAATCAATGTAGAAGACAACATTACCAAATTACACACCTGGTAAGTGCTTTTATCCAAAATATACAAGGAACTCAGAATACTCAATAGCAAATAATGAAATAATATTCCAATTTAAAAAGGGACAAAAAACTTGAATAGACGTTTTTCCAAAGAAGACCAAAAAATGTCAACAGGTACTTGAAAAGATGTTCATCAGGGAAATACAGACCCAAACCACATGAGATACTACCTCACACCTGTTAGAATGGCTGTTGTCCAAAATATAAGAAATAATAGGTGTGGGGCGCCTGGGTGGCTCAGTGGCAGTCTTATAGTTCAGGGAAAAGGGAAATGAAGCAGCAGTGATTAAAAAATGGGACGCCCCAAAGGACACTCAGGAATTCTCAGTTATGTTCCCTGAAAGAACGTGCCCAAAGAGCAGGGTCTACACCTTAGGGTAGGAGCTGACTGAAGACAGTCCTAACTTCACAAAGTCCCAAACCTTCCCTTGATTGGACTGGGCTCAGGTCATGATCCCAGGGTCCTGGGATCGAGCCCCGTATCCGGCTCTCTGCTCAATGGGAGCCTGCTTCCTCCTCTCTCTCTCTGCCTGCCTCTCTGCCTACTTGTGTCTGTCAAATAAATAAATAAAATCTTTAAAAAAAATCTTTGAAAAAAACTCTTTAAAAAAAATAATAGGTGCTTGGTAAGGATGTGGAGAAAGGGAACCCTTTTGCATTCTGGGTAGTAAATTGAGACAGCCACTACGGAAAACATTATGGGGTTGCTCAAAAAATTAAAAACAGAACTGACATATCATTCAGCAATCCCATTTCTGAGTAAATATCCAGAGGATATGAACTCCCTACTTCAAAATTATCTCAACACCCCCATGTCTACTGCAGCATCATTCCAACAGCCAAGACATAAACAAACAACCTAAAAGTCCAACCTCAAAGTACATTGACAGATTAGTGGATAAATAAAATGTGATATATATATATGACATATTACATGTACAATTATATGCATGATACATATATAATACATGCTACATGTTATGTATATTATACATATACAATTACATGCATATACAATTATATGTACTATACATAATCATACATATATATCCCTTGTGATTTTATGTAATTATTTATTTAATATGTGATATACATAAAATATTATGAGATACACATTAAATTATGGAAATATATATTAAGTATATATTAAATTATGGAATTATATATTAAAAATAAAATATGGTATATGTCACATTTGTGATATATATAATTTTGTGATATTATGTATGTATATATATATAATATTATAAAGGAACTATATATAAGTATTATTCAGTCATAAAAAGGAAGAAAATCCTGCTATTTGTGACAAGATGGATGGGCCTAGAGGACTTGATACTAGGTGAAATAACTCAGATGAAGAAAGTCAAATACTGCATAATCTCATTTATATACGGAGCCCTTAAAGATACTGAACTCACAGAAACTGTAGACTGGTGTTCAGTGGGGGCATGGGGGGTGATGTAACAGGGGAGGGTGGTCAAAGGGTAAAATTTCCAGTTACAAGATGCATAAGTCCTAGGAAGCTCATGTAAAGCATGGTACCTATAGTTAAAAATTACTGTATTATATACTTGAAAGTTGCTAAGGGAGTAAATCTGCAAAGTTCTCAGAACATACACATGTACACACAAGGAAGCTATGTAAGGGGACACATGTGTTAACTAACTTTATTGTGGTAGTCATTTTACTATATATACTCATATCAAGACATCATGTACATCCAGAAGTTGTTATATATATATATGATATATATATGTCAATTATATTTCAATATACCTGGAGATCATGACTTGAGCTAAAACCAACTGCCTGATGCGTAACCAACTGAGCCACCCAGGCTCTCCTCTTTGTCTTTTCTCAACAGTTTTTATGGTCCATTTAAGTGATTTTCACTATAATTCTTCTGAGGTCTATCTGGCTTCTTGAAATACAGGGTGAAATCTCTGCTAATGTTGGAAAATTCTCAGGCAGTATTATTTCACTTTTGCTTATGTTCTATTCTCTTCTTACTCTGGGACTCAAATGACACATATTTTAGATTTTTTTTTTTTTCGTACACAGCTGGATCTTTTACACTCTTTTCTGAACTTCCCATTCTATATGTTTTTAAAATAGTATGATTTTTTTATAGTTTCCAAAATTTTTTCTTCTGCTGTATTTAAGTCTACCTCCTTAATTCTTATACTCAAATGTTCTACCCTTTCAGTCTAAAATTCTACGTTGATTTTCTTATAGATTCCAGGTCTCTAGTAGTCTCCATCTTTTTTTATTTTTAACATAATAATAGTGATTAAGTCTATTTTTTATAAATAACTTGAATATCTGGGTCACTTGTGAATCTATTTTTATTGTGTTTTTTATGTTGGTTTTTATGCATTTTATAGACATGTCTGGAGATTTGTAATTATAAAAATTGTAGAAGTGCTAGCTAATGACCTACCTCAAGAGAGGACTAATCCTCATGCAGGCATAGAGTGTTTTGGTGGATCACCCAGTCCAGTCAAGGAAAGGTTTGAGACTTCGTGAAGTTAGGACTGTCTTTGGTCAGCTCCTACCCCTAAGGCGTAGACCCTGCTTTTCAGGCACATTCTTTCGGGGAACGTAACTGAGAATCCCTGAGCGTCCTTTAGGGGCGTCCCATTTTTTAATCACTGCTGCTTCATTTTCCTTTGAACTCTAAGACTGCTAAAATATTTGCTCAGTTCTTTGGATCTCAAATCCCAGCCTGATACTTGTTCTCTAGGTGTTACTTCCTGAACACCAACACTAGGAAGCGGTCAAAGCCGCTAGGAGCAAACTTCCCACACACTCCCATTCACTTCTCTACAGTTATGTTTCCATTCCTCCATGAAGAAATTCAATGAGTCTTGAATGGACCAAACACCAATTTCTGTCTCCCCACACAATGAGACCTCTGTAAAGCCCAAGGCTTTACTTTCTGCTCTGACTCCCCATCCGTGGACTTGACCAAACCCTAAGAAAAAATAAAGAGGTGAATGGGCGACTCACAAGTCCTCTCTTGTCTCCAGAAGGTGGATCCCTCCTATTCTGTCTGCCTTGTTTGTTCTCTGATCCTTTCAAAGAGTTGTTTTCTGTACTAAACCAGCCTTTATACTCACTCACGGGTCTATTTTGAAAGGCACTACCTTGTTCGGGTGGACAAAAGAAATCATTGAGACGATGTGAGTCTTCACTTATGAGAAAAATTCAGTAAACACGTTTTGAATAAATATAACATCCCTGAATGCTGAGAAATATCTAGTCTAGTTACTTCTATTTGTAGAATTGCCATTTCTCTCCCTCAATGTTCTTGAATTTTCTCTCATTTCTTCTGCCACTCCATGATGGTGATGGTGGGTTTACCACAACTTATCTTTCGGCAAATAGAAAAGTTGCCATATTAAATTAAGCTGAGTTTTTTAATGATTGTGACACTTCCAGTACAGCACAATAAACTATTCTTCCTGCTGCAGGAACTCGGGATTTCATGGTTAACCAATTCCATAGTTGCTGTAACAAATTTTAACACTTAAAACTAGGGTTTGAAGTGGCGGGGGGGTGGGAGGTTGGGGTACCAGGTGGTGGGTATTATAGAGGGCACGGCTTGCATGGAGCACTGGGTGTGGTGAAAAAATAATGAATAATGTTTTTCTGAAAATAAATAAATTGGAAAAAAAATAACAACAACAACAACAAAAAACTAGCTTATTTTCCTTTAAAAAAAAAAAAACCCAAAAACCCAAACATGCTTTTAAGGAACACAGTATTTGAGCAGTAGTGTGGTCCTTCACTGAAGCTGTATTATGCCTATGTTGAAAATCTACGGGTGAGTAACCCTCAGGATGTCAGTAGAATATTTTAAGTGCTATGAACCAGGTTATTTAAAATCTACTCTCCAAAAAGTACTTGAAGTGCCTATAACTCAGCTAGCTCGAGACATAATCACAGAGTGGAACTTTATATTCCATATGCTAAAGTAGCTCATTGAACAAAAAGGTGCATTAATGTCTACTATGCAGAGAAATCTAATGTTAATTTTTTTGACTCTCAGCCAGTGGAATCTGCTGAGTCTGTTATGGTAAATCTGAGGTTTTCAAAGAATTATCCAGAGAAATCAGCCTGTACGAGAGTTCTTTTTTTTTTTTTTTTTTTTTTTTCCTGGAGGCTTTCTTACCAAAGAAAATGCTTGCTGTGAAGTGGGAGGAGGGGGTAGTGTCAGGGTATAAAAACTTAGAAATAGATTATTCTGCTTAGAATTGCACTGGACTTCATTCCTATTCATTCCTATGAAATAGGAATGTAAGTTTATGGGGATGTGTAAGATAGATCAGCACTTTAAATCGCATCTGTTCAGTTTTACTGCAAGCTGATGTCTTATTAAAATCAAACAACAGCATACTTTAGAGCCAGAAATTATTACGCCAAACCAGGAAAAATATGAAACACACAAAACAAGATATAGTGAATAGAACTACTTATTAAACATGAAAATGATCCTCATCTGGGATTATTGGATGCAGTGTTAGAAGCATTTTATCCTCAGATGTCATTCCTGTAATAAATACTAAATTATTGTTGTGCTTTTCATAGCCATACGTAGACATCCCATCTTAGGGCAGGCATGAAGAGGGGTAATTATGGACTAGGATGTTTTTTATGGAAGAAAGGAAAAATTTAAAAGAGATAAATAAAAGCATTGATTTATGAAGCAGAGTGTGAAAAAATAAAGGGGCAGGTTATATGTGGGGGCTGTGAATGGCGTCAGAGTATCTGCGAAGAGGAAACTGTGTTTTATTATTATTTTCCAAACAGGGAGACAGGATAATCGGTCCAATACTGCCATGGCTTGAATTTCAACAAAGATTTCAACTTCTTTGGGGCAGGAAGAAAAAAACAAAAGTCTATTGTGCTGCTCATTTCATAATGACATGAAATACAGGCAGGACCCAAATTTTGACAATGTACATTTTTATTTATCAAGGCATATAACTTTATGCAACTAACTTTATACAGGAGTAGATTAAATATCTATTACTGTAATTCTGATGAACTCAACAAAGTAAAACTCATTCTGATGAACTCAACAAAGTAAAATTTACTTTTCTGAAACACCTAATTATTAATCATGGGAAGGTGTTGTATTATTTTAATTAAAATAAATGACCTGAGTAATGCATGAATATGTGAATAGTTAATTGCTCAAATGCAATGATATATGAAGTCCTTGGGTCAAAATCTCTGGCCATTCACTTGTACACGGTTTCAACAGCCCTGCACTGTGTGTGTTTCTCTCTTTCTCTTAAAGGAGAACAATCAATTGCACTTGGAACTTCATCTTTGTTAACCTTTCAGTTTAATCTCCTTATTGATAACTTTAAAGCTAGCTCTGAACTCAGAACTAATGGACACTATTAATTCTAGAACTCTGTATTAACTAGTTCTAGTTAATATAGAACTAGAACTCTATACTAACAGAATTTCATGTCAGGAATAACCTTAGAAATGTGCGAACTTTTGCGGTCACACCTGATGGACATAACCCTGTTTTTTTGTTGTTGAAAAGGAGAAACAGAAACTCAGAGGAAGAGCACTTCTTCAAAATATCTCACACCAGGGGTGCCTAGGTGGCTCAGTCATTAAGCATCTGCCTTTGGCTCAGGTCATGACCCCAGGGTGCTGGGATGAGGCCCGCATCCGGCTCCCTGCTCTGCGGGAAGCCTGCTTCTCTCTCACTTCCCCTGCTTGGGTTCCCTCTCTCACTGTGTCTCTCTCGGTCAAATAAACAGATAAAATCTTTAAAAAATACATATCTCCCATCAGTATGTGGAGGACAGCCTACTAAGTATTCATTTAATAACCGATGCTTCCATTCATTATGAGTTATTTACAAAGATTTCACGTTATTATAAACTAGGCTTCTTACATCTCCCTCCAGCCTGTCTTGACCACTTGACAACCAAAATTTTTCCCATATTTTGTCTATGTTCATTTTTATATTTCTAATAGACTTCTAGTGGGAAAACATTGATGTGCTCGATCCAAAGATCCCAATCCCCCAATAGTCTAGATTCCCTCCAAAAGCAATGTATCTCTACAAAATAGGAAAACACAAAATAATACATGTCTTAGTCTCCTCAGGTTGCTATAACAAAATGCCAAAGACTGGGCAGCTTAAACAACATCTATTTCCCACACTTCTGAAAGCCAGAAGGTATAAGATGATGGTTACCAACAAATTCAGTTCTCGGTGACGTCTCACTTGTAGACAACGACCTTCTCTGTGTGCGCTCACAGGACCTGTCCTTGGTGCATGCGGGGAGAGAGATCTCACGGTCTTCTTATAAGAGCACTAATCCCACCATAAGAAGCTCATTCACAAGACCTCCGAAATCCTAATTATCTCCCAGAGGCCCAACCTCCAAATACTATCACATTTGGGGATGGAGCTTTCACATATGAATGTGAAGAGGACACAGACGTTCAGCCTATGACAGCATTTTTCAAAGTTTTGTTAAGCTATGTGAATATCTCCCGTTTTCTTAATATCCATACTTTTTTTTAAACCATGACCGAATATTTACCGCATCCTAGAAACTAAAAAACAAGGACATGAGACAAACCATAAGCGACAAACAAAACTCTTAATCTCAGGGGAAAAAGCTGAGGGTTGCTGGGGGGGTGAGGGGGATAAGGAGAGGATGTCTGGGTGATGGATATTACGGAGGGGATGTGCTATGGTGAGTGCTGTGAATTGTGTAAGTCTGATGAATCACAGACCTGTAACTCTGGAGCAAATAATACGTTATATGTTAACTGAAAAACAAAGGACATGGGAGCTCAAAACTCATGAGTTCATGAGAAATTTATAACTCTGCGTCAGAGAAATGCACATTAACAGATCATCATAGTACTGGCTATATCACTGAAATAAAAATATGTAAAAACATATCTATAACAATAAAAAAAGGAGAAACTAGTTAGTTACGACTGCAAAGACCACAGGAGGTGAAAATTATCTGGATCTGGACACATGCACGATGGGAAGTAAAGCTGAGAAATTTAGAAGGCGATCTGGGCAAAGCAAACTTGTATGTGAACGGGTCATAGCTCTTCGGAAACAGCTCCCTTAGAGCTGCTGACTACTACTGTGAAGGCTTATCAGAAAGCATGTGAGGTTGACGCCCTCATATCCTTTTGGGTTTTGACAAAACAATGGAAAGCAAATGATGGCCCAGACTCCACAGGCCTTGAGCGGCATGCCCATGCTCTTGGACTTTACCTACAAGACAGTGGGAAACCAACTAAGTTTTCTAGACGGAAAATGAGTTAGATGATCAGATTATTAAAACAGTAAAACAATAGCTATTATACAAGAAATGCTTTGGTGTACCTTCTCCATAAATTTCTATAAGATTTATATGCAGTAACTTGTTTCATGTTTGTTGTAATCCTATAAAGTATATGTTAGTATTTTCTTCAACTTAGAGGTGAATAAACTAAATCTTGGAATCACTTGTGTGGACTACAGTACTACCCTTTCTGTTATATAAAATCAAATTTCCAGGGATGCCTGAGTGGCTCAGTTCATTAAGCTTCTGCCTTCAGCTCAGGCCATGATCCCAGGTCCTGGGTTCAAGTCCTACATTGGGTTCCCTGCTCAGTGGGGAGCCTGTTTCTCCCTCTGCCTGCTGCTCCCCCTGCTTGTGTTCTCTCTGACAAACAAATACAATCTTTAAGGAAAATAAAATAAATTAAAATTTCAAAAATAAACTAAAATTTCTGGTTTACAAAATGCAATGTACAAGTAAATGATCAAAATTTTTGGTGATAGCCTCCTCTTCCTTTCACAACCCTCACCCTGGACTTGAGATATGCTTGTTGGAGAGGTGGAGGTTGGGCTCATGGGGGACAGAGGACACCTACGGTAACTTTCTAAACATTTTTCTTGTACTTGAAAAAATAACGAGAAGCAATAAGGGAAAGCTAAATAATACCTTCCATAAAAAATCTATTGCTGCCCTCCACTGCATTTTAATGCTTACTCTAAAAAGTTATTGATATGCTCAATTTCTTCCTTTTAATTTCTCAAGTAACTTCCAGAGAATCTAGGTGAGGTAGATAATAAAAGAGATAATAAGTGATACATGAAAGGTGATGAAATTTAAGGTTAAGAATATTCTTTAAAAACCTTTCTAATAAATATTGACTATTTCAAAGTCAATTACTACTGACTTTGACCAACTATCTTTTCAGTTCCTGACACAGGAAAAAAATGGCAGCATTAACAGAAATTCAAAATAGATTCAAATTTAAAATGAAGTGATATGACACATAGCCATAAAGAATCTGTTCTGTTTTGATGACCTATTTCTTCTTCTTGGTGACCTTGAAACATTATCTTGGTTCTATCCACCTCTGCTCTTTATTTATTATTCCCAAATGCAAAACCAGATCTGGTAGTTTTATACTGATTTTTTTTAAAGATTTTATTTATTTGACAGAGAGAGAGGTCACAGGCAGGCAGAGAGAGAGGAGAAAGCAGGCTCCCCGTTGAGCAGAGAGCCCGATGCAGGGCTCGACCCCAGGACCCTGAAATCATGACCTGAGCTGAAGGCAGAGGCTTAATGCACTGAGCCACCCAGGTGCCCCTTATCCTAATTCTTAAATACATTCTTCTTTCTGGAGATTGGCTTTTTCATTATGAAACTACTTCTCCCTGATCCTTATTTAAAATCCTGATAAAAGTTAATCATTCTGCTCCCCTCCATTTAGCACTTCATAAAAGAGCATAACTTTTCACCAAGGATTGGCACGTTAATCATCCAACTGGATCATAGAACTGATAAAAGCCTGTATTAACAGACTCGCAAGGTATCCAATAATTAAGTTACATGACTTGTAAATAATGTGACTATTAGATGACAGTATATTATTTTACAAATATTTAAAATTAATAATAATAACCCAACAAATCAACAATTTGACAACTATAAAATTATTTACACTAATGTATATTTTATAACAAACAATTATTATTATTATTTTTTAAGATTTTATTTATTTATTTGACAGAGAGAGATCATAAGCAGGCAGAGAGAGAGGAGAAAGCAGGCTCCCTGCTGAGCAGAGAGCCCGATGCGGGGCTCGATCCCAGGACCCTGAGATCATGACCTGAGCCGAAGGCAGCGGCGTAACCACTGAGCCATCCAGGCGCCCCAACAAACAATTATTATTTTAACAGGCAGAAGTTTTATAAAAAATTATAAGGTGAGAATTTAATATAAACCTGAACTTAAAATGTGTCATTCAAAATTAGAAATTCCAGGGGTATACAGTAGTTTCCCTTCCTATTACAGTAATTTGTTTTCCTTCTCAGTTTCCACATGCAATTAGGTTATTTAAGTTAGGACTGCCATGAAACGAGCACCACTAAAGCTAACTGAAATAAATAAATAAGCAAATGAGTAAGTAAATAAATAATCTATTTGTGAAAACTTAGCATTTCTATTACACTAAAATGCCCACCATGCAATTATTGCTTCACTTTGCTATTTTCTCTTTAATCCCTTCTAGTATAATGTCATAACTCAACAAGTAAATCAATAATATTCAGCAAAGGCAAAACCAAGGTATTTAAAGTTTATAAATCAAATCTAAGCAATGCACCATTGAATAGGATATGAATATTGTCTATAATTAATATGCTCCAGTGAAGGGAAACTATTGGGATTTGACTTAATTTCCAGATTTGAAGTGCTACATTTGGAGCAAGTATTTCAACCATAATGCAGAGAGACATCAGCTTATACCTAGTTAGGGTAAGAGTCATATCATTGCATATGGCAATGTCCCACATATCTCACGTCTATTTTTTAAATACCCACAGCTCTTTAGTATGGAAATTTGAATTCCAGATCCTAAGCAATATAAAATGTTTATCATTATCAGATTGATTTTTTTCCCAAGACATCAAAAATATGTATCACCCCGCAAGCGTTTCATGCCAAAATAAAGATACTCCCCCAATTTAAACCATCCTACATGGATAATTCATGTGAGTTTAAAATCAATGTAAGTTACCTAATTAACCAATATGACACATTCATAATTTAAAAGGGAGAATTTTAGAGTTTGGTTTAATGTGCATTTTATATTAAAGCAGTGTTAACACATAATTATGGACTGACATTAGCTTTTTATACTTTGGTGGTAGAGCTTTATTTGGTCATCTTTGGAAGTATTCAAAAATCTGAGCAATAAAATGCAAATAAAGATAAGCTTAAACACAAAAGGATGTTTTAAGTAAAATTGTTGCATAATAATATATATCCATTCACATATAAAAATGTATATGTCTGGATATACATAAATACATATTTTCTAAAGTCAAAGAAAAAGTAGTGAATGTGTACACATCAGATTCTTTTTTTTTTTTCTTAATAATGATTTCCCTGGAAAGAATGGATGTGTATACATATGCATCTGTGTGTACAGAAAGAATTTACTTCAGGAGGGCTTGGGTGGTTCAGTTGATTAAGTATCCGACTCTGATTTCAACTAGGGTTGTGACGCCAGAGTCGTGGGATCAAGTCCCGTGTTGGGCTCCTCATTGGGAAGATTGTCTGCTTGAGATTCTTTCCTTCCCCCTCTCTCCCCCATTTGCATAGGCACTCTTTCTGAAATAAATATATCTTTTCTTAAAAAAAGAATTTACTTTCTACTCCTCTACCTTCATCTTCTATAAAAAATGTGTATTTTCTCTAAAAAGCACTTTTAGTCAAGAATATATGGTAATCCCTCATAAATCAGAATGAGAAGGTAGTCAAGACCACTTTCAGTCAATTCTTCTAGGTTATAAGTTCTTTGAGGGCAGGGAATTGGTTCCATTCATACATACACTCCCCTTGATGCTAGTTTTATACATAACAGATTCTTGATAATGACCTATGTGGTGAGTAAACAAAACAAAACAAAACAAAAACCCACAAGTTCTATGATCCAGTTGGATGATTAACGTGCCAATCCTTGGTGAAAAGTTATGCTCTTTTATGAAGTGCTAAATGGAGGGGAGCAGAATGATTAACTTTTATCAGGATTTTTTTTATCAGGATTTTAAATAAGGATCAGGGAGAAGTAGTTTCATAATGAAAAAGCCAATCTCCAGAAAGAAGAATGTATTTAAGAATTATCACAGAAAAGTTGATATGGACTGCAAGAATAAGGAAATGTGACAGGAGATTATCACAAGGAACACAGTGCAAGAGCAGAGTTCCAGTTCTTGGATTTGGGAAATTGGAACAGGAATAAAGTCCTGGAGAAACCAAGAAAAAAACGTGGGCATGGGAGTAAGAAGACATAAATTATGTTCCTTGCAGTTTTAAGTGGATCTGGAAAGTAAAGTCTGGCCATAATAAACATAGTTAAGGAAGTATGACCTGTAGACAGATGGCATTGATTCAATGATGAGTCCAAAGAGTTCTTTTAGTATTACTGTTCTCAGTAAATGGTCTAGTCATGGGGCCCTGGGTCAAAATGAAGCCAGTTACCAGAAATTAAACCACTGCAGGATATATCATAGGGTAAGGGACAAGTCAAGACAAGCTCCAAACCTCTAAATCTCACATAAAATATAACTAGAAAGAGCATGGAGGATTTTTAGGGCAGTCAGACTACTCTATATGACACTCCAATTGTGGATATATGTCATTTGTTATACATTTGTCCGAACCCATAGAATGTATAACACCAAGAGTGACCCTAAGGTGAACCACGGACTTTGGCCGACAATTATGTGTCAATATGAATTCATCAATTGTAACAAATGTACCCCTCCAGTCAGGAATACTGATAAAGGGGAGCCTGTGCATGTGTGGGGGCAAGAAGTAAATGGAAAATCTCTGTACTTTCCACTCAATTTTCTCTGAACCTAAAACTCCTCTATAAAAATTGTCTATTAAAAAAAGAGACAGAAATGAGAAACCAGCATTAGAATTATGAAGATAAGAAATGGTGATTCAAGGAGAAAAAATTCACTGGTCATGGTTCCCAGTGTCCTAGAACAATAGAGCCAAACATTTAATGTTTTATACATGTCTAAATTTTGTCATTTTTTTCCCACTTCTATTACTATTTTCACACTTCAGAGCTAATGATCTCTTGACAACAGTATTTCAGTCATGTACCAGCTGGCCTCCCTGGGTCCAGTCTTTCCTTCTTCCAATCCATATCCTGCCCTTCTTCCAGATTTACATCTCACAAATCTCTGACATCACTGCCTGATTTGAATTTTTCAATAATTTCCTATCATGCACCAGAAGAAGAAGTCCAGTGTCTTAATATGTCTTAGTAGATCTGAGCCACTTAAATGTTCAATCACCACTTAGTTTACAATGAGGGAATAAATAAAATAATGAGATAACAAATACACCACACACACCCTAATGAAACCCTTTAAGAAATGCAGAGTATATTAAGGAAACAAGTAATATATAGTAAATACATGTTTTTTAAATTAGTGTTTCCATTTTCTTTGGGTAAAAATCCAGCAGTGGAATTACTGGATAAGAAGGTAGTTCCATTTTTAATTTTTTGAGGAACCTCCATACTGTTCTCTACAGTAGCTGTACCAGTTTGGATTCACACCAAGTATTATTTTTATTTACAAGAGCCAAGATAGGGAAGCAACCCAAGTGTCCATGGATAGACAAATGTATAAAGACATGTAAGAGAACAATGATATCTTGCCTTTTGCAACAAAAGGGAACAACCTGGATCATGTGATGTTAAGTGAAATAAATCAGAGAAGGACAAATACCGTATGATTTCTCTCAAATGTAGAATTTAAGAAATGAAACAAATGAACAAAGAAAAAAAGAGACAAATAGCAGGCTCTTACATACAGAGAACAAAGTGATGGTTGCCAGCAGGAGGTGGTGTGGGAGCATGGGGAAAATAAATAAAAGGGATTAAGAGTATACTTCTTGTGATGAGCACTGAGAAATATATAGAATTGTTGAATCATTGTATTCTAGACCTGAAATTATTATAACAATTTCTGTTAACTCTACTTGAATTTTAAAAAATGAATAAAATCTGATAAATAATAAAGTTTTAACCTAATCAGAAATAAAAAACAATGTGATTCATTCTAAGGAAGAAACTGTCTCCGGATGAAGGCCTTGTAAAGAAACATAGATATGATCAGCCTAGATAGAGTTCGGGAAATATTGCTTAGGAAAAGATTAAGCCTGGCTGAAGAGTGACTTTAAAATAAGTCACTTGAAGGATCAAAGAAGATAAAATAGTTAATGTGCAGTCATACTGAAAAGAGTACAGCATGTTTTGATTTAAAAAAAAAAAATAGATATGGGGCTCCTGGAGGCTCTGTCAGTTAAGAGTCTGACTTTTGCTTTTGGTCATGGTCTCATGGATCCAACGATGGAGCCCTGGGTTGGACTCTGCATTCAGTGTGTAGTCACTTTGAAAGATGATCTCCGGGGGGACAAGATGGCGGGGTACTAGGAAGAGGCGTCTTTTCAGCTGGTACCCCAAAGTGAGCTGATTACCTACCAAAGAACTCCGATCGCCCATGAAATCAGCCTGAGATCAGAATCACACACGTCTGGATCTCTACAGGGGCGGAAGACGCCAGTGAGCAGGTAACGCGGATGGGAACGGCGGACTGAGATCGGAAGACAAACAGAAGGGGGAGGGAGCCACCAGAGGCGACCGGTGGGAGAGTCACACCCCGATCCGAGCGAGAGCGCCCCGCGTCTGGGGACCAGCAGTAACTCGGAGACTGGTGGAAAGCACTGCAAAAGAGCAAAGGACCGCGGGGGGAGATTGTGGGAATCGGGGCGGCTAGGGACAGGGGCTTGAGTCCCCGGTCCCAGACGGCCTCCCCGGCGCGGAGGCAGAGAGAGTGCGGCGGGGAAACCGCTCCTGGTCCCTGAGCCGCCAGCGCGCCCCAGAGCGCGGGGGTTCCGGCTCCTGTGAGCGGATGGGAGCCGCGCCGGTCTGCGGAACGCGCGCTCGCCCTACCACAAAGCTCGAGATGCGCGCGCACGTCCCTCCAGCTCTCCTGGGTTTCTAAGGCCCGGGGGCGCTTCTTGACCCGGGCCATTGTTTCAAAGTCTAAGCTGCGCGCGCACGAAACTCCTCCCCGGACAGAGGCGCACAAAAGCCCAGCCTGCGGCTCACGGACCGGCGCCCCGTTCTCAGTGCCCCAGACGCGCGCCCGACCCACGGCCGCCTCTGAAAAGAAGTGAGCGCAAGCCGGGCACTCCCAGCCCGGGCCCGCGGCAAAATCTCAGTGTGCGATCTCTGCTTGGAACCTCTCTGGCGGTCGGGAGCTCCCAGACAGCCGCCACTGCCTTGGCTTTGGGGACGAGCTAAAGATCCTGCGGCCCCAGGGTCTTTAACTTGGAACCTGCACTGCCAGCGTCCAAGGGGGAATTTATTCAGCTTCTGCACCCAGACTGAGGCTTCTCTCTGAGACGGAGATCAGGAAGTGTTCCAGGGTGCACCTTCACTGCACCAGAGTTGATACATCCAGCTACATCTGTTCAGTCTTCTCCCACCAAAATGACTAGGAGGAGGAATGCCCAACAGAAGAAAAATACAGAGGATGGACCTTCCGCAACAGAGCTAACGGCTATCAACATAGACAATATGTCGGAAAGAGAATTCAGGCTAACAATTATCCAGGCAATAGCTAGGTTGGAGAAAGCCATGGATGACCAAACAGAATTGATTAGGGCCGAACTGAAAGCGACCAGACAGGATGTTCACAATGTTAGGGCGGAGCTTAAAGCTACCAGGGAGGAGGTCCACAATGCTCTCAATGAGTTCCAATCCAATCTAAACTCTCTCAAAGCTAGGGTAACTGAGACAGAAGACAGAATTAGTGATCTGGAAGACAAACAGATAGAGAGAAAGGATCAGGAGGAAGCCTGGAACAAACAGCTTAGATCCCACGAAAGCAGAATTAGGGAAATAAATGATGCCATGAAGCGTTCCAACGTCAGAATTATTGGAATTCCTGAAGGGGAGGAGAAAGAAAGAAGTCTAGAAGATGTCGTGGAACAAGTCCTTCATGAAAATTTTCCGAATCTCGCGAATGAAACCAGCGTTCATGTACTAGAGGCTGAACGGTCTCCACCCAAGATTATACACTCCAAAAAAACATCACAACACCTGATAGTCAAATTGAGAAATTATAATTGTAGGTATAATCTCTTGAAAGCTGCCAGGGCAAAGAGGCTCCTTACTTACAGAGGGAAGCCCATCAGAATAAGGTCAGACCTGTCCACAGAGACCTGGCAAGCCAGAAGAGGCTGGCAAGATATATTCAGGGCACTAAATGAGAAGAACATGCAGCCAAGAATACTTTATCCAGCAAGACTGACATTCAAAATGGATGGAGAGATAAAGAGTTTCCAAGACCGGCAAGGCTTAAAAGACTATGCAACTACCAAGCCGACACTGCAGGAAATATTAAGGGGGGTTCTATAAAAGAGGAAAAATCCCAAGAATAGCATTGAACAGAAATATAGAGACATTCTACAGAAAGAAAGACTTCAAAGGTAACTCGATGTCAATAAAAACGTATCTATCAATAATCACTCTCAATGTGAATGGCCTAAATGCACCCATAAAACGGCACAGGGTTGCAGATTGGATAAAACGACAGGACCCATCCATATGCTGTCTACAAGAGACCCATTTTGAACCTAAAGATACACGCAGACTGAAAGTGAAGGGGTGGAGAAGCATCTTTCATGCCAATGGGACTCAAAAGAAGGCTGGGGTAGTGATTCTCATATCAGATAAATTAGACTTCAAACTAAAGATTGTAGTCAGAGATACAGAAGGACACTACATAATCCTTAAAGGGACTATCCACCAAGATGATCTAACAATTGTAAATATCGGGGCGCCTGGGTGGCTCAGTGGGTTAAAGCCTCTGCCTTCAGCTCAGGTCATGATCCCAGGATCCTGGGATCGAGCCCCGCATTGGGTCTCTGCTCGGCAGAAAGCCTGCTTCCTCCTCTCTCTCTCTGCCTGCCTATCTGCCTACTTATGATCTCTGTCTGTCAAATGAATAAATAAAATCTTTAAAAAAAATTAAAAAAAAATTTTAAAAAAAAACAATTGTAAATATCTATGCTCCCAATATGGGAGCAGCCAATTACTTAAGAAAACTGTTAATCAAGATAAAGAGTCATATTGATATGAATACACTAATCGTAGGAGATCTTAACACGCCTCTTTCAGAACTAGACAGATCATCGAAGCAGAAAATCAATAAAGAAACAAGAGCATTGAATGACACATTGGACCAGATGGACCTCATAGATATATACAGAACATTCCACCCTAAAACAGCAGAATACTCATTCTTCTCAAGTGCACACGGAACCTTCTCCAGAATAGACCACATACTGGGTCACAAATCAGGACTCAACCGATACCAAAAGACTGAGATGATTCCCTGCATATTCTCAGATCACAATGCTTTGAAACTGGAGCTCAATCACAAGGAAAAGTTCCGAAGGAACTCAAACACCTGGAAGCTAAAGACCACCTTGCTTAAGAATGCTTGGATCAACCAGGAGATCAAAGAAGAACTGAAACAATTCATGGAAACCAATGAGAATGAAGACACTTCGGTCCAAAACCTATGGGATACAGCAAAGGCGGTCCTAAGGGGAAAATATATAGCCATCCAAGCCTTGCTCAAAAAAATTGAAAAATCCAGAACACACCAGCTGTCTCTACACCTTAAAGAACTAGAGGATCAACAACAAATCAAACCAACTCCACACATAAGAAGGGAAATCATCAAGATTAGAGCTGAGATCAATGAGGGAGAAACCAGAGATACAGTAGAACGTATCAATGAAACTAGAAGCTGGTTTTTTGAAAGAATCAATAAGATAGATAGGCCACTGGCTACACTAATCTGAAAGAAAAGAGAGAAATCCCAAATTCATAAAATTATGAATGAAAAGGGAGAGATCACAACTAACGCCAAGGAAGTAGAAACAATCATCAGAAGTTATTACGAACAGTTATATGCCAATAAGCTTAGCAACCTAGATGAAATGGATGCATTCCTGGAAAAATATAAACTACCAAAATTGAACCAGGAAGAAATCGACAACCTGAATAGACCGATATCTAATAACGAGATTGAAGCAGTGATCAAAAATCTCCCAAAAAACAAGAGCCCAGGACCTGACGGATTCCCTGGGGAATTCTACCAAACCTTCCAAGAAGAAATAACACCTATTCTCCTGAAGCTGTTTCAAAACATTGAAGCAGAAGGAAAACTTCCAGACTCTTTCTATGAAGCCAGCATTACCCTGATCCCCAAACCAGGCAAGGACCATAGCAAAAAGGAGAATTTCAGACCAATATCATTGATGAATATGGATGCTAAGATTCTCAACAAGATCCTAGCCAACAGGATCCAACAGCACATTAAAAAGAGTATCCACCATGATCAGGTGGGATTCATCCCTGGGCTACAGGGATGGTTCAACATTCGCAAATCAATCAATGTGATACAACAAATTAATATGAGAAGAGAGAAGAACCACATGGTCCTCTCAATTGATGCAGAAAAAGCATTTGACAAAATCCAACATCCGTTCCTGATTAAAACGCTTCAAAGTATAGGGATAGAGGGAACATTCCTGAACCTCATCAAATCTATCTATGAAAGACCCACAGCAAATATCATCCTCAATGGGAATCAGCTTGCAGCCTTCCCATTGAGATCAGGAACAAGACAAGGATGCCCACTTTCACCACTCTTGTTCAACATAGTATTAGAAGTCCTAGCAACAGCAATCAGACAACAGAGAGAAATAAAAGGTATCCAAATTGGTAATGAAGAAGTCAAACTCTCTCTCTTCGCAGATGACATGATTCTTTATATGGAAAACCCAAAAGACTCCACCCCCAAACTACTAGAACTCATACAGCAATTCAGCAGCGTGGCAGGATACAAAGTCAATGTGCAGAAATCAGTGGCTTTCTTATACACTAACAATGAAAATACAGAAAGGGAAATTAGAGAATCGATTCCATTTACTATAGCACCAAGAACCATAAGATACCTGGGAATAAAGCTAACTAAAGAGGTAAAGGATCTATACTTGAGGAACTATAGAACACTCATGAAAGAAATTGAAGAAGACACAAAAAGATGGAAGACCATTCCATGCTCTTGGATCGGAAGAATAAACATTGTTAAAATGTCTATACTGCCTAGAGCAATCTATACTTTTAATGCCATTCCGATCAAAATTCCACCGGCATTCTTCAAAGAGCTGGAGCAAATAATCCTAAAATTTGTATGGAATCAGAAGAGACCCCGAATTGCTAAGGAAATATTGAAAAACAAAAATAAAGCTGGCGGCATCACCTTACCTGATTTCAAGCTTTATTACAAAGCTGTGATCACCAAGACAGCATGGTACTGGCATAAAAACAGACACACAGACCAGTGGAACAGAGTAGAGAGCCCTGATATGGACCCTCAACTCTATGGTCAATTAATCTTCGACAAAACAGGAAAAAATATACAGTGGAAAAAAGACAGTCTCTTCAATAAATGGTGCTGGGAAAACTGGACAGCTATATGTAGAAGAATGAAACTCGACCATTCTCTCACACCGTACACAAAGATCAACTCAAAATGGATAAAAGACCTCAACGTGAGACAGGAATCTATCAGAATCTTAGAGGAGAACATAGGCAGTAATCTCTCTGATATCAGCCACAGCAACTTCTTTCAAGATACGTCTCCAAAGGCAAAGGAAACAAAAGCGAAAATAAACTTCTGGGACTTCATCAAAATCAAAAGCTTCTGCACAGCAAAGGAAACAGTCAAAAAAACAAAGGGGCAACCCACGGAATGGGAGAAGATATTTGCAAGTGACAGTACAGACAAAAGGTTGATATCCAGGATCTATAGTGAACTCCTCAAACTCAACCCACACGAAACAGACAAACACATCAAAAAATGGGCAGAAGATATGAACAGACACTTCTCCAATCAAGAAATACAAATGGCTATCAGACACATGAAAAAATGCTCATCATCATTAGTCCTCAGGGAGATTCAAATTAAAACCACATTGAGATATCACCTTACACCAGTTAGAATGGCCAAAATTAACAAAACAGGAAACAACATGTGTTGGAGAGGATGTGGAGAAAGGGGAACCCTCTTCCACTGTTGGTGGGAATGCAAGTTGGTGCAGCCTCTTTGGAGAACAGTGTGGAGATTCCTCAAGAAATTAAAAATAGAGCTTCCCTACAACCCTGCAATTGCACTCCTGAGTATTTACCCCAAAGATACAGATGTCGTGAAAAGAAGGGCCATCTGTACCCCAATGTTTATAGCAGCAATGGCCACAGTCGCCAAACTATGGAAAGAACCAAGATGCCCTTCAACGGATGAATGGATAAGGAAGATGTGGTCCATATACACTATGGAGTATTATGCCTCCATCAGAAAGGACGAATATCCAACTTTTGTAGCAACATGGACGGGACTGGAAGAGATTATGCTGAGTGAAATCAGTCAAGCAGAGAGAGTCAATTATCATATGGTTTCACTCATTTGTGGAGCATAACCAATAGCATGGAGGACAAGGGGCGTTAGAGAGGAGTAGGGAATTTGGGTAAATTGGAAGGGGAGGTGAACCATGAGAGACTATGGACTCTGAAAAACAGTCTGAGGGCTTTGAAGTGGCGGGGGGGTGGGAGGTTGGGGTACCAGGTGGTGGGTATTATAGAGGGCACAGCTTGCATGGAGCACTGGGTGTGGTGAAAAAATAATGAATACTGTTTTTCTGAAAATAAATAAATTGGGAAAAAAAAAAAAAAAGAAAGATGATCTCCCTCTGCCCTTCCCCCAGCTCCTCTCTCTCTCTCCTATCTCAGATAAATAAATAAGTCTTTAAATAAAACAAAAAATAAAATGGATAAAACCTCTTAACAGAAAGTTTCAATTATCTTTTTTGAATCAAATCAAATGATAAAATAGCATTCTACAACTCAAATATTCGATTGAGTTCCAATTACATCTTGAGTTGGCCAGAGGAATTCAAGGTAGTAGATAGGATTTAATCAGGCCAGATGGATGTATATGAGTGCAATAAAATCAATCCTGATTTTAAAATAAATTAATAAATAATAATAAAACAAGGCTATTAATAAAAGGAGTCAGAGCGGGAGAGTAAAGGCTGGGATTATTGCTTTTCCCCATGCTTCTTAAAACACAGTATGTTCCTAGCATGGGCATCTTCCATTAGGATGGGTACGACTATGGCAGAGATGGTGTTAATGGTTGTTGGGATTATGATTTTGCTGTCAATGACTGTCTTCAATTTCTAGCACAAAAGGTCACTGAGCCTCAAAATTTATGCAAACCAACAAATATGCATTCAAGTAATCTACCCAAAACCACTTCTTGTTACTTGCCTGTGAAGGCCGAGAAAATTAAGACCATCCCACCTCAGGTTTAGCCTTAAGCTAAGTACAGCCATCTTAGCTCCGGCAGCCATCTCAGACCCCTGTGCCCAAGGACTGAACTTTCCCCTACTTTACTTTAGTTCTAAGAACCCCCACCCTGCTTTAGTAACAGGAAGCCCCACCCTGCTTTTGTTCCAGAAATCCCCACCCAGCTTTAGTAACAGGAACCCATAAATACCCCTGCCTTAACTAAGCTCAGGGTCTAAGTCCCTCCTCCGCTGTGTCAGGTATACTTGGGCCTAAGCTTAAGCTTGTCGAATAAACCCTCATGTGACTGCATCTGTGTTGGCTCCTTGATGGTCTCTCAGACGTGAAAACTTGGGTACAACATTGCCCTTCCCCTTAGTACTACTAGGAGGTGAAGGCTGATTTCTCACTGATTCTTCAGGGACACAATAAAAGCCTATGCCCTCAAACTAATATTACACTGTATACTAACTGGAATTTAAATAAAAATATGAAACAAAACAAAATAAGATAAGATAAAGATAAAAGCTAGACCCAAATTGTGAGTGGCTCATCATTTTAGTAAAAGATTAAATGTTTAGGGGAAAAAATAAGACAATAAAATGCTCTTAACTAAGCATTCATTGATGACTCTCCAAGGTGGTCATTTTTGCCCTTTTTAGCCTACTACTTAGAACCATAGGCAAATTTGATCTTTCCTTTCCTTTACCTCATGACTAACACAGTGCTACACTTAAGATTATGGACTCTAAGACCACACACCTGAGGTCAATATATGTTCTGCTATTCACTGACCAAGTAATAACATGGCCAAGCTACTTATCCTCTCTGACTTTAGTTATTGCACCTTTAAAATAGTGAGAATGATAGATTCCACCACACAGATTCTTTTGAAGTATAAAAGACTCAATACTTTAAAAAAAAAATTAATAAGAGCTCTCCAGGTGAGAATTTCACACATGGCAATTTAAGGTCTCCTCTATCAGTCTGTAATCACTTCCACTGTCCCTTCTAGGGAAATAAAGGTCATCAAGAACCTCCACACTGTTAAAATCAATGGTCAAGACTTCATTGTATTTGACCCAACAGCACGGGGAAATTCTATTTCCACTTGGCATCTCTTATACCCACTGCCCCGGGATTCCCACCTACCATTATTTTTCTGAGCCCATGGCTGATTCTGCCCTTGCCCACTATGTATCAACAGGGGGTGCCCTAAGATTCAGTGCTCAGACCTTTCTCTTTTCTCCTTATGGGATTTCATCCAGATCATGATTTACCAACCCCATACTGAATGATGTTTCCTAAATTTAAATCTCCCACACAGAACTTTACTTTGAACTTAAAATTCACTATCAACTTACCTACTGAAAATCGCCATGTAGATGGCTAATGATATCACACATTTAAATTTTTAAATTTCTTAACTGAAAATCTAGTCTTTTCCAAAACCTGTTTCACCCACGGTTTTCCCGATCTTATTTTACACCAACAGCATCCTTTTAGTAGTTTTGCATAAAAGCCTTGAAAACATTCAGGGTTCCTCTTTTCTTTAAAGCCATATATCTTAACTTTGAGTCCATTTTGTTGCTTCTGTTGTCAGTATACACCTTGAATCCGACAACCTCTTAGCCTGTGCACTGCGACCATCCTGGTCCAGGCCACCACCATAGCTTGCTTTATTAGTTGGATGGCCTCCAAACAGGCCTCTCTGCTTTTATCTTCCCACCATCAGTTCTCAGCACAGCAGGGATTGATGCTTCTAGAATATAACCTCATTGATGACACACTCTCTGCCCACACTCCTAATGGCTGCCCTTGTCACCCAGAGTGAAAATCAAAGCCTCTTCCCGGGGCTGCTGTGCCTATCCCAACCCCACCCGCTACTTCTTTGAACTTCTCTTGCTCCTCTCCTAAAAACTAAGAAGTAAAAGCTATGATGGCTCCTTATATACATAAAATGAATAGATTAGCCAATATGACTGATCTATAATACAGAATGAAAGGACCAAATATGTTGTAATGTTCTGTGCATTTTTTTAAATGAGAAAACATTTAAGCGAGAACATTCTTAAATGTGCATTTAGAACCTATGGAATATATACAGGAATTATATTCAACTCTTTCAATAACCTTTTTTTATTTTCTAGAAGGCCACATGAGGGAATAATATATTAAAATGGTTTTGAAAAGGTGATTAAAGTTGTTACTACTTTGTCTTTCTTATGTTGACTTTGTAGAAAACCAGGGAAGGATCAGGAAAGGCAGGGGAAAAGGGAGAGAGGGAGAGAGAAAGAGTAGGAAGAGAAATGAGTAGGGAGAGAGGGAGCAAAGAAAGAGGAAAGATCTTCAAATATAAATAGAATTGTTTGCCAATAAGCATAAAATAACTTTACACAATACTCTTGTTTTCGAAATACATAACACAATAATTCATTCCAAGATAAATTACAGTCACATAGATATTCTGTTTGCAAAACCACTTACACATTCAGACAAATTGCAAAGCACGTTAGAAAACATCAAATATTTCAATATTGATACCTACTGACACACTACAAGAGTTCCCTAATTAAGGAATTCTTGCTGATGACTGCCATAATAACATTTCCAAAATAAGTTGTCTATAAACAGAGAACCTGAGTACTGTGTGCCAACATACAGTTTTATTTATCAATGATTTTTACTTGGAATCCCATACAGATTGGTCATCCATAGGCAAATATGTAGCTAGTGATGGAGTCGTTTTTCCCTGTGTTTGAAAAGAATGATCCTATCCAACTGCCATACCTGTGGGTTATGAATTAATTTCATATTCTCCATTATTAAAATATTAATACCCATGATTGAACGTGTTAATGAAAAATAACTACTTGTCACAGGCAAATATTATCAAAAGAGCAAAAGGGCATGAAGGCCACAGAACCAAAAATGTAATCCAGTTGTCATTTCATTGAAGAATCTAGTAATGCTAGAGACATAAGACAGTATAACTAAATGATGTTGGTTTATTTGTGGGAGAAACATAAAGGAAAAGCAATGATAATATTTTGGTTTTGATTTTCTCTAAATACTCAGAATATTCTTATAATACCAAATATGGCTAGGAATCATAGGATAATATCCCTCATGTATGGAAAATATGAGAAATACAGCTAAATTTAGAAAAAGTCACATATTCTGATAAAATATACTGGGGGAATTAGCTCAGGCCACAGGATAAATTGATCACATAAATCTCTAGCAAAATATATTAATAGCTACAGTAAAATCCAATAAAACAAAATTAGCATCCTCTGCCTCGGGGCACATTCAGTTTCTCTTACAGATCCATTTCCAACACCATGTCAGCTTGATGCCCTCTGTCTGCCAAGAAAGAGTTTGTCTTTAAGATACTCATTTTTTCTCAAACAAGGAATCTTTTCTAACATTGAAAAACTCTCTATTAAAACTGTACAAACCTTGCTTTAAATTATCATTTGGCCAAAAACTAGAGAAAAACTTACTCTCACCTACCTTCCTATCATGGGTTTAAGAAAAAACTAAAAGAAAAATATTTTTTTTAATTATGGTACAATATTTCCATTGGTATGTCCATTAAATGAAATAATGAAGATATTTTGTAAACGATGAAATAAGAAAATGTTCTGTAATATGATTATCATTTTATTTACAAGAAAACATCTAAGATGGGGAATCTTTAATGTATAACTAGTTGGCCAATAAAACACTACTACCTGTACTAAAATAAAAGTTTAGGTTAATAGAACTTTGATATTTTTACAGAATACTGTTTTCTGATCTATTAAACCTCCCGATCTGCTTCCAAAGTAGGTAAATTTATTTTGTTAAGCAAATATTATTCTTACTAGCGTAATATTAATTTATTATTCAAAAGCTGACTTAAGTTGTTAAACAGCTAGTCTTCAGAATGCTTTGCATAAGAGATCTACTTTAGTTTTCTTCAAAAATGAGAACAGAATCCATACCTTCTCAAGAAGATGAAGTAGTTTACTAGTCCATAAGGTACATATCAACAAATGCATACAAGTTTCTCAGAAACCAACCAGATTTAATGTATGCCAAATCACTTTCATTTTTCCAGTTATATGATGAAATGCTAATGGTAGTGATGTGTTAGGGGAAAAGTTCATAACTTCGATCTCCTCACAATTACATGTGTAGCAAAAACAAATAAGCAAAATGGAAACCACTGGCTCCTTTGTTAGCCTCTCTGTGTCCCCTCTACAGGTATTATTAGTCTTAACCACTCGAGTTCTGAGTGTCTGGTTAACCCACAGTGAAGATGCTTTTCCTGTGGTCATCACTGAAAAGCCAGGTAATAGGCCCTCAGTAAGTTGTTGATTAATAAAACTAAGGAAACAACAGTAAAGGATCCAGACAAGACCAGAATGGATACCATCTTAATACCAACAAAAAATTCCAAATTATTGCAAAAAGAGGTTTTATCATTCATTCTTTCAATCTGTATGTGTTGTGTCTATGAGCCAAATTTCTAAGTTCTGGGGATATAATGGAGAGCAAAGAGTAACATGGCTCCAAATTGCTTAAGCTTGTATACTAGTAGGAGACGCAAAAATTAGAGAAACACAGAAGTAAATCTCATTTGTTATAATAAGGTCAGTGCTCTATAGGGAGATTTGACCTGGGGAGAAATGCCAGCTACGCATTCATAAGGAAGTAACAATTGAGCTTAAATCTAAGGGATGAGTAAGAATGATTAATAGAGAGGAGGAAAGAACATTTTATGAAAATGGAGTAACATGTTCACTCTGTGGTGAAAGAAAATTCAACACTTACAAGGCACTGAATCCATGCTAGTTGTGGCCAGAATTTAAAAGGCAAGCTGAGGGTGGAGAGCTAAATAGTTCCAAGTCATAACTTGATAGGTCTGTTCATGGACTTTGTAAATCAAGTTGAAGACTTTCACCTTAGGGCTCAAAGAAATGGGAAGCAGGTAAAGGATACAAGTGTCTCTGTGTATATCTAAGTATGTATGAGAGGGAACAGAGGCTAGTTGTTGACAAGATCAAATTTTGCTTTGCAGATGGTACTATGACAACTGGATACATGTAAGAATGAAGTTGAACCCCTTCCTCACACCATATTCAAAGATTAATTCAAAATGGACCACTGACTTAAATGTAACTCTTAGAAGATGGTATAAGAGTAAAACTTTGTGACCCTGGGTTAGGCAAAGGCTTCTTTTAACGTGATATCAAAGGCACAAGTAACAAAAGGAAAATTCGATAAATTAGACATATCCATCAAAATTTAAAACATCTGCGCTTCAAGAACCATCATCAAAAACATGAAAAAACAAAACAAAACAAAACAAAACCCTACACACTGGGAGAAAATATAAAATATTTATATGTAGAATATATAAAATTTTATAACTCAACAAAAAGACAACTGGATTTAAAAATTGGCAAATGATTTGAATAGAAACTACCCCAAAGATGATGCACAGGTGGCTAAGAAGCAAAAAACATACTCAACATCTTTAGTCATTAGAGAAATGCAAATCAAAGCCACAAAGAGATACCAATTCAAACTAACTAGAGTAGCTATGATCAAAAAGGCTCATAACAATTGTTGGTAAGGACATGAAGAAATCAGAACACTCACATATTGCTGGTAGGAATGTAAAATGGCGCAATGCTTTGGAAGACATTCATTTCAGCAATTCTTCATGAAATGAAGCATACATTTACCATACAATCTAGCAATTTCCCTCTAATGCATACACCAAAGGGATTTGAAAACATACGTCTTCCCGAAAACACGGTCACAAATGTTCTTAGCAATATTATTCCTAAGTCAGAAATGGGAAAAGAAGTCCATCAACTGATTAACAGACAAATAAGTGTAATATAATCATACAATGGAGCATTATTTATCCACAAATAATACGGAACATGCACATGCTGCATCATGGATGAATTTTCTTTGTTTTATTTGAGAGAGAGCACAGCAAGCAAGGGGAAGGGCAAAGGCAGTGGGGGAGAGAGACTCTCAAGCAGACTGCACCGAGCATGCAGCTCGACGTGCGGCTGGATCTCATGAGCCCGAGATTGTGACCTGAGCTGAAATCAAGAGTCAGATGTCCGAATGACTGAGCCACCCAGGTCCTCCTCACGGATGAGTTTTTCTAAAACATACTAAGTGAAAGAAGCCAGTTACAAGTGGTCACATATTTTATAATCCTTTTCATGAAATATCCAGAACAGGCAAATTTATAGAGCCAAAAAGTAGTTTTGTGCTTGTCAGGTGCGGGGAGTGACTGGGGGGAAATTCAGTGTGATGACTCATGGGTCCAGAACTTCTCCTTCGGAATGTCCTAAAAATGATGAATGGCTTGAACATCTCTATGAATATACTAAAATCACATTGAGTTTTATATTTTAATTGAGTGAACTGTATGGTATACGAACTATATCTCATAAGGCTGTTACATTTTTTAAAAGGCACCAGTTAATGGTACAGGCTCTGGATTCAGACTATTGTTTGTGTTGTTTTTTGTTTGTTTGTGTTTTTTTTAAGATCTTTACTTATTTATCTGACAGAGAGAGATAGCACAAGTAGGTAGAGTGGTAGGCAGAGGGAGAGGGAGAACCAAGCACCCACTGAGCAGGGAACCCCGTAGAGGGCTTGACCCCAGGACCCCGGGATCATGACCTGAGCCAAACGCAGATGCTTAACCGACTGAGCCACCCAGTGCCCCCAGAATGTTTGGTTTTGACTTCTCCTGGCACATTTGGTCAAACGGGCTATTCACTTAATCTCACTCTGACAGCGATACCCGCCTGGTAGTGCTGTGGTTAGGCCTAGAGGGAAGAGTACTTCTAAAATGCTTGATTCCAGGCTAGAGGAGCATAAACCCTAACACGTCAGCAGTTCCTGCTCTCCTCAGAAACCCAGGACTGTGCCAGCTCCATCACGGCTCACTAACGTGCGGAACACCATCTGGAAAATATCACCAATCACTTTAAAACAGTATCTTGTTTCTTATATGCAACTATATAAATAAACCCTCCACCAAGGTTCAGACAAAAGCCCACAGAATAAGAGAAACTTAAAACAAGCAGGCATATGCCCAAGAATTTGAACATATACTAAGACAAAAAAACAAAACATTACTGGAAGATAAAGAGTAAGTCTTCCCTAGATGGAGAGATCTACCAAAAGTCTGGATGAGGAGACCAAATATGGTCATGTTTTTATGAAATACTGTATGTTTTCAATACCATTACAGGTCATTTCCTGATGATAGCTGTTTTGTTTTTATTTTGTTTTGTTTTGCTTTTTTTAGCTATAAACTTCACCTGGAAAAAATGAAGAGGCAATAATAGCTAGGAAAACTTGGGAAAAGTAATAAAGAGGGACATGCCTTTCTGGATATGGAAAAACTGTAAGTTACAAAATAATTAAAACACAGCTGTACAAAACAGCCCAGCATAATAATTCAGGACAATAATAATCTGGTGCAATACCAGATTGAATGGGCAAATTAACAGACTACAGCAAAATGCCATAAAATAGACCTTAACGGTTTATAAACATTGATTTCATGCTGAAGAAACTATCACAAATGAATGAAAAAGGGATATACTATCCAGTAAATACTGTTAACACCTTAAACCAAAATCAGTTTCAAATTGACAAAATAGCGATTATGATGGAGGGCACATATTGCATGGAGCACTGGGTGTGGTGCATAAACAATGAATTCTGGAACACTGAAAAGAAATTTTTTAAAAAATTAAATATTTAGCTCATTACTGAATTGGAAGCAATTTGTTAATTACTAGGACAATGAAAGCAATTACAAAAGGTGAATGCACAGTAACTGAAGCTTCCTAATGCCAAAAAAAGAACATGAAAAAAAATTTCAACTTGATTTAAAAAGGGAAGTTATGCCAAGGTTAAGGTTGTTTGCGCACATGCGCACACGCACACATGCACACAC
The DNA here is from genome assembly GCF_020171115.1 of Neogale vison. NCBI lineage: Eukaryota > Metazoa > Chordata > Mammalia > Carnivora > Mustelidae > Neogale > Neogale vison. The sequence continues at coordinate 203,593,262 of NC_058101.1, forward strand.
ACACACTAAAAATATGTAAAAAATAGGAAACTGTAATAATAAATAGGTGACTAGACAGAAAAGCAAACAAGAAAATATAGTCATCTAATGAATAAAAATATTCAGTTTCTGCAGTTACTATAGAGACTGAAGAAAAACATACTTGAACATACAGAACACATTTTTAAAAATATTATCCAGTACTGAGGAGTAGGTACAGGGAATACAAATTAGTTTGAACATCTGGAAAGCATTCAACAGTTTGTATCAAGAGGCTTTCAAATGTGTATAACATTTGACTTAATTATTCTAATTCTGATATCTTTTCTAAGTAAAAATCACATATCTGAACACAAAAATATGGTAAAATATCCCCATTACAATATTATTACTATAATAAGAATCTTGTGTTTTATATATAGAGAGATATATAGAGAGATATATATGTATGTTTTATATAGAGAGAGATTTATATATAGAGAGATATATATAGAGAGAAATATATATATATATATACAAGTCAAATTTTCAATAATTAGAAAATAGTTCATTTAATTAGGGTAAATCTATATAAAAGACTATATTATCTAACAAAAATAAGTGGTTTTTTTTTCAGATTTTATTTACTTATTTGACAGACAGATCACAAGTAGGCAGAGAGGCAGGCAGAGAGAGAGAGGAAGAGAAGCAGGTTCCCCACCAAGCAGAGAGCCCAATGTGGGGCTCGATCCCAGGACCTGAGATCCTGACCTGAGCTGAAGGCAGAGGCCTCAACCCACTGAGCCACCCAAGTGCCCCCAAAAATAAGTTTCTGGAGAATTTTCATGACATGAGAAAATTTTCACAATATGATAACTAGTGAGAAAAGCCCTATGTAAATTATACTTGGAGCTTGATCACAATTTGGATGTAGAAAAAATAGTGAACAGAAATATACAAAATGCAAATATGCCAGTAAGCCAGTGATGGCTCTCTTTGATTGACGAGCATAAGTGATTTTTATTTTTTTCTTAATTTGCTAATTCCTAAAATCTGCATCTATTCCTGCAGTCATCATGTACACCGCAGTGGAAAGCGGCTTATCTGAATACCTATCGAGCTATTGCTTCCATCATTTTCTTATTTTCTGCTAGTTTGCAATTATTAAAATGTGACTGTGAGATGCAGAATTACTGTGAATTTCATTTAAATGACAAAGCAATTATTTTTGGCACTACCAAATTCACACAAAAAAATTGATAACTTAAGTTGTAGAGTCTATTATTAACATGGATGAGTTTGTGATTCATAAATAGTAATTTTAAAGGTTATTAGTATATTCATATCTTTGAAATATGTTCACAGTTGGTATTCCCCCCAACTCTGTTGAATAATAAATGTTCAAAGAAGCTTAAAAATTGAGATTTATATTTTAAATTTTGTATCTTTATATGGTACTGATTTGGGGGGACATGTTCAATAGGCTTATGAAGAAACTTGAACTATAAGTGAAATTTATGAGCTTGAAGTCCAGGTACTTAAATGACCGACTCGTAGAGGCACACACACACACACACACACCCCCGTTTCATTGTTGCTTTACTTTATTGTACTTCCCAGATACTGGTTTTTTACATATCAATGGCTCATGGCAACCCTGGTTTGAAGCAGTCTATCAGCGCCATTTTTCCAATAACATTTGCCCATTTCATGTATCGGTCACATTTTGGTAATTCTCACAATACTTCCAACTTTTTTAATTGTTCTTACATTTGTTAGTGTGATCTGTGATCAGTGTTTATGACTCACTGAAAGCTCAGATAACGGTTAACAGTTTTTAGCAATAAAGCATTTTTTAATTAAGGCACGTACTTTTTTTCTTTTAGACATAATGCTATTACACCCTTAACAGACTTCAGTAGGGTGTAAACATATCTTTTATGTGCACTGGGAAATCAAGAAACTCATTTGACTGACTTTATTGTGACACTCACTTTATTGTGGTGATCTGGAACAAAACCCACAATCTCTTCGAGGTATGCCTGGAAACTGATCCAGGACAAAACCACTTCGTAAACAGCAATGAGGCAGAACATAATACTAATTAATCTGCAGTTGCTTAAATTCAAATGCAAATTAAGGACAGAGGATTTCGCCAGATCACTGTTTCCACTTATCTAACAATGATCACACTGATCTGAAACAGGCTTTCTCCTGATATGTGATATTACTTAAAAAAAGAAAAAAAAAAAAAAAAAAACAGGGCACCTGGGTGGCTCAGTGGGTTAAGTCGCTACCTTCGGCTCAGGTCATGATCTCAGGGTCCTGGGATCGAGTCCCACATCGGGCTCTCTGCTAAGCGGGGAGCCTGCTTCTCTCTCCCTCTCTCTCTCTCTCTCACTCTGTCTCTGTCTGCTTGTGATCTCTCTCTGTCAAATAAATAAAATAAATAAAAATCTTAAAAAAAAACAAATATTGCAAGAGTAAATTATACAGACCAGTTTTTTGGTTAAATCATTTAAGGGAGGTTATTATCTTTCCTCTTCCTTTATGTCCCCTCAGTCACATCCCCCCAAAATCCAAATATTTGAATCTTCAGACAAGTTTATACACTAAAATGAAGGTAATGGTTCATTTGAATCCCTTCCTGCTCCTCAACCCTTAACTCTTTTTTTTTTAAATTTAGAATAATAGCAAAAGAGACTGAAAGAGTATCAACAGCTTACTCTCATCTGTTTAAATCCCCTGTTGGTTAGCAACCCTCATTCCTTAGATGTTTTGCCAGAACATCTATGAGAATAAATGTCTAAGCGTGATTTTTAAAAAGACATTTATACATTACCATGAAATCTTGTGAAAGATTGATTCAGCAGACCTTCACAGTCATTCTCATCTAAGCTATTTTAGAAATTGGCTACTCCCCCCCACAAACTCCCCCTTATTTCGGTAATTTACAGCGCATATTGTTACAAGTTAGATTGTTTTGCCCATCTCGTTTTTATTCCAAATCTATTTCCCCTGAGCAGTCAAAACTACCGTAGTGTAACATTTATTACTATCTATTTTTTATTACTCCTCAATCCTGTAACTATGCATCACTTCTTTTTTTCTCATTAAAATAAATACATGTATATGTTTTAATCCTATAAATGCGTTTCATGTCATATCCTATTGGACTAGCAAAAATGGTATTAGGAAATTGATTCATGTTTGGAGGGCTCCCGCCTCCTCTTCTTTCTCTCTTCCTCTTACTTCACTCAGCAACCTTCAAGTGTAGAAATGATTGGATTTTCATTAAGTCTGCTAACGAAGTCTTTACACGTTACAATGAGCAGCTATCACTTAGGAAATGTCAATAACCTTAGAAGTCAAATCATGCTGATTCGTTTCCACTGAAGCATGGGAAAAACTATTCCTCTGGATGCATTAGCTTAGTCATATCGAGAACATTCAAAAACAATTAAGCTTTTGAATATGGACAAGAAGCATGAGGAATGTGGAAAGTAAACTGTGTTCAAAGTAGAGGCTGTGGCTTCTCTTCATGGCTCTGTCCAGCTTTGGTGAGCTGGTTTTGAGATCCTTCCTGGATCTCAGATGCATATGTAAAAACAGTATTTGATGACAATTTCAAAAATTCTATTCAATTATTGTTGGGGAAATGTAATGAGATGCATCTTCTCTCAACCCACAAATAAACCATATAACAGAAACATATACATATATATGTATATATATATATATATTTTTTTTTCCCCACTATCTGAAAGAAAATGATCCCATGAAAATGTTCATAAGCCAAAGCATCACAAAGCAAAGAAGCAATTGCCATTAATTTATATGGGAAAACTTCTGAGTATTCCCAGATCCCCCAAAATCACCCCTTTTAGGCTTTCTTGATACCTCAGGACACAACTTATTAATGGAGGCACAAAACAAACCGAGCTGAGCACAGAGGCTCACAGACATGGTTCAAAGTTCTGGTGGCCTGATGCCCGTGTGCTGAGTGTATGTTCCGAGGGACAGTGCTTGGTGATCCCACTCCCAATGCCCCGCGTGTGCACCGCTTCCGTAACGGTTCACTCTCAAACCAATGCTGAACACCACTTCTGCATTTTGTCATTTTTCATAAAAGCAAAAATTCCCTTTGATTTCTTTTGGTAGGCAAAAGCAGGTAACAATGTAGTTCCCTCATAAAAGCAAAGGGGCATAACGGTAAACTTTCAAAAGCAGGAACACCTGGATATACGTAGAGAGAGAAGGAGACTTATTACAGGAAATGGCTCCCATGTTCATGGAGGTCAGAAAATCCCATGATCCACCATCTACGAGCTGGACAAACAAGCAAGCCAGTGATTTAACTCAGGCCAAGTCCAAAGGCCCAAGAACCAGGAGCACTGATACCCAAGAGCCGAAGAAGATGGATGTCCAAATTTAGCCAGGAGAGTGAATGCACCTGTCCTGTGCTGTTTTGTTCTAGTCAGGCCCTCAATGAACTGGATGCCATGGAGGACGGAAATCTTCTTTCCTCAGCCTACTTATCAGATGGTACTCTCCTTCAGAAGTACCCTCACAGACACACCTGGAAATCATATTTTACCCGATATCTGGTATTCCTTAGCCGAGTCAAGATGACACATAAAATTAATCATCACGTAGCACAAGAAAAAAAAAAGTGCTTTGCCATGGTCTATAATGTCCTAAAAAATATACGAATGTGTCTAAGAAAGAAATTTGTGGAACGGTGATGGATTAAAAATACACAAACATACCAGGAAGAGTCTGTCAGGGATATCACAAAAGGTCCAGTGTGGTGACAACACCAGCAGGAATTAAGTGAAAGGGAGGAAGTATAAGGGAATCACGCTAATCCTTGAAAGCTCAGTGATAATTTTAAGAGTCTTGGGGCTTTAAATTAATCACAGACTATCACTGATGCTGCTGGGGGTACTGACCTATCTTCAGTTACATCTGTGTTCCTTCTAAAATTATAGATTCGATCAAGAAAAAAACCTTAATGTGTTATTCACTTTTCATTGATGAAACATGTGTATTTTTTTTAATTTATTTATTTGACAGAGATCACAAGTACGCAGAGAGGCAGGCAGAGAGAGAGAGAGAGGAGGAGGAAGCAGGTTCCCTACTGAGCAGAGAGCCCAATGTGGGGCTCAATCCCAGGACCCTGAGATCATGACCTGAGCCGAAGGCAGAGGCTTTAACCCACTGAGCCACCCAGGCGCCCCTGAAACAGTGCATTTATGCAGAAGGACAATATGATACTGTAGAGAATTAGTGTCTGATTTAGATAGAAAATGCCTCACAGCTCCGAAGTATACAGCCCCTCCTTTCTAGGATTCGTTACCTCGTTTGCAATACTCTGGGGCCTTCTTTTCAAAGAAAAAGAAAGGCTTATTGTTCGGTCAATAAAGTACAGGACTATGCACTCAATAAATGTTGATTTCTTATAAAGTTTTCAAAGTATGGTGTTTTTTTTTCCTATGTTTTTTATGTGTAATTTTGCACAAGGGAATTCTCAGGCCTGTTCTGTACGGTCACTTTAGTGTTAAGAAGCGCACAGAACCCTAGAGGAAAAGAGAGTGCATTCACCCTACATCGCTTAACATATAGAAGGAAACACGTCGAATTTAGATTGAGAGAAATCTGATTCAAACCACATCACTACAACCACAACATCAACATACATATTACCCAACCATGCTTGCAAAAATGGAGAAAGAAGAAAAAAAAGTAGTCCAGGAAAATGCTTTATTACATGTTTTACCTACTTTAAGGTGCTGACTATTAAATAATTCTGCCGCCTCAGAACTAGGTTAACTACTTAAGTTGTGTAAATGTTACTGATTATTTCTGTTGCTTTTTCATACAATTAACATAAACTTGATCTATGTTGGTAATTTTAAAAAACACACACAAAGGATCTTAGGCAGCATTAAAAATGCTGATCTGCAATTTGCTCGCAGGAATGCAGAAGCTCTTTCTCACATACCCTCAGGGTGAGCAAGTTTTGGATATTTTAATAAATTCACACTTTAAATTATATAAAAGAGAACCATTAGAAATTAATGCCAAACTCTAAACAGGTTTGGATTACCACAGTAGATCATAAGTGATATGAAAATGTTTCTTTTTAGAAAAAACTAAGCATTAGCATAATTTATAGACCTATTTTCAAGCTAGAGGCATCTGTAGAATGCTCACCAAGCTCCTCTCCAATTACAGCGGACATGCAAAGAACAAGGGATTTCTAAAGGCTGCAATCCAAAGGGTGGTTCTCAAAACCAACTGCATATAAAATCATGGAGGGAATTTCCAGAAACCAGTGATGGCTGTGACTGACTCCCAGAAATTCTTATTTAATTATTCTGAGATAAGTCCCTAGTCTGGAGAATAACTGGATTATGCTTGGCATGTAAGCCTCCAATATTCAGACCTTGGTATTTTATTTATGTATATATATGTATGTATGTATGTAGATAGATAGATCGATCAATAAATTGATCGATCTATCTATATAGATATTTCCCACATCCCTAGACACAAAATACACTAAGGACAGAGTAAATAAGGAAATCAGCTTTTTTCCAATATCTGATGAAAAGACTTTCAACCAAAGCCATTAGAGCTTCTGTTTAGAACTAGCATTTGGAACTTAATGCCAAGTTAATGCTCGGAGGGGGACTGAACAGAGAAAGGACAGACCTGGGACAGCGTACTCCAGAAAGTTCATGTCCAGCTATGTTGGCCTCACCTTGCGGGCATTCTCCCATGGGTGAGCCCCTCCTGACCATCTCAGCTATGGTGAAAATCTCTGAAAACTCCAATAACAGGGACTTCTTGGTTTGGGAGATAAGCCCTTCGCCTCTCTCCAAGCGGTTTTGTCTCGGTAGCTGAATGACACAAACTCTAAGTCTAGCTTTGTTGGTTGACAAACCGGCACCTATTCCCGGAAGCCAGGGAGAGACGGAAGGCAGAGGCGGTCTGCTCCCACTCCTACTCCTCCTTGGGTGGTAACAAGATTAATAAGCAAGAGGACTGACTTATGAGGCTTGTCTCAGCCCAAAAGATGAGTAGATCTTTGTACCTACCCACCAAATGCTTATAAGTTTGACTAGAGGCTCTAATGGGGCTCCACCATGGCTACCGCCCAGATGGACTCCACAATACATTACTTTCTCAGGCTGCGTCCTTGAAGTGGGTCTTAGTGTGGGCATAGTGGGTGGGACGCACTTTGGAAGGAAAGGGGAGCAGTAAGGCACCTCCAATGGCCCAGGTCCACCCTGCAGGTCAACCAACAGTCACATCCTCTTGATGATCTCCTCTAAGTTTTCCTAATTTGAGATGGACATTTAGAAATAGATACAAGAATGAATGTACTTAACTACTGAGGTGAAGAGAAAAAAGATCATCTTTTAGATAACCTAATTAGATAGTAATTAGTAATAACTAATTAGTTAGTAATTCTGTTAGAATAACTAGCAGTATAAGGTACTACTCATCTGGACTAACCCTAAAATTGTATACCCCACTATTCAGAGTCTAATTCTTTCTTTTAAAAGATTTTGTTTATTTATTTGAGAGAGGGGGACAGAGCCACAACGAGTGAGGGGGTGGGGGGAGAGGGAGAGGAAAGGAGCTGAGCAGAGACCCTGACATGGGGCTTAATCCCAGGACCCTGAGATCATGACCTGAGCTGAGGCAGACGCTTAACCAACGGAGCCCCCCAGGCACCCCTTGAATTCTGGTTCTGATCAACACTCAAGACTTGGAAACAGACTAATATTAGGTGGACAGAAGCAAACCCATATCAAGGCTGGAGAAAAACTGATTATTTCTATCTCCCATCCTCCATTATTTTGGCACAGATACCTTCATTCAATAACCAACATGGAGACTTCCACGTCAGGCTATCTTAGATTTCCTAATACTAAAATTGCCTTCCTGTCATTAATAAATAGAAAATTTGGCAAAATATGAAAGGAAATTGTTTTCAGATACTGAGTCATCAGCAACAAGACCATCATCTCTAAGGGAAAGAAAACAAGCATGATGACTTCTACTAAACCCCAGCTTTCTGCCTAGAGGCGAATCCGTCTCTCCTAGTTAAAAAGAAAGAGATCAGAGTTTAAGGAGACTTAGACAGCCAGACCAGCACGCGGAAGAAGAGAACACTGCACAGAGAAGGAGCTCCAAAAATCTCCTTCATGTTCCCCGTAAGTTGTTTGCTGGAAACGAGGAGGCACAGGCAAAGAGTGAAACTCCATGAGGCCAGGGAAGGAGCTCAGAAAGCTGTGAGCTGAACAGGTCTCAGAGATCCCCCAGGAAAAGGGGGCATTTCAGGTCTAACCATCTGGACCGGAAAGTCCTCACTGAACACACGAGGTATTCAGTAAAAACTACAGGAGACTACGCTTTAGTCATAGCGTTTAACAAGCCCTACGTGAAGGTTGCTCTATACCCTCCTGCGGCAGACAGTTCTAAGACGCTCTCCAAGACGCCTGTCCTCTGTCAGACGGTCTTTCTATAGTGCCCTCCCTTTGGGTGCAGATGGCACACTATCCACTTAACAAAGAAGTCCTGCTGATTTATACTGTTAAAACTCTCAGAAACTCGGAACAGAAATAAACTTCCACCAAAGAGCAAAGATCAATAAAATAGACAATGAAAAGCTAACAATGAAGATAAATACCAAACATAAATTTTCTGGGAAAAAAATCAATAAAATTGATAAAACACTAAAAAGACTGATCAAGGGGGAAGAAAAAGAGAGGATGCAGATTATCAATGTCGCAAATGAACTAGGTAACGTCACTGCAGGTACTAGATTAATAAAGGGATATGAATCATTATAAGCCAGCAAATTTGACAGGTTAGTTGAGTTAGATTGTTAAAACACCCACAAAAAATGACTCAAGCAAATTTAGAAATATGAAGATCCTTTATGTATTAAAGAAACTTGACAATTAAAAAAAAACCTTCTCATGAGAAAATAAAGTAAAACTTAAATGCTCTAGGTCTATATGACTTCACTGGGAGAAAAAATTAAAGAAAAACATCCAATAACCAATTATGATTATAACTCCCAAAATGTTAGGGACAGAGGGGTACTTTCTTAGCTTGAAAAAGAGCATCTACAAAACCCCTAAAGTCCACATCCCACTAAAAGTAGAAAGACAATATTTTCCCATTAAGATCAGAAATAAAACAAAATATCCATTCTCATCTCTGCTACTCAATGTTGTTACAATGCAAGAAGGGAAAAAAAATAACATTCAAACAGAGTGGAAATGATTTCATGATCCTGTATAGAGAAAATCTGAAGGAATATGCAAAAAAGTTACCAGTTTTAATAAGTGAATTTAGCAAGATGCAGAATATACAGAAAAAAAAACAGCAATTATATTTTTATATAAAAGCAGGGAAATGAAACTGGAAAATTAAATGTGAAAATAATTCATCTTACAATACCATCCAAAAACAATATATTTAAAATAAATTTAATAAAAATTTATTTATAATAAAATAAATTTAAATTTAAAAATTTTAAATTTATTTAAAATAAGATAAATTTAATAAATTTATTATAAAATAAATCTAATAATAAAAAATATAAATATAATAAAATAAAATTTGGGTAGACATGTACATTGTCAACCAAAAATATTGCTGAAAGAAATTAAAGAATCTTTAAATCATGAAGAAGTATACCATGTTCAAGGATCAAACATTGAAAATTATTAAGACGCCCATTATCTCAAAACTGATCTTTAGAATCAATGCAATCCCTATCAAGCATGTTCTTTTTTTCCATTCTCCCTTATTTCTACCACTCATTTGCTTTCAGTGTTACATGTGAAAACCTAGCTTACTGAAGAGTATTTCTGAGTCTGTGGAGTTGGGGGTGGGGAAGAAACAGACAGAATAAAGAATAATAGTTAGTGATTCATTCCCAAGAAGCATCAAGGTTTAGGACACGGGAGAAGAGGAGAAAATAGTGAGGTTAAGGGTAAATTACCAGAAAAACTGCAGAACAACTAAATCGGGGTGTTTCACAAAGAAAAGCAAGGACGGCTCTCATCTGCTGCAAAGCAATCAGAAAGGATGCAGAAGGAAATAAAAACAAGACGAAGATCATCGAAAATAGGAAGGGAATTTTTGTGCTGTCACAAGCACCTCTAGAAATGTGCATCCGGCCTGTGCGAATCACTCCCTAACCAACTACCCGCGGTGATGTGTGTCTGCGGTCATATTTCTCCTGTGTCCCATTAGCATAACTTGAAGGTGGAGTGGTGCTGTTCCCATAGAGCTCTCTCTCCAGATAACCTGGAGTTGCAATTCCCTGAGTTCAGTTACTCCGTGTTGAATTATTTAGATGACTTCACTTTTTTCAACTAAAAGATGAGCCTGTCATTGTCCTGCCAGCAGACTGTCAATATCAAATGTGTCAAACCAGATTTCGGAAACTGATCATAACCTCCAATTTCTTACCTCAATGAATACCACGCCACAGGCAACAGATGCATTTACTCCTTCATTTACTCAACCTTATTTAAAATATATACTCTATTTAGCATAGAGTATAGTTTTATTAATTATACTGCTCAAACCCTCTGTGTCCTCCTTATATTTTATGTATTTGATAAAAGTTTAAAGAGCGCAATTTCTTAATGACTCTTCCAGTAATTGTAAGGTTTTCAATTTACCTTGGATTTTTGATGGCTTTTGTAATAGGTGTTTTGCTGTTCCTTTTCCCTCCTACTGGAAGAGAAAGTATCTTTGACCTTCCTACCTCTCACCCATTTCTATTTTCTGCATTCAGTCTTGCGATATCAATCCAAATAATCATTATTTTATTTTTCACGTAAGTATTCCCCCTTCATTAGCCTTTCCAGCAGGAACTATGTAGATGTGTCATTTCATGTTCATATGTCAGTCATCCTGACTCATAAGTACTTAAATATCACGAGCTACGCATTTTTAAGTTCTTCGTTTGTATTCACCTCTATGTCCATTGTTCAGCAGAAGTTAAGTCTTCGAGGCCTTCACTCTATCGCCTCTATGTCAGCATCCGAAAAACCATTACATCTCTGAGAAAGTCTTTTCCGATGCATTTACATGGAAACAACAACTTGCTTGGGCATTGACATTTTGTTTCAAAACTGTTTCCTCTCAAAATTTTATGGTTGGTTATTGTTCTGTCTTCTGACATTTCATATTGTGGAGAACTGTGAGTGTAAGATTTTTCGGTTTTGTTGTTGTTTAGTTACCAAGTTTTTATCATTGCCATGGTTCTGCTCCGACACTGTTCTGCTGGAAAGCAGTCAGATTTTACCCGCTTGAGATTGAAGATGCCATGAATATTCCGCGAGGTGAGGGTCTTTTCCTCAGTTGTGCCTAGAGAACAGCAATCTCTTTGAGGCTTGAGATTTTATTTCCCCTTCACTCGTGTTACATTCATTTTGTTTTTTAATTGTCTCTGTTCCATCCGTTTTGGTTTCTGATTCGGAACTTGATTCTCTTACAAGCTTACAGAAAATATTTCTACTTATCTTTCCTATCATTATTTTATCTTTTATCTCTGCCTCTGTATTCTAGGTAATTTGTAAAGGACATCATCTGATTCATTGGATTTCCTGCCAATAGCTCGCCACTGATGCCTGTAGTTCTCAGTCCTTTTGCTATGTTTTCAGGATTCCTCGCTCTTCTCAATTTCCCTCTTCCTCTCTGCCCACCCCACAGCTCTCATTCTTGTCTTCTGCTGGACTGCAAGGCTTCCCACAGTGTGTGGGTTCTCAGACTGGCATCCCCGCTTACTGGCTCAGAAGCGTGGATCATTCCAGTGTGGCCCTCCGTGGTCCACCACAAGTATAAATCTGTACCTCTGGGAGACAAATCTGATTTTCCACCCAAAGCTTGACATGCCACTTCTTTCTCTATTTCTTTTTTTCTTCTTCTTCTTCCTCTATTTCTTAACTCCTTGATAAACATATATTGCAGCTCAATGCAGACAAACCAAAGGTCGGATATGATGCCCTTCCCAAAGGGAATCTGCCTCGTATTACAGTGAAGTTCCCCTGATATTTTTACTGAGGAAGCATTTAACATAGCTAATTAGCACATATAACCTAATAAACAAGCAGAGGCTCACAATGAGCAATACCATTATCATATTTAATTCCTAATACTTTACCTGCATGAATAATAATAAGTAAATAACTTAATTACTTTATTATGTTATTTATTTTATGCATTTTATTTTTATAACTTTGAATCATTTACCTCTAAGTCTTCTAAAATAATGTCATGAAATTCAGGCAATTGGAAGGCCAGTGGAAAAATAACAACAGGTATCACAAATCGCTCGCTGCACTTTCCTCATGTCAAAGTCCCACATAATGCAGAGAGAGTGAGTACGGGAGCCTCCCAAGTTACAAAATATATGTACAATATAGTATTTTTCTGTTACAAAAGTCCTATATTGAGTACAATATACCTAACCTGTAACAGATTCCCTATCACGAAATGTCCTTGTTACTAAAATGAAACGTCAGAACTTCCTGATTCTACTTCTGCCACCTATGTGTTCTATGAGCCTTCCAGACTAACATCATTCCAACGCATTCCACAAAAGATGACCTTTGATCAGCATAATATGCCCTCTGCCTCCAAGGCACACAAAAGTCTAAAAATCAAACATATATTTTGAAGTGCTTTCAGCACCTGAGTGGGGGTGAGTGGGAAGCAGCCTAATCTGAATTTCATACTGTGGTTACTTAAGACCCTGTATGTGAATTCTACCACCACCTGTGAACTCCCATCTTAAAGACGCTGCGTACACGATACTTTAAAACACTTATCAAAGTAAAAAGCATCAAGCTGTGCATATACTTAATGTACTCAAAATACTATGCTATTTGCACACATTTATTAATTTCTGCTTATCTCTCAAAGAACTTTGAAGTCATGGTAATGCAACCTCATAAAATATCTTCAAAATAAATTATGCCATGTAAAATCTTTTTAGGAGTGAGAACCCACATGATTTCTGATGGCTTCAGAAGGACCTCTACATATATGAAATGCAGCTTATTTTTATGAAGAAATCTGTTAACCCATGGCATTTCAACTCAATCCTCTATAACTCTTCAGCTTAAACTGCATATTCTGCTGCTTCTTCTAAATTGGTTTATAGATAAATCCCAGAATCCAAGCCTGCCAACTAGGGATTGTCTCTGGTCTCTTTTACAACATAGACAGGGCAAGGTTTTTGTCTACTTCAGTAAGAACCGTTAGGTCTCTTTGGGGGGTGATTCAGAGCACTGCTAACCTAGGGTTTTATTTTAATGTTGGAATCATTGTTTTGCTATTTTGTAATTAAAGAGATTTTTCTTGATGCAAATGCTCAGCAACATTCTTTAGGGACATTTTTAAGCGAATGTTCCCATTTTGTGTGGTGTAGCAAATGAAGTCATTTTTGTATTTTTCCTATTATATTTTGTAAGATCGGGAAAGAGCTTTGCTCCTAGAATGCCCTACCGTGGCTACAAGCACAGCAGTCTGAAGAAAAGCTCTTAGAATACAGAAACACAATCTGAAACAATGTGGAGGAACTGCCTGCTGGCTTTGGGGAAAGAGCAACAGTAGACAGACCGACTGGGCTCACAGCGATCAGAAATGAGGTCATTCACATTTAGCAAAAGCCTTGGGTATTTTAAGGAAAGAGGAGAGCCAAAAACAACCATTCCCCAAAGCCAAAAGATTCTTCTGATATGCAGTGGAAAGGCTCCCGATTCCATATGGGTCCTTTCAGTTACCTTTCTGCCCGCAGGTAACAATGACATCAGCCCTCAGCCTGTCTTCCCATATGGAGCCCACAGGTATCATGAATGAGTGTGTTTTCCACAAATTTCAGTCATTTGACCAAGCTATTCAACATCACTTTCTCCATTTTCAACTGAGGACTGAGGCATTCTTATTTTCCATCATTATTTCTTCAAGTAATTTTCTACATATTCAGAGAACTGGGGGGAAAAGTTTATTTGAGAATTGTGAATCATGCTCAGCTCACTAGTAATTGAAATGCTTTCTAAGCACTCACTTTTCAGTGGGGTGTCACTATCAGGGAAAATCTACTTCCCGTGGACGGTCTTCAAAGCTATAAAAACTCCTTATTTTGTTTTCTTATGCTGAGGTTGGGGTGGGGGGTGATGTTACATCCTCGTTCAGATAAAATGATTTTTGTTCCATATGTTCTGTCTGAAGGCCTGTAATTTCGCCACTGTTGATGGTGGAAATGAAGTTTGGTGGAGGAAATGATGTGGAAAGGCCTTTGATATTTCTGGTCTGTTCCAGCGAACGTGAGCATGAGTGCGCGAACAGATTTTACACACAGCATCTTCCAAGACATCAGAAAGCTAAATATCCTTTCCTTTTCAATGAATAATTATTTTGGTTTGATTTATCAATAATGTTTTCACTGTAATTATAATAGAAATAATGAATGGATCTTCTGTCTGCTAAGAATTATGCTCTCCTGTAAGGCTCTTGTTTGGTGGGCTCTACCAATAAGTCACCAGATTTAACATATTAAGGCTGTTATGCACAGGAATTTTTAGCAGAGCAGCACAATAGCTCAATTTCCAGGCAACAGTTTCTTGTAATAAATTGATATCAAAACAAATGAAAAGTTGGAAAGTTATTTCTGCTAATATAAAAATATGTATTGTATAATGAACCTGTTTCCATGCAGGTTTATGGTGAAATCAACACTTCATCTTGATGCATAGTACAGTATAGAATAGTAAAATGCAGAAATGAACCAGGCTCAAGTACAAGGAGCATGGAAAGTTCTGACGTTGATGGGAGAACAAAGCATCAATTCAAAGACCATCACCGTAATTTTGACGGGCTTCTCCTCCTTCTCTTCCTCCCTCCCTCTTTCCTCTCTTACTCCTTCCTTCCTTCCTTCTCTCCTTCCTTCAACAGACCTTACTAAAAAAAAGTGTAACCCTTTGAATGCAATAATGCCACATGATTTCTCAATCACAGCCTTTGCTTGGCCATTTGGAGTGGTCACGCCTGTCACCTCCTGGCTATGTGCAGTAATGAAAATGGACCTTTTAATTAGTTACATACACCCCATAATGGCTGCAAGACTCTAACATCCTTTATGCAAATGATTCCTTAGAGATTATTAATTATTTTTTGAGGAATATTAATTTCTCTAACCCTCCAAAATTATTACTACTGGGAAACAGGCCTGAATTCATTTTAACTATGATAAAACTGCATTCGGTGACAATTAATCGAGCACAGCAAAAGAGACCTTGGCGTTAAATGAGAAGTGCACTCACTATTGCTTCTTGTGGATACTTTTAATTTGTATGTACAAACATGATTTTAGGCCTAGGAAGTATAATTTCTGGTCAAGTAAATGTTTTGGACACCTGTTTTGAAAATAATTTATGGGGTGCCTGTGTGGCTCAGTGGGTTAAGAGTTTGCCTTCAGCTCAGGTCATGATCTCAGGGTCCTGGGCTTGAGCCCTGCATCGGGCTCTTTGCTCAGCAGGGAGCCTGCTTTCCCCTCCCCCTCTACCTGCCACTCTGCCTACTTGTGATCTCTCTCTATCAAATAAATAAATAAAATCTTTAAAAAAAAGAAAAGAATTTATATGCAGTAACACTGAGTTCAGAGGTGTTTTTATAATCAACATGTTTATGCTCATACATATCTTTAAAAAGAAAAAAATAGGAATTCAAAACATGCCCAAGGGAGCTGACTGTGGTTTGCAGGAGCACTACTGAGCGATATAAACTCAACCAATAGGATTGTCAGATGACACCAGGGGCCAATCTCTTCTGCCTACAAATGAGGCCCTTTGTTTTAACCAGAAATACCCTGGGGCAAACATTTTTTAAAAAATACGCCTGGGTGGCGCAGTTGGTTGGACGACTGCCTTCGGCTCAGGGCGTGATCCTGGAGTCCCGGGATCGAGTCCCACATCAGGCTCCCAGCTCCATGGGGAGTCTGCTTCGCTCTCTGACCTTCTCCTCGCTCATGCTCTCTCTCACTGTCTCTCTCTCAAATAAATAAAATAAATAAAATCTTTAAAAAAAAAATACATAAAACAATGACAAAGCATAAAGTTAATTTTGTTAAAATTAACAGTATCTTCTCTTCTACCAATTTACTAACATATACAATACCTCAGGCAATATTATGAAGCCATCTATGTTCAAATTCATGGGTTAGGTATGTCAGAAATTCCGTTTTATGTTCTACCTTCGCGGAAAGTGACTATCATTTCAGAACTCAAATATATATATATTTTTTTTTAAGATTTTATTTGACAGGCAGAGATCACAAGAAGGCAGAGAGGCAGGTGAAGAGATGAGGAAGCAGGCTCTCTGCTCAGCAGAGAGCCTGATATGGGGCTCGATCCCAGGACCCTGGGATCATGACCTGAGCCGAAGGCAGAGGCTTTAACCCACTGAGCCACCCAGGTGCCCCTCAAATATTTAAATATATTTATATATTTAATATATGTTATATACATTATTATATATATAATGTAATATATTATATTATTAAATATATTTATTTATATTTATATATATTTATATTTATATATATTATATAAGTATAGATATTCATATATTTATATAAATTATATAAATATATTTATATATTTAATATATGTTATATATTATATATTTAATATATGTTATATATTATTATATATTATATATTATATATAATGTATATTATATTTAATATATGTTATATATATTATTATATTTAATATATATTATTATATATTTAATATATGTTATAATATCTTATATATTATATATATTATATAATATATATATTATATTATTATATATATTATATATATATTATATATATATTATATATATAAAATATATAATATATATATAATATATATTATAATATATATATATATAATATATAATAATATTTAAATATATTTCTGGAAGACTGAAGTTGAGAACTCCACATTAAAAGAAAGGCTTTAAAAAAATACAACCAAACTCAATACGGTGAACTGCATTTTGTGACCTTTTTCCAGCACATTACATGCTGGTTTAAAGGATGAGTAACTGTGACCTATCAAGAGAAGAAACTGACCAGGGAACAGTTCATTTTGAAAAGAAAAGTAATTCATGAGGATGGACAAGCTCTCTTTATGAGTAGCAAATAAATGCTTGGTGGTGTGACAAACTAAGTTTGTAAAGAGACACCAGGCTACATCCATTGTAGGAAGAGGAAACATGTACAATACATCAAGTTCGAGTGACTCCGTCTAAGATGAGAAAAGAGCAGCCTTTGGAACTTGCTACTAATCTTTAATGCACGCGTACATATATGTTAGCTGCATTCAAAATTGGTTTTGAAATTATTAAAAATAGGTCAAAGGTTTCTAACCTGTTGAAAGGTCTCAGATCACACTGAGCACTTGAGTAATGTTCTGGACCTTCTTTCCAGGAAAATAATTATTATTATTATTATACATATATATTTCAATATATATGTATATATATGTTAATAACTATTATTAATAAAAAATATATATATTTGTATATATGCATATGCCAACTGTTGCAACTATTTTTATTGTTACAAACACTTCACAAACACCTGGACTCTGTAGGCAATTTTTTAATCTTCTTGTAACCCAAAGATCTATGCTAAGAAACTATGATTTAACCATTGAAAAGCTGTAAAAGTTGCTGAAAAAAAGCCAACATATTTCCTGAAAAATCCAAAACGTTACTTTTATTAGTCTGCCTTCATACCAAAAATGATCAACTATTCATATTAAAATGTTATATCTTGGAAATTACCCACTAAGCATGTTATGATAACTGTAAAAACTTACATAACAACAACAACAAAAAAGAAAAACCTTACATAACATTGTATCAATAAGGGCAATTTTCTCAGAATACTAGCACACAACCTGATCAAGATAAGCCAGGTAGATGCTCAGAAAATTGTCTGTGCGGAGGTGTGAAACAAAGTGGACAAGCAGAAACCCAGGTCCACTCATTCAGACCCAGGTAACGTGCTATAAGAATCAAGGGCAGCAGGGCATGGGGGTGGCTCAGTGGGTTAAGCGTCTGCCTTCAGCGCAGGTCATGATTTTGGAGTCCCAGGATTGAGCCCCGCATTAGGCTCCCCCCTCAGCAGGGGGTCTGCTTCTCCCTCTGCCCCTCGCCCTGCTCACTCTCTCTCAAATTAATAAATTTTTTAAAAAAATATTTTAAAAGAAGGAGCAGGGCAGCAGAAAGACTCTGGGGCCCAGGGGACTCGCTGGGGTGCAGAAGCCTCACAGAAAGAAGCAGGGGAAGCTGAAGACCAACATTTCCTTTTTCAAAATTCTCTCCATGCTCCCAGTCTGTGACAGAGCTAGTGAACTACACAGCGTGCACAAGAATGGTGACCATGCAAAACCGTGCAGATCCAGAATCTCTGAAAGAGGCTAGCTTAACTTACAAAACCTTTATCCTGAATAAATCATCTGGGTATTGCAAATTTGCAGGAAAGTAGCTTCACTCTTCCTGTTAGGAAATGACTGGGGAACAGTTCAAGTAATCAGAATGTGGCCTACGGACCAAACAAGAGCGGAAAATCCGTTCAAGGAAGCACCCAGGTCCAGCATGCTTCAGTAATCTCTCCTTTTCATTTCCATTTCCCATTAAAAAAAAAAAAAAAAGATTCACTGCAAATAGGGCTCCTTGTGAGCTGGATATGTTTTCACTCATATAAGCTTATCCCTGACTCCAAGCTTTCACCCTCTTTTCTTTAAGTAAGCTCTATCCCCAGTGTGGGGCCTGAACTCACAACCCTGAGATCAAGAGCCATACAGTCTATGAACTGAGCCAGCCAGGCACCCCTCCCTAACTCTAATCCTGACACTAGGTGGGAGGTAATAGATAGAGACAGAGCAAAATCCCTCCAAATAAGGAGGTAACAATATAAAGGGCTGGACTAATCTGCAAAGAAAGAATTATACAATGATGCAATGACGACGTAACGTAAAGAGCTCAATTAAGTGGGGGAGAGGGGCACATGGTGGGATGGAACTCTAGGCCAAGTGGGATTTCTACACTTTGAAACTATGAGCCTATAGGCAGAGGGGGAGGGCACAGAAGGAAGAGGAGAAATATGGAAAAATACAGAAGCCATTAAACCCAGGAGGCATCTGAAGTCATTAAGACAGATGGAAAAGTAAAACCACAGTAAAGGCAACAGAAATGTCAAGATGGCCTTGACAATTCACTCTCTTCACAATTCAGAGCAAAACTGGGGGTATCATGAGATTATCTAACAGAAGGCTTGCTACACGATTAATACACCAAAAAGAATCCTGGAAGTCAGGATGGATGGGTGTTCCTCTGAGACAGAAAAATGTGGGAAAGGACAGAGTGATGAGGCCATTTCAAGGCATCCAAGAGGGAGGTAGCAGGAGATAGTCTGGTCATTTTATTAAAATAGAAGAGAAAGTCGTATAATGAAAGGGAAGCCAGCACTTGTTGAGAATGAAGTAGCTTAGGAGAGCTAATGTTCAGAATTCAAAAGCCAAAAAGAAGTAAAGAGGTGGGTAGAGCCGCAGGAAGGAACCAGGTAGTCTCAAACAACATGAATCTGAGTTGAACTCCATCAGCTGGAACACAAAACTTGCCACAATACTTGTCAAAAGGGAAGAGGAAACGGTGGAATCAAATATCAGAATTATTTTGTGAAGAGAATTTTTTTGAAAGAAATATGTCGATAAGCAACTCCAAGTGCAAGGTTAACCAGATCTACCCCATTCACCAACCAAGGACATGATCTTATAACAAAAAGTGGCTTCCAGACTAAAGGGCACTTTAGTTGCTGAGCACTGACAGGAGCTGTGGTCAACAAGTTTGAAGACAGAAAGCAGGTAGAATGGAAGGGGATTTCATCACCTAGAAGAACACTGGACTGGGTGAAAAATGGCTAAATATGCAGGGGGAATAGACTGGGGTATTTTGAGAATCCCATTAAAAAAATTTGCCCCGTCCTTATAATGCATTGGGAAAGTGCCAAGAAGTGAAATTATGGAAAGAGAATGCCCTAGACTTTAAGCCCTGTTAAGAAGAATAATCCTTGGGGCACCTGGGTGGCTCAATCAGTTAAGCATCTGCCTTTGGCTCCAGTCATGATCCCAGGGTCCAGGGATCAAGCCCTGCATGGATCGCCCCACATCAGGCTCCCTATTCAGCAGGGAGTCTGTCTCCTCTCCCTCTTCCTGTGTGCTCGCACTCTCTCTCTCTGATAAATAGATGAATAAATCATAAAAAAAAAAAGTATGGCCCTTGAACAAAAGCACTGGGAGGACCCTTAGCAGGATTCTCTGACATGGGGTTCTCCAAGGACAGCAGCCTAGGTTGGTTGAGGATAAACTAATTAATGTTGAACTCTACATGGTCTGGGGTTGTACCAGGTAGGTGAGGGTTAGCACACAGGGAAGAGAATGGCGGGAATGATAAGCCTTAGAATCTTAAGTACATACAACAGAAAGTAACAGTAGAAGGGGGCCACTAAATGGTATAAATATGGAGGCAACCGCTGACTGAAATGTCAAAATCAGTTCAAAAAAGGAGTATACTAAGAACAGAAGAATAAACACTGGAAGCCTATTATTAGACTTTCCTTTCAACTTTACGTTAGTAATACTCTTTGTTCATCAACCTCTCTTCACTCAAAACAGTACTGTCCATCCTAGCACACGGGTAGTACACACTTAAAATATGCCAATGACAGTACACATTCACGCTCTTTTCTTTTCCAGCAAAGCTCACAAGACGTAAAAATTTCTGCTCTTGGTCCGATCTTCATATCTTCAGGACTCGTGCGAATGCATGCACTCATAAAGTATCTTTAAAACAAGAGTTTTATCACTCAACAAGATCTAAATCTTCACAGTCTATTCTGTACATGGAGAAAGGGCTTCTGTGTATAGTGAAATATATAAGTGTGGGCAATTAATTCCATGTTCCTCAAAAGAATGGTGGAAACTGATCTCTCTAGGTTTTTTTTTTTTTCATTTTACTAATGACCCATTATTTTATTCATGACATATGAAAACTTAACAACTAAGAGATACCTAAAACTCAGTGAGGAAGTGAGTTCATTTTTCCTCAGGTTCTGCTCGAGAAGGCACCAGTGGGAGAAAACTTAAATGACTTAGTAGCTTCTTCAGTGGACTCTGGAGTGTCTCATGTAAAATGTCATTTTAATTACTTATGCAGGAAGAAGAAATTCCATCATGTACTTGAACTATTTTTTTATTAGTTTCAATTCACTTGTATAAAGAATGAAACTCCCAAGAGTGACACAGAACAGACATTTACAGAGATAATCTATAGAAATAAGAAAATCACAGGCAACATAATGTCAATAAAAACGTATCTTTCAATAATCACTCTCAATATGAACAGCCTAAACGCTCCCATAAAACGGCACAGGGCTGCAGAATGGATAAAATGACAGGACCTGTCCAAATGCTATCTACAAAAGACCCATTTGGAACCTAAGGATACATCAAGACTGACAGTGAAGGTATGGAGAAGCATCTTTCATGCCAGCGGATCTCAAAAGAAATCTGGGGTAGAGATTCTCATATAAGGTAAATTAGATCTTAAACTAAAGACTGTAGTCAGAGATACAGACACTACATCATTCTTAAAGGGCCTATCCACCAAGAAGATCTAACAATTGTAAATATTTATGCCCCCAATAGGGGAGCAGCCAACTACATAAGACAACTTATGTTAATCAAGATGAAGAGTCGTACTGATATGAATACATTAATAGCAGGGGATCTTACCACTCGACTCTCAGTAACAGACAGATCATCCAAGCAGAAAATCAATAAAGAAACAAGAGCACTGAATGACACATTGTACCAGATGGACCTCATAGATGTATACAGAACATTTCACCCTGAAACAACAGAATCCTCATTCTTCTCCAGCACACATGGAACTTTCTCCAGAATAGACCACATACTGGGTCACAAATCAGGGCTCAACCGATACCAAAAGACTGAGATAATTCCCTGCATATTCTCAGACCACAGTGCTTTGAAACTGGAACTCAACCACAAGAAAAAGTTTGGAAGGAATTCAAACACCTAGAAGCTAAAGACCACCTTGCTTAAGAATGCTTGGATCAACCAGGAAATCAAAGGAGAACTTAAACAATTCATGGAAGCCAATGAGAATGCAGACACATTGATCCAAAACCTATGGGATACGGCAAAGGTGGTGCTATGGGGGAAATACATAGCCATCCAAGCCTTCCTCAAAAAAACTGAAAAATCCAGAATACACCAGCTCTCTTTATACCTTCAAGAACTGGAGAATCAATAACAAATTAAGCCACCACACACATAAAAAGGGAAATAATCAATATTAGAGCAGAGATCAATGAGATAGAAACTAGGGATACAGTAGAACACATCAAAAAAACTAGAAGCTGATTTTTTTAAAGAATCAGTAAGATTGATAAACCATTGGCCAAACTAATCCAAAACAAAAGAGAAAGGACCGAACATAATAAAATTATGAATGAAAAGGGAAAGATCACAACTAATACCAAGGAAAGAGAAACAGTTATATGCCAATAAGTTAAGCAACCTAGATGAAATGAATGCACTCCTGGAAACCTATAAACTTCCAAAACTGAATCAGAAGAAATTGACAAACTGAACAGACCAATATCTATTAACAAGATTGAAGCAGTGATCAAAAACCTCCCAAAAATCAAGAGCCAGGATCTGAAGGAGTCCCTGGAAAATTCTACCAAACATTCAAAGAAGAAATAATACCTATTCTCCTGAAGTGGTTTCAGAAGACAGAAATGAAGAAAAATTTCCAGACTCTTTTTATGAAGCCAGCATAACTCTGATGCCCAAACCAGGCAAAGACCCCACCAAAAAGGAGAATTTCAGACTGATATCCCTGATAAATATGGATGCCAAGATTCTCAACAAGATCCTAGCAAATAGGATCCAACAGTACATTAAAAAAATTATCCCCCATGAAAATCCCATCCCATGGGATTTATCCACGGGATGCAAGGGTGGTTCAACATTCACAAATCAATCAGTGTGATAGAACACATAGTGATAGAAGAGAGAAGAACCACATGGTCCTCTCAACTGATGCAGAAAAAGCATTTGACCAGATACCGCATCCGTTCCTGAGTAAAATGCTTCAAAGTATACAGATAGAGGAACCGTTCCTCGGCTTCATAAAATCTGTCTATGAAAAACCCATAGCAAGTATCACCCTTAATGGGGAAAAGCTGACAGCCTTCCCTTTGAGATCAGGAACATGACAAGGATGTCCACTCTTGCCACTGCTGTTCAACATTGTACTAGAAGTTCTAGCATCAGAAATCAGACAACAAAGAGAAATAAAACATATTCAAAGTGGCAAAGAAGAAGTCAAACTCTCTCTCTTCAAAGATGACATGGTACTTTATATGGAAAACCCAAAAGACTCCACCCCCAAACTACAAGAACTCATACAGCAATTCAGTAACGTGGCAGGATACAAAATCAAGGCACAGAAATCAGTTGTTTTCTTATATACTAACAATGAAAATATAGGAAGGGAAATGAGAGAATTGATTCCATTTACTATAGCACCAAGAACCATAAGATACCTGGGAATAAATCTAACCAAAGAGGTAAAGGATCTGTACTCGAGGAACTACAGAACACTCATGACAGAAATTGAAGAAGACACAAAAAGATGGAAGACCATTCCATGCTCATGGATCAGAAGAATAAACATTGTTAAAATGTCTGGGTTTATATAGCGCATTTTGCCTTAGGAATAGAAAGTGCTTTGAAAGCATTACTGTAGGTTTTCCAATAGTGTGAGATGAGATGCCTATTTTTATTCTCACACACAGGGTAGAAGAGTGACTTGGACAAAGTTAGCCAAGTTACTGAAAGAATTCAGAATTAAACTCAGGACTCTGAATTCTAAAACAATGCAGCATCCACAAGAATAAATACTCCAAGACAGAGTCTTATTCAAAGGGAAGTAGCACAAAATTTTTGTCATTAAAATATGCGTTATCAGATGGATCTTAAATAGCTTCTGAAAATCAGAATTAAAGATAGGACAGACTAATAATGAAATTCTTAAAGGCAAGTAAAAGAGCCCATCAATGACTCAACCAGTTTAATAAAATATGTAATGACAAACAAATGCAAATTAACCATTTTAAATTTTTCTCAGGAATTAATAAGCTTAATGATTTAGGAATTATGAAAACACACCATTCTCATATATAAGAAGACACTGCTGTTTGTTCTTTTTTTGTTATTATTTTGAAACTGAAATTGAGATTACTTTGCCAATTGGGTGACAGAAAATTTAATAAATAAATAGAGAGAGAGAGACACGTATTCTAGACAAGTTATTCTAACCGTAGGACAGCGTTCTGGCTCAACATTCTCTCGGGTCTCCATTGGAGTCTTTACACTATGGCAAACACAACTTCTGGAAACATTCAGCAATGATGTCCTCGTGTCTTTATTTTACTGTTATTGAGTTACATCCTGGTCTTTCCTTTACAGTTTTGGAAATATTTTTATCACAACAGTCTGTAAGCTCCACAGACATTTATTAAAAGCCACTCTGTGTCAGGTTCTGGGGATATGGAAACAAATGAGAAAGAGCTTCTTCCCATGGTCACAACCAAGGCAAGAGGAGAGTGGTTATGTAAACAAGTAAGCATTACTGCATGGAGAGAAGTGAGAGCAGAAGTATTTATGGAGCACACAGAAGTCAGCAGAAGGACAGATGGGGGCAGCCGAGGGAGTGTTGGCCCTGCTGTGGTTGCCCAGTAGGCTGGTGGGGAATGAGCAGAGAACGATGGCTGGAATTTGGGGCAACGGAGGTCTTGGTGGTCTCATCACCACGGGTCCTCTCTAAGGCTGGAAACTACATTTCCCAGAAACCATTTGGTGGGAACAATGTCAGAATTTGCCCCTAAGAGGAACCTGTGGAAGATTTGGAAGGAGGGAGGAAAACTGAAACCATTAACCTTGACATTTTACAGTAGCCTGCACTAACAGGATTCTGGACCCCGTCACGAACTTCCACTTTGTGGCCCCCCAGAATTAGCCATTTCCTCCAGGCTGGTTTACTATTTCTCTAATTGTCCAGCCTCAGTCTCTAGGGGCTTTTGTCTCCCATATCCTACCATACCCAGATGAATTCTAATTCCCATATTAGAGGCAATAAAGATTCCTACATTAAATCACTCCTTTTCCTAATACTCGTAGATGAAGATTATAGACAATCGTTTCCTGACTCAACCCAGGTAAGGCAGACAATTTCAGAGAGAAGATGAAATGTGGACAGGGTTTTGAAGGCTAAATAAGAAATGATCAGGTAAGCAAGCTATAGAAATCATCCCTATAGAAGGAAAGAGCAAGGGCACTAGGTATGAATTAATCATTCTAAGTCCATGAGAGAACACAAATAGTCTCATCTAAATACTCCCAGAATTGTCCTTTCTGGCCACTGGGATGGATAATGCAATATCCCTGCTTAGTCTTAGCTCCTTACCCAAAGTCTAAGGCATGGCTCAGCCTTGGGACTGAAGGTGGAAAGGCTTCAATCAGCTCTCACCCATGTCACCACATGTACACAATAAATTCGTCTGAGAATAAATCCAAGAAGGCAAGTAGAACCAGACAGGGAAAGAGAAGCTGAGCTCTGGGGGTATATACTAAAACCCAACACCTAGCCAGAACTGAAATTGGTTCATCTCCTGGATTTCTCAATTGTGTAAGGAAAAAAAATAGAAAAAGAAAAAGAAAATATTTTCCCAATAAAAACACTTTGACTAATGTTTATATTCACTTGAAAACAAGGTTCTTCATTAATAATACAGTGTTTGAGAAAGGTAAGCATTTGAATGACTTTGAAAACACTTCTTGGTTTTCACACCAATTCTGCAGCTCCTACAGACTGCATGGGAATGAAGTCTTAAGAGTGTAATTCATTTGTTCAATCAGTATTTACAGTGTCAAACAGTGCCTGGCACCATACTAGTACTGGGCATTCAAAAAAACCGGCAAAGATGCTTGCCCTCAAGGAGCTTAGTTCCACCAGGTAGAGTTGTAAAATAATTGGGAAAATTTCATAAAGAAGTAAATTCTGGAGCATACCATCCGGATGTAAGAGACTGGTCCTTTTTCAGCCACAGATGACTAGAACAAGAAAGGCTCACTAGTTGATGGTATCTGAGTAAGGGCTGCTTGTACCAGGTCCCTTTGACCCTGGGATGCCCGCAGTTCCTATCTCTGGCCTCTCCCTAGTTCCCACCCTCTTTAACCAACACCTTATAACTCCTGTATGATAAGTTGATAAAGGGTCCTTACAACAGGCTGGGATACATTTAGAGGAAAAAAAAAATCTTTTCTGGTGCCATCAACAGGGGCTGGTTAGGGCTCAACTCCCATCAGGTGATGACTAGCATGAAATGTAGTCACTCCTTTTTTTTTTAAAGATTTATTTATTTGGGACGCCTGGGTGGCTCAGTTGGTTGGACAACTGCCTTCGGCTCAGGTCATGATCCCGGAGTCCCGGGATCGAGTCCCACATCGGGCTCCCAGCTCCATAGGGAGTCTGCTTCTCCCTCTGACCTTCTCCTTTCTCATGCTCTCTCTCACTGTCTCTCTCTCTCAAATAAGTAAATAAAATCTTTAAAACAAAAAAAGATTTATTTATTTATTTGACAGAGAGAGAGAGAGAGATCACAAGCAGGTAGCAGGGGGTGGGGAGGAGACTCCCCGCTGAACAGAGAGACAGATGTGGGGCTCGATGTGGGGCTTGATCCCTGGATCCTGAGATCATGACCTGAACCGAAGGCAGAGGCTTAACTGAGCCACCCAGGTACCTCATGTAGTCACTCCTTGATCAATCCATAAATTCTAACCCTTCCGGCATCCTGCTATTTTTCCTAAGACCCTGTCGCCACCAACCTCTACCTGGTGACTCCTACCCTCTTCTGGGAGTCATCAGCGGCATGCATAGTATTAAGGAAACTTTATCCCTTATACTTGGGGTTGGTAATGCCATTACATCAGGTACCTGGTAACTTCCTCGATGGGCAGATCACAGTGAGTTTTAGGGCTTCTGTACGTCTCTCCGGGGTTGACTGAAACACTGATTTATTACTTCACTTCTGTGCTCATACTCCTCTATCTCTCCTTCATCCTTCCATCCACACCTTTAATGACGTTACTCATACTTCACCAAGAAAAATGGAGCAATTTCAAGGTAATATTTAACAGACTCTCACCACCACATCTATTACCGACCCGCATCTGTTCCTTTGTACTCTGTTCTCCCAAACTGTTAACGTAGATGAGCTTCCTGTGCTCCTATCCAAAACCAATTCTTACACTTTACCCAGGATCACATCTCCTCATGAGTGCTCAAGGACATTGCTAAAGCAATTTTTTCCTTGTTTTCCTACATCATTATTTTTTATTTCTAAAGGGCTTATACTGATGACACACAAACATGTAGTTATTTCTTTCATGTAAAGAAGAAAATCTCATTTTCTAGTGTATCTGTGGAGGAGCCTGATAAGGAGTAGCCAGTAAAGCAGAAGGGAAACATAGTACATGGGGATTTTGTAGCCCATGTGAGAAAAAGACAAACAAACAACAAACAAACAAAAAAAACCCAAAAACCAAAAAACAACAACCAAAAAAACTGTTTTAAGGAAAAGGAAGTAATCACATGGCCCAGCTTGTAAATCAGACAAGGTGATGACACTTTCGTACCAACAAGGATGGTACCAGCACGGAAGTCACTAAAGAGTCATCAGAGCAGCTCTGAGGGGAAGGTGAGGGCGAAACTTAGCCCGTCTCACGGAGGCTGGGAGGAGGAGATGGGACCTAACGCTTCAGCTCTTTCAAGGAACAAAATGGTGTGATATTGACAGGGGAAGTGAAAATAGTGGTTGTACGTAGTATCACAAAAATTCCTTCTGTGGTAACAGGAGAAAAGCAGTGGGTGTTAAGTGCACGCAAGGAGACAGAAATGGAGCGGTGAGAGCCTGCAGAAGGACTTCCCTGCTTCAGAAAGTAAGCTCAGGGTGAGGATGAGGGAGGAGACGTTGAGGGATAGAAACGGAAGATATGGGGGCACCTGGCTGGCTCAGTGGGTGGAGCGTGCAGCTCTTGACCTCAGGTTGTGAGTTTGAGCCCCATGCTGGGTGTGTAGAAATGACTTAAAAATCAAATCTTTAAGGAAAAAAAAAAAAAAACAGAAGATAAGAAATAGGCCTGAGAACAGATTCTGAACTTACTGTATGATCCCAGCAGCCCCCCTGAGGTTCTTGTCCATGAACTCAAGATGAGACCAATCAGCAGGGTCGTGTGTCTTCTTTTACCCCCATTAGAATACAGGCACGGAATTCGGTGGAAAGTGGAATTAAATCAAGACTGTTGGTTTTCTGAGCCAGTACACGCAAGAAAGGTGACAAGAAACACTGAGATTGTGTGTAAAGGACTTCTACCAGTGACTGACCGTGAAATTCACGCGGGGTAAGGAGCGAGGACAGGAAGCAGGGGAGGGATGATTAAATGACCGCGGCTCCAGCACACTGGTGACGCTGGCGGCACTCCCAGATCTCGGCGGTAAGAGTGAGGGGTCCCTACAGGAAGGGTGGTAAGGAGAACAGCACCCATGAAATTCATCTGAGATGAATAAATGGAAAGACAAATATAAATAGCTATTCTTCTTGATAAAGTGTCCATATCCCATTTCCTAACTCATTTTACACTTTCATTTATAGACATTTCCTTATGCAATCAAAGGCTACTAAGTTGATTCAAAGACACGTACCAATGTAAATATAGAGAGGAAAAATAACTTCAGCTTCTCTTCTTCATATTTCTCCAGGACCCAGATAACCTCAGATCACCCAAACCCAGAAGGCCTCAAATTCCTAGAGCGCCCCTCCTCCATGAGCTAAGCCACACGTTTAAAGATCATCCTTACAACAGATTTGGAAAAACCTTGCTTTAGAGAAGTCTGTACACAAGATATTATGCTTTGTTATAATACGGAGGGTCATACTGAATAATGTTGTTAGCTTTTTCAAATAGAAAAATAATACTGTTAACCGAATACTGTAACTTAATTTAAAAAGACCCGGGAATGCAGGAAGATATTTAATAACTTCTGAACTCGGCAACTAATGCACATTTTGATTTAGTGCAAAGGAGTGAGTGCGGCTTGTGAAGAACAGCCATTCCGCCCACCAGCCTTAGAAGGAAAAACAACTAAGACAGGATGTGAATCGGAGTGCTCTGCCGGGTCATGTAACAGAAGTCTCCCCAAGCCACCTGGGGGTCTCCAAGGAGGGAAATGCGGTTCAGCCCCTCCCTCTGACTGAAAGCATGCAGAAGGTACTTAGCATGACTCATGCCATTCCAGTCCTTTCCACAAGCTACTGTTCGCAGTGGCATGGCCTTGACCATGACATTGACAAACTGCCCAGAGCCTTTTCAAAGAAGAGCAGCTACTGCTTCTCCATCTACTGATTCTGGGGCAACATTATTTGACATTTGGTCTTTGTGGAACCCGGAAACCAAGAAAGGGCCACCAGATGCCTCTTGTTAAAGAGTCCCAGGAGGTGATAGCCAACGATAGAGCAAAATCTCACCCACCTGGTCTGTAAGGACCCCTGAAATCCCCCTACGAAGCACATAACTGTCATTCCTCCAATTCTCATCCGCTCAGGAGGAGGAGCCCAGCATGAACTCACGAAAAGTCTCCCAACACCAAACTTTTAGAAATGCACAAAAATAGTGTCGAGTGTGTGTGTGTGTGTGTGTGTGTGTGTGTGTGTGTCTGTGTATGAGAAAATCCTCAGCGAACAACGTGTGGTGAAGCCCACGATCTGAGGCTGTGACTACCAGGGAAATTCTGCTGCTCTCAGTAAGCCGGAGCTTGAGTAAAAACCACACACGAGGACAGGCCAGGAGGCCTTCAGGAATTGTTACTAAGAACCCCGCATATACTTTAGGTGAAGACTCAGTAAACGTATGAAATAGGAGGGAAAACTGTTCACACTGACAGAAGAAGACCTAAAATAGTTTTCGCCTGGTTCAGCCTGGGCTCTGGTCAGGAAAATTAAAAATCTCCCGGAGATTCATAAATACAATGGGCCTGAGGCCTAAATTTCAAGTCTAATCTAGGAATCCCAACTTCAAGAAGTCCACATTAAATGCAGTCTGAACTCCTGAGAAATCTGCAGCCCCAGAGAAGCCCAGACCAAAATAAATAAATAAGTAAATAAATAAATAAAATGCTTTTCTTCGGAGGCATGCCCTCTCCATAGCCCCAAAGTTTCATTGCAAATAAACTTGCACTAAAGATTTTCCTGCAAATCTTATGAAACATACAGGAAACAACCCACCTCGAGTACGAAGCAGTTTACACAGCAGGTAGCAGGAAGAAAGACTCAGGAACTGGGCTCTCTGGGTGGCTCAGCAGGTTGAGCGCCTGGCTCTTGGTTTCGGCACAGGTCATGACTGCCGGGTTACGGGATTGAGTCCCACGTCAGGCTCTGTCTGGGCTCAGCAGTGGAGTCTGCTTGTCCTTCTCTCTGTTCCTTCCCCCACTCACGTCACTCACTCTATCACATAAATAAATAAATAAATAGATTTATTTTAAAAAGCGAATACTCAAGGAACTACGAGACAATATAATGAGTTCGAACAACTAAGACATAAAAGAATTCACAAAACAAAACCCCAGAAAAATCCCAGATCAATAGACTATTTTAAAAGAAAAAAAGGCCTATTTAAAGAAAACAGAAGCTTGAATATTAAAAAATATAAAAATCGTAGTAAAAAATTAATTGAACGGGCGAAGCAGTCAATTAGAGCTGAAAAGAAGAGAAAACCAGTGAATCTGAATATTAATCTGAGAAAATGACTCTGAATTGAGCAGAAAATGAAAACAGACAAGAAAAAATATGAGAGTTTAATAGATACAGAAATTAAAATAAGAAAATGTAATGAATGGCTAATAAAAAGCTTTCAAACTGAGAGAGGACAGTTCCAGTCCAATGGGGACACGGGAGGCTCCCGAACCCACCTCCTCCCAGAGACATACTGAATCTACGGCCGCACACAGACCAATTCCCCGTGAAAGAAATGCAGACACCAGCTGAGCAACCCCTACACGCTGAGTGAACAAGAGAGAGCCCACACTGAGTAGGAACAGGAGATACTCTCTGGCCTTAAACCTCACACCCAGCCCAGTGACATACAATCAGGAAGGAACTTAAAATCCCAGCTTCACCCGGAGGAGAGAAGAAGGGTCTAGACCCCAACTTCTAAGACTTTCACCTGAGGAATGGGCCCAAAACACCTAAACCTGAAAGCCTAGTGGGTTTGTGTCCCTGAGACCCACAAGACAATAGTACACAGAAGTGGTTGTTAGCAGGTTCCCAGAGCACCATGCCCATACCCCAGGGCCTAGAAGAGAGGCCACGGACAGACGTGCCCATCTTCTAGTCTTTACCTGAGAGAGGTCTATTTGCATGTCTTAGAAACTGCAGCCTGAAGGTCAGGCATCATCATTTAACATACGTCCCGGGGCCAATTGCAATCCTCTCCAGAGATAAGGGGAGGCCACTGGGCACCTCTGTCCGGCCCACTCTAGGTCACTGGTACCTCCCTGAAAGATTATAGACATGTCTCACCCTCTGGCTACTAAGGCTATCACTCCTAAGATGCACCTCTTGACACCCTGGCCATGGTGGCCAAAAGGACTTGAGTTTGTGGGTCCCACAGGACCGTATCAAACAAGAAACAATTCTCAACTACCTAACCCCGCCCCCCGTCAGGACTAGCTTCTAAACAGCAAAGAAATTGATTGACAAAATAAAAACGCAATCTACAAAAAGGAAGAAAACATTTACAAATCATATATTGGATAAGGGGCTAACAGTCAAACCATATAAAGAAGACTTAACACCTCAATAGCAAAAACAAACAATCCAATTAAAAAGATGGGCAGAAGAACTAAATAGAGATTTTTTCCAAAGATGTGCAAACAGCCAACAGAGCCATGACAAGGAGCTCAACGTCACTCATCATCAGGGACATGCAAACCGAAACCACAGAGCATCGGCACCTCAGACTTGTTAGAAAAGTTCTCATCACAAAGAAATAGCAAGTGTTGTTGAGAATGTGGAGAAAAGGGAGCCCTTGTTCGCTGTCAGTGGAAATATGAACTGATGCAGCTAGTAGGGAAGACATTATAGAGGTTCCTTAAAAAATTAAAATTACAACTACCATATGATCTGGCAATGCCACTTCCAGGTATTTACCCCAAGAAAAGGAAACCCAGAATCTCAAAGCGATGTCTGCAGTTCCTTCGTCACTGCAGCACTATTCACAATAGCCACGATACGGAAATATCGTGTCTGTCAGGGAACAGATGAATGAAGGAGTTATGGTATATATGCACGATGAGATACTATTCAGTCTTGAGAAAGAAGGAAATCCCCCTATTTCAGTGACATGGATGGGCCTCGAGGGCATCATGCTAAGTGAAATAAACAAGACAGACCCAGACAAATATTGCTTGGTATCACTGCTACGTGGATTCTTTTTTTTTTTTAAGATTTTATTTATTTATTTGACAGACAAGTAGACAGATGCAGGCGGGGTTGGGGGGTGGAGGGGAAGCAGGCTCCCCGCTGAGCAGAGAGCCCGATGCGGGGCTTGATCCCAGGACCCTGAGATCATGACCTGAGCCAAGGGCAGAGTCTTAACCACTGAGCCTCCCAGGTGTCCCTTATATGTGGATTCTTTAAAAAAAATGGAAGGAAGGAAGGAAGGGAGGGAGGGAGGGAAGGAGGGAGGGAGGGAAGGAGGGAGGGAGGGAGAACGCCATAGAAATAGAGTAGAAAAGTGGTTGGCAGGGGCCAGGGCACGGCTAAAGCAAGGAGACTTTAGTAAAAGGATACAGACTTTCAGCTCTCGGATGAATACAGTCTAAGGACCTAATGTAAATCATGGTGACTACAGTTGATTTTAAAAAGGGAAAGACAATGGGAAAGAGGTAATAGTCAAAAGGGTAATCTTGGAGATTTTTCATTAAATAATAAAAGTATATGATTCCTCAAAAAAGACAAAATTCCTCATATTCAGTAGCACAAAATACACTACATATGGATTTATTCTTCACAGAAAAAGAAGAAAGAGGAAGGAAAGAAGGAAGAAAGGATGGATTAATTAAGGGAAAGGATATTAATTGTAATAAATAATGCAGATAACTTTCAGAGAAATGGCATTTAAACTAAATGGGAGGCTATCAAGTAGACTCAACAATGCATAAAGACAATGGAAAAATATCACCAATGTACCGATGAAGAAAAAAATCGGTTATTTATCTGGGCACGGTGTATATCTTAACTAAACATTTGGCTTTGCAGATGTATGCAGTTGTCAAAATGCATTCCTTATACAGTTTAATGTAATTTTCGCACTCAAATTACACCGCAACAAAGTTGGTTCTAGAAATCCAACAAGCTCACATTTCCAGGGACATCAGACAATGAGATGAAAAAGAATTCAACACATGAAGCACTGTTGTAGGATGAATTGTGTGTCCCCAAATTCATATGTTGAAGTCCTAACCCCAGCACCCCAGAATGCAGCTCTATTTAAATATGAGGACTTCAAAGGGCAACTGTGCTAAAATAAAGTGCCTTAGAATGAGCCCCCGTCCAATAATGACTGAGTTCACGCAGAGGAAAGGTCATGTGAGCACAGAGAAGATGACATGCAAGCCAAGGACTGAGGCCTCCTGAGAAACCAAACCAGATGACACATTGATCTTGGCCTTCTGACCTCCGAAACTCTGAGCAAATGAGTTTCTGTTGTTTAAGCCACCAAGACTGTGAAATTTCAGGCAGCCCTAGGAAACTAATACAACTGCGTTGTTATTAAATAAAAAATCTTAAGTACATTTCAGTAGAGACATAAAAATCACAAGATGAAGTTCCAATTCTTTACATAACTTTAGAAAGACAATTATTATCAAAATAGGTATAGAAGGATACTACCGAAAGTGACTACAGTATCCTTCTAGAAAACCACGATCATGACACATAGAGAGGCTTTCCTTTTAAAATCCAGGAACTTAGGGGTGCCTGGGTGGCTCAGTGGGTTAAAGCCTCTGCCTTCAGCTCAGGTCATGATCCTGTGGTCCTGGGATTGAGCCCTGCATTGGGCTCTCTGCTCAGCAGGGAGCCTGCTTCCCCCCTCTCTCTCTGCCTGCTTGTGATCTCTATCAAATAAATAAGTAAAATCTTAAAAAAAAAAAATCCAGGAACTTATGAAGATTCTTACTATTACTACTTTTACTCAGTACTCTACTGTTTCTAAACAGAAAAATTAAAAAATCATAAATATTGGAAATGAAAAAGGAAGACTCATTATTTGCATATGTTATAATTGCATATATGGGAAATCTTAACATATCTACAAACTTTTAGAACAAAAAACTCAGGTCAGCAAGTTTGATGACAGGAACATTGTAAAAAATCAATTGCGTTTCTGTAAAATAGCAACAACAACAAAAATAAATCTTTAAAAATTCAACTTTACAATAACAAATACAACTGTAATTTATCTAGGAAAACCTCTAGCAAAGATGTACAGTATCTTTATGGAATTTTAAATACAAGAAGTATATTAATGAAGATTCAATATTGGAAAGGTGTCAATTCCTCCCAGAATTGATCTCTAGAGCCAAAACAATTCTTTTCAGATGAAAACAAGTAATTTGTATTATTTTTTGCTGTTTCGGAGAAACTTGACAAATTGATTCTAAAATGTATGAGGGAAACCTGGGTGACTCAGTCAGTTGGTGGGAATGCAAGCTGGTGCAGCCACTTTGGAAAAGCGTGGAGATTCCTCAAAAAATTAAAAATAGAGCTGCCCTATGACCCTGCAATTGTGCTACTGGGTATTTACCCCAAAGATCCAGATGTAGTGAAAAGAAGGGCCACCTGTACCCCAAAGTTTATAGCAGCCATGGCCATGGTCGCCAAACTGTGGAAAGAACCAAGATGCCCTTCAACGGACGAATGGATAAGGAAGATGTGGTCCATATACACTATGGAGTATTATGCCTCCATCAGAAAGGACGAATACCCAACTTTTGTAGCAACATGGACGGGACTGGAAGAGATTATGCTGAGTGAAATAAGTCAAGCAGAGAGAGTCAATTATCATATGGTTTCACCTACTTGTGGAGCATAAGGAATAATAACATGGAGGGCATTAGGAGAAGGAAGGGGAAAATGAATGGGGGGAAATCAGAGGGTGAGACAAACCAGGAGAGA
Organism: Neogale vison; assembly: GCF_020171115.1. Classification (NCBI taxonomy): domain Eukaryota; kingdom Metazoa; phylum Chordata; class Mammalia; order Carnivora; family Mustelidae; genus Neogale; species Neogale vison. Next base: position 203,628,708 of record NC_058101.1, read on the forward strand.
CTAAGGACTCTGGGAAATGAAATGAGGGTTTCAGAAGGGAGGGGGTGGGAGGTTGGGTGAGCCTGGTGGTGGGTATTAAGGAGGGCGTGCACTGCATGGAGCACTGGGTGTTACACGCAAACAATGAACACCACAAAAACTAATGACGCACTGTATGGTGATAACATAATATGATAATAAAAATTTTTAAAAATTTTAAAAAAGCATCTTCCCTTGGCTCAGGTCATGATCTCTGGGTCCTGGGATGGAGTCCTGCATTGGTGCTGAGTTCCGCACCTCCCACTGAGCAGGGAGACTGCTTCTCCCTTTCCCTCTGCTTCTTCTCCTGTTTCTACTCTCTCTCCATGTCAAATAAACAAACAAAATCTTTAAAAATAATAATGTAATAAATAATAATAAAATTAAATGCAAATTTCAATGTCCAAAAATGGCCAAAATTCTTAAGGAAGAGTAACATTGGAAGGAGGGGCAGTACACCTAAGAGTCACATTATAAAACTGTAATAAATAAGAGAGTGACTCCCGAACATAGGATGACAAGCAGGACCCAAAAATGCTCAGAAATGAAGCCCCATATTTTTCAAAACTTGCAAGAGGTAGATTTATCATTGCAAATCAGTGGGTAAGAAAGAACGCTTCTTTCAATAATCTGCTCTGGGACAGCTGGTTATCCATGTGGAAAGGAAACAGAATGAAGTTAGATCCCTACATTCAAACCATACACAAAAATAAATTCTAGGTACATTAAAGATATATATGTGCAAAGTATTTCTATAGAATTTTTGGAAAATAATATGCACGAGTATCTTAAGTTTTCAAAATGGGAAAGGATTTTTTTATATAAGGCAAGAATGCATAAAACATTATGAAAGATTGAGTAATTTCTGTGCAACAAAATTCAAAATGAACAAGAGAAAAAAGAAATCACAAAGTGGAAGAATATATTTACAATGTATGCAACCAAAAAAGAATAAGTATCAATATATTTAAGGAATTCCTTTAAATTAATGAGAAAAAGAAAAAATACAATAAAAATATACCAAAAAATGAATAACCATTTTACAGGAAAGCCAAATGATTATCAAGCCTATGGCAAGTTTCTTAGTCATCACAAAAATGCTAATTATAACAATAATGAAATACCATTTTATGATTTTTTAGTTTGTCAATATTCAAATTTTGACAAGGTTTTTAAAATATAAAGGTTTGGTAATACAAAGTGGCGACAAACATTTGAAGCAATCAGAACTCCCACAAACTACCGGTAGGACTATAAGTTAGTATAACCTTTTTGGCAAAAAATCTGAATATGGAATTCCACGTCCATTTACAAGTCACTGAAATCATGTTGCTAAGAGCAACACAAATGTATGAATTCTTGCCACAGCAAGTGAGGCACAGAGGGGTTAAGTGACATTCCTAGGGTCACTCAACTAGTAAGTGGTAAAATCATGATTCAAATCCTGGAGTCTGAGTTCTGAGTCTCTACTCCACTGACGTGTAACGTACCAATCTATAAGACACTCAGCAGCCATTAAAAAGAATTACCCAGCTCTGTGTCTAATAATATTAAATGACCTCTAATATATACTGTTACACAAAGAATCAATGCTTAGGAATGTAAAAAGTGGACCAGGATCTCCAGATAATACATGAGAACTAGTAAGTGAGTTTGAAAAATTTGTCAGCTACAAGGTCAATATGTAAAAATCACTTTTATTTCTAGACACCAGCAACAACTATGAAATTAAGTTTTAAAAAGGTATCATTTTATGTGCACACACAAAATAAAATACGTAAGACTAAATCTAAAAGTACTCAATTACTGAAGGAAATGAATAAATCATAAATAAATGTGTGTGAATATATATATAAATATTAACCATGCAATAAAGGATTGATAAATTAGAGTATAGCAAAATTTAAAAATTCTATTCATCAAAGATGATTAAGATTAAAGATGATTAAAGATTTGTACTGATTAAAACAGTACAAATCAGACCGTGGAATAAGAGAAGATGTTTGCAACACATGTAACCAACAGACAACCTGGGTACAGAATATATAAATCATTGCTTCAAATCAATACAAAAAGATACATAACTCAATCATAAAATAGAAAAAATGGTATTATTTCACCAAAAAGATATACAAAGGAACATATGAAAATGTGCTCTCATTAGTCATCTGGGGAATTTGAAGTAAAACTTGCGTGAGGCACCACTACACATTCATGAGAATGGCTAAAATCAAGACAAGATTTACAACTAAGCTTTGGTGAGCATGTGAGCTACTAGGAACTCGCATGCTGTGCTAGGGGGTGCGTCGATTGCTACCTTCACTTTGCAAAACGGCACTTACTGAAGTTAATTGAGGACCCAACATTTCCACTTGTAGTAGGTACCCAAGAGCACTGCATCTCTGCGTGCACCAAAGGACATTGTCCAAGTATCTACAAGTAGTTTTAGTCATCATTTTCTCAGGCTAAAAAACAAATCTGTCAATGCTGAAATGAACAAATAACTTGTCCATATCATGAAATCCCATACAGTAATGCAGTAAAAGGAACCATAGCTACATACCTACAAGCATAACCTCAAAAAGATAATTTTGAGCTCAAGCAGCCAGACCCCAAAAGGATAGACACTGCGTGATTCCAGTTGTACTAACTTAATAAACAGGCAAAAACAATTTTCTGTGATATCTGAAGTCATAAATGGGGAGAGAAGTACAACCTGTTATTTCAGGGGTATGGGGGGTTGTGGTTTGGGGTTTGGGCCAAGTTCTATTTCTGGACTGGGGGCATGGCTACATCGGTCAGCTTTGCTAACTCTTTGGGCTGTACATGTACGTTGTACACTTTTATAAGTGGGTAACATGTCGATGAAGAAAGATTTTTTTGAAAATTCAAAAAAGCATGTGCATTTTAAATTCTCTGCCTGCATGTACGTGTTAATCTAGATGCATTACTTAACGGATAATGATTATATCTGAGAATAGTGCAGAAGGAGGACAAGGCTTTCCAGTGTACTTGAAAATCTTTATCCATTCATCTGTTGATGGACATCTAGGTTCTTTCCATAGTTTGGCTATTGTGGACACAATGGAATACTATGCAGCCATCAAAAGAAATGAAATCTTGCCATTTGCGACAACATGGATGGAACTAGAGCGTATCATGCTTAGCGAAATAAGTCAAGCGGAGAAAGACAACTATCATATGATCTCCCTGATATGAGGAAGTGGTGATGCAACATGGGGCTTAAGTGGGTAGGAGAAGAACCCATGAAACAAGATGGGATAGGGAGGGAGACAAACCATAAGTGACTCTTAATCTCACGAAACAAACTGTGGGTTGCTAGGGGGAGGGGGGTTGGGAGAAGGGGGGGTAGGGTTATGGACATTGGGGAGGGTATGTGCTTTTGGGTAAATTGGAAGGGAAGGTGAACCATGAGAGACTATGGACTCTGAAAAACAATCTGAGGGGTTTGAAGTGGCGGGGGGGTGGGAGGTTGGGGTACCAGGTGGTGGGTATTATAGAGGGTACGGCTTGCATGGAGCACTGGGTGTGGTGAAAAAATAATGAATACTGTTTTTCTGAAAATAAATAAATTGGAAAAAAAAAAGTAATGAACCAAAATAGTGGGAACAAATTAAAAATAAAAGTTGTATCTATGAAAAAAAAAAAAAGAAAATCTTCCCCACATTTACTAATCCACACTTTCCAGGACAAGATAAAAAACCTAAAACATGAGAAATAAACCACAACCCTAAAACATGGTTCCCCATGCTCTCCAACCACCTTGGAGCTCTCCGGTATTTTGCACACATCCCCTCTCTCCAGGAAGAACCAGAGTGGTGCCTGTTGCTTGTGTTGGAGAAACAGAATCAAACTAAATATAAATGGAATTTAATTGAATTAAAGAATTAAAGCAGAACGTCTTCTGACTCAGAAAACCTCCCACAAAGTAGAAGAGAAAGAACCCAATTTTATTACTAAGCATTAAACCAGGATGTGATGTGAATTACACACCACCCTGTAGATGGCGAAGAAAGCAAGAAATCCCCCTTTTTCTACTTCCAAGTGGATAGAGTCCATTACACACACGTTCTCAAGATAAACAATCACTAGCCCTCAAGTAAGAGGACTTGACAAGACCATATGCCACACATAGTTCATCTACCCATACAGTTGGGGTGACCATCTGTGTTAGTTAATTGGCTCTATCCAGAGGAAAAATCAACCACTAATATGTTTACGAATGGGGCTAGTTTTGCATCTTGGAGAGGGACCCGCTGAAGTCGGGCTCCGAGCTTCCCACGGACACTGCAGCCAGGGGCACCTGCTTCCTTCATAATCTCATTCTAACAATACAACTCCTAGGTTCTTGAGAAAGATAATCCTGCGTTGTAAAGCTGGCCAGACTCTTATTTAGCTTTTCAAAATATTTATATACATTCTAAAGAGCCCTAGAAGGAACTTGAACATTTTTGAAAGCACGTGCCTTATGAAAAGGGGAGGGCAAAGTCACTTCTCTTACTCTCCGCCGAGAGACTAGATCTCTTATTTTAATATGTATTTGCCCTTACACTTGCCTCCTCAAAACCTAATGAAGGAAGAGAGAAGCCATCATCGGGAATATATTTGATACGTTTTGAACTTTTGTACCTCATCAGAGATTCACTGTGGAGTCACGTAGTTCTATGTACACATCTATATGCACAAATATGGAAATTATACATCTTTTTTTTTTAAAGAGACAACTAAAAGAGAAATGTTAATGTGGTTCAGAGACATAGAGGGTTAAAAAAAAATTGCATTTAATTGTTTCCGGTGTACTATCTATAAATATCCCGACTATTTTTCCCATTCACATGGCAATACTGAACCAGGCTTAATTCCTTGTGGCAATTCGGAAGCAAATTAATACTTGTTAATTCAACAAAGCCCTGTAATGAGCTACAAGGATGGAGGGAGATGCAGGTTCTGATCTGTGGCAGCAAGAGTACCTCCAATTTCGTCATCACTGTATTTAAATACCATTTTAATATTTTGAAACTCAGCATCTCCATTTTAAAAATACAGTAAGTCTAATTGCTAGCCTCATCAGGGTCTTTCTTACCTGGTTGATTAAACCTTACTGAAAGGTCTAGTGGGGGATTTTCAAGCTGCTCGGTTGTCTAATAAGCTTGTATTAAGTGATTCCCCTCACTCGCAATACAAGCAATTCAGACACGTAAGGGACCTAGTTAGGGGAGAGTATTAAAAAGTGTCTGGTGCGATTCTTAATTAAAAGAAAAAAAATCTGTGATACAGTGAAAATAGAAATAATTTGTTTAAAAGACTGCTACTCTTACTTCACTCCAAAAACCAATGATGTATGCATGAAATTTGAATATTTTTATGCCTAGGCATTTTATTAATTTTCAAATAAATATAAATTACTCTGTGAAATATAGCTCTTTACTTAATCGGGGGAACCTAAACCCTGACAAAATCAAGAGTGAATGATGGAAGACTGTGAATCTTTTTCTTTTCTTCATCTACTATGGCATTGGAACAATTTTTTTAAAAAAATGAAGAACACCATACAATGTAGCTATCCATAGCAATATATTCCAAAATCTTAAAGCCCTTTAATAGGAAATTCTTTCTTACAGAATCAAATTATATTATGCCAAATTAAATACATTTAAATTAGGGTGCCTGGGTGGCTCAGTGGGTTAAGGGTCTGCCTTCGGCTTGGGTCATGATCTCAGGGTCCTGGGATCGAACCCTGCATTGGGCTCTCTGCGCAATGGGGAGCCTGCTTCCCCCTTCTCTCTGCTGCCTGTGATCTCACTCTCTCTGTCAAATAAATAAATAAAATCTTTTTAAAAATAAATAAATTTAAATTGATTCGTGATTCCTCAGGTGCATTATCCCAATACACCCCTCACTCTGGGCCCATCTAAATCCTACACATCCTAACAAAGTCAGATTAAATCTCATTTCTTTCTAAATAGATTGTTTCATGTGTCCCAAACCCACTGACCATGTGCCCTGAAGTGACACTCAATGATGAGCCCGAACCTCAGTTCAGTAATCGTGGCTTCATACTGTTCTATTACTGTCTTACTTTCCAGAATAGATTATAAATTCCTGGAAGCCTTTTCTTGATCATCTATTCACAGGTAAACTATTTCCAGTTGATTTATTCCTTTCAACATCACTATGACATTCTTATGAAACCTCTGAAATCCTCTGCATTCCTCTTACGTTTGACTCGAATACCATTCTCAGAAATGCTTCTCTCTCTACTGACTGTAATTTCACACATTTCCAGAATAGGAGCAGACATGAGCATCCAATTAAGCTTCTGAATTTCATCCCAACTTCGCTTGCACAGGTATTTAGTTGTTTCTCCCGTATCAGTTTTCTCAGGGTTTATCCATGTGCCTGCATGCTTGTGTGCCTGATGCGCTTGTTTTGCCTTCCCAAGAGTATCCGCTCTTGGTAAGTCTCACTTATTCCCTTCGTGGTTCCAGTTCCAATTATCTGGGGTCCTTTTTGTAATCATTCTATTCACTAAAATTCATCTCTCACAGAGTAGCCAAGGGCAGAGTTCAAACTGGTCAACCCAATAAAACACAAAGCACCAGGATCAGAGTAAAGGCATTTAATTCTAAAGGAATTCAAGGGAAATATTAGCAAAGATCTATACCCTGCCACCGTGGAAGGTGATTACTGCAGGGTGCTGAAATTGCCCCGCGAATTATCAGCCACACCTGAGCCCCGCCCTCTCTGACTGGCAAAATGAGGGCTCAGACATGGACAGATTGCCGCCCCCATCTCTGCAAACAGTAGGATCCGGCCAAGCTCCAGATCTCTGCTCCCCTGGCCCCATTAACTTGCAGGATCTGAGTATGGTCTGGATTCCCTAAGCTGCTCTCTGAATCCCATCATCCCCTCCACTCCTCACTACAAGCTTCCCCTGAAAATCAGGTTTCCCTCCGGGTCTCTTTAGGAAGGTCTTACGTGAGTCTTATTTTGGGAATGTGATGCTGCAAATGGGGAGATAAATATCTTTTTGACCATCATTGGGGATCCAGTGTTGCACCCACGACCACCACAGCCACACCATTAGCACCATCAATGCCCAACCACCTGCTATTTGAAAGGTTAAGTAGCCACAGGGGAGAGTTGGCACAGAGTCATCAGAAAGGCTCTTGCTGTCATCTCTCTTCGGTATCCTCCTATACAAATTTTACTTTGAAAAACTAAAGATAATCTATCCACGTCTTTAAACTTCTCTGCCACCAAACACCTATCAGACCTGGAGCAGTTCTCATAGGATTTAGCAAATCTGTCCGTTTTAATTATTCTTGCCAGTCTCTTCCTCATTTTTATCCATTTCACTTTATATTTTTATCGATTTTTTTTATTATTCAGTTTTGGTTTTTGTATTTGCTCCACGGCACGTGGCCCATGAGTTTGTTAAAATTCTTTGTCAAATACCCAATCCTGGGTTTTTTGATGGCCTAAAATTACTTTGACCAGAATGACAGTAAGGATGGGCTAGCATTCCATTTACTCAATGTCGGTTATATGGCCAGTCATCAAGGCCACAGGGGCCATCGGGAATCACCCCATCTACAAAGGACATCCCAGCCCGGCACTCCTCCCTGACCCACAGACAAGTCATTCTAGGTACACAGCTCAATGGCAAACACACACGGCAGGCAGGGTGATGACGCAAAACCATCTGCCAAACCAAACTGAGAGAATCTCAGGGAATTTCCTAGAAAAGGTGGTATTTCAATTGAGCCTCAATCAATGAGAGCAGAACAGGACAGGCTAGATATTTCAGGAATAGAGGAATGGGTAAACAGAAGCTTAGTAGTGGTAAGCAGCTGTTTTGTATGACTGACGAATGCACCTCAAAATTCTAATGCTTTTGCTGAACTGTTTATATTTCTTTAAATATTTTAATTTTTTTATTTGTTTATTTGAGAGAAAGCACAAGCAGGAGCAGGGTGGGGGAGGGGCAGAGGGAAAGGGAGAAGCAGGCTCCCCACTGAGCAGGGAGCGCGATGTGGGGCTCGATCCCAGGACCCTGAGATCATGACCTGAGCCAAAGGCAGGTGCTTAATCGACTGAGCCACCCAGGCAGCCCTGAACTGTTTTTATCTACCATTGTATTTCAGCAAAAGAATACCACCCCCAAAAGAAATGGTTAAACTAGGAGGGTTCTCCTGCTGATTTAGTACATCCTAAGTCAACAAAATTACTGTCTGGAGGCTGGCTGGTCTGGGATGGCCTCATCCACATTCTGGAGGCAGTGAGTGTGCCTCGGTTCTCACATGGCCTCCACGCTCCAGCAGGCTCCGGCTCCGACAGCCCGGCCTGCTGACCACGGGACACAGGCGAGGAGTTCAGCAGAGATCAAATAGATTCAAATCAGAATTGCACACCTGATCTTCCTAAAGCAGCTATCCTGCAGCGTTACAATAAATTCCCTTTTTTCCTCTTAAAAAAATTATTAGTTATGAGACAGTTAAGTAAATTGGTAAAACAAACAAACTTTAAGAAACCTGTGTCACCTCTGGAAACGTTCTCTGCTTAGCATTCAGTTTATAGTATTATCAGCGAACACATCCAAAATTATTTTAAAGATAAATTATGTTTTGTCTAAAACCCGGTACCTCCTCGAATCACTTGTCCTACAAAGTGAGCCAAGGCTCCATGCTTGTTTCTTTCTCCTTGTAAGAGACAACTCGCCTGAATTTGATTTGTATGTGGATGAAACATTCAACATGCTAATTTACTGGTTAATATTCCCCTTTGGCACGTACCAGCAAAGGATAATTGGCAGTAATGTGATTTCAACTTACTTGAATTTGTAGCTGTTAATTGAACCTTCACTTTCAGTAACTCTGCATCACAGCGTAGAAAGAAACTGCATCCACGTAAGATGCTCCCAAAACTCCCTCTGTACAGAGAACATCAGGACGGGAAACTTTCTGTGTCCTCCCCCCCATCTGGAATCCAGGGAATCAACTCTAAATAACCTCTAGCATTATCTTCTAATCTCATGATTTGATGATTATGGAATGGGCTACTTATCTATTTATCTCTCAAAGGCGAGCATAGCTCCGGCGAGGAGGAGTCATTAATCCAAGGAGGGGACTTTGAACTAATTTCAGTGAGGGATGAAGATAGTCAAGAGGTGATTTTAAATTGTAATGATGAAGAAAGCAATCAGCTGATGCAGATTTTAGAAGTTGTACCAGGAACAATAATGAGAAAAGAGGATACTTAATCACATTCACAAAAGAATTATAGGAATACATAATTAAAGCAATGATAATGAGTAATAAAACTCTTGGCGAGATATCTTTCAAATATCACTAAAAGTAGAGTAAGAAGCAAAAAAAGACATTGTCTTTTGTGTTAGTGACAGAGATTCTGCATGGAAGTTCAAGCAGGCAATTATTAAAGTGAGAAAATCTTAGGGCTCCATGTCAACAGCCGTTGGGTATGTGTGAAGGGGTTGAACAAATTTGTAGGGTGTGCACTGTATGAGACAAAAAGAAAAACAAAACCAAGGAGATAATTAAGTACTTTATTTTTTAAAAGATTTATTTATTTATGAGAGAGAGAAAAAGAGAGAGAGAGAGAGCGTGTGCAAGCAGGAGGGGCAGAGGGAGAGGGACAGAGACTCTCAAGCAGATTGACATCGGGATCCCACCACCCTGAGATCATGATCTGAGCAGAAACCAGGAGTCGGATCCTCAACTGACTGTGTCATTCCAGTGACCCAATTTATATCTTAATATATTCTAATAATAGAGGAGAAGCGACAGGATTTTATACATGAAACAGGAAAAATTATAGGAAAATCAACCGTCTTTCAAAACTAAAAATGTTAGCACAAAGAAACAACACAAAAAATCTCATGAATTAGAAGGGGGAACGGGAGCTCGTAAATTGGTAAAGATCATTCCATTCAAAAAGAAATGAGGACAAATTAAAAATAAGGTTTATAAACATCGAGAGAGCAAGTGTAATGGAGTAATGTATATAATAAATAGCAAAATGCAGGGTAGTTACAATTATAAATACAGGACTGTAAGAGCACATTATCATACACACACACACACACACACACAAACACGTATTTATATATGTATAGATCAGTAAGCAAGTTCATTCCATCATTCCTGATGACCTATTTTTGTGGGGGGGTGAATTTTGAATACTTTTTAAAATCAGTTTTAATATCTTGTTGGTTCTCTCATTAATCAATATATGTCAAATATTTTTGTTTTCTCTTTAAATCTGTGTGATAACAATACATCTCTAAACCATCTTAACTTATCCTTTAAATATCTATAATACATATATAAATGTACAAAGTAACAACATGCAAGAGAAACGCCATCCTCATATGTATGACTACATATGCATGCATGTAGGAAATATGTGAAGTATGTGATAGGTACATACATGTAAATATTGCACATCTAAATGAGAATTAATACTCAGAGTGCACACCAGTTGCCACAAACTGTTTTAAATGCTTTATATATATTAACTCATTTAATCCTTTGCAGTTACCCTATAAAGTGGGTATAAGGTAGGGCCCACTACGGCTCCATTTTACAAATGAGGAAACGGAAACGCAGTAACGAACATGCTCGTGAAAACAGAAAGTGTCAACGCTAAGGCTGTGAGCCCGGGACACTTGACTTCAGGGGCTGACGCTTACCCTCACTATCCTCTACCGCTCTCCATTGGTTGTGCATAAGCTGACAAAAATTGCCATCAAACGAAAGTGACAAACATTAAGTAAATAAGATAGAAAACCTATCCCAGACTTTACGTTGTATTTTCCTTCCTCTTCCCAAAGGGAGTAAGAGGGACACAGACCTCCCATAAATTCCCACACTGATGCCAAAGCAACTGTGAACAGGGGCTTCCCAGGCAAAGGACCGCTTAGTCAAGCTGCAGGCTTTCAAGTAATCCAGACGTGATGAAGTCTACCCTAGAGCTCTCCGAAACTACTGATTAAATCTCAGCGCCGTTACCTACTAAAAGACTCACCGAGGAACGATTAGATCCCAGCTGTCTGAGCCAATGCAAACATATCACCCACTTTACAAAAATAAATAAATGAATAATGATATCTCCAGGAATTATCAATGAGTAAGCCCAAGGAAAGATCTGGAAAGGTTCTACAGCAGTAAATGAGGGAATCAATGGCCAAGACCGCTACAATTACAGGCTAACGAGGAGGGATGAAGACAGATGTATCAAAATAGCTAACTGCTCCCGAAGGGGATGGTTTCCTCCTCCTTTGAAGCAAAAACGGAGTCTGCAAACTGTGGTGTTAAGGAGGACGGGTGGAGAAAATACGGCTGAAATGTTCAACTCTACTGATGTTCTCAACAGTTTCATATACCAGGGTCCCTGACCAATGCCATCCATATATACACACATATATATATGTATGTGTGTGTATATATATATATATATATTTTCACCTTCCTGTTTATATTTGTACACCAACATAACCAGCCCTGAATGTAAGCAACCTAGAAGTGGCCTGACCTGCCAGTGCAGGCTAGCATTACTCTTGTGCCCCGCACTCAGCAAGGCCCTCGTGAGAGCAATACCTAAATAGGGACAGAGGCAGAAAATGGATATAACAAGCTCCAGGTCGAGGGCCTTCCTTGTGACCCCACCCCCCATCCAACGTGTGCCTCTATATCTCACCAAATAATGGAAAAATTTGCCCTTTATTTCAAGTGGAGCTCTTCTGTTATCAATTTTTTCTGTACCAACCAGGTTTTTTTGTTCGGTTTCCTTCCCAGCTCCTACCTGCCCAAAGACTTTGGTTCCACCCCACTGATTCTTACAGAAACACAGCACCCCCTTGTTGAACAACGTGGTACATTTGTGCAGCAACCAAAGCTTCTCGGTTCTAAAGAGAAAGCCTGTTAGGAACGTCCCTTTCTACAATCCATCCAGGCTGGTCGGAGGCTGTGGGAGCCTAGCAATGGCACCGCTGATATCATTGTGCCTAAAGCAAATGATTAAAAGCCCATCAATAAGAATTGGGAAAAACTGAGAATCAGAGGTTCCTTTTTAGCCCTGTTCTGAGAGTTCAGTTTTACTGATTCATTTTTGATGTGCTGAAACTTTTTTGAATGTGTTCTTCTGCTTCCATTGTCTACAAAACAAAATGCTTTCATCAAGACTTATTAATTCATGTCTCCTTAAGACAATCTCTTCTTAAAGGAATTTATCAATTGAGTGGTTATGCAAGGAACATGTAGAAACATCATGGTCATTTTTTCAATAACAGCACTTTTAAAACATGCAAAGTGATCTTTTTTAATGGTCCAAAAACCTAATCATAAAGTGTGTCTTAGTAAGGAAATTTCTGTAGCTGGTAAGCTGATTTGTCCATTCATCTATTCAGCATTACTTATTGAGTGATTACCATGTGCAAGTCCCTAAGAAGGAACACAGAAGCCTGCAGACCAGTTGGGAACAAAACCAAACAAACAAGAGAGCACAGAGGGGAACAGCTCTAAGAACAGATGTACATGATGTTCCCCATGCAGGGGAGAGAGACATGAACTTGCTGGGTGCAGGGGTAGGAGGTCAAGGCAGGTCTTAATGAAAGATGATATATAAAATGCATAATAAAAGGCAAACTGGAATGCCAATAGAATTCAAAAGAAAAAAGAGTAGGATGTAAAGGAATGCATTTAAGGGAATGCGAAGTCCCTATAACATGGAAAAATGATGTGCTTAGGAACCTGAAATTAGTGACATGCAAGTATGTAATTTTCTTCTGTCTTATTTCTGTGCTGGTAAAAGAATAAAAAGTTTCTATCCAAACCATACGGTGTGGTTGTGAAAAGTGCTGGTTCCTCAGGGACTCTTAAATCTACTGCTTTAGAATCTCTTGTAAGGACACCCAGAAACCTGCCCATTGAACGAGCTCCAGGCATAGCCTTATGCATGAGGAACGCCATGCATCATGACCACCATTTACGCCAGAACGTTGTCAGAGATGTGACCAGACTCTACGTCAACCATCTCTGTTCTGTGGAACGGCGTTTCAGATTTAGGGTAACGCTGCCTCCACATTGGCCCTGGGGACCAAGTTTGTGTCGAGGGACACATGCCTATATTTGAGCAAAGTGGTCTGCTGGGTGGAACTTGTAATGCTTATTATTTGTGACTCTAATTGGAAAACATCTATAGAAAAGAAAACAATAAATCTAACACTAACAGTTAATAATATATTGTTCTTTATGATAATTATTATTTAATACAGGCACTAGAGGCTTACGGTTTCTCTTCCATTGTGAGAAGAAAATCTCACATTGGATGTCATGGGTTACACGGGCTATTACTAAACACACAGGAAGTTCCCAGGTTTTGCTCTATTATTCAGCTTAATTTTTAACTAGTGATCAGACACCAGCCTGGAATAAGTTTGTTGAGAAAGCAGAAAAACAAATCAAATTGCATATTTGATAAGAATGACTGCATGCTAAAATTTTTACTTTCTTTTAGGATCAATATGGTGCAACGGAGTTCAAGTAAAAGAGAATTATAGTGAAGTATTTTTGATGTCTTCAAAAATAATCATACTTGTATTCAAGTTAAGATAGATGTTCTGAAATACAGTACCATGTGAGAAAATACAGAGTCAAGAAAGGGAATGGTCCATATTATCAAGATGTTCTTAGTAAAAGTGTTCACCTAGTCCTCATAATGCAAAGGGTTTGTGTGGGTATTATAGAGGGCACGGATTGCATGGAGCACTGGGTGTGGTGAAAAAATAATGATACTGTTATGCTGAAAATAAATAAATTTTTTAAAAAATTTATATTAAAAAAAAGAGGCAGAGCAGCAGTGGTGTTCTAGAATGTTCTAGAGTGGCTCAGAACAAACTATGTGGGGATTTTGTGAAATTGCAAACCTTTGATCATCAAAATAGGGAGGAGTATTCACTCACAGAAAATCATGGCTTTGTGGTTTTTTTGGAGGGGGGGGTGGTTGTTTGTTTGGTTGGTTTGGTTTGGTTTTGCTTTGCTCTTAAAGAGTCAGTTCTCAGGACACCAGAGGCACAGGACTTAGCTTCAATCTGTTCTCTGCAATCACAATCTGTGTGACCCAGGTAACCTCTCTGAACTGCACGTTCTTTTCCCAAGTAGGGATAAAGTTACTGGCTTTTATACAGAACTCACTTTATATAAACTAATGTTTGGTTAAAGCACATAAGCATTGCAAAATGACCTCTAGTACGTCATGCTGGCCTTGTCAGCTGGGCCCCTTGTATTTTATTTTATTATTTATTTATATTTTATTAACATATTTATTGTGTTTTCATATGATAAATATCCTGCTGTTTGAAATTTCCAGGTCCTTTATCAAGAACTTTTCAGAGGAAAAGCTAATTCCTTCAAAGGACTGTTTTGAATGTCAAGCATCTGATACAATTATAAAATAAGACATTCTGAAGAAAAATTCAAAGAGGAAAGTTTCAAAAAAGGCAACAATTTTTTTAAAGCTTGCCTTCAAACAAACCAAGGAAATTATTTTATTTATTTTTTGAAGTTCCTATCTTTTTTTCTTAAGTTTTTACTGAAATTCTAGTTAGTGAACATATAGCATAATACTAGTTTCAGGTGTACAATTTAGTATGTAAGTAACATAAATGATTTTAAAATGTTTTAGTTACAAAAGGAACCAAACGTGAATCCTTACTCTTTATTTCCCCTAAGAAAATACACCTTTGCACGGTAGTGCAATTGTAACACCAAGCTGTCCTGTTATCTCATCGGCAGGTACATTCTTGAGAACATAAACTTGAGAGCAAACGATGGTGATGATGTTTTTAGAGATTTGTGAGATGTACAAGGATGGTCATCACAGCTCTGCGCCCGTGGACAGAAATGCATGACTAGATATTCAAAAACCGAATCTACAGTATCAAAAAGGAAACAAAGGTGTCTCAAGATAACCTCCTTTCAGGGCACCTGGGTGGCTCAGTTGATTAAGCAACTGCCTTCAGCTCAGGTCACGATTCCAGAGTCGCTGGATCAAGTCCCACATCCGGCTCCCAGCTCCAAGGAGAGTCTGCTTCTCCCTCTGACCTTCTCCCTTCTCATGCTCTCTCTCTCTCTCTAATAAATAAAATCTTAAAAAAAAAAAAAAAAGATACCTCCTTTCACACTAAAAAGTCAATCAGCAGCCCTTTCCAAAGAACTTTCTGTGAGGACAGAAAGGTTTGAGGCCCCTGGTCTTCCACAGAGCAGCCGACAGCCCACTGAAAGCTGCTGAGCTCTGGAAATGTGACCAGTCAAAATGAAGAAATAAACTTTTTTTTTAAATTAAAATTCACTTAAATTTAAACCTAAAATCTACATGTGGATAGTGGCTACCATAACAAAAGTACAGAATAGACATTTTGAATATGCTCTTCCTCAGGGGTGTGTGTGTGTGTGTGTGTAGAGATATTTGTGAGGACAAAATGGTGGAAGTGGTAACTGTAGCGTTTATATAACAGGCTACAAACTTCACGTCGTCTCTTCCTCATTTTAAGGGTGTGTGAGAATCATGAGTCACGTCTCTTGAAGTGCCTTATTTCATGTCCTGTTATGTTGCAAAGCTATGAAAAGATATTACCTTTCAGGCTTAACAAGTAGCTTAATAGATGTTGTACTTGTCATAGAATGAATTGCCTGAGGTAAACAGATAGTAAACAAATGGTATAATATGTATTTTCTCAACAAATATTAAATAATATTTGTGTCCCCAAAACATTGTTGGGTGGAATGATTGAAGGAGCCAGTAACTTTTAATAAACCATTTTTAGACTCTGCCATTTATAATTCGCTTTCCTTTTATGTGATAAGGAGAAGTTATTTCTTCTCCCACCTCTATTTTACTCTTTTCTCTCCTTCATGTTTTCATAAGAGATACCATATTTACAATTAAAATAAATGAAGTTTTTCACATAATTTTTAGTCTAAAGATTCAAAATTTTACTCTTTAAACTGGCAGAACCACCAGTAAAAGTAAGTAACTTTTAAGTTGATTTCTTTCATACTTACAACTAGGTTGGCTTTACACTAAATGATGTGTACCAAGATACAAGATACCTAAATGAATGTATTCTTTTAAAATCCTTATATCTGTTTTTTTAAAGAATAATTTTTAAAAAATTAAATGTCAATATGTCATTAATATTAAGAGAAATGAGATTAGCACAGTTTAATATATGATGGGAGTTTTTTCCTTGACATTTAACCCGTCATATTAAAAGCTTCTTCAAAGGCAAGAAATATCAGCTTGTCACCTGGAGATCGAAATTGAGCTGCTCTGAGACAAACTGCTGTTTCTTCCCCATGATGAAATTCACAGAATGGACAAAAATGTCAGGATAAAAATAGGCCACCTTGGGGGGGGGCGTCAGGAAAAGAAGGATCGCTATTGTTATAATTACAACTAAAAATCATTTAAAATCAGTTATTTTTCTCTCGTAGCACGTGAAAGACACCTAGCACCTGGATTTATATTGTTAAATACTTAGGTGAGAATAAAATGCGATCAAACTATGTTTATGCTAGTCTGTGGATGTCACTTTCAAAACAAGCTGAACCATGGATAAGAAGGCATTTTAAAGAACAGCAAATATTTTAATTCATAATATACAAAGGACATACCACAAGCTGGCATTTTGAAATTCTGGGATGATAAAAAAAAAGATATATATCAATATTAAATCTTGCAAGATGTTGGAGGGCTGGATGCCAAAATATGCACATCTTCTAAGGAAAATCTCTGACAATACACGAACGACAGAACTGTAAATGAATCCACTCATAAGGATCAACAAGTTGCACTTTTCCTGCAATTTAAAAAGTATCTTGAACAAAAGCCATAGAACAGAAGCATGGAGCTCAAGATGAAACCTCTCATTGCCCGCAAAGAAGGCTTAGCACAGTGAATTATCAGATTTTCCTGTATCTGGGACACAGAAGAATACACGTTTATGCAGATTTTGTTAAATGCCATTATTTGCCACTGACCACTCCATATTAGTTAACTGCTCAGGTTTTATTGTTACATATGGAGAAAACTCTTGGCTACTTTCATGGATAGTTAATCCTGTAGATTATATGACACTGTTACCTCATGAGATTTTAATCCCTGTCAAATGGCTATGATCATCAGCCATATTCAGATTTTATTTAAGAACTGTAATATCCCCTTTCTATAAATCCTTTTCAATTATTTAGGGAAGTGTTTTCTAGTCTCCCTTATCTTTATTCTCCATTGCTTTTCCAATCGATAGTTCTTCCAGTTAATCAATAATGCAGAGAAAGAAGTCCAAGTCAGATATGGGCCAAAAGCCAGTGTGACTTTAAAAATAAATAACTATCAGAATGTGTGTATGCCTGGTTCATCAGATAGGCAAAATATCCTTTAATTGTGTAAGATTTAGATTTCACCAATAAAACAGGGAAGGGGGGGAGAGACGGCTAACGGGGTTAGTGGGGCTCGCGCGTAAAACCGGGTATACAAGGGATAACATCCAAACTGTTAGTCACCAAGCCCTCAGACACAAAAAAATTAAAGTGCAATTCTGTACAAATTACACCTAGACTTGGTATGTTTTACTCTCCCAAATATTGGCTGGTAGTAGAGGAACAGAATGTCAGACCTGTCAGTTTTCCAATTTACAATGACAGAAATGTGTTCTAGATTCTTTGTGTGTTTGATGGCACTGTAAAGACACATGAAGAAAAGACTTTTACGAAAGTTACCCATACCGTTATCAAAAACGCAGAACATTTTAAAACCTAGCATGCAGAAAAATTTTTAGGACTAACACTGAACATTCTACTCAGTTTTGTATGGAGATTTCAAAAAAAAAAGATTTAGAAAAGAATATGTCTGTACGATACGCTGTCCTTATGTATTACACTATAATTTAACATGATGCTTGATTTTTACCACAGATTCAAATAACTAAATTAAACATTTTACACAAATCATGTTTTCACTTTTTCCAGTCAACATTAGGTTTTGAAAACTAGACATATTTTGAGTAGACCACAGCATGTGACCAACACATTTGCTTCTTTTCACTCACTAATAAAATACCTAAGTTACTCTACTTCTCTTCTTCCACAAAAATAATCAAGTATGACCCTGCTTGGAAGTGAGGACCAGATTTTCTGGGGTGTAATAACAAATACTAGATTGTTAAAGAGTTAGATATAAGCATTCGTAAATTCACTGCTATGAATTTCCTTCCAGAAGGGCTGTACCAGGCTATGTTGCCACAAGCGATGGAGGACACTATCATTCCTCCTCATTCTTGTCAACCCTTGGTCATATCTTTCTCCTGAGGTGAATCCCACGGGTGTAAAATAGTATTTCACTTTTGTTTTAGTATGTATTTGTCTGATTATTATAGAGGCTGGGTACCTTTCATGTAATTAGCATAATTTTGTGCCTTTTTATATTTTGCCAATTTGCTTCCTAATTTCTTCATCCTTTTTGGTTGCTTGGAATATAGTTTTTGTCTAGTTTCAATATTAAACCCTTTGCAAACCTCTTCACCCAATCGGCCATCCAAATGTTAATTCTTCCTGTGATACTCCTCACTGAACAAAACTATTCAATGTTTATGTAGACAAATCCATACGCATTGTGCCTTTAGGGCTCTGTAAAGAACTTTCTCCTCACAGATTTTTTTTTTTTTTTAGATTTTATTTATTTATTTATTTGACAGAGAGAGATCACAAGTAGGCAGAGAGGCAGGCAGAGAGAGAGGAGGAAGCAGGCTCCCCGCTGAGCAGAGAGCCCGATGCGGGACTCGATCCCAGGACCCTGAGATCATGACCTGAGCCGAAGGCAGTGGCTTAACCCACTGAGCCACCCAGGCGCCCCTCTCCTCACAGATTTTATAGTTTTACTAGTTACATTTCTCTCACTCATCAGTCTGGAGTTGACCACTGCGTGTGGTGTGAATAAGGAGTGAACATGATTCCTCTACTATGTAGTCTGTTTTCCCAAAATAATGTACAGTCCAGCCTTTCCCACTGGATGTGGGACCACTTTACCATTACCTAGTTCCCAAACCAAGGGGTCTGTTTTGAACCCTATTTTGTTACATTAATCTTTTTGCTATTTTCTACAATAACATTAATTGTGCTTATTACTTACACCTTGAAGCACATCTATATATCTCTTAGGAGATATTTTACTTCTTTTTTTTTTAATCAACTGAGCTTTTCATGGGTATTTATGTATATATGCCCAATTCTTCAAAATGCATTTTTATGGGAAGCATCCTGAACATACAATTTATTGTAGAAAGTAAGTCTTTATATTATTAAAGACATACTATGTCTCTACATTTATTCATGTCTGCTTTTATTTCCTTCATTACAATTTTAAAATTTCTATTATATGGGTTTTGCAAATTCTTTCCCAGATAAATTTCTATGTCCTTTTAATTTTAAAAATTTTAAATTTTTTAATCTTAATTATTTTGTCCAATAATTTTTTATTACATTTTGAAAGAAGTCATTACTGATTTAGATGAATGCCTAAAAACTGAATGAGTTGACCTCATGTTCATCAAACTTACTCAATGAATTTATCATTTGTTAATTCTGCTGGAATTTCTGTGGAGATCATGTCTATGAAATGATAGAGTTTTATACTTTTTTATTATTTTTCTCAAAATGTGTCAAAATCTACATTTATAAGACTCTAAAGAATTATGCCTAATCTCTAGCAATTCATTGAACTATAGTAATGAAAAGTGGACACACTTGATTTGCTCCTGACCAAAGATAATGTTGAAAATTAATCTTTAAATATGACATTTACTATAATTATAGTATAAGCTTTTAACACATGAAGGGAATTTCCTTTTAATTTTCACAGCATTTTTTTTTTTAAGTAGGCTCCATGCCCAGTGTAGAACCCAAGGCAGGGCTTGAACTCATGACTCCGAAATCAACACCAGAACTGAGATCCAGACAAAGACGCTTAACTGACTAAGATACCCAAGCTCCCCCTCAGCATTTTTAAAACAGTTATCACGAATGGAAATAACTTTATAAATTATTTCAGTGTCTATATTGTTTGTTTCAGAGTTTTAAAAACATAATGAACTTTACAAATTCTTATTCAGCATCTATTGCTATAGTTATGTGACTATTCTCAGTATATCAATGATCTGAATTACGCTGCCTTCGGCTCGGGTCATGATCCCGGCGTCCTGGGATCGAGTCCCGCATCGGGCTCCTTGCTCTGCGGGGAGCCTGCTTCTCCCTCTGACTCTGCCTGCCATTCTGTCTGCCTGTGCTCGCTCTCGCTCACTCTCTCTGACAAATAAATAAATAAAATCTTTTAAAAAAAAAAAAAAAGAAAATTCTGCAAAGTATAACTATCCTTCCATTTTTATGATAAACTTTCTTTGATCATGAAGTGTTTTTAAATATATGTTTGGATTTAGTAAGCCAGTACACGGTATGCCCAAATGGGATTGTTTCCATAATAGATTCAGCTCAAACTCTAGGAAGACAGGTATCAGCCACTCCCGTAATCCACAGAAAACTAGCCAACTCCAAGCAGCATTTGTACACAGTACCCTTAGCTTAGCACCCACCTCTGGCTCGTAAAAAGGGTAGAGAACTGGAGCAATGTTAGGGAGCAAGGGGATGATTGTTTAGGAGAAAACCATCAGTCTGTCTCTGAGTGACAATTTTCGCACTGACAAGTAGCTGGGAGTATTTCAAGCTTCAAGGAGCCCTGGACTTTTAGGAAAACAATGACCTAGGCCTAATCAAGGTCTGTGACGCAGACCAGAAAGAGAAACAGAGGTGAGTAGATATGGTAACACACTATGCAGACAGAGCAGGAGAAATTCTGGAAACCAACAGCTGGGGCAAGCCATGTGTGTTTCTCACAAACCCTACAGGGGCTACACAGAGATAATATTTGCCCAGTGATTTTTTTTTTTAAGATTTCTTTATTTATTTATTAGAGAGAGTATGTGCACTGGAGTTAAGTGAGGGGCAGAGAGAGAAAGGGAGAGAGAATCCACAGCCAGACTCCCCACTAAGTGTGAAGCCAGAGGCAGGGCTCTACCTCGCAACCCAGAGATCATGACCCAAGCCAAGATCAAGGGTGCCGCTCAACCAACGGTGCCCCTGCCCCAGTGCCCCTTGCCTAAGAAACTTTAAATCCTTCCAAAGGACCAAGTGACCCCACAGAGGGTCACTTTGAAGAGATGAGGGAAGAGAACATCACCTGCTTTGTGGGAAGTATAGTCACACTTCCCAACAGAGGCTTTCAAATGACTTAAAAAGCGCTCACATAAGACAATGAGCAAAGCACAGACATTGTTTGGGGTCAGAGAAAATTTAAAAAAGAAAATGTAAATCAATCCCCAGGGGGGGAATATCTGTTACAATATAGGTATGGGTATTAACATCTGACAACTTGTCTTTTGTGATCACTCCCAGTTGTTACCAGTAATGACCGTTACCAATAACCATTGTTAGAGTGTAAGAGTCCCTTCCTCCCTAGATCGGAGCGTGAACCTCTCACCCAGTTTGAAACTTTCTCGCCCTCTCCTCTGCAGTCTCAAACCATTGCTCACCAACAGCCAAATTACTATATTCTCTCCCGTGGACCAGGGAGCTCCTGGGAGTCCCTCAGTGATCTTCTGTGGATCCTGTCAGAGAAACGAGCCTTCTGCAGGGAACTCACACAGCCCCACCGAGCCCTGCTACAGGCATCCACTCACACGGACTCTTCTGGGAGTAATGCTCAGGGGCTTTCTGACGGGGCTCCTTTCCAAACCTGAAAGCCCCAAGCGTCCAGCTCCCATCTGAGGGTGCTACGTCTGGCCCCGACACCAGGGAGCGTGCAGCCACCCGCCCCCCCACTCCTGCCTTCCTTCCTCATGCTCTGCTTGCGACAGTAAGTCTACAGTGCAGAGAACATCTGTCAAGAGTCCTACGTGCTTTTCCAAAAGCTCTTCTCACTTGTGTTAAGGAAAAAATGTAACCGACTCCCTAAAATCTCTGTCCGGGGAAATTCCCATGAAACACTTCCTGTAACGAATGCTTAAGCCTCTTTTCCATACCTGGTCATGGGTGATGGTCTCATGGTGCAGAAAGAGTATTTCAGGCCACCTCCTTTGTGAGCAGCTCACACATGGTCTAAAATAGCATTTTCGAATATACCAGCACTTAGCCTCTACTTCATCTCTGTCTTGGTGCTTCCTCTAAAAGCGTAAGAACATTTTCACAATATTTATTCTTCCAATCCAGGAGCATGGAACATTTTTCCATTTCTCTGTGTCTTCCTCAATTTCTTTCATGAGTACTTTATAGTTTTCTGAGTATAGATTCTTAGCCTCTTTGGTTAGGTTTATTCCTAGGTATCTTATGGTTTGGGGTGCAATTGTAAATGGGATTGACTCCTTAATTTCTCTTTCATCTGTCTTGTTGGTGGTGTAGAGAAATGGTACTGATTTCTGTGCATTGATCTTATATCCTGACACTTTACTGAATTCCTGTACAAGTTCTAGCAGTTTTGGAGTGGAGTCTTTTGGGTTTTCCACATAGAGTATCATATCATCTGCGAAGAGTGATAATTTGAGTTCTTCTTTGCCGATTTGGATGCCTTTAATTTCCTTTTGTTGTCTGATTGCTGAGGCTAGGACTTCTAGTACTATGTTGAATAGCAGTGGTGATAATGGACATCCCTGCCGTGTTCCTGACCTTAGCGGAAAAGCTTTCAGTTTTTCTCCATTGAGAATGATATTTGCAGTGGGTTTTTTCATAGATGGCTTTGATGATATTGAGGTATGTGCCCTCTATCCCTACACTTTGAAGGGTTTTGATCAGGAAGGGATGCTGTACTTTGTCAAATGCTTTTTCAGCATCTATTGAGAGTATCATATGGTTCTTGTTGTTTCTTTTATTGATGTGTTGTATCACATTGACTTATTTGCGGATGTTGAACCAACCTTGCAGCCCTGGGATAAATCCCACTTGGTCGTGGTGAATAATCCTCTACCTAAAGCAATCTATACATTTAATGCAATTCCTATCAAAGTACCATCCATCTTTTTCAAAGAAATGGAATGAATAATTTTAAAATTTATATGGAACCAGAAAAGACCTCGAATAGCCAAAGGGATATTGAAAAACAAAGCCAAAGTTGGTGGCATCACAATTCCGGACTTCAAGCTTTATTACAAAGCTGTCATCATCAAGACAGCATGGTACTGGCACAAAAACAGACACATAGACCAATGGAACAGAATAGAGAGCCCAGAAATAGACCCTCAACTCTATGGTCAACTAATCTTCGACAAAGCAGGAAAGAATGTCCAATGGAAAAAAGACAGCCTCTTCAATAAATGGTGTTGGGAAAATTGGACAGCCACGTGCAGAAAAATGAAATTGGACCATTTCCTTACACCACACACAAAAATAGACTCAAAATGGATTAAGGACCTCAATGTGAGAAAGGAATCCATCAAAATCCTTGAGGAGAACACAGGCAGCAACCTCTTCGACCTCAGCCGCAGCAACATCTTCCTAGGAACATCGCCAAAGGCAAGGGAAGCAAGGGCAAAAATGAACTTTTGGGATTTCATCAAAATCAAAAGCTTTTGCACAGCAAAGGAAACAGTTAACAAAACCAAAAGACAACTGACAGAATGGGAGAAGATATTTGCAAACGACATATCAGATAAAGGACTAGTGTCCAAAATCTATAAAGAACTTAACAAACTCAACACCCAGAGAACAAATAATCCAATCAAGAAATGGGCAGAGGACATGAACAGACGTTTCTGCAAAGAAGACATCCAGATGGCCAACAGACATATGAAAAAGTGCTCCATATCACTCAGCATCAGGGAAATACAAATCAAAACCACAATGAGATATCACCTCACACCAGTCAGAATGGCTAAAATCAACAAGTCAGGAAATGACAGATGCTGGCGAGGATGCGGAGAAAGGGGAACCCTCCTACACTGTTGGTGGGAATGCAAGCTGGTGCAACCACTCTGGAAAACAGCATGGAGGTTCCTCAAAATGTTGAAAATAGAACTGCCCTATGACCCAGCAATTGCACTACTGGGAATTTACCCTAAAGATACAAACGTAGTGATCCAAAGGGGCACGTGCACCCGAATGTTTATAGCAGCAATGTCCACAATAGCCAAACTATGGAAAGAACCTAGATGTCCAACAACAGATGAATGGATCAAGAAGATGTGGTATATATACACAATGGAATACTATGCAGCCATCAAAAGAAACGAAATCTTGCCATTTGCGACAACATGGATGGAACTAGAGCGTATCATGCTTAGCGAAATAAGTCAAGCGGAGAAAGACAACTATCATATGATCTCCCTGATATGAGGAAGTGGTGATGCAACATGGGGGCTTAAGGGGGTAGGAGAAGAATCCATGAAACAAGATGGGATAGGGAGGGAGACAAACCATAAGTGACGCTTAATCTCACGAAACAAACTGTGGGTTGCTGGGGGAGGGGGGTTGGGAGAAGGGGGGTAGGGTTATGGACATTAGGGAGGGTATGTACTTTTGGGTAAATTGGAAGGGGAGATGAACCATGAGAGACTATGGACTCTGAAAAACAATCTGAGGGGTTTGAAGTGGCGGTGGGGGGTGGGAGGTTGGGGTGCCAGGTGGTGGGTATTATAGAGGGCACAGCTTGCATGGAGCACTGGGTGTGGTGAAAAAATAATGAAACTGTTTTTCTGAAAATAAATAAATTGGAAAAAAAATAAATAAAAGCGTAAGAACAAATATCATGTATCAAATGCCTTAGATGTGATTTTTAAAATTGAATTATATAAAATCCCTAAAGCATCCAGATTTAATTATCTTCCAAGCTCTTGCACAACGGAGTTTTATATTCTTTGTATCCATTCTTTTCTGTAACAAATGTATATTAATCGCTTACTTTGAGCCCAGGACTGTTCTAAGAACTGCAATTGTAGTAGGAAGTAAAGCCGAAAGGCTCTATCCTTGAGAACTTGCATCGTAAGGGAGGGAAAGACATATAAATAAATAAATGCTATACATCAGTGCTACGACAGAACTCTACAGCTAACTGCGTGGGTAAGGGGCAGCATAAACTGTGGTTAGGAAAGGGGAAGGTGTTGATAATTAAGCAGAAGTTTTTTGTTTTGTTTTGTTTTTTAAGAATGATTTATTTATTTTAGAGAGAGAGCACGCAAGCAAGAGGAGGGGCAGAGGGAGAAAGAGAAACAGACTTCCGGCTGAGCACAGAGCCCAGAGTGGGGCTTGATTCCATGACCCTAGGCCCATGACCTGAGCCAAAACCGAGAAAATCAGACACTTAACCAACTATGCCCCCCAGGGGCCCTAATTAAGCAGAAGTTCTAAAGAACTGATATTGAGGCTTTCATACGCTATGGAGAAACAACCCAGGCAAATGCAAAGCAGGTGTTGTCCTGCTCAAGGAATAGCAGGAAGTTCGTTATCATTTTGAACATAAATGGTAAAGTTAAATGTAAAATTCTGGAGTCAAACTTTTTTTCCCTCATCATCCCCTTTCTTCATGATAAAATGCACTTTCAATCTTACCTGGAGGGTGAGATGGCATACACTCTTCTTGCCTTTTGTTGTCATGGTCATTCACGCATTTATTCGATGATGCTTTCCTAAAAATACTGCCTCCTTCCCAAATGTCCATCTCTAGAAAATTCTGAAACAACAGAGTAAATGAAAAAAATACCATTGGTGCAAGTAACCTCATTTAAGAATGAAGCTTTATGGGGCACCTGGGTGGCTCAGAGGGTTAAAGCCTCTGCCTTTGGCTCAGGTCATGATCCCACGGTCCTGGGATCAAGCCCCGCATTGGGCTCTCTCCTTGGTGGGGAGCCTGCTTCCTCTTCTCTCTTTGCCTACTTGTGATCTCTCTCTCTGTCAAATAAATAAATAAAATCTTAAAAAAAAAAAAAAAGAATGAAGCTTTATTAGACTCACGCCAACCAAGTGGTCCAGGTACAAATGACAACATTTAAATAAAAGATAAACCATATAATTTTAATTGTCTCCAATTATTAGGTCTTGAATTTCCTCTAGGCATGTCTATAAACATCATAATTGCTTAATTCAGCACTTTTAGTAAGTCTAATTTTAGTTGATGTGTTAGAACCTGAATTTCAAAGAAGATTAAAAATTACTTTGGTCTTACCTGAACTCATAGTCATGTGGGGAGAAAAGGAAACAAAAAACTGTATAATAGAGATACAGGGAGGAAATACAAAAAGTCTGGAGAAGGGTGCTGGGGTTTGTAACATCGTAGTCCTAAAAGATGGCCTCAAATTCTTTGACATTTCTCCCAGGAGGTCAGGTCTCTGTCTCCTCCCTTCACACCTGGTCAGACCCCTGACCTGCTTGGAGCTACTAATGAGGGAGGAAGGAGGAAATGTTGCTCTGTGACTTTCAAGACCCCGTCCTAAAGGCATCCAGCTTCCCCGTGGCTCTCTTGGAATGCTAGCTGTCTGGGTGTTCCCTCCCAGAACACAGCCCTGGGAGCCAGCAACCTTGCTGGCAGAATCCTGAGTCTTGCGGAGCGAGCGCCAGTATAAGGGCCTGGTTGACAGTCCCCAGTGAGCCTACAGTCGGACCGGAGTTGGAGAACCACCCCGCCCTCACAGCCGGGTGGCTCCAGCCTCCAAAGGGCAAGTCCCTTCCAGCCATTCAAGTCTTCCAAGGAGCAGCCCCAGACGTGGAGCAGAGATAACCATCCCCAAGATGCCCCGTCCACTCCCACCCACAGAATGTCAGGGCACAAGGACATGACTGCCATCGATGACATGACTGCCACGTTCTGTCCTCAAGTGCGGGTGCTTTGTTATGCGGCAGTAGATAAATGGGACACATGATGGTCATCTATTTCAGAATTTCCAGATGGCCTTTATTGCAGATACTCAGTGACTTTAACCCTCATGATCCTTCAGACTGTCAGACACTGGGCTAAAATCTCCTTTTGATAGGAGCCATCTCTGCACCACTTACTCTGCCTGGGCAAGAAGGGGAAGGCTTCCCAGAGCAGATACCATTATTGAAAAAAATTGCCTGATCTATTTCATGGGTTCCCCGTGCCACTGTTCAAGGCCAACACCCAAACGCCTTTAATGTTCTGAAAAGCGCCTCAAAATCATTTTTCAATTGCATATTACTTGATCTTCAGTTTTGTGACCCGCCTGAACTTAGTACAAGTTCCGTGTCACTCTAGAGGCAATTTTGTAAGGCAGCCCCATCAGCTCAGTGACAGCAGATGACGGGAGAAAGAAGGCTGCCTTCTCTTGTCCCTACAAAGGACAAGGAGGAAGGGGTGAGGGAGATACATGCAAGGTCTCCACTGCCTTTCCTCTATGACCACCGCCTGCATCGGCTCCTCAACGTACAGGATCATTCAGGCCTGGCATCTGTAAAAACACTGGGCAGGTGGTGTTGTTGTTTTTTTCCTTTTTTGCAATCCTAATTTTTAAGAATCATTTCATTGGGCCCAGAGGCTGTGCAATGGGAGTATACAGAATTTAGGACAAATAAGGCAAATGAGTGCTTCGGGACGTTCATGTTGTTCGCGTTAAGCCTTTAGGAGGACAAGAGCTAACGGAGGACACATTGTTAGGAAGCTGATTAGGAACCACCAGCGCGATTTCAGCGAGACAGAAGCAGCCACTCTCATTCCGCGCAAGGAGCTGCCTGTCAGTTTCCCACAATGAAAACTTGAGATGGAAGACAATGAACGCTGTATCCAGGCATCGTTCCTCCGTTGTTTCTTCATGCAGGTTTCATATTAATCCATTTTCCTTTTCTTCTGAGTTTTTCCACTTGGCTTTTTCTGTCCCCTCCCTTCCGTCCTCTCAGCACCGAACGCTGAGCTACTCTACCTGGTCTGACAAATTTAAATCCCATACGACATCTCTTGCCACAGTATCACAACTAATTTTCTCCTTTCAATTAAAGGTCATAGTTTGTTTGAGAAGAGCAGAAAGTACCGCAAGCATATTGACATTGTGTAAATGAGAACTGAAATCAAGGGGTGGGTAGTTAATGAACAAAAGATCATTGCTCAGTGTCTTAACTGCAGCGTTTCGGCTCCAGATTAAATCCACTGAAAAGGTGATGGGCCAGAGGACAGCCAGCCAGCCGAGAGGGCCATCACCCCACACGGTGGGTTCGCCAACCTTCTCTCCCCATTTTCTTCCCACGTATGTAGTTTGCTTCTGAGGACTTCCATGTCCGGCTAAGGGAACAAAAAGCGTATTTCCCCCTCATACAGGGATCTATCGTTACTTTATAACGTATGTGCCCGGTTATACCATTCCGCACGACAACGTGTGTAAGGAAGATGCGCTTGGTTTCTCGTGGGCTGGGGACAAGTCTGTAAAGACAAAGGTCACTCTGAAGAACAGAGTAGAAATTGCACCCACTGAGTCAAAGACTGCATGCATGTAAGTGTTCCAATAATTAATGCAGATCTAATTATGCTTTATAATTTGCTTACTACTAACACAGAATGACAAACACTTCTGTAGGAGGAAAAGTTTGAAAAGTAAATTGCTGGAATATGTATTTTACCTTACATAAATATGTTTTAGGGAGACTCATGCTTTAAAAATGTTTTGCAAAGCTGGTATAGTTACGTGCGTGTCTCCCAGAAAGAAGACATGAAATACATTTTGTTATTTTAAATTTCAGTGTTAAATTTTCACTAGAATGTAACTTGAGGGTTTGCTAATAGCTTACAGATTGAGGGTTGCAGAAAAAAAGAGACACTAGTAAGTAGACTAAAAATTCATTACAATATTACCTGATATAGTAATTATATATAGAAATCTTACTTTAATATAAGTTTTATGCTCTAACCCCTTATTACATTAGATTGTCGACTGTCAGTTATAAATCATTACTATCACTCGAGTGATCAATTAACAAATTTTGGTTTTGGTGAGAGATGAATCATTTGTCTGAGGTTCCTATTTTAAAGAGCCTGAATTGCGTGTTTTAAATTTATGTTTAGATATCCATTCATCTAAAAAAAAGATGGAATACTATTTCTATGATCCACCAATAAAGATGCTAACAGACAATGTTTGTGTAAGCACACACCATAGAAAGCAGCAAACAATGCAAAAAGACCAACAGAATAATTTTGCTTTCCACATTCACCTTATTTCTAGGGATAGTTTTCCTTACCTATAGAAATTAAAGTTTAAATTAATATGTCTACATCGCCACAGTGCTATCGTTAATGGTTAATCATTTGTGTAAATATTCTTTGTTTAAAAGTTAGAGGTAGTTTGTTTAGTAACTAACAAATTCAGTCTTATTAACGATGCCAGCTTTGGAATTCTAGACGTATATAACACATAACCTCTGTCCCAAAAAACCTTTATCATTTACTTTAGGAGGCAAATCTAACACACATGAAATGATTCAAGACATCATAAAATTAGGACAAAGGTGTGTTATTTCAGCTGAAAAAGCTATAAAAGTTCACAGGCAAAGAGATCACGGAAGCCAGAATAATTGGAAGCTTTTATGGGGGAAACGGTCCCATCTGACAATTCCGGGTACTGAATGCTTTCAGCTAACCACCTCCTGGTAACTGCGCCCCTAAACTTTTACTATAAAAATATAACCACATTTGGAAATGGAAACGAGGGAAATTATTCTTGCTAAATTTAGGAAGTGCTCCCTGACAAAAACTTGATTTTCTATGAAAAATGTGATTTCACTTACAAGTTTTTAGAACATGCAATTCACAGAATATAGGAGAAGCAGTAACCAATGAAACACTAATGAACAAAATTTTTGTGGTGTGAAGACCAAATAAAATAACCTGAATCTTACTTGTTAGGTTTACACTCCCAGGTTTAGGAAGTAAATTATTCTGGGGAAGAGATTATCTCTGGAAAAATGAACAAGAATGCCAAGTCAGAAAATTGCACGCTGGCTAAGGAGTAATAAAAGGTTCCCTCAGCAGAATTCAAAATTTTAGTATGGGCCAGCAGTTCCATAATATGACTCTGAAAACTTAATTGGGAGAAGGTATAGAGAATAATTCATTGTATGATCACGGAGAGCAAACATTCAAAATATTAATTTATAGATGGCCATAATGGAAATCCAATCCCCTGAGATCTTCACAGCATAAGAGTAAATGAAGAACATATGAAAATGGACTTTCTGCCCATCTTCAAGATTCACAGTTGAGACATCTTCCACTGAAGGAGAGAGATCCGGATAAATGAAGTCAATTAAATGGAAAAGTTATCATGGTCCATACTGACAGAGGCTAACCAGGTAAATGTACAATAGCTCAAAAGAGAAAAAGAGAGAATCTCATGGATGATTGCCAAGCGATGGCCAGTGCCGAATGCAGAGTACGGGGTTAAAAGGGAAATTTTCCTTAGTTGATTCTCCATCCCAACATGAGAATAGCTATTATGCTAAAGCAGCAGAGTACGTGGGATATAAATATGAAATGGATCATGAAAAAAAAATGAAACAGCACGAGGAAACCCTAGTTATGCCCACTCTAGAAGTAAAGTTGTATTTTTAAAAAGCACACTTAATAAAATGAGTATTAATCATCACTTACAGATAATGCACTTGAAGAAAAAAAATAAGAAAAAAATTTTATGGAGCCAAATATATTGAGATAATCAGTAAGGAGTACAAAACATTCAGATATTCTTCAAGCCTTTTTTTTTTTTTTAATTTTTTTTTTTTTATTTGACAGAGATCACAAGTAGGCAGAGCGGCAAGCAGAGAGAGAGAGGAGGAAGCAGGCTCCCCGCTGAGCAGAGAGCCCAATGTGGGACTTGATCCCAGGACCCTGAGATCATGACCTGAGCCGAAGGCAGCGGCTTAACCCACTGAGCCACCCAGGCGTCCCTTCTTCAAGCCTTTTAAGAGGTAATATAAGACAACAAGTCAGACAGAATTATACACCAGGGGCACCCGGGAGGCCCTGTGGCTCAGTCAGTTAACCACTGCCTTTGGCTCAGGTCATGATCCTGGGGTCCTGGGATCCAGCCCCACATCAGGCTCCCTGCTCAGCAGGGAGTCTGCTTCTCCCTCTCCTCCTCCCCTTCCCCCCACTCATGCTCTCTCTCTCTCTCTCTCTCAAATAAATATTTTTTTTTTTAAAAAAAAACACCCAATTTTATTTTCTTTGTTATTTCCCAACACGATCTCAGTAACAATAGCTGAGTAAACTTAGCAGTCATGAATAAATAAGAATCAGATTAAAACTGGAAAGGATAAATCCAGTGAAGTATTCCTGATTTCCTACACTGTGAGCCATTAACAAATTTAAATAAATGAAGGAGGAAAATGTACTCGTAAGTTCAATAAATTACTTAACTGATAATGTACTTGAAACATGACTATTTGGCCTTAATTGAGTATAAATGTGTATTTTCCACATGAAAAGCTTGTCAAGAAAAAAATCAAAATTAAGTAAACCTCTAAAATCAATAGCAAATATATGTCTACATTAATAAAATAGGGCTTTTGTTTTGTTTAGCTTTTACTTTTATTTTGGCAGACTTAACACGGCAAAGGAAATGACTGGTTTCCAGGTCTTAACTGTAGCAGGCAATGGAGATGCCCACAGATCCATGTTTGGAAGTGAAGAGTTAATATCATTTTTCTTCCTCATTTATCCACAAGAAAGGACAGAAAAGCAAAATATCAAAGGAGCACTGGGAATGACTTCACTAATCGTGAGGACCCTTTGGGCAATAGAGCCTCAGAAGTATACTTTAGTCAAAAAGACCATTAGACTGTAACTTTATTAACCCAGTACACAGAACAGGGCAATGGGTACCAAGAGGGTTTCTTTGAACACAAAGCAACAAGAGCACATTCTCCAAATAGAAGACAGGTGGCTTGTTATCCATTACCCAACTGCTTTAGCTCCAAAGGGAAAAAAATAATAATCTCTATGGTTTCCTGTGTTCACATTTGAATAAGGCATACATAGCCATCAAACTTACTATGTGTTTTTTTAAAGCCATGGATAGGTATTTCTTTCATATCTAAATTTTATCCAAATACAAATAATACAAAGCACATTTAGAAAGGAATGTTAACTTTTTGATGTGAAGCAAGTCACAACTGTCATGGAATTTATATGTATTCTTCTATCAAGAAACCTTTCAGTGCAATTTTCAAAAAATGTTATTTGAGCACATTTTCCATAACTTCAAGTCATGTTGTTAAAAATGATAGACTAAAAATCAGGTGTCCTATTGACTCAAAAGACAAAGACTAAGACATGTATTAGAGAGTTAATTTTTTTTTTCTGATGTGTTTACCCTGAGCTGGGATGGCTTCCCAATTCTCCAATGTATCTACCATGACCTTGAATATCTCCCAAATTCCCTTAAGTTTCTACTCTTAACACTGTTGGTTTCGCTTATACCCCAGGTGTGTCTATACTGAATTGTGATTTCTCCCTAACTTCCCAGGTTTACCAACCATCATGTAGAATGTCTCTCTCATTCCCAGGAGTTTCTAAACTACCCTAGGATGTCAGCCTAATTTCACAGGCTGTACACACTAAACTGTACATGAAGTGTCTAAATCCTCAGTTTTTCTACACTGACCAGTGTTGGATCTGTAATTGCCCAGTTCATTCACTATCTTTGGACGTCTCCTCAATCTCCAAGTGGCATCTTTTCTGGTCTAGGATGTCTCTCTAACTCACCAGGTTCCATCCTGATCTTGAACATCTCCTTAATTCCCCATCAAGTTCTAAATTAAACAGGAATGGCTCCTTCATCTTCGGTGTATCCACCTTGACACTGTATGTGTACATAATCCCCCTGATACGTCTACACTGACCTGGCATGTCTTCCAAATCCCCAGATAGTTTTACAATGACTTGGTAATGTTAAGAGTTCATTTAACTCACATGATTTTAGAAAATATAATTTAAGCCAGAAAAAAAAAATGCACTGGAAACATTAGAAAAAATCTTAGATGTACATTTCTTCATAAAATATTGATGTTTTTTCTGTACAGAAGAAAATATTTCAATAAAAAGAATTCACAGAAGAATTGAACTGATTAAATTTACAAATATAACAAAATCTGAGGATCTCAAAATGAGTACGTTTAATGTCTGGGTCTCCTAAAAACATAACATGTGCTAGTCAAAATGCATACTTTGCTAAAAGGAGTTAATTTGTTCTAATTGTTCAAGAAAAGTTACCATTTTTACTGTCAAAGCAGGGTAATGTTAATGTTGGCTAATACAGCATCGCAAAATCTTCTCATGACAGAAAGAGATGCTAAATACAAAAAGGAACTCAGTCTGTGTACTGACAGGGACATGGGGGGGGTGCTCTCGCCAGAATAAATACTTTGGCTACTGCCAAATTATATATTGCAAATAATTATTCATTTCTTTAAAAGAACAGCAAAGGAAGTAGCACTTCAATATTTTTTTGAATAATTCACATCACTTTTTAAGAAAAGGAATCATATCCTCAGGGAAATTTCCAAATAAGGATTAAACTCAGAAACAGATTGCCTCAAAACAGAGATCACCAACTGTACTTGCAAATGAGGCATCAAGGCAGCATTTTTTAACATCTCCATTTTAATTACTAGGTAAATTGTACTTATTTGTAATTGTGAAAACCAACACTCTGAAAGTTATTTTTAAAGACTGTACTGCACAGGGGAATCATGATTGTTACCATGTAACTCAAATCTTCCCATATGCGAGCAACATCTAGGAATGGAGCTTCATGTCTTTGCTCCCCATTCTGAGGCTACAGAAACTTAAAGGAATCCCTAAATTAAGTCATTTACCATCTCGTATTTCAGTTACTAACACTTACGGACATGGTACAAGGAATCAAGTCAATCATCTCATATTAGTAAATATTTTCCCATTTCATATCACACAGGGGAAATTAAGCTACTTAGGTCTCAATTTTAATTATTTATTCAGACACTCAGTGTCTTGTGGATAAGATTCTATGTGAATTTTGGGGGATTTTTGGACACTTGACCTGGATATCTTCCACTGGGAGGGCAGCCTCTAAAAATACATCTTATTCATATTTGAATTTACTTGGAATTAAAAATATAAATATTATCCTGGGCCAAATTTTGGTGTAGAGTTTTATTTTTTCATCTACATTCTAATTTTTTGAACCTCAGCAATTGGTAAATTACTGTAATCTTTGTTAAAAAGTGGGGATGATGTAAAATATGTAATATATACTTGTATTTTATGCAGCATTTAAAAATATGCACATAGGAGTCAAGATGGCGGAGAAGTAGCAGGCGGAGACTACTTCAGCTCGCAGGAGATCAGCTAGAGAGCTCATCTAAAGATTGCAAACACCTGCAAATCCATCGGCAGATCGAAGAGAAGAACAGCAATTCTAGAAACCGAAAAACAACCACTTTCTGAAAGGTAGGACTGGCGGAGAAGTGAATCCAAAGCGACGGGAAGATAGACCCCGGGGGGAGCGGCCGGCTCCCGGCAAGCGGCGGAGCAACGGAGCACAAAATCGGGACTTTTAAAAGTCTGATCCGCTGAGGGACATCGCTCCGGAGGCTAAACCGGGGCGAAGCCCTCGTGGGGTCAGCGTGGCCTCAGGTCCCGCAGGGTCACAGAAGGATCGGGGGTGTCTGAGTGTCGCAGAGCTTGCGGGTATTGGAACGGGCAAGCCGGCTGCAGAGACGGAGCCGACAGTGAGCTCGCAGCTCGGGGTTACCTTGAACCGGCCGCAGGCTCGGTGAGCTCGGAGCGCGGCCGGAGGTCGGGCAGACGGAGTTACTGGGCGCTGTTCGCTGAGGGCGCACTGGGGAGCGGGGCCCCGGCTCTCGGCTCCTCCGGGCCGGAGACCAGGAGGCCGCCATTTGTACTCCCGTCCTCCGGAACTCTACGGAAAGCGCTCAGGGAACAAAAGCTCCTGAGAGCAAAGCCAAGCGGATCACTCAGCCCGGCCCTGGGGCAAAGACACTTGAGAATCACTACACCAGGCCCCTCCCCCAGAAGATCAACAAGAAATCCAGCCAAGACCAAGTTCACCTACCAAGGAGTGTAGTTTCAATACCAAGGAGAGCAGCAGAATTCCAGAGGAGGAGAAAACAAACCACGGAACTTATGGCTTTCTCCCTGTGATTTTTTAGTCTTGCAGTTAATTTAATTTTTTTCTTTTTCTTTTTTTTTCACTTCTTCTGCTAAAATTTTTTTTAACTTTTACCCTTTTCTTTTTTAACGTTTTTTAACTAGTTTATCTAATATATGTATATATATATTTTTTCTTTTTTATACTTTATTCGTTTTCTTTTTTTAATTCTTTTTTTTCTTTTTTTCTTTCTTTATTTTTGAACCTCTTTTTATCCCCAAATCAGAAGAGATCCCAATCTCTTCAATCTCTTTTTTTAATTCTTTTTTTCATTATTGATTGAATTTTTAATTCAATCTCTTTTTTTAATTCTTTTTTTTCATTTTTTCTTTCTTTCTTTTTGAACCTCTTTTTATCCCCAAATCAGAAGAGATCCCAATCAGAAGAGATCCCTCACCCAATTGTGAGGGAGGAGAAATCCCCCCTCATGATTTGGGATCTCTTCTGATTTGGTTAAAGCATATTTTCCTGGGATTGTTGCCACCCTTTTAGTATTTTACTTGTTCCTTCATATACTCTTAGCTGGACAAAATGACAAGGCGGAAAAATTGACAACAAAAAAAAGAACAAGAGGCAGTACCGAAGGCTAGGGACCTAATCAATACAGACATTGGTAATATGTCAGATCTAGAGTTCAAAATGACAATTCTCAAGGTTCTACCCGGGCTTGAAAAAGGCATGGAAGATATTAGAGAAACCCTCTCAGGAGATATAAAAGCCCTTTCTGGAGAAATAAAAGAACTAAAATCTAACCAAGTTGAAATCAAAAAAGCTATTAATGAGGTTCAATCAAAAATGGAGGCTCTCACTGCTAGGATAAATGAGGCAGAGAAGGAATTAGCGATATAGAAGACCAAATGACAGAGAATAAAGAAGCTGAGCAAAAGAGGGACAAACAGCTACTGGACCACGAGGGGAGAATTCGAGAGATAAGTGACACCATAAGATGAAACAACATTAGAATAATTGGGATTCCAGAAGAAGAAGAAAGAGAGAGGGGAGCAGAAGGTATACTGGAGAGAATTATTGGGGAGAATTTCACCAATATGGCAAAGGGAATGAGCATCAAAATTCAGGAGGTGCAGAGAATGCCCCTCAAAATCAATAAGAATAGGCCCACACCCCGTCACCTAAGAGTAAAATTTACAAGCCTTAGTGACAAAGAGAAAATCCTGAAAGCAGCCCGGGAAAAGAAGTCTGTAACATACAATGGTAAAAGTATTAGATTGGCAGCAGACTTATCCACAGAGACCTGGCAGGCCAGAAAGAGCTGGCATGATATTTTCAGAGCACTAAGCAAGAAAAACATGCAGCCAAGAATATTATATCCAGCTAGGCTATCATTGAAAATAGAAGGAGAGATTAAAAGCTTCCAGGACAAACAAAAACTGAAAGAATTTGCAAACACCAAACCAGCTCTACAGGAAATACTGAAAGGGGTCCTCTAAGCAAAGAGAGAGCCTACAAGTGGTAGATCAGAAAGAAACAGAGACAATATACAGTAACAGTCACCTTACAGGCAATACAATGGCACTAAAATCATATCTCTCAATAGTTACCCTGAATGTTAACAGGCTAAATGCCCCAATCAAAAGACACAGGGTATCAGAATGGATAAACCATCTATATGTTGCCTCCAAGAAACTCATTTTAAGCCCGAAGACACCTCCAGATTTAAAGTGAGGGGGTGGAAAAGAATTTACCATGCTAATGGACATCAGAAAAAAGCAGGAGTGGCAATCCTTATATCAGATCAATTAGACTTTAAGCCAAAGACTATAATAAGAGATGAGGAAGGACACTATATCATACTCAAAGGGTCTGTCCAACAAGAAGATCTAACAATTTTAAATATCTATGCCCCCAACATGGGAGCAGCCAACTATATAAACCAATTAATAACAAAATCAAGGAAACACATCAACAATAATACAATAATAGTAGGGGACTTTAACACTCCCCTCACTGAAATGGACAGATCATCCAAGCAAAAGATCAACAAGGAAATAAAGGCCTTAAATGATACACTCGACGAGATGGACATCACAGATAAATTCAGAACATTTCATCCCAAAGCAACAGAATACACATTCTTCTCTTGTGCACATGGAACATTCTCCAGAATAGATCACATCACGGTCCTAAATCAGGACTCAACTGGTATCAAAAGATTGGGATCATTCCCTGCATATTTTCAGACCACAATGCTCTGAAGCTAGAACTCAAGCACAAGGGGAAGTTTGGAAAGAGCCCAAATACATGGAGACTAAACAGCATCCTTCTAAAGAATGAATGGGTCAACCAGGAAATTAAAGAAGAATTGAAAAAAATCATGGAAACAATTGATAATGAAAATACAATGGTTCAGGGCGCCTGGGTGGCTCAGTGGGTTAAGCCGCTGCCTTCGGCTCAGGTCATGATCTCAGGGTCCTGGGATCGAGTCCCGCATCAGGCTCTCTGCTCAGCAGGGAGCCTGCTTCCTCCTCTCTCTCTCTGCCTGCCTCTCTGCCTACTTGTAATCTCTCTCTGTCAAATAAATAAATAAAATCTTTAAAAAAATAAAAAATAAATAAAAAAAAATACAACGGTTCAAAATCTGTGGGACACAACAAAGGCAGTCCTGAGAGGAAAAAATCTCCAAACAAACAAAAGCCCAGGGCCAGACAGCTTCCCGGGGGAATTTTACCAAACATTTAAAAAAGAACTAATTCCTATTCTCCTGAAACTGTTCCAAAAAATAGAAATGGAAGAAAAACTTCCAAACTCATTTTATGAGGCCAGCATCACATTGATCCCAAAACCAGACAAGGATCCCATCAAAAAAGAGAGCTATAGACCAATATCCTTGATGAACACAGATGCGAACATTCTCACCAAAATACTAGCCAATAGGATTCAACAGTACATTAAAAGGATTATTCACCACGACCAAGTGGGATTTATCCCAGGGCTGCAAGGTTGGTTCAACATCTGCAAATAAGTCAATGTGATACAACACATCAATAAAAGAAAGAACAAGAACCATATGATACTCTCAATAGATGCTGAAAAAGCATTTGACAAAGTACAGCAGCCCTTCCTGATCAAAACTCTTCAAAGTGTAGGAATAGAGGGCACATACCTCAATATCATCAAAGCCATCTATGAAAAACCCACCGCAAATATCATTCTCAATGGAGAAAAACTGAAAGCTTTTCCACTAAGGTCAGGAACACGGCAGGGATGTCCATTATCACCACTGCTATTCAACATAGTACTAGAAGTCCTAGCCTCAGCAATCAGACAACAAAAGGAAATTAAAGGCATCCAAATCGGCAAAGAAGAACTCAAATTATCACTCTTCGCAGATGATATGATACTCTATGTGGAAAACCCAAAAGACTCCACTCCAAAACTGCTAGAACTTGTACAGGAATTCAGTAAAGTGTCAGGATATAAGATCAATGCACAGAAATCAGTAGCATTTCTCTACACCAACAACAAGACAGAAGAAAGAGAAATTAAGGAGTCAATCCCATTTACAATTGCACCTCAAACCATAAGATACCTAGGAATAAACCTAACCAAAGAGGCACAGAATCTATACTCAGAAAACTATAAAGTACTCATGAAAGAAATTGAGGAAGACACAAAGAAATGGAAAAATGTTCCATGCTCCTGGATTGGAAGAATAAATATTGTGAAAATGTCTATGCTACCTAAAGCAACCTACACATTTAATGCAATTCCTATCCAAGTACCATCCATCTTTTTCAAAGAAATGGAACAAATAATTTTAAAATTTATATGGAACCAGAAAAGACCTCGAATAGCCAAAGGGATATTGAAAAAGAAAGCCAAGGGGCGCCTGGGTGGCTCAGTGGGTTAAGCCTCTGCCTTCGGCTCAAGTCTTCATCTCAGGGTCCTGGGATCGAGCCCCGCATCGGGCTCTCTACTCAGGGGGCAACCTGCTTCCTCCTCTCTCTCTGCCTGCCTCTCTGCCTACTTGTGATCTCTCTCTCTCTGTCAAACAAATAAATAAATAAAATCTTTAAAAAAAAAAAAAAAAGAAAAGAAAAAGAAAGCCAAAGTTGGTGGCATCACAATTCCGGACTTCAAGCTCTATTACAAAGCTGTCATCATCAAGACAGCATCGTACTGGCACAAAAACAGACACATAGATCAATGGAACAGAATAGAGAGCCCAGAAATAGACCCTCAACTCTATGGTCAACTAATCTGTGGCAAAGCAGGAAAGAATGTCCAATGGAAAAAAGACAGCCTCTTTAATAAATGGTGTTGGAAAATTGGACAGCCACGTGCAGAAAAATGAAATTGGACCATTTCCTTACACCACACACAAAAACAGACTCAAAATGGATTAAGGACCTCAATGTGAGAAAGGAATCCATCAAAATCCTTGAGGAGAACACAGGCAGCAACCTCTTCGACCTCAGCCACAGCAACATCTTCCTAGGAACATCGCCAAAGGCAAGGGAAGCAAGGGCAAAAATGAACTTTTGGGATTTCATCAAAATCAAAAGCTTTTGCACAGCAAAGGAAACAGTTAACAAAACCAAAAGACAACTGACAAAATGGGAGAAGATATTTGCAAACGACATATCAGATAAAGGACTAGTGTCCAAAATCTATAAAGAACTTAACAAACTCAACACCCAGAGAACAAATAATCCAATCAAGAAATGGGCAGAGGACATGAACAGACGTTTCTGCAAAGAAGACATCCAGATGGCCAACAGACATATGAAAAAGTGCTCCATATCACTCGGCATCAGGGAAATACAAATCAAAACCACAATGAGATATCACCTCACACCAGTCAGAATGGCTAAAATCAACAAGTCAGGAAATGACAGATGCTGGCGAGGATGCGGAGAAAGGGGAACCCTCCTACACTGTTGGTGGGAATGCAAGCTGGTGCAACCACTCTGGA
This sequence comes from Neogale vison, assembly GCF_020171115.1. Classification (NCBI taxonomy): domain Eukaryota; kingdom Metazoa; phylum Chordata; class Mammalia; order Carnivora; family Mustelidae; genus Neogale; species Neogale vison. The sequence goes on from NC_058101.1 coordinate 203,668,940, forward strand.
AAACAGCATGGAGGTTCCTCAAAATGTTGAAAATAGAACTGTCCTATGACCCAGCAATTGCACTACTGGGAATTTACCCTAAAGATACAAACGTAGTGATCCAAAGGGGCACGTGCACCCGAATGTTTATAGCAGCAATGTCCACAATAGCCAAACTATGGAAAGAACCTAGATGTCCAACAACAGATGAATGGATCAAGAAGATGTGGTATATATACACAATGGAATACTATGCAGCCATCAAAAGAAACGAAATCTTGCCATTTGCGACAACATGGATGGAGCTAGAGCGTATCGTGCTTAGCAAAATAAGTCAAGTGGAGAAAGACAACTATCATATGATCTCCCTGATATGAGGAAGTGGTGATGCAACATAGGGGCTTAAGTGGGTAGGAGAAGAATCCATGAAACAAGATGGGATAGGGAGGGAGACAAACCATAAGTGACGCTTAATTTCACGAAACAAACTGAGGGTTGCTGGGGGGAGGGGGGTTGGGAGAAGGGGGGTGGGGTTATGGACATTGGGGAGGGTATGTGCTTTGGTGAGTGCTGTGAAGTACACAGACCTGGGGATAAAAATATATGTTTATAAACAATAAAAAATTTAAAAAAAATATGCACATATTTTACACACATAGACCTTATTTGTTTCGAGGTTTTGGCTCTAAATTACAGAGATGACTACTAATCTAAGATGTTGAATATCTGTCATTAAAAATGCAGTTCTAAGATCATTAAGCTTTCAAGTAAATAATAAGATATACCTTGCAGCTTGACAGACAACAATATTTCATTTTCCTAACACAGAAATCTACAAGCAACTTCTGCTAATGCTATTTGAACATGGTATCCTTAAAAAACATAACTACTCAGTATTAAAAAATTTGTTTCACTCTTTTAAAATTGTATCAATGTAATTCAAGCTTCCACGGTTGAAGAGAAAATTCTACAAATTCATACAGAAAAAGAGAGACATTTGAAATATGTGTCTTGTAGGAAATGGACTTTTTAATGATCCATTCAGTAAAGAAAAATTGTTTCCCAGCAGAAATTCCACAGATTTCCAAACTGTCTGAATGTATAATAATGAAATTACTCAAGCTCAGGTATTACCTTTTTTATTATTTTTAGCACCTGCCATTTTTCTGTGAAAGCACATCCGTTCATTCTGTCATCTAATTAGCATCAGGGCAAGTTATGACACACCAAATAGTGTAGGTAGGGAATCAAAGATAACATATTTTACAGAAATAATGCTATTTGTTCACTGTCTTTTTCCGACACATCTCACATTTTATTAACTCAGTCTCTGAAAATCAGACTAAAGTCCACTTGCTTTACTCTGAATCATTCTCAATAAAATATTGCATTCTACGAAGAATTCAGTGATCTGAATTATGCTAACAGAAATGTTTTTCCAAATTGGGGGGGGGGTTCAAAACTTGACTTTTTTCTACCTGTATAGTGAAAATCCTCCCAAATGTTCATTTTAATTCCCATTGTATTTTTGCCTCATTTATTTTTAAACCACAAAAGTGCTCTGCAATGGAACAGATTCACCAGCTTTAATAAACATGATCAAGAACGTGTGTCTGTTAACTTTAAACTATTAGCATGACAACTGTCTTTCTCACACAAATTAATAATGACCTTATCAAAGAAATTTATGAAACATTATTGGGGTAAATTTATGAAACTTAACATTTATAAATTTTTTAACATCTAGGAAAGAAAATAACAATATACATTTCTGTGTGATCTTATCCCTGATTATTTCCTTAGAACAGATTTTGAGAAGTGGGATTAACTGGAGAAGAGTATACAAACATTCTTTTTTTAAAAAAAAAGATTTATTTCTTTATTTGAGAGACAGAGAGAGCAGGAAGAGGCACAGAGGGAGAAAGACAGTCCTGAAGCAGCCCAACACGGGGCTCGATCCCCAGACCCTGAGATCATGACCTGAGCCGAAATCAAGAGTCTGATGCTCAACCGACTGAGCCATCACCTAGGCACAAGTATACAAATATTTTTAAGAATCTTGTGATTTCGATCTGGAAGTTTAGTACCAGTGCACTCTATAACTTATTTATTTACTTTTTTTTTAAAGGTTTTATTTATTTATTTGACAGACAGAGATCACAAGCAGGCAGAGAGGCAGGCAGATGGAGAGGGGGAAGCAGGCTCCCTGCTAAGCAGAGAACCCGATTCGGGGCTCGATCCCAGGACCCTGAGATCATGATCTGAGCTGAAGGCAGAGGCTTTAACCCACTGAGCCACCCAGGCACCCCACACTCTATAATTTATAACAAATTCTAAAAAGGTAAGGAAATTTGTTAAGACTACAGTTAATATATCTGTTTTAGAAAGTTTAAATTAAGTTCAGGTTGATGAGAATCTCAAATTTATCATTGAAAAATACACCCAAATGTAAAAAAAAGTCATTTAATCTTATATTTATAATTATGTAAATCATCTTTGAATGGCAGGAGATGATGTGTAATTTCTTATGTAGAACGTCTAGACTACTTAGACAAAACCAGAGATTTAGAACAAAATCACAGATAGAGTTTAACCTGCCTCAAGAGAGCCCTTTACTCTGCATGTACTATACTTGCCGTAAGTCATTGTAAGTATTTATTGTTCAATCAACAAACATTTATCGACTGGTGCTTACGTGCCAGTCATTGTGCTACAGTGATGAGCATGTGGTGATGAAAGACACAGAAAACCTCAAAGAGTTACAAAGTTACAATCCAGCAGGGAACACAGCCCAGAAAATCAATTACATTTTAATACCATACAGGAGTATAGCAGGTGCAAAGGACTGAAGGGGAAGAACATAAAACCTGACCTGGAGGGGCGCCTGGTGGCTCAGTGGGTTAAGCCACTGCCTTCGGCTCAGGTCATGATCTCGGGGTCCTGGGATCGAGTCCCGCATCGGGCTCTCTACTCAGCAGGGAGTCTGCTTCCTCCTCTCTCTCTCTGCCTGCCTCTCTGCCTACTTGTAATCTCTCTCTGTCAAGTGAATAAATAAAATCTTTAAAAAAACAAAACAAAACAAAACAAAAACCTGACCTGGAAGGGGGACGGGTTCTCCACCCAATGGTCCCTGAGGATTGGGATAAAGTCACTGAGTCTGAGAAGATGAAGAGGGTTGTTTGTTGCTGCTGCTGTTTGTTATGAAGTAACAGCAAATGCATAAAAAGAAAAACAATACAACAGAAGAATGTGGTGATTTCTACTGACCAAACAACTGATATTTAATGGTTTAGTGTCCTCTATGTGTTCCCTATATTCTGTATTTCTACATGCAGAAACTCCTTGATGCAGAAATATATATATATTTTCAAATATCTAGCAATTCCTTTATATAAAAATAAATGATATTAATATTTCTGTGTATCTCTTTTCGTAGTTTTTTCAACATAGCTACATTTTTTTATTAAATTGGAGTTGAGTTGGTAGTTTTATATTTGGTTTTCTACATACTATTGTAAATATATTCCCATGTCATTATTTTGTTATTTTTAAAAATATTTTTAGTAACTACAAATCATCATCAACACATACCAAAATATACTTACACAAAATCCTATTCATTTTTTTTTTTTACAATTAAGAATTTGTTATGGACTAAACAGTGTCCTCCCAAAATTTATATGTTAAAACTCTAACCCCCAATGTCATAGTATTTGGAGGTGGGGGCCTTTGGGAGGTAATTAGGTTTAATAATCATGAGAGTAGAGCCCACAAAAGGATTAGTGTCAATATGAGGACACAAATCCTGCTTGCTCAGCCAGTTGAGGAAAAGGTCTTAGCGAAGAACTAAATTGGCCGGCACCTTGATCTTAGACTTCCCATCTCCAGAACTGTGAAAAAAATATATGTCTAAGCCACCCATGGTATTTTGTTATAGCAGACCAAACTAAGAGAGCATCTACAATTTTTTTAATTAGAAAAATATCAATATACATTTTTGTGTAATATTATTCCTGATTATTTCCTTAGGATAGATTTTGAGAAATAGAATTATTGAAAAGAGCATACAGAATTTTTTTTAAAGATTTTTCGAGAGAGAGAGAGAAGGAGCGAGTGGGGAGAAGCACCGAGGGAGAAGAGAGAGACTCTCAAGCTGACTCGGGGCTGAACACAGAGCCCAACGGACACCGGGCGCCATTTCATAACCCGTTAGATCTTGACCTAAGGCGAAATCAAGAGTCTGGGGCTTAGATGACTGAGCCATCCACATGTGCCAAGTATACAAACATTTTTAAGGATCCTGATGTAAATTTCCAAACCAATTCCACGAAGAATACATTCTTTTTTTTTTTTAATATTTTATTTATTTATTTGACAGAGAGAAATCACAAGTAGATGGAGAGGCAGGCAGAGAGAGAGAGAGAGAGGGAAGCAGGCTCCCTGCCAAGCAGAGAGCCCGACGCGGGACTCGATCCCAGGACCCTGAGATCATGACCTGAGCCGAAGGCAACGGCCCAAACCACTGAGCCACCCAGGCGCCCCAGGAAGAATACATTCTTAACAACAGCATAAGAGAAGTTCTATCTTGCAGGCGTATCTTTTACTATATTATCTTTCATTAGCTGGATAATTTTTTTTTTATCTTGACCTAACTTTTCATTTCAAATATGCAAAATAAATCTGAAGGTTCTTAGTCACGTTACGTGTAAAAATAACTCTTACTGAACTATTATGACAGCATATACTCATGCTTCACAAAGTTAAAATTTTAAAAACCTGAGATTTAAAGCTTTGTTTTTCAAAATGTGAAGACTATAACAGGTATAGCTTTCCTCAACAGTTGAAGTTTTGGAACACTCCTTAGCAAAGGACTATCCACAGGTTCTATTAATAAGGGAACAGAAAGATGAATGAAAACTTAATCATACAGAATTAAACTCACCTTTACTCTTTGACTTCTCATCCACAGCTTTTTTCATTGTGTTACATGCTGAGACTATATAATGTGGAACTTCCCTTAGAATTCAGAATATTTCTGTACATGTCCTCATGTTTCAACATAACCTAAAATGGGACAAGTTCTAAATTGAGCTTTTTTTTTAAGACCAAAGGTAAAAAAACAAACAAACAAAAAGCTTTAAATAAAATCCCAAACTCCAAGGTTAACCCCCTTGACCAACTACAGGCCAACAGTATTTTCCACCAAGACCAGTAGTATTTTCCGCTAAGATTTTCACCTTTCAGAGGATTCAGAGATGGTATCGACAACGAGTGATGCCAGAGTAAAGTCACAGCCAACATTTGCTGTAGCTAAGAAAATCGTGAAATGCCTGTCTTCTGTAGACAGGAACAATTTTCATTTGCTTAAAGGTTCCTAAGTACATAGAGGATTCTATGCAGTTCTGGATTCACATCAATTTCTGGATCAATAATTAAGATTCTATAAAACATATATACAGCTAATTGAAGATTCTGTAAAATATACATACAGAACTTGTCAACCTCAGACTCCTGAGAATAATTAAATTAGCTCTGGCAAGAGACAAACTTCAAAGTTTGCAGGAAACGAGCTTCCAACATTAGAAGTCTATTTCTTGTCCACCTGAAATCCAACACTGGCATCCAGCGCTGCTTTCTGGAAGAGTCTCTCCAAAGTCACAAGGGAAGATAGTGGTTAGGGGAGGCACCTCGGCTCCTATCTACCTTCACTGAAAGTGACACACCATTTGTGCTTACGGTTCATGAATGAGAACAGCGTGGAAGCCTGCGCAATGGAGAGAAGGGAAGGGTGATATGTGCCGCTGATTTCTGCCATGTATCCCAACTAAACAGGATATTTAAAATCTGTACTACAGGGGCGCCTGGGTGGCTCAGCTGGTTAAGCCTCTGCCTTCGGCTCAGATCATGATCTCAGGGTCCTGGGATCGAGCTCCACATCGAGCCCCGCATTGAGCTCTCTGCTCAGCAGGAAGACTGCTTCCGATCTCTCTTTCTCTGTGTCAAATAAATAAAAAATCTTTAAAAAAATGTGTTGGAGACGATGTGGGGAAAGGGGAACCCTCTTACACTGTTGGTGGGAATGCAAGTTGGTGCAGCCTCTTTGGAGAACAGTGTGGAGATTCCTCAAGAAATTAAAAACAGAGATTCCCTATGACCCTGCAATTGCACTACTGGGTATTTACCCCAAAGATACAGATGTCGTGAAAAGAAGGGCCATCTGTACCCCAATGTTTATAGCAGCAATGGCCACAGTCGCCAAACTATGGAAAGAACCAAGATGCCCTTCAACGGATGAATGGATAAGGAAGATGTGGTCCATATACACTATGGAGTATTATGCCTCCATCAAAAAGGATGAATACCCAACTTTTGTAACAACATGGACGGGACTGGAAGAGATTATGCTGAGTGAAATAAGTCAAGCAGAGAGAGTCAATTATCATATGGTTTCACTTATTTGTGGAGCATAACAAATAGCATGGAGGACAAGGGGCGTTAGAGAGGAGAAGGGAGTTGGGGTAAATTGGAAGGGGAGGTGAACCATGAGAGACTATGGACTCTGAAAAACAATCTGAGGGGTTTGAAGTGGCGGGGGCGTGGGAGGTTGGGGTACCAGGTGGTGGGTATTATAGAGGGCACGGCTTGCATGGAGCACTGGGTGTGGTGAAAAAAAAATGAATAATGTTTTTCTGAAAATAAATAAATTGAAAAAAAAATAATAAAAAAATAAAATAAAATGAAGTAAAATCTGTACTGCATGAAAGAGTTAACAGAGGTCAGAATTCTACTATGAAATCTTCATTGAATGTGTGCTCAACCTCATATTAGACAGTGCACAGAAACCTTAAGACATTTTAGACATAATCCCTATCCACAAAAGTCCTAACATTTATAATATAGTTAAGGAGTTGGTGAAAAATGTATGAATAATTTAATAATTTTCTGTAACACAGAAAATGAAAACTTTCATTATCGAAGGGGGGAGATCCATGAATAATGAGGGTAGGCTTTTAGGCTTCATAAAAAAGATAGGGGGCAAGTCCGTCCCCAAAGGACAGCATAGTGGGATGTCTACAGGAGCAGGAAAAAGCATGTGCCTCAGAGGCAAGAGGATGGGCTCCAGGGAAGGTGAAGGGGAAAGGAGACATGACAGCCTCAGGGAACCTACGGAAATGGGCCCCACTGGAGTAGAGAGTACATTTTGAGAAATCGTGGAAGATAAAATTAAATAAACAGAGGAGAGAAGCTTGGAGACCACACAGAGAAACTTAAAAACCGTAGAAAAGCAGGAAACATAAAACTCTTGGACAGAAGGCTGATTATGTTTTTGTTTAAGAATTACACTTCAGGGGCACCTGGGTGGCTCAGTGGGTTAAGCCGCTGCCTTCAGCTCAGGTCATGATCTCTGGGTCCCGGGATCGAGTCCCGCATCGGGCTCTCTGCTCAGCAGGGAGCCTGCTTCCTCCTCTCTCTCTCTCTGCCTGCCTCTGCCTACCTGTGATCTCTCTCTCTCTGCCAAATAAATAAATAAATAAATCTTAAAAAAAAAAAAAAAAGAATTACACTTCACCTTTGTCTACAAGGACACAAGTAGCTTACAAAATTCAGCATCAAGGAATAAAACAAAGCAGAGTTTGCTTGATGAAATTAATGAAGTTAATAAATTTAACGAAACAGAAGGAAGGGATGCCGCACTACCTAGTTCTTGGAACCACAGCTGAGCAGGGAGGACTTGACCATTGCTGTGAGTCTGGCTCTGAATTTTCTTACTTAAAACACAGAGGAAAGTCGATCAGGGGAAATCATTTGCACTGGTTGAGCCAAAAGGAATTCACCTTCAATGCGTGTCATGATACAAGCAGGGTGTGAGAAAGGTTCTCCGGGCAGTGACTCCTGCAGGGAGTCCAGGGCCCGGCAGGAGAAGGAAGGAGCACAGCCCGGGTAAGGGCCCCATCACCATGCTTTGCAGCGAACACCCCGATGACCAAAGGAACACAGCAGCTGGGGCGATCCAATGGTAGCAGCAAATGCCTTGTGTGTGTGGACCTTGCGGATCCCTGACCAGGCTCTGAGAAGTGTCAGGAAAGGAAGGGGGGCACATGCTATAGTTTTCATGAATCAGAGACATCCCTGAAACTGACCAATCCAGTCCCAGAGCGCCACTGGGACACTTCCACAAATGTAGGTGGACGTCTTTCCGTGCAACCGTCCCTTCTATTTCTGCCAGGGAGCCTAATACTACCGATGGGGCTACAGCAGCACAGACGCTCGCATTGATTATTTAGACGAGATACGGAGAAGGCTTGTATGAATAATTTAGCTTATCATGACTAATGGTATTGCTTTGGGAACACCCAAACTTCACTCGGAAAATCAGACAGTCCTACGGCTATTAGAAACCTCTAGCGATCATCGACAACACCTTCTCTTCTTCACGTAATACCACATCTAAATCATCACGATGACTCCTGTTTCCAAGTCTTTCGGAACAGGACATAGTATACTCTCTGACAGATGGCCCCAGACCTAGTTTACAGATTGCCAGTTTTATAGAGAAAGATAAAGTATACTCCCACACTAAAGAATAAGGAAACCAACACACAAAAAGAAAAAATGCTTTAAAATGCAATAACAACAATACCAACTCTCATTCATAAGATTCTTGAAATAAATCAGGTGAGGGAAATGAAGATAAAAAAGATAAAATTAAGGTAAATCTTCCAACACTCTTCCTTGAAACTTGTGATGTTCCTTTTTCAAACGCCTAAAACATTGTTATAACATTGTTATAATAGCATGCTGTTAAAAAATATATACGACTTTATTATTAAGGGGCAATGACAACTGGTTTGATCTCATTTAGTACTATCCCCTAGGTAATAGAGTGGAAATCAAATTTCAACCCACTTTCAGGAAAGTATGAACAACTAATAATTATAAGAAAATATCACCACAGTAAATCAGTGTCTTTCTGTTACTTCCACCACTTTTTATTATTTCTAGGTTATAATTAAACCAACATTGATCAACAAGAGAGATTTTTCAATTCTCTCCTAGTACAGATGATACCATTTTGTTTCTTGCATGAACATGTGACAGTCTTCTAAGTCACTGGATTCCAGACTGTGGATCTGAGAATTTACTCAACACATCATGACCTATCTGGGGCTCCTTAGAAAAAAATGGACCAATCTGTCCATTCTAACACCCACAGTCTTTGCTACAACATCATGCAGAAAGAACTTATAGATTTGACCACTCTACAAAATCCCACTCTACAATGGGGAAAAAAAAAAAAAAGGTTGACTTCAATGAAGAATAAACACTATGACTAAAAACCATGTTTCCTTTCAATCAAATAATAAGATCTAACTATCTCCTGAGACTCTCCAAACAAAAGACTAATTCTTGGACTACCAGATTACATTAAAACAACTTGTAAAGTTTTTTTTTTTTAATTATTTTTCTAATGCTCTTTTTTTTTTACTCGTTTCATTTCTTCATCAATTTTGTTCTTTTTTTTTAAAGATTTTATTTATTTATTTATTTGACAGACAGAAATCACAAGTAGGCAGAGAGAAGAGGAAACAGGCTCCTTGCTAAGCAGAGAGCCCAGCTCAGGGGCTCAATCCCAAGACTCTGAAGCTGAAGGCAGAGGCTTAACCTACTGAGCCACCCAGGAGCCCCTGTTCACTTCTTTAAAATAAAATTTCTTTACAATGGAGATAGCAGTGGGAAAATACACTGAAAAAGACCACTCGGGGGTGCTTGGGTGGTTCAGTCAGTTAAGCCTCTGCCTCTGGCTCAGGTCATGATCTCAGGGTCCCGGAATCAAGCCCCACATCAAGCTCCCCGCTCATCAGGGAGCCTGCTTTTCCCTCTCTCTCTCTCTGCTGCTCTCTCTCTCTGTCAAATAAATAAATTAAATATTTATTTTTTAAAAAGCCGACTCAGGTAAATGGTTATATGGACAATTCTGAAAACATTAACAGAGGCATTACAGGATGTCCACGGATATGAGTTTGCGATCTGTAAAAGTACACCGTCATGCGGACCTACATGGGTCACGCTGCAACATTACTGACGATCAAGTTAATAAGCATTTAGATATTGTGGCACTGTTCCAAGACTTAGGCAGCTTCTTTGTAAGCATCATGATCTATAATTTTCTAAATGTATACTGCCATTTTCATCATGTAAGGATTATGAACGTAAAAGGCCCACTGAAAGGTTTAAAAAAGCAAATAATTTATTCAAAAAGAAAACAAAAGGAAATGTCAAAGCAGGTGGTAAAACTTCAGCTCTCATCTCATAAACTGGTGACATTTCAACTATTCTAACTTCAGGTCAATTTAATTTGTGAATCCATCTAGACTGAGAAGATGGTATCGACTTTTCTACAATTTACTAATGGTTAAAACAGTATCACTTTTGCTGTTGAAAAAAATGGCAGGGGTCTCGGGATATGGACACAGAACAAGATAAGTTTATAATTAGCTTCCAACTGTCAGAATCGCTAACATTACTCCAGTATCTCAGTGCTGTCAGAATGACATAATAAATCATTAAACATTTATCAAATGGCAGTTTTCGTTGGGACTAACGTTCAATTGTCAAAAGCTTAAACGAAGAAGTTCCCTTCCAATGAGACAATTTGCCAACACCTATAAAACACCAACTCTTCTTGGGGCACCTGGGTGGCTCAGTGGGTTAAGCCACTGCCTTCGGCTCAGGTCATGATCCCAGGGTCCTGGGATCGAGTCCCGCATCGGGCTCTCTGCTCTGCAAGGAGCCTGCTTCCCTCTCTCTCTCTCTGCCTGCCTCTCTGTCTGCTTGTGATCTCTGTCTGTCAAATAAACAAATAAAATCTTTAAAAAAAAAAAAAAAACAAACACCAACTCTTCTTGCCAAGCACATAGCAATACATTTATTTGTAAAAAGAATCTTTCATTTCTGTATTTATTCAACATGCTGTAAGACGGTGCATGTGGATACAAATTCACAACAAATGTATGGATAGCATTAATTAGAACTGCTATGAACATGTAAGCCCATGTAAGTGTATCACTGTACTTGGATTTAAGTCCTTAATAGGACTACAACCCTACACACCGTAGTGTATAACATACGTGACATGTAGAAACAGGTGCGTCTCGGACATAGCTGAGAACCATGACCTCTGATACTCGGTAAATGTATCAGCTATCTTGTGACAGTTGTGAATTTCGCAAGACACCTGTATTTCTACCATCCCTACTTTCATGAAATCTAGTTTTGCTTTGTAGAATAGAGAGGTGACATGATACAGACACATCTTTTTAAAACATGTAAGTCCTACACTCCCACAGAAAGTATGCAACTTGTCAATATTTTTTTCTAAGAATAGGCCCCACTGTATTTGATGTTTTAATAAAACAGATATTTTCCAACTAATCTCTTCTCTCCACCAGCCCTTATCCCCATAATGTATCTAATAAAAGCCAGCATTTAGGTGCAGGCTGTACATTATGCAGAAGATAACAGATGAGCATATCAGCTCTTTTGCAACTGCAAGGGTAGATTTATTGATAAAACTGTACAAAGTGAACTAACCTGACTTTCAACAGTAACATGGGGCGCTCTCCGTTTTGGCTTGTTACCTGTTTGTGATACTCCTCCCAGCGCAATGAAACAAATGACTTTGTAACATGAAGAAAATGGGCACTGGTTAAAAGACTCAGAAATGTTCCTTTCCACAAACTTAGGAAAGGCTTGTTTTAAACTGAGTATTTTAACCTCTTAGATATTTTTCTTACAACCTCTTCTCTAATAATGTCCGCACCAAAGTGTAGTTACTGTGCCATCTTCAGGACGTTTTCAGAACACAACTCTGTCAAGTCAGTTACAATGGACTCTGTCTGGGATGCGGTTCTTTATTCTATTAACAGGATAGAAAGTTTTGCATATATATTATTATAAAAAGCATTGGTTAAAAATCTACTATAAAGCAAAATTATACAAACTTCCATTTATGTGGGAATATAAAAATATGAAAAATTTTACGTGTAAATACATACATATGCTTACATACATTGGTTTTTATGTACTTAGTAATTACCAAAGCACTTACATATGATCTTATTTTGTATTTACAGCATTCCTGTGCAGTAAGTAGAGCGGATACTAGCATAATCTTTTTACAAATGAGAAACTCAGGGATACAGACTTTGTCCAAAGTTTCAGAGTTATTGAACCACAAAGCCATGATTCAAGCCTACATCTTTGCACTCCAAGAAAATTACTTCCACTTACCAGAGTAATTATTACCTCTATAATCAATGAAGAAAATTACATGTAATTCCTAATTATTCTTGGTCAATAATTTCTTAAAATATCTATACTGAGAGTTGGAATGATTCCTGGCTAGAATGATCCTATATCAGAGAATCAGACATTTACAGCAAGCTCAATTCTTTCATCATTCCTGAATTCTATTTGAACAAGAAACCTATAGTAAAACAAGAATATCTCATTAACAGAAAATTAGAGTTATGCAAATCCATCCAAATACGCAGAATGAATGGTCTATGTGATAAACCAGAATATGCAAACACAAATTTGCTGTTCTAATATCTCAACGATATAAGAAAGAACTGACAACACATGGAGCATCTGGGTGGCTCAGTGGGTTAAGCCTCTGCCTTCGGCTCAGGTCATGATCTCAGGGTCCTGGGATTGAGTCTTGCATCGGGCTCTCGGCTCAGCAGGGAGCCTGCTTCCCCCTCCCCCTCTGCCTGCCTCTCTGCCTACTTGTGATCTCTCTGTCAAATAAATGAAATCTAAAGAACTAACAAGACGCCATAATGTCATTTGAGATGACCACATATCCCGGTTTTCTTGGAATGACAGTAATGACCTAGAGACTTTTAATTTTTCCATTCAAGCATATCCTACTTCGGACAGCATATGGAATGACCAACTGAACGCGGTTTCTGAAGCAGAGAGGCACCCTGATCCGATGGGACTAACTGCAACCAGCGCAGGGAGAGTAAGGAAAACATGCCAACTCCGTGAAAGGCTGCCCCTCTTCAGAAATCCAACCCCTGTGTATGAGTCCTGGACAGCACAGTCCACTCAGAACCAGAAGACACATGTTTCACTTCCAGCTTTGTCTTTCATGAAGCTAGTGAATTTATATATTATCTCTGACATTCTCTAAGCCTCAATTTCCTTGTGAAGGATAATACTTCCTCCCTGAGGTTTGTGCAAAGACTAAATAAGGTGACCATGTGAAATCAACTAGAACTACGCCCCGTAGCCAGAACCTTATGAACGAATGTTCATTATAAATCTGTAAGTCTCTGAGGTTTGGGGAGATTTCCAGGACAGGAATGATAATCAAACAGATGAACTGATTGAGTGAATTTTAAGGGACAGAAAAGGCATTACCCTTATGAGAGAAGATTTTTTTTTCTCTATCTTAATCGAATTTGTCTATTTTATTAAATTAGCAATTCACACAAATCAACCAACCAAACAGGGCTTTCCCTAGTATGAAAGAAATACAAAAACCCACCAAATGTTCATTAAATTAGGGAACTGCTGATTCGTGGACTTTTCTAGTGCAAATACCTCTTCCTAGAGACAAAGTTCCTAAACTTCTGAGTTATAAGTCCAATTTGCAATCCAGAAGGAACCTATAGGACTCTGCCCCAAACACAAATTATATTATACAATATTGTAAATATATTGTACAATAATTGTAAATATAATAAATATATATATTATACAATATTGTAAATAAACATATATATTACATGTATATGTAATGCACTCGTACACAAAACTATACCGACAACTTCAAGAGGTTTCTGAAATACTGTAAAGCCATTATCACAGGTTTTTAGCGGAGAATATCTAAATTGGAGCAGGGGCAGGCTCTTTGTTCACCCCTAACAGTCTTTGTTGATAGTAAACAAATGAAATGGCTATTTTTTTTTAATTTTTTATTGTTTTTAAACATATATTTTTATCCCCAGGGGTACAGGTCTGTGAATCGCCAGGTTTACACACTTCACAGCACTCACCAAAGCACATACCCTCCCCAATGTCCATAACCCTACCCGCCTTTTCCCAACCCCCCTCCCCCCAGCAACCCTCAGTTTGTTTCGTGAGATTAAGAGTCACATCTCCCTGATATGAGGAAGTGGTGATGCAACATGGGGGCTTAAGTGGGTAGGAGAAGAATCCATGAAACAAGATGGGATAGGGAGGGAGACAAACCATAACCGAAATGGCTATTTAATGAAGAAATACTTCGCCTCACCCCACGGCTGTTTCTACTCTGTTCTATCCTAACCTGTTCTGTTCCCTCCCATTCTACACTGCGCTGCTCCTGCTAAAAAATAATAATGCTGGTTTAACCCACTATATTGATTTCAGATTTCATGCTCAAGACTGAAAACGCTGCCGAGTGGGACAGCGGCAGTGGGTCACAGAAGGCAGGAGAAGGCCAACTGTCTTGGTTACTATCCCACAGGAGAGAGTCTTTGAGGGACCGAAGTGTCCCGTAGGACCACTGGCACAAAGGAACTGGAGAAACTCCAGGCCTCCTTCCCGCTCTCGTGAAGAGCTCTGGCGAACTCTGGGGAAGCAGCCCCCTCTGCTGCTATTTGAAGTAGACTTTTCATGTACAGTGGCAGGAAAATGACTGGGGGACGGGGGACCCACGAGACCAGGACAATGCAATAGTCCCTTGAACACTGCTTTTAAGAAGAAAGGTTTTCTTAGCAAACATCCCAAATAAAATAAGTGGGAAGTGAAAATAAGTTCAATAGTACATTTATGCATTTATTTATATTGACCTCGTCTGCAAACAGATTTGAGAGGACTTCAGAAGAAATTAAGAACATTTTTTTTTCAAAATTAATTTGGAATCAAGTGCCTTGGCAATGAAATACTTAGAATCGTCTAACAGTGGGTTCAGCGATAATACTTGGGAAGGCACAGGAATAAGGGATTGCTGAGTCCACGGTATTTAGCCTCAGACAGGCAGGCTGTGATCAGTATGAGAGCTGTTAACAATCTGCATAAAGCCACAGTTGGGGAGGTCTCTGCTGTCCTTGTTTTGAGTCAAGAGAAGACTAATCCACGGAAGGGCTACACAAGGAATACTTAGAGTCATCTTTCAATTTAGAAACAGAGACTGGGAAGCATTGATTCTAGAGTGGGCAGGTGGGAAGGGGGAGCTGCCCAGAATGCACATGACGAATAAGCAAAGTGTACCATCGATTAAAAGGTGATCGACCCACACTGCAAGGGGAAAGAAAAATAGACCAAGGAGGTGAAGAGCAGGAAAGGAGAGTTGGGGAGAGCCCGCGTGGCAGCAGGGCAATGGTGCGGGAACAGAAAAAAATGGTATGGTTTAACGCGGATGCTGAGAAAAATACGCTTTTCAGAAGTGTCGCCACTTAGACGAGTCCGATCTTTTAGAGTTAATGTCGTCAGCCCAGCTGCCCAGGGTTTGTAGCAAATTACAGCTTGCGGTGAGTTTGAAGTAAACAAGCTTATTTACCTTGTTTAAAAAACAACTTTGAAGGTCTCAACTTTGTTCAAAAGAAAACTCCAATAAGCGTTATCTTAATGTATCAGATAAAAGGCTCAGTTAAAAAGCTATTTGCAAGAGTTTTATGAATGTTGTTTGGGGGAGGAACATTGATGCCGTTTTCTGATAGCCTATGGTATCCAAACTTGACTGATGGAATTACACTTCATTAAAAGCTATGTGAGTCTTCATTATTGTTCAATCCTGCATATCTTGGTGACAGTAGATAGTCACTAAGAAATGGTTTAAATACACGTCTGTAGCTAAAATATCTACCTCTGTATCCTGTGCTTTGGATTGGAAAATTTAACAAGCTTTGACTGTCAACAGTACTACAAACATAAAACATTTCTGAGGAAACGGGAGGTTCTTCTTTGGACATCAAATAATTTGAATTAATAACCTATGTCATTTGATTGTGCAGATGTGGTACTAATCTTTCCATTTGTTTTACACAAGCAAACATAACCATTTAAAGCAGCTCTGGAATTGTAACCTGACAAACACGGAGGACATTCTGTTTCACTGCTAACACACATAATCCTCAAAGATGTTCCTGATTCCTTCTATACTAAAAGGCGCTAGTATATATCATACATACTACAGTCTAGAGGAAGAGACGTAAAGAATTCTTCATGTAAGAGGCGAGTGTGGACCTAGAGCATGGACCTAGTGATCCAGCACATACCAATTAATTATTATGCTCATTGTTAAACCATTTTCATTTGACCTCTTAGAGCAGACTAGTTTTCTTACACTTCAGCTCCAGCAACCGACATGAATATATGTCTCCAAGACCAAATATGATTTTACTTGCAATATAGCCTTGACTTAGTTGTTGCCGTTTGGAGTTCTTGTTATATACAAGTTTGCGGTTGTAGTCTTGAAACTTAAGTTCTGCCCTATTCCCACTGTTGATGTCTCAGCCATCTCCCCAAGTTTTAGAATTATAGCTTCTATCATTTTATTCTAAGGTTTATTCTTATGCTTCTCCCTGAGCATGAGAAAGTGATCTCACACACTGTACACACCATGGAAAATTTGCGACCCTTGCACGGTACTGTGAATGCAAAATGGCAGAGATGTCGTAGAAAACAGCATGGAGTTTCCAGGAGGAATTAGAAGTAGAACTACCGCATGATCCCGCAATCCCACTTCTTTGTATTTATCCAAAAGAACTGAAATCAGGATCTCAACGAGATATCGGCAGTCCCATATTTACTGCAGCACTATTTGTAACAGCCAAGATTTGGAAAGATCCTGAATGTCCATTGACAAATGACTGGATAAAGAAAATACGGTATATGCTAAATGTAGAACATTCAGCCTTTCAAAAAGAAGGAAATCCTGCAGCTTGCGACACCATGGGTGAACCCTATGGACGTCATGGTTGGTGAAACCAGTTAGTCATGGGAACAAAGGTACTGCATGACTCCACGTCCACAATGTTTCTAAAACAGCCAAATTCATAGACTCAAAGGGCAAAATGCCGGTTTCCAGGGGTAAAGGGAAGTTACCAGTTACTAATCAACAGCCATAGTTTCAATTTAGCAAGTTCTAGAGATCTGCCATAAAACACTGCCCTTATGGTCAACAATCATGTACTTGGCAAGTAAAAATTTAAGAGGGTAGATCTCACGTTAACTGGTTTTGTTAGCATAATAAAATACAATTTAAAATAATTAGACCACTTAACAGATTCTACTCTTTTTAAAAGAAATCTAAATTTTAAAAAGGAAAACAAAACTCCTACAAGGTAGCATAGTGGACAGATTTGGATGAGTAAGGTAGACTTTTCTCTTTTTCCATAGTGTCAAAATACTTGGTAAGACAGCACTGAACTATAATCAGTGGTTAGTTTCAGAATTCCCTTAGAAAAAGTCTTAAGGTTATGGTCTATTTTATCTAGGCTTTATGTTTTGAGTGGATATATGCTAAATATTATGATTCTATCATGTTGTGGAGCGTAGGAGAAAGGAGGGCACGTCCTGTCAGTCACCCCTGGGGACAAATTCTATGTATCCTGTTTTCTCAACTGAAAAAGAACACATGTGTTTTAGCATAAACAAATGGGCAAGAAACAATTTTTTTAAAGTCTGTCTTGTACTAAAGTTCAGATACTGAGAAACTAATTTTGCGGAATTTTCAGTGACTGATGAATATATCAAGTTCTATTTTACTGAGATAAACTTCCCGTCCCCGAGGAGCAGAATCACTTTCTCCATCTCTCTCTCTCTCTCTTCCTCTCTCCCCTTCTCTCCCATCTCTCAAAAGAAATTCTATCAGTCAAGACCAAAGGGAACCACTTTCTGTTTTGTGGATGCCTTACCTAGATGATCAGAGTCACGTTCTTAATTGTGATGTTTGATGAATTTGTTTCTTTCCTGCAGGAGTCACTAATATAATGAAAAAAAGTCTGTACGGCATTGAAACACATATCAAAAATTGCTTAAGGACAACTGAGACATAGATTCCCTAAATACATATTATAAAGATGCTGATGCAATCAAATTGGAACCTAATTGAATTGAGTTATTGATCGGAAAAGCAATTTTCTATCAGGAACTGCCATTACTCAAAAACTAATTTTACGCCTTTAAGGAACTTCTACAGCTTTCCTTCGCGGGATGTGGATGGCAAGGAAGAGCAGAAATGAACTGTCACTACTACTGAGAGCATATTTGTTCAAACAATGTTTTGTTACATCTGATAAAAGGCTGTAGCCGAAGAGATTTTTATTAACTTCAAAAAGTGTCACTTTTTTCCTAACAAAGACACCAGAACCACCAATTAGTTCTCCCAAATATAGTCAGAGTGCTACCAGGGAGTTCTCGAAGTCGGTCAGCGCCGATGACGGTAGCCAGCGGGGGAGGTGGTTAGGAAGCCTGCCTGGGAACGCTCCTCGGGCAGGGCTCCGGCGCTGGGGGCTCCAGTCTGGCTAACAAGCCTGACCGGACAGCAGATCGTGGTCTACGGATTATTTACTCAGCGTGTGCTCCCTCGCTGCAGCAAAAGAGGGGAAAAAAGCGAAAGTCTGAAGTTGAGCTAAAGTTGAGAAGAGAAAGTGGGCCACAGAGCTACTCCTGCTGTCAAAAAAGCAGAGCTTGCTGCTGCCGCCGCCGCAAAGGCTTAGCACCTGGGGGGCTGGTGGGAAGATCTGAAGGCTTTTGAACGCTAAATGGCCCTGAGCATCCTCCCCACACTGGCCTCCCCGATCGCACGATGGCACGTTGGAGAACGATGAATGTTGGGCATTTCTCTAATGATGTGACGTGCGTGCGAAGGCAAAGCGATGTGGCAGGCAGAACTGTTGTATTCGGGAAGGACCGGGGAGCGAGCTCCGAGCGCTGCTACCGCCCGCCCGGGCGAGGGGGCTGAGAACTGGTCATTTTCCTGATCACAGCCTTCAAAAGCAAACGGGGCCGGGGCGGGGGTTGCAGGGGAGCTCATTCTTCCAGAGGCCTTCGTCGGAGAAGCAAAGAGAAAACGCTGCTGAAACACATCTAGTACAAAAGAACTGGTTCGGGTCACTTCAGAAACACAGATCCGGGTTTGCGACGGCGTCTAGTGGGATTGTTGAGCACGTTATTATGCTAGTAATTGAGCCTGAGACTTTAGAAGGCATTGAAAATGATATGGCCGTCCCAAATAGTAAATAATCATGGTTAAGTCTGTCCTGATTACAAAGCACGGTGGCAAGACTTAAATGACCCGAAACTCCCAACAAAGCAGAACCAAACATCGCACAGAACAGTTAGGCAGGCATCTGAAATGCCTCCTACCCGACAACTTTAGTATTTTTGAACTTTTCAACCATGGTCCCAGGGCTATATTTTTGTAGTACAAAAGTATGGAAATACTCACTAAGTCACGGTAGAGGTATTATTAAATGTTCACAGCATATATTTCCCTAGATCCCTCTGATGCCGCCATTCTAAAGGTCACGGCAGTCCCCCAGATGTATAATGCTCAAGTTTTCGGCGTTCACTTCGTGTGCTACAAGAATGAGAGAACAAAAGGATGAACTGTAACAATAAAGAAATAAAGCCTAACTTTCGGACTGTTGAGTCGTGCACTAACCATTACCCTCAAAACAACACAGAAACAAACAAACAAACAAAAAACTAAACAGAAAATGGATGTTTGTATTGACCTGCCAGAACCGTGATGCCATCCTCAAACACAACGTAAAATGTACCATTTATAGCCAGCTGGTGACTTACACACATACACACTTTTAAAGTACGTCTGAAGATTCTCCAGAAATACTGGGATTTGCCCTAAACAACAGTTGTAACAGATGAAGACTGGGGGTCGAAGTGTAGGTAACACAGTCACGTTCCGTATCCAGTGTGTGTGCCTGTGACAATGTTGGTTAAGGGAAATGCTGTAACTGAAACTGTCAGCATTAAATTCCCATTGTGCTCTAATGTGCTACCGTTCTTTTTAAACCAGCACTTGCATAGATAGACACACAGATACATGACAGATAATAGATAGACGGACAGGCAGGCAGACCTATTAGAAGGTATATTCACATCCACTGTCAAAGTGTTGGTTCTGCTAAAATTAACTGAAAGCCATCAGACTCACGTTGCTCTGATACCATGACGGCCACGGCAAGCAAACCAAGATCTAAGCCTGTAAATGCTTCAAGGTCACAAAATCAAAACACTGAGGACAACCGATCACAAATAGCCATGTAGGTTTTAAGCTAGAGACGATCATTTTCTTACTTAGCTTCTGCCTCCTCTCTAGGTCCAGCTGGAAGAGCATCCCCAACCACTTTCGGTTTGGCACTGCCCAATCTGAAGAGATTTTTTTTGCTCAGATAAACTCTTAAGATTTTTAATTTGCCTCAGTTCACCTCTTGACAGTTCTGGCATCAAAGAAGGAAACCAAAGGAGACAGCCCCACTTAGCCCCCAGCAGCAAAGGCGAACAGAAGCGAGTTGGTGTAGAGCTGGCCGCTTCCCTGCAGTCTCCAGGTGTCACAGGCAAGTCCCTCTCACATCCCAGTTCTGCAGATGTGATAGAATGAGCTTCTAATGTGTAATCACTTAGAACAAAGACTGCCCTTGAACCTCCTTGGAAGGGGCCACCAGGTTCTTCTCACTCCCCGCCTGGCACCAAATTGCAGAAACTTGAACTTTGGGTCCCCATCCCCCAGACTCTTAGAACTGCACAGCAGCTGGAGATCTATAATTAAAATGGACTAGGGAGGGTCTTCCCCACAAGCAGATGGCATCTTGAAGTGGACAGCCCTCCCAAGATCATGGAACAAGAGCTTCATGGCCAGTATGAAACCTGTATTCCTTTTGCCCTTTTTTACTACTTGCCTTTTTTTTTTTTTTTTTCCTCCTGTGAATGCACAGGCAGACAATGCTCCTTAACTCGGGTAACTTATCACTGAATCTCCTGCTAAGGCCGCAGCTACACAACCCAAGTCCCTAGACTTTCTTGCAAAGATAGTATTAGATAACAGAATTACTTTAGATCACTGACCGGCTAAACAAGGAAGAGTCGGTGCCATTGCGAATATCCCCAGCTGTACCCTGGTCACAAATAAGCTACTTGGCTAAAACAGGCTGATGCCCCTTCAGGTCCCACCATCAGGGGCACCTCTTATGATCCCAGTGTGCTTGGAGAAAGAGAGAGGAGATGAACCGTGAAACGGTCCTTCCTGGACCTGACATCAGACTCTAAGCCTCACAATGAGACAAGAGCAACTTAATGCTCACGGTGACTGCGCATGGCGCCAGTATCAGCACGTGGTCAATCTCTCGTGTGGGACAGGATGATCAAAAGGGGGAAACTTAGGTAAGTTCAACAAGGAGCCAATGAGACCAAAATGGCGGTCTACATGAGCAAACCAACGTGAAAGCCTGCAGATGTCTCAGTGTTGTGAGATCAAAATGCTAAGAATGACCGATCATGAACACCCAAGTAGGCCCTGAGTTGCAGCCAATCGGTAGTTTCCTTACTTTGTCTCCACATTTTCTCTGTATAATTCTCTCCCCGTGCTGCCCTTGGTATCCTAATCACTTCCAGCTTGGCGCTGCCCAATTTGAGTCGATTTTTGCTCAAACGTCTTCTTGAAAATTTTTAATATGTCTCGGTTTATCTTTTAACAGTACACAGTACATCTTTTCATTCTCAGCTTTACAGAGCAAATAATGCAGATTTCAGCTTAACTTTTCCTCTCTTGTCTGATTTGCAAGTCCATTAATTTGTTCAGAAAATATTTGAACAGCTAAGCATACGCCGGGAATCTCAGAGATCCCTTTTAAGCCGTTTGATTAGACTACCAGAGGAAATGAATGACTTAAATAAAAATGAAGGATCACAGCACTGAAACAAATCTGGGGCCGTTTTAAGTTTACTTAATATCCTGAGATGCATCACACTTTAACAGAAAAAAATCAGTGTTCTTAAACACTTTGAGAAACTGGTCTGTAGCTCTTACCTTCAAAAATGAAAAGTCATTTCCATCCTCAAACTGTCTCTCTCTTCTGCTCAAAGTCTGTTGGGACTTTACTGCATCTGCAGCACAACGGACCATCTTTTCTGGATTTCTTTCACCTGTTTCTTCCTTTCATCTGGGTTTTTAATCACCTTATATTCCTCATTCCCCAGCCCACAAAGAAATCTGCCCCAAGTCCTGTTACTGTGTTTTTATTCTGGAGTCTTTCTCCATTTCTTCCACAGTAGTAAACAACTTAGCCGGACGCAGAGACACAAAGAATAAAAACTATATTCACCACACTCCCTCGTACTTACGTGTAGTTATAGGACCCTGTTCTGGTCAATGAAATGTAAATAAAGTTGTTGTTTAGCAATTTTCTAGATACTTCTGGAAAAAAAAGAAAAAACATATGCCCTTGTTCATTTCTTTCTCCATACTACTACCAGACAAGACAGAAAGAACTTTGGTCCCTGACCATGTGGAGTGTTAATAGTCCTGACCATGGACTTTATTGTGTCAGGGAGAAACGAATTTCTGTCTTGGTTTTGAGCTACTATTTTCTTTTTCTTTTCATGTTGTTTTCACACTTACCTCTCAGGGTAACCCTAACATAAAAAAGTATTTAGTCGGGGCTTAAAAGGTTGGGCTGTTTTTTCCAACTCCTCACTCCCTCCCTGTCATCTGCTGCTATACCGCTGCCCATTTGCACATGACATGCTCTGTGCCTCCTGTCAGAGCATATGGCCCTGGCTCAGGACTGCTGACTTCGGGCTCTGACGACACACGTGACACTTTGCACATCTGAGCAGAAGCTTTCAGTGTGGCTGCAGTGGGCACGGCACGTCTCTGTGCTGACTCTCCACCACGAGACCAGGATCAGCCACCTGGAGGCTACTCCAAGACCATAGGTCTCAGAATGAGAAGACAGAGAGAACCAAGCTTGGCAGAAATAAGTGTTTATTTTGAAGTAAGCCACTGAGATTTCTACTTTCTTGTTGTTGTTGTAGTTAGCTCAGTAAAAACTAACACTGTATCAAGTCACACAATCATGAAGAGTCACATGGGAAACAGAGCTCCACGGACCCCTCTAACTATGGTTTTGAGAACGAGGCACAACGGTTTAACTCTGGGGACAGTAACACCATCCAGCCAGCACGACCACATGTGGTGCAACGTTAAGTGGATGAACCGTGTGTGTGTGTGTGTGTGTGTGTGTGAACTGAAAGAAATCACAGGCCCCAAACCACAGACTTCATGATTTGTTTATTATTTGAAACATCTGATTCATCCTTGAACTTGACTTCAAAGGTTAAGCTAATTTCCCTTCTTTTGTGCTTCTGTAAAAATCAGTACAAACCTCTAATATTACCCTTTGTATTTTGAATGACCATTATCTCTAATAGGTCTGTCTGGTTAAAAAAGTGAAAAGTCACCATTTAAAACAAAAATAGGCAAATAGTGACTTCATCCATTAAACAAGGGTGCTGCCTAGAAGGGATTACAAGTAGCATGATTATTATCGTCAGCCTATTAAAGGATGCAGCCCATGAATATAACATAGCAATCAGATGGCCTCTCTGTGACTAATATTTAAGACCAAAATCACTGGAAAATGGGGATCAAAAAGGATATGCTCTATATTCTAATCAACTGAGAGCCCTGGAAGCAGTGGTTTTACACCACCGTAACGGTTTCAGATCACGGCTTCTAATACCATTCTGAAATAAAGGGAATGCAGCAACAGTAGCAAAATGGCTGATTCTAGGTCTGGGCCCCAGGCGGTAAGAGAGGCCCATAGCATCCTGTAGTGCCTGAGAGTAAGGAGAAGCTTCAAAAAATGTGGTAGGTACATGCCGTCATGACATATGTCAAAGAGACAGAAGAGGCGACTGGACGAGCTCCCAACAGCAGAAGTTGAAACAATCTGATCAACAAGACAAAGTAGTACTGGATTACATCTCGTGTACATTCATATCCATGAGTCTATCCAGTTATAAATGATTAAACAAATATAAAGGAAGGGACAAATCTCCTACGCAGAAAAATTCTAAACAATTTATGTAGATAGAACATCTTCAGGGAGATGGGACATAACCCCTCATTCCTTAAGTGTGGGCTCCACAGAGTGACTTAGTTCTAAAGATAACCGGATAAAAAGGGGGGGGATATTAAATTTATCATGGAGAAAACTATCACATCACACACAGTTCTCAGGGAATTCTACGTCAACCTCAACAATGGTTAGTCCTGTTGTCAGAATGCACCCTCCACGTCATAAAAATGGCAACACTACCCTGCGGTTTTCCTCCCCAAACACATAATCCCATTGTAAAGACAAGAGACATTAGACAACCCCAAATGTGGTACAGTCCACAAAATATCTAACCAGTAATTTTCCAAACTATCATCAAAAATAAAGAAATTCTGAGAAACTCTCTCAGCCAAGAGACATGAAGGCTAATATATTTTGGTATCTGGATGAAATCCTGGGTCAGAAAAAGGGTGTTATGTGAAAACCAAGAAAATGCAAATAGAATATCAACTTTTAAAATAATAATGTAATAATATTAGTTCATTACCTACCACAAATCTATCATATTGACTAAGATGTAAAATATCAAGAAAGCCAGGGGTAGGGTACATGGAAACTCTGCACTATCTTCACAGTTTTACTATAAATATATAACTATTCTAAAATGAAAAGTTTATGTTAACAAGCAAATGCAGCTTTAAAACTTATTTTAATAGCTAGTCAATCCTCTTCTTATTATCTTACATATTCTTGATTAAAATTTTTAGAAATCCTTTCAGGATACACTTATTTTATTGCCCATTCTACAGTATCAAAGTAACTAAAACATTATCTATATTAAACTCAGAATGCAATTTCGCAATTCTGAGAGTTTTCACCATTTTTAAATATCTAGAGGTGACTTAGAAGTCATTATAAATTATATAGATTAAAAGCTATTTCAAATGAATTACTCATCTTCATATGTGAAGTCTTATTCTATAAATATATGCAGTCTTCCAGGGAAGCTAACAGTATGTGTTTTAAATATGTGGATGAAACAGCGATAAGATTTACACTGTAACTAAAGAAAGAAGGAAAATCCAAATGCTATGTTTGGTCTGAGTGTTCTGAATGCCAGAAAGATGGATGAGAACCAGCATCTTAGAACCCGTTTTGCATCAAAAATCAATTCAAGTCATATAGAATGAGAACAAGCAGCATAACCTAAATTACAATGAAACATATAATAACTAACAGTGATGGGCTCACGTTGAGTCTAGCTCTTCTTTGCTTCAAAAGCCAGCCAAGGAAAACATCAGAGCACGGATTTTCCGAGGAACGAGTATCTCTAAGATAGTTTGCATTAAGGGATTCTGTCCATTTTGCATATACTATGTCCACTTTCTTCCTTAACATATATTCATTTTCTTTACAAACATTACCATAGAACTGACTTTGCTGGATCTTCATTGATTTTCTATTTCCTCTTTGAAGCACCTGGCTTACTTGACTTGTTGATGTTTTCATTGATTTTCTATTTCCTTTTGGAAATGAGATGAGAGCTTTTAAAGAAGTCATGCTACTTGGCAGGAAAAAGATGTTAAGTTGCGTTGTGTTCCTAGGAAATTTCACCATTAAATTTACCACTTTTCTTTCCATGGAAAGTAGTGGGGTTTTTGTTTGTTTGCTTGTTTGCTTCCGAGGTTTTTTTTTTTTTTTTAATTCTGCATTGTACACCACTGTGTTTTCTCTTTATTTTACATTTAATGTGGCATTCTCTGGATTAAGTTGGCAAGAAAATTT
The DNA here is from genome assembly GCF_020171115.1 of Neogale vison. Taxonomy (NCBI): domain Eukaryota; kingdom Metazoa; phylum Chordata; class Mammalia; order Carnivora; family Mustelidae; genus Neogale; species Neogale vison. The sequence goes on from NC_058101.1 coordinate 203,694,784, forward strand.
GATCCTTGACAGATTTAAATGTGTCACCATGTCATTTTTTATTACAGTGAATTCTCAAAGAGAATCTCTAAATTTTAGGTTATTTCAAGTCTCCAAAGATAGATACATAGTTGTGACACCGTAAACAACATCAGAGGTTTTAAGTGTCCAGCTATCGCCTCTCAAAGTAAACAATTATTGGGATAAATCAAGTAACTATCAATCTCATCACCCCCTCGAAGGGAAAACTACATAATTTAGTAGAACATGGATTTCTACCTGAGTGGAATAACTATCTATCTGGATAAGAAGACACACTGGGTTTCTAGGTCTCCTGAGAGAACACAGTTTGTTACCTACACAGAATCAACCATCCAACTCCCATCCAGAACAAAACACCGGATTTTTTTTTACAATAGCTGTGTAACAGACATCATAGTCAATTATTCCCCTAGAACCGCCCTGTTCAGTTCAGGAGCCACTAGACACATGTAGCTGTTGAACACTTAAAATGTCACAAGTATTCATGGAGGCCTTCTCTAAGTCATAAAATGCACGCCAGATGTCAAAGAAATGAATATAATATATCACATTAATAGTTGTATATTTACTATATGTTGAAATAATGTTTGGGCTATACCTGGTTAAAGAAAATGTATTATTAAAATTAATTTTAGCTGTTTCTTTCCGCCTTCTGTTTCCTACTATGACCACTATTATATTTCTCTCGGACAGTGGTGTTCTCCTGTCTTTCAGCTTTATTCCTATGACAGATTTTTGGAATGTAACGTGTCTAGACCTTCTTATCTTAGGTCCCTATAGGAAAGATCTTATCAAAATAAAATTTAGTGCCATGTCCTTGATTTTTATGAGATACAATATGAGAAAATGTTAAATCTTAAAACGGAAAATGAGGGGCCTATGCCATCAGACATCATTAGCAGAAGATTGTTACTTCATAAAAGAACTCTGTGTATTGGGTGTGTGTCTTAAAAACAAGAGATTTATGTGCCTTAAAAGAATATTCAAAACCCAAGATTCCAAATAGAGACAGACCTGTTTTGTCAGCTTTTCAGCAGGTGGTACAAGGAACAGAGAGCCGTAGCTAGTCATTTAGAAATGGGACAGAAGATGACGAGCAACATTTTGAAGAGGCATCTGTGACCCAGCAACAGATGGTCAACCTCCCCACGGTCTGCTTAGGGAGAGAACAGCAGGAATCAATCCACAGGAAGCAGCAGAGGGACGACCCAGCAGGGGGCCACGTGGGCATACTGTGGGGGTTTCTTTCTTTTTTCTTTCTTTTTTTCTTTAAAGATTTTATTTATTTATTTGACAAAGAGAGATCACAGTAGGCAGAGAGGCAGGCAGAGAGAGAGAGGAGGAAGCAGGCTCCCTGCTGAGCAGTGAGCCTGATGTGGGGCTCGATCCCAGGACCCTGAGATCATGACCTGAGCTGAAGGCAGAGGCTTAACCCACTGAGCCACCCAGGCGCCCCTACTGTGGGGTTTTCTTTGTTAGTTTTTGTTTTGCAGGGGGAGAGAGATATATTTATTTGTTTTCGTAATTACGGTGGAGTATTTCAAGCTGGTCCTCACACACCGGTCCTCTGAGACAGTGGAAGGAACTTTGCAAGCAGAAAATGAAGGAAAACACGCAGGATCATACCCATAACAGAACACGGGTTTACTTCCCAGGGCTAGAGACCTGTTACCAGTCTTAAGTTCTGGAATCTACATTCAATCTTGAAATTCTTGCCACCGAAGGAAAACAATGGAATTCAGATACACTCTGAATTCTGCATGGGAGTACCCACGTCGGCTCTGGAGCTTGGGATTCCCACCAAAGACACGGTCTTCCACGGGTTGTGTTCCGAGGTAAACACGACGTGCTCTGCTACCTCACTTCCTAGAACAGATTCTGCAGGACAGCTGTTAGGGAAGGATGCCTCTAGGAGGAAAATCACTAGGCTGAGGCACTGAACAATTTTAAAAGGGCTAAACATAGTAAATTTCTGAAATCTCCTATCAATGGAGACACAAAAGAAACCTGTCCTCGTTCTTTCTGATTCTCTCTTACTTACAAAGCCAGTTGAGCTGTAACATTAATCTAATGCCTTTTGTACCCTGGTTGCTGATTACTTTGGGCTATCTTTCCCTCAGTGGTCTCTTCTTTCTCACAACCACTCGTTAATTCGCCACAAAGAGCTGCATGCACCTGCCTTAATCTTCTCTGTTGGCAGTGACCTGATGGGCTGATCAACTGGGAAGACACGGTTTGCAGAGATTGACCGGGAAGCCAAAGCCGATGGATCCAAGGGGGTTCCAGCTGGAAGAGTGATTCACAATCTTCATAATCATGAAGGAAAGAGGATTTCACTATCTAATGACCTCCATTTTTGCACATGGAGGAACCGATGTGAAAAGGTTAAATTTCTATTTCTGCAACTATTACAGGCTTCCAAGAAGGTCGGGACAAAAAAAAGAAAAGAGAATGCTGTGCGTTTGGACTATTGGTTGAATATACTGCCTTGCGTCTACAGAAAATGCCTCACCTTAATGGAAGCCGAGCATTCCCTAATAGGAAGAGAAAGAAGGGTTTGCTCTTTCGGTCCTCCAACCTTTTCTTTATTCTTGACCTTGAAAATAAGCCTGTGAAATATTCAAAAATGTGAAGTAAGCCGGAAAGGTAGGACATACACTCAGATAAGGTCGGTAAAGAGCACGTCTCACGTCTTCACGTTCTTGTCCTAAAATGTGCTTCAGATGCTTCAACCTCAGATTTCTTGACTGAAAAAAACAATAATAATGACCAATGCTCTATGCAAATAAATCATCAACAGGGGATTCGTTTGAAGCACATCATAGAACGTTATTTCGTGTGAGCTCTATTAACAAAGAAACCAGCTGCTGACTTGAATAATTCAGTCTTAAAACACTGACAATCAAGGAAAAATGCTGTAGCAGTTTGCTTACCCGGAAAACTGGCACACATGCCGTTTAAAAGGCCTCGACTTAATTCCCAAGTCTCTTTTTTTATATAAAAAAGAAAACTTCTCTTAGACTATTATAAATGATACTTAGTCCATTTGCTTTACAAATGATGCCTTCAAGATCTTTAGAGATCATGCAAGTAGAAAAGTCCCTACTTTCCTTTCGTTCGTCAGCACTCAGCAATGCGTTCTGATACATCCTCACCCCTAACCAAAGCCAGGAATACACGTTTCTGAAACCAGCTGTCAATCACAGCGGCTACACATCTCCGGGGGCGGCCTGCCAGTTTTCTAAATATCAGAAATCATCCTCCATCAAAGTGCCTCAAAGTCTACAGAGAGGAAGTACATTCTAGGGATCTTAAATCCTACTGTGAGGTGCAAAGCCCAAGTCTGTATTCGGACTGGATCATTCCCGGTTTAAGAAATTCTGTGTCAGACGAGTGAACTGATGTGTTTTGACTCAGCTATTTCTCCTCTTCTGCTCCTGGGGTTACACCACACAGAAACATGGAGACGTCCTGCCAGTCTTGGTGATGTGGGAAATTTCATACTTTTTACTGGCCATTCCCTCTAAGAAACTTAGGATATTACACCTCGGTAAAGACATCCTAGGGAGAAAGTCCACTTTGACACGTCTCCCCATTTTACGTAGTAGAAAACTAAGGCCAAGAGTCCTGGATTGAGGCCGAGAGGCTATGATCTCACAGTTCATGGAAAAAGCAAGCACTTCTCATGCCTAATTCATAGCTCCTCTAAAACAATGCTACCTAAAAAGGGATTTATTCCAGGAATTAGCTACATGACCTAGTTGAAATTGGAGATACCTAGAAAAAGAGCACATGCTTCTCTAAACTGGACTTCATGAGTAAGGTCACAAAGTCTGGCTTCCTGGATGGGTTACTTGAAGCTGGAGTCCTACGCCAAGTCATTGCACTTTATTTTTTTTTTTTTTTTAGGATTTTATTTATTCATTTGAAAAAGAGAGAGAGAGACGGGGGCGGGGTGGGAGGGGGGCGAGAAGAAGCAGAATGCCCGCTGAGCTGAGCTGGGAACCCGATGCGGGGCTCCATTCCAAGACCTGGGGATCACGACCTGAACCAAAGGCAGATGCTTATCCATCGGAGCCACCCAGGTGCCCCAAGTCATCTCACTTTAAACCCATATCGTAGAACCCATCTGGGGATGGAAGCCAGCGGGGTGGTGTGATTTGGGGTTATAGACGTCCACTTAATACCACTCAATATTATACTCCACTGTTTGTCACATTGATTAAAAATCAAAAGACAAAGAAAGAAAACTGATTGGACTGCTTGGTTGTGCTGCCCCCTGGTGGCAGTATAAAATACAGACGTGTCGAGTTCTGTCCCCCTCTCCGGGGTATCAACTGAATGACACTTGGTTTTAAGCACCGTCTAGATTCTGGCAAGTACTTCGCTATCTCGTGGAAGTCGATTCCTAAAGATACAGGAAAAGAAGGGGCAGGGACTTGCCTCAGTGAAGGTAAACAAAACAAACCAACAAGAAAAGCACCAGCTCTTCTCTAAGACATTTCCTTGGATAGGTACCAAAAATAACACAATTTATTTTTTATCATCTGTGTTTTTCTCAAAAAGTGCTTTTAGTAAAATGTGATGAAGTCTAACAATTGGAGTCCTGTACTCAAATCGCTATTATTCATAGGTGGGATCATTAAAAACCAAAATTAAAAATTGGACTTGGAGACAAATGAATTGGGTTCTAGATCTGATTCACTCCTGGTCCAAAGTCATTCAACCTCTCTGGCCTTGGTTAATCTGCAAAGCAATGGTGCAAGAATAGATGAGCTCAAAGACCACTTCTGCTACTATCATATATAACTGCGACACAATGATGGAAATAATTCATTTACTCATTAACTTGACAATTATGAGTAGAAAAAAAAATCCATCATGTCCTTGGCACTGTCGTGGTAGATTAATAAATGAGGCTTTTCAAGGGAAATTCTCCCATGCTGTGGGGAGAGCAACCATCACATTCTGAAATTAAAATGCTGGCTATTTATTGTCTCTCTGGGTTTTGATCTCCAAATCCAATAGCGAAAAGATCCTTGTCCATTAAGAAATAACTACCTACAGTATTTGCTCCTATGGCCCTTATTAATGGATCACTACAGGGGATATATTAAGATCTGAATTATTTTGACATTTACAATAAGGTTTGTGCTTATAAACACAAGCCCATACCATATTAAAACCTATTAGCATATTATAACAGATTAGATGCGCACAATGTGCAAAGGCAGTTGGTTCTGTAACCCCCTTGGGGGAAAAAAAAGCTAAGGGCAGTAACAGCAATAATCTCAAATCACAGAAACGCCTTTGAAAGTGTGTCCTTGGTTTTATAGCACTAATTTAGGAGGAAAACATAATAAAAAGAAAAACATTCCATTGAAGTCATGTTTCAGGACATTCATCAGCCCCGGACTACAGAGCCAGTACGCCTTACTAATTCAACAGGATAGTTCAAGACCCACTGACTAGGGTATCCAAACAAAAGGGACAGAGGAGCCCCAGGAGACTTGACAGCACGTATGAACGTGTGTTTGCCCTCAAACAAGGGGAAGTGCTGACAGGTTACTTCATCTCTGGTTAATAAAGATGTGTCTTAGGTATATGTATGCGTGTCTGTGTATGTGTGTACAGAAACACAACAAGGAGATGAAAAATTTAGCTTTTCAGTATCTTCAGAATGTGTTTTAAAAACCACGAGACCCTAAATTCCAGTGCTAAAATTTGTTTAGCCAGGTAGCTAGAACTCTATTTATTAAAGGTAAATAATATCTAGAATAATATCTAGAATCAAATTATATCTAAAATTTCCTCATTACTAGACTAGACTGTTACTAGCCAAGGACTGTTCTAAGCACTAACAGGTTTAAAGTCATTTCACTGATACAGAGCTTACTACCTCCATTTCTCAGGTGAAGACATCGAGACAGAAAGACATCGATTAACTTGCCCTAAAGGATACACAAACTGAGGTGTTTGGACCAAAAATCTGGCCACAGAGGGAGGAATGAAAGAATACTAGCAGACTGCTTCTGCTCTCTCTCAAGCGGACCACTAAGCAAATCAACTCAACTGGCTCCTCCCAGAGATTAAATGACAGGGTGAGATCTAAAAGGAGCCCGCGTGGGACAGAAGGTTACAGTGAAACTCGCTCTTCTATCTGAGATGGCCCTTGGCGTGCTAGGGTGGCCATCACAGAACCACGGGTTGGTGGCTTACACAACAGAACTGATCTCTGCTCAGTTCTGGAGGCTCTGAGATCAAGGTGTTGGCAGATTTGGTTTCTTTGAGACCTCCCTGCTTGGCAGATTTGGTTTCTCTGAGACCTCCCTCCTTGGCTTGCAGATGGCTACCTTCTCATTGGGTCCTCACATGGTCTTTCTTCTGTGCATCTGTCTTCTTACAAGAACAGTAGTCACATTGGATTGGGGCCCACCCTAACGACCTCCCTTAGCCTTGATTACCTCTTTAAAGACCCTGTCTCCAAATACAGTCACATTCTGAGGCACCAGGAATTAGAGCTTCAACATATATATTTTGGAAGAATACAATTTAGCCCATAATGACTGTTTTTGTTAAGTTTCATGAGAATTCATGCAGGTCAAGAAACTGAGCAAAGCAGCTACAAAGGTTGGATTCTTTGAACATGCTGCAATTAGATAGAAATAATGTAAGTAATTACCTAACACTTATTAAGCATTCACACTGTGCACAGTTCTATTCAAAGCACCCAGAAAAGGATTTTGAATTTCTGTATATGTGAATTTCCATATACATGAATATGGTTGTTCTCTGAGAGTGTCCAGGTGCATAACACTCTGCCTGATGCCGTGAGAAATATTAAGAAATGAAACAGCCCCAACTTCTATGTACTTAAAACCCTGTCGGAAAGAAAAAAGAAAAACACATATAAAACATTAACACAAAAGTACAAAGCAGCATCACCACAGATGTCAAACTACAAACAGGTGAGGAGGAGGAAAATAAAGTCTGAATTCAGAAGAGAAATCTGAGTTCTACCAAAGATGTCACGGAACAGGAAGGCTTTGGGAGGGATCAGTCTTGATGTAAGGCTTCGCATTGACCAAGACTGAAGGGACAAAGAGCAAAGAGGCATTCCAGGGTAGCAAAGCTTAGAGGAATGACCGGAGAATACTGAGATGAAAAATTTTACTAAAATTAAGGGTTCTAGAGGAAAATGACCAAAGTTGGTTGGAAAGGTAGACTGGAAAAATTACCTACAATATGTTTTGTCACTCTGTGTTGTAAGGTATTATTATAATCATTAAGTTAGAGAAGAGAAAAATAGGGCCAAATACTTTAATAATTATCAACAGTTACAGGGTAATAAATAAAATAAATAAATAAATTATTTCCACCTGTCAATGATAAAATTTAATAATAATCTTTTAAGCAGATATCCTTTTATATTTTTTTTCCTCTAGTATACAAACACTCCATTATCAAGTTCCTGAATCACATGGTCTGGAAGGTGTCTCTAAGAGCTGGTACTCAGCTGGCTTTCAGGCTCAGCTTCAACTGTTTAAAGAATGTGGTCGGATTTCTGGGGTGGCAAGAAGCTTATATTCACCTCCCACCAAGAAAACTTCTTTAAAACGCTTCTGAATCGGAAGCAATGCTTCCCACATACTTCTCTTCCTGTCAGAGCATCTGTCTCTTTCATTCTATCTCAAGGCATTAACTGAGCCTCTCGTTGCCAGGCCGAGGCCCTGGTACTTCTCTTTGAGTACTTAGGGAATCAGTAAGTGAACAAAGCAAGCTCTGTTAATCACTTACTAAAGCATCTCAAAATTAGTAACTCTAAACGGACTGAGGAGGGTAACCTACTGACTCCCAAACAGCCAGAGTCAGTGGGATACAATGGGGGGATTATGACCTCCGAAATCATGTACAACATGTTGCATAGAATTCAACCCCAATTCTTCTCCTCTGTTTGACATTGGGAAAGTAACTTTTCTGATCCACACATTTCTAGTCTGAAAATGGGAGGGATACTTAAGTCACTGAGTTGCCATAAATATCAAATACTATGTAGAACAAGTAAAGCATTTGGTAGACAGCAATTGCTCAAGAGATATTAATCCCCTTTCCCCTTCTCGTGAGCGCTCTCGGGTGAGAAAAGGGACGCAAACAGCAGGTGCTCTGGGCACCGGAAAGGGAGACTTGGAACTTCAAAGAACTCATAAAGGACAAGTAGGGCAGTGACGTGCTGGTAAAATGGCTTTGTTTTAGAAAACTCCTAATCTGTAGCATTCGCCCACTTCTGTGGTGTAGATACAGCTCCCCATGGCTCATTTCAAGCTACCAAGAGTGTAACTCGCAGCTCTCAGACTTCCTGAATATTTAACAATCTATTCTCCGGAGCCGCATGAGCTGGCTCCATGCGAGAGGAAATCTGATCATTGTTATTTTCCTCATGTGGGACTACGAGGCTCTTTTGTCTCTGTTTCCTGTCTTGTCTTCACAGGTTGGGTGTAGGGAGTGGTTTGGCTGAACTGGGACTGAGCCAAAGCCACGGGGACAGTTGGGAAGAAACACTAGCCCCTGAGCGTCTCCACGATACACCGGGTAAATGGAGAGCTACGTCATTAAACCACTGGTGAATTACGAAGTCCCCGGGTCAGACCTTGAGCACCTCTGACTGCGCCTGCCGCGAAGGGCTGCTCTCTGGTTACTGGGTGAACGTACTGATCAGATGTATTTTTACTGCAGTTAAAGTCAGAGTCCTGTTGGGTCGGGTTTTCTGGCAAGAAGAACTTTGAAGGAAAACTGACAGAGTGGCGGCTTGTGGGCACTCAACCGGTCAACCTGAACATTGGGATCATGACACAGATTTTACAGGGCTGCGTACGTTTTCAGGCATAGAGCTTCCTTGTGATAACAGATGGCAAAGTATTTAAGTATATGGACTTGGAAGCCAAATGGCCTGGGTTCGAATCTTGGTTCTTCTGCATAACACCTGTGTAAATAGTCTAGTGACTCATTCTGTGTGTCTCAGCTTATCTATCTTTAAAATAAAGAAAAATCATAATGAAATACTCTGGTGCTCTGAGGGCTATATAAAACACAGAATATGTTGGGGCACCTGGGTAGCTCAGTAGATTAAACCTCTGCCTTGGGCTCAGGTCATGATCTCACGGTCCTGGGATCGAGCCCCGCATGGGGCTCTCTGCTCAGCAGGGAGCCTGCTTCCCCCGCTCTCTGCCTGCCTCTGCCTACTTGTGATCTCTGTCTGTCAAATAAATAAATAAAAATCTTTAAAAATACATATGTAGGTGTTGCAAACTCCTTAAAACAGTGTCCGTACAGGATAAGCTAATAATAAATGTTGCCTATTGTTATTCGTAATACGTGACCAGACAATGTTCTGCTCCTGTCCATCTGTTCCTTCTTACTGATGTTAGTCTTCATGGCCTTCAAAGTTCTTTATAGTTTGGTCCAAGTTGCCAATTTAACCTCCCCTCCTGCTGAACTTCCACACATACCCACTGCTGTACTCACAGTCTCCTCAAGGACTCACATTCAACATCAAGTTTTTAGGCCTGCCCAAAATATCTTTCCTACTTTCTTCCACTCATCTAAGTCTGACCTAGCCCTGCGGGATCAAGTCTCCCCTCCAGCTCCCATGGCGTCTCCTTTCTTAAATCCTCTAGCAAGTATACTTAATAATCATTAAGTATACATAAGAATCATTAGCAAGTATACATAATTAACCATTTAATTATATATTCCCTTGTATTTTTCTTCCTGCTTGAGAAAGGGAATTATGTTAGGATATTTATCCTACCTCTAGAACACATACCGGAAACATACTATTTCCCCCGATGTTTATGCATTAACTGACTTATTATATAGAATTAACTTTATTATTATAGTATCAACAGAGCCTTTATCAAAAGAACTAATGTTGGCAACTGATACTATCTTCATTAAAGCACCAGCTATGTAAGAGAGTACACACAGGTAGGAGATAATATTTGATTGCTTAAAATCATTAAATCATTCCCTGTAACAGCTTGTCTTTGAATGCTAGGTATTTCTACAGTTTTATTTTTTAAGAATCAACCTCCTTATATTATGATAATTTTTTTATATTCTAGGAGAGGCAGAAATTTTACACACCAAAATGCAGAGAAAATATACCACGTTCGTTTTGATTTAAGTTGCATCATGAAAAGAAAGAAATACCCTTCACTGGGTGTAACGTGCAGACTTCTTTTCACTCTGATGATGATGAATGGAGTGGGACTGTCCAGGTCTCGAAAGAAGTCAGAATCTCACCCGGGACAGCCTCAGACAGCGGAAGAAAACAATTAAGAAGAAGTAATGTGCTCCCGACGAGCTCGACTCGCCTCTTACAGGAAGCAAGGGCGGAGGTCGGGGCATCAGGGGACCCCAGGGCTGCGCTGAGGGCGCATGCGCAGCTGCGGCGTGAGACCCAGTGGTGTTTGTCCTGGTACTTGCTCTAAGTTATTTGTGAGTATTTTTAACTCTACTGAATCCCTTGAGACTAGTCTGCTGTCTGCATCTGCCATACCAAAGAAATTCCGAGACTGCAAAATTAAGGCTATCTAGACCCACAGATGTCACACAAAATGCAAGGAAAGGCCGTCATGTCCACAGTTAAAAAGTTCAACCAAGACCCCCCAGGGCTCCTCGACCAGGGACTTCCTGAGTTAGTTATCTGGGATACAGGATTCCGTGTTTCCTTTTTCTTTTAATTCCTCTCTAGAACGTATCGCGTGTCTTGTTTATACGATCCTACTCTTCCAGGAAAGCACTGACATAAAGCAGGCACTTAAGAAATGTTTGTTTCTCAGTATCCTGACCTTTAAAACACAGAACAACAGAGACCCAAAACGATCACAAACCCTAAGCCAAAGACAACGTTATTTACTGGTGTATGTGCAGACCAAACTCAAAAGAGACACATTTATAAAACAAAGCCTCCAAACACAAAAGGAATTTTAGAAGACTGGGTTTGAGTTGTGAGTTTTAATCGGTAATACCAGTCCAGATGGACTTTCCTGGGAGGACTGCATCCAAGAACAGCATCCTGGTTGCCACATCTTGGGTAGGGTATCATAGCCTTGGCTGACCTAGTGTGTGCGCACATACCCAGGGGCAGAATTTCCCGGATATCCCCAGAGCCAAGCAGAGTACCCGGCTCTCAATGACTCTTTATTAAGAGAATTAATGCAGTTTAGAAAAAAAGAAAGATTTCCTGGGTGAGAGAAGGTAGAAAGTTGTCTAGTAGGACCATGCCAAGTTTCAGGCTAAGAGACCAGAGAGGCTCAGGAAAGGGGGTTGGGGGAGGCGAAGGGAGATCGCTTTAACACTGGTCTCTCTCTGCGTCCCTTTGTCTGATGTCCTGTCCTTTCTCCTTTTCCCCTCAGTTCTTTTGCTTTTCTACTTTCCTCTTTATTCCGAAGCCCTGTGCCTACATCTATTGTGTCTCATTACTTCTCTTTATGGATTTTTTTTTTCTACCTCTACCCTCCAGGACCACTGACTTCATTCTCTTTTAACTTACTATTAATTATGGTTTGGTCCAAAGTCCTGAAGCAAAGGTGGCAATAAATCGTTTTTAATGGGCACATTCTGTCACTTTCAACAGATTTCAACAGAGAGCTATGAAAGTAGGAGACAAAGCTTGGAGCCAATCTAATGAAGTGAGACAATAGTCCTTAGCCGGCTCCGTAAAGGAGAGCTACTCTTCCTGCAGGAGCGTAGCCGGAAGGGGATGAAGAGATCTTCCGACCCAATCATCCCCAGTTAGCAAAACGACCCTGCTTCTGCTGGGAGCCATCACACCTGAATGTCCCTGTGCAAGTGGCCTTTGTTACAGATGCATTTGTTCAGTGGGGGGCAAACATGCAATAATTCCACAGTGCTCTCTCGAATGTAACCAAGATAAGGCCAGCTCTAGAGACAAAACAACACTTCTCCCAGGTGAAACTCTGAAAAGAGGTGTTCCCTTTAACACAGTTGGAGGATGGATTTAATAGTTCAGAGAAGTAGGAGTATAATTTCAAGTGAGGAAGCATGCAACTTGTCTCATATAAACTTCCTACCGAAGTGTGAACTACACAAAGAAAGAACGCGCGCAGATGGAGGTTTTCACCAACCGCGTCTAGTTCCTAAATCAAGAGACAAAGCATTCTCAGCATTTGGCCCCCATCTGGTACCATCCCATCCCAGCCTAGGCGGAACCACGAGCTTCATATCAAACCTAACAGTTTCCTCTTGCCTGTACTTCACACAGTACTTCACACAGTAGTATTGAACAGCTTTCATTTATTACTCATTTACTATCGGAAATTTAATATTTTTAAATAACTTTCATTTGAGCAGATTACTTTTCGTGGAAGCAACACAAATGAAATGAAAAACCGCTATGAATTAATAATTTGCATAAAAATGTACCCACGCTGTGGTTAACTCTGATACATTTAAAACAAGTATGTCAGCAACGATGTGGCATAGCTAGAATGTTACAGCAACATGTGATCCCCGGGAACCTAATATACTGAGGGAAAAGGGAAACACTTCATTGACAACAGTATTAATTTACAAACACACACACAGAGTTAATGTTTAGGTTGTCATGCTATGGAATTAGCTTAAGCAATGTTTACTTTCAAATAGCAGTTTGGAGGGGAGCCTGGGTGGCTCAGTGGGTTAAAGCCTCTGCCTTCAGTTCAGGTCATGATCCCAGGGTCCTGGGATCGAGCCCCACATGGGGCTCTCTCCTCCATGGGGAGCCTGCTTCCTCCTCTGTCTCTTTCTGCCTGCCTCTCTGCCTACTTGTGATCTCTGTCAAATAAATAAATAAAATCTTTTAAAAAAAATAGCAGTTTGGAAGTTATTACGAGCAGATATAAAGTTCTATATTGTTTTCCAAAATCCTATTAGATAAGAAAAGAACAGATAAAACCCTCAGTTGGATAACAGATGATGAAAAAAATTCCTGGGACATTTTGATGATCCAACCAGTGGAGTCCACTTCTAATGAAGAAAATGCAATCCCAGGCTGTAGAGACAGAAGTAAAATACCTAGAAGGAATCTCCTCATAGACTCTGAAACTGGCATACCCTTTTTGGCATCTCTCACATGTTCTCGTCGTGCCTTAAAACAGACTTTGCAAACGAGGTTGTATGGAGGACAGCAATCCGCGTGTTGAAAAGGTGTGGGGTGCCCCGTAATGAACCGTTGGAAGTACGGGGCACTTCAGGCTGGACAACAGAGTTCGGGGGACACGACAGCTGTCTCCAAATATTTTAAGACTTGTCATGTGAATAGTGAAATGGATTTAATCTAAACTTTTCTTGAGGACAGAACTTGCCAAAATGAAGCAACAAGGAAAAGATTTTGCTAAATATGCATTAAAAAAAAAAAACTTACCTAATAATTACAGCCATCCAGCAGTAGGACTGACTGACTCAGAAGACAATTTCCTATTATAGGAGGAAGTAACCTTCCGGAGAATAGCTTTCAACAAATTTGAGAAAGTTCGGCCTCACGGTGATAATTGGCAATAACAGAACGTGCGGACTCAAAAAGGCCGTGAGTTACACAGCTCTCCAGCCTCCGCAGAGGGCAGAGCCTGGTTTGGCGTGTTTCTGCCTCCGCAGGGCAGGAACCCAGGGGACAGAGCTACGGGGTCTCTCAATGGTGAGCTGCCATCGTTTTCATATTCTGTAGCCACTGAAAAAGGTTCTGTATTACCTATTTTTCTTTAAAGAGGCTGACATTATGTGATGAAATTTTGCCATCTCTTTGAACCCTTGGGCCAATGTATTTTCTTAAAAAACTACACCTGCTGAAACATTCTGCACTAACAGCTAGAGAATCTGCAGGACTGTTATCTATCCCTGCTCTCAATAAGGCGATCGAAGTAATGACGCAGGCACCAAAACCCCACCATCTCAGTGGCTTTATTTAAAAAAAAAAAAAAAAAAAAAGGTTTTATTTATTTTTGAGAGAGCGAGCATAAGCACACAGCAGTGAGGGGCGGGGAGGCAGAGGGAGAGAAGCCAGCTCCCGGCTGATCAGGGGCCGATGCAGGGGCTGGACTCCAGGACCCTGAGGTCATGCCCGGAGCAGAGGCAAGAGGCTCAGCCGCCTGGGCCCCCCAGGCACCCAGGCACCCTCCAAGGTTTAAAGAACAAAGTGTACTACTTGCCCACAGTACATGGGGGCCGCAAGATGCTGAGATCCGAGCTCCCATCTTGCCCACTCCTGACCCCGGGGTGCAGAGCAGCCCCTGGGAGAACGGGCAAGAAAGAACCAGTGGCCAAGGGCCTGGCTCCCGGGGGTCACAAGGCAGCCGCACACCCGTGCACTCACCCGGCACTGGCTGCAGGAAGCCAGGAAGCGCCGCAGAGCCTGGGACCTTCTCATCACACCTCCTGCTTCGCGCTTTTGCTAACCCACAGGCCTACTTGTGATCTTTCTCTCTGTGTCAAATAAATAAAATCTAAAAAAAAAAAAAAAAAAAAAAAACCCAAAAAACTATTATTTTAAAAAAATCATCCCCAAGGATATGTCTTTATCTCACCAAAATCCATGGTTTTTTTTTTTTTTTTAGATTTTTTATTTATTTGACACACAGATCACAAGTAGGCAGAGAGGCAGGCAGAGAGAGGAGGAAGCAGGCTCCCCGCTGAGCAGAGAGCCCGATGCGGGATTCAATCCCAGGACCCTGAGATCATGACCTGAGCCGAAGGCAGAGGCTTTAACCCACTGAGCCACCCAGGCGCCCCACCAAAATCCATCTTTGAGGGCAGCAGACAAGGCGATGTAGCAGTGAGGAGTGTTGTCCTGTGACACCCATGAAACACCCCACACACTCAGATCTCATCCCTAAGTGACCTGAAATGGCAGTGGCTATTGTATGTTGAATTTTAATTCCTTCAATGTCATTCCCTGTACACTGTCAAGAGCTACCTATCTCCCTCCCCAATTCTGCTCTCATGGGTTCTTTCCACACATCCCTCTTTGCCCAGCAAGTTATGTCTCTCTTCAGTCTTAATAATCCATCCTTTTCAATGGAACCGTCCTGCTGGACTCTCACGAAGCTGTGCCCATTGATAAGCAGCTCAGATGGTTTCTGTATTTAACAAACATGTGTGGAATGTCCTCCCGTGTCAAGAAGGGGACAGAGTATAAGGATTTAGTGATGGACAAGCCACAGCTCCTGACCGCAGAGAAGTAACAGTGTACAGGGGCATCTGAAAACCAAATATGTGATCAGACGGAGAACCTCATAAATGTGAGCCTGTTTCCCATCTTCGTTGTTTTATTTCCCTCAAGTATTTAAACACACTTAGTCCCAAATGGAAAACCATCTAGCATGGATTCCTGAAGGCTTGTCCTCACCTAAGGTTCGCAGTGGGGCTTGCTAGAAATAGAGCTTCCTGGGATCTCAACCAGAAAGTTCAGATCGTAAGTTTAGAATGAGTCCCGAGAATCTGCAATTTTCCAGAGCTTCCAAGGTGACTCTTCTACACAGTCCTGCTGTAGAACCTCTGCATTACAGCAAATAGTGAGATGGCCTTTCCTCGTAAAGAAACCAATATAGACAAAGAAAGAAACAGGCAATGGAGGCAGTTGTTTTTATAAAATTCATAAGGGCATACAGTATATTGCCACAAACCAAAATACCAGAGGTAATGCAGGTCTAATTTTAAAATAAAAATTTTATGAGTAACTTGTAGGTATGGGGAAAAGAATCTTTCTTGACGTAAGATGGTAAAAATGGAATGACCCCTAACATGACTTGTTAACATGAATGGTGGGAATAGACCACAGAAAAGCTAAACTATGGACTATATCAATTTTTATCAAAGTCACATTAAGTGGGTAAACTGCTCACATTAAAAAAAATGGGAAATTACTCAAATTGGGTGGAATTAAAAATACATGATCAAGAATCTGTACAAACCTAAGGAAACAGGAATTGTTCAAGGACAATTTATCTTGCCTCAGAGGCAGGAGGCTCATCTAGTAAGGAAAAGATCCTGAATAAAATGGACCAAAATGGCCAAATAAGAAAAACAAGAAGTAATCAAGGCTGAGAAAGAGGCATTTGGGAGAGCTAAAAAGATTATAAAATGAAGTTAAGGAAGTGATAAATAAATCAATATACATCAGCGATGGGTCAGGAAAGGGAGACTGTGTAGGAGCTTAAAGTATATGCGAAGGCATTTTTCAAATACCAGAGGAACTGATATGAAAATTTATTGAGCAAAAAGACAGAATGTATATCTCATACATAACCACATAGCTAAGTGCCCTGGCTTATTCCCAGAGCTGAATATGGGAATTCAACTAGCAAAATGGGGTTTGGGAGAGGATCATTTAAATTCTATTGTATGGCCAGACCCCAAGCCCTGGGAATAGAGCATCCATCCACAAAGAAAGGAACTGCAAATATTAGCTACAAACCAGCTGATGGTGCAGAACTAGAAGGCATCAGACGAAGAAGAGATACAATAAAATCCAGCAACTCATAAATAAACTAGTAAGCTAGGAAAGTCTATACAATTCCAATAAATCTGTATAGCCACGCACTTGACGTCTGGGTTGTAATCAGCGTAGCTATCTGATACCTCCTAAGGCTATTACGTGTGGGGGGAAGGGAAGTGAATACTAATTCGTCAGAAATCAGAAACATAGCGTAAGAAGAAAAAACAGAGTGCACAACTGATGAAGTTCAAAGCAGCCAAGTAATTTAGGATTTAGTGAGAAACGGAGCTGCAATTCGGGGCACAGTTTTTTGGAGTAGAACATCAGATCCCAGAACATATCAAAGGCTCTCCAAGTATAAGAACACAGATTAACACTGTAAGCAAGTTTGAGAATTAAAGCTAGCTTTGGAAAATTATGGACAGTTTGGGTCACCTCATTAGGGGATTGGTCACAGTCCATTGCATGACATCTGACACTCACTGTTTTTAAGCACGGACCTGCTTCTTCTATTATTAATTTCTACCTAAGGGCAAATGCCAAGAGAACTTACTTTAGTGTCTGCCTCCTGCTGCCATTTCAACTGTCAGGAACAGCAGGAGTCAGAAATGAAAGGTACCATCTTAAAGAAAACCTGTGCCGCAGTGTCATTTTAAAAACTGACAGCTTTGTGCAGTCCCAAATCGTAAGGGAAGGGGATTGTCACTTGTGCCTCCCATTGCCATTTTGACAAAGGAAGACATTCTCCCACATCCAAAGGCAACGGTAATTTGAAAATGGCAAGTAGAAACATATTTGCAAGTGGCAAGTGGGAACGGTCTTGACCTCAATGACCGCAAACCGTTGTGAGATGGGGAAGAGCTCAGAGTCGGTTCCCAAACAAAACAAGACAAAAGAACGACCACAAAACCACACACACAAAACTAAGAAAATGGAGGTTTCTGTCTGACCTTTCATATGATAAAGACAGTCTAATTTACAACGTGAGAAACCTCCCGATCAGAAGATAAAGCCAAGCCAGGAATGGAGTTAATCTGAATAAAAAAACAAAGAAACGATATGATTTTGTATTCTGTAGAAAAGGTAGTGGAGAAAAGATAGCTCTGAAGGAGTCAAGGCACTGAAATGAAAGAATGGACAGCTGCTGAAGATCGGTAACATCCGGGATATTAAAAAAAAATTATTTCCAAACAGCAAAACTCAATGTTAAGAAAGGGTCCACAGATCCTTGGAAACATCTTGTTTTTCCTCAGAACGCAGTTGATATTAAATAGGGATACAAGGAGAATAGTTTACGAGAATGAGGCAAGTTTTTGGAGGTACCAAATGTGGGGAAAGTCCATTAATTGAAAGGAAAAACGGGATAGATACACATTCTTTTTTCCCTTCAGATAACTGTCACAAAATATAAGCATTTTAAAGAAATACAAATGTCCATTCTCACGGCCCTTACTTTGTAAGAAGAGATACACTGAGCTCAGTTCTGTTCTGTTCTGTGTCTGCGACACAGAAGAACAGGGCAGCAGGAGAGATGTGAGTTTGCTGGAACATCTGCCTCCACGGGTTACATTCCACTGGGAGGGGTACACTCAAGCCCATTTCCAAACTGCAAGACTGGAGTGCAGACATGGACCAAAAATACGATATTTTCTAGGGAAATTTAAGGCAAGCCCAGTTTGATGAGTGCATTTGGAGAGACAGTCAAGGAAGCTTCATCAAGCCTCCCAAACGTAGTAGTAACGATTCAGACTATCAGGGCACAATCACAAATGGCAACATTATAGCCAATCGGGATACCATGTCCCCTTTCACGGCAAGTGTGCCCTGTGGCCAGTCTGAGCTACAGACGCGACAGAATCCCGCCGCTCTCCCAATTCACGCTGGGGAAGCAGGTGAATGGTTCCTTCTACTGAGTCAGTGTTAGGATCTGTTTTGAAAGGATGCTCCATCATTTGAATAGTGGGCTGTACTGATCCGCGTGGTATATGGGGTTCCCTGGGACAATATTCTGGGGGCTCTTTACCACCATTTTCTTCTTCAACCTGAGGAACTTCTAACTACCTTCATTCAGAGCGACCAAGTCAGTCAGGGTTTACGTGTGATTTTCCACCACTGCCGTTAGGATGCCGGTTATGTTCTGCTTCTTTCAGTTTTTCACATCTACAGGAAGCCTAATTTCTGACTATTTAACACCCGAAATAGTGGCCACCCTTCTGACAGCAGGTGCTGTTGATTTGACCTTGAGTGCTGAATTAACTCTCCTTTGCCAAGATGCTTTGAGGTAGACCAGTAAGTCGGAAATAATAGTTATGGCCTTTTCAGTGAAAAATATCTAAAACGGGTCTTTCGAAAATCTACCTGTTACTAGTAGAATAACTTTGGAGAGATCAATTACCATATTTCATCCTAACCTGAGGATAGAGCAAACCTTAAAGAATGGGAAAAGTAAGCCATGTGAAGTACTTGTCGCCTATGCCCATGTGGGACGGTTCCTTTCACTAAGATGCTTTCACTTAAAATAGCGGATAGAAAGAAACATAATAAATGAGCCCCAAAGAGAATGGATTCCTTGATATAAGCAACTGCTACAGAAGTTCACTAGAAGTAAAGATTGACTCATGTTTACGTGTGAATTCATTTGCGCATCCAGCGTCGGGGGAATGGGCCAGCTGTTATGTCCCCATTGCTATCCTTCCCCTAAGATTGAAGGAAATTCAACTCATGAAGATCTGACCCCTCATGCCTGCCCCAAGCCCCATGTTGGGGGCTGCCCTCCACCGAGACATAAAGAATAAGGAGCAAATGAGGTCTCCTGTGTCTAGCATGTCGACCTGTTTCCCTGTCCCCTTCTCCCTTTTGACTTGCCTGCTTTGTGGACTGCCCTCTCCTGACCTACAAACTGCATGTGGTCTTGGGCTTTGGAGCCATTATAGAGCTATGACCTTCTGCGGCTCTGGACCTCTGACTTCCTGGTCCACCCTCTTTTCAACCCAGAATTGAACCACATTTAATTCTCCATTTCCCACTTGCTCTATGAGTCTGGGTTCTGAGGTCAGCCACTGCCCATGGATCAGCCTGACGGCTACTGCAAGGCTCAGTGGAAGTGGACAATTTAAAACCTGGGATGGGCGTATTTGAGCCCTGATTCCTGAAATAATGAAATATACATCACACAGGGCTCGTGATCAGGTGTTACAACGAGGGGAACGTGTTCAATGGCTACTACATCATGCGCTACCTGCCTCCTATCTGGTATCCCAATCAATTCTGTGTTTCCTGCTTAGTTAGGAGCTTCGGGGAGGGGGGGGAGTGTTCCTTGCACACTGTTTTACTTCAGAATCACCCCTTTACTTCCTGTTCTCCTTCTGTAAAGAAAACTGCAATATCCCTTTGTTTTCCTAACCTTTCCATTTAGACGATCCAGAATGTGATACAAATCAAACATTTCTGGGGGGACCTGGGGACCTCAGTCAATTAAGGATCTGACTTCGGCTCAGGTCATGGTCTCATCAGGGTCCTGGGATTGAGCCCCGAGTCGGGGACTCTGCTTGTCTCCCTCCCTCTCCTTCTGCTCCTCTTTCTGCTTGTGCTCTCTGTCTCAAAATAAACAAATAGTCTTTTTTTTTTTTAAATCAAATGTTTTTCAGTGTAGCTAATCCCTTCTCTCTTGACATTGCATTATTATTGGTCACAAGTGACATTTTAATTGTCTTCTTTATTCCTCATACTTAGAAATTCTACATCAAACCATAAGTGCTGAATGAACACAAAGGATTAAGAAACACAACGGCAAGGAGGACTAAAGCATAAAGAGTAAAATTTTAAGGAACCCAGAGACTGGATGATGTCAGTCTCAAAGACAATCCATCCTGAATATCAGACAAACGAGTCCAATCAAAAGATGTTAGGCAAGTAGCGTATTCAAGTTGTCAGGTAGGCACCAAAGCCAAACGCCACTCTTAATTCAGCAAACAATGGCGGTCAGTGCAAAACCTGGGAGACGGTCCGGTGCATACCCAGGGAAACACAATGTTCCAGCATCTAAAGATCAGCTACCAGCGAAACTTGGCGATCTACAGCCTGGACCAAGAGTGCTTCCCAGGACCTTTTGCCAAGACTACAACCATCTCTGAGCCCACTGGGAGAGGCAAGAATGAAGATCTGGAGAAAAGAATTAGAAGGAGGAAAATAACGGCAGATTCTGACCCCACCACAGAAGATGCTAGAGAATTTTGACCATCAACGGTATCTTAAAATCTTTCTTTCCTTTTTTCTAAGACTTGTTAATTTTCCACCAACTTCTTTTATTCTTCAATCTCTATTTTCTTTGAAAAAATTCTTTCTTGTCTGAACAGAAAATTTAGATCAGAGCTTGGTTCTCTTTCTTTCCAGGGAAAGATAGAGACAGAGAGAGAGAGAGAGACAGCAACTGAATGGATAGATCCAATTTGGATTCCCTACATTACTTCAAATTTAACATATCAGATAAAAAACCCATCCTCTCTGAAATCAACTTAATTAGATCTTTCAAAACCAGAAGGGAGAGGGACAGTCACAGGACATGAATCCTGTAACTGAAAACCTCACTGGGCACCATTGCACACAGATGCCTGGATGATGTCATTGGAATATCTCTCTTTTCTTTACACTAGGCTCCTTTCTCAAATAGCCTCTCATTTCTCTGTGGTCCTTGGATGCCGCACAGGTACATCCTTCCAGCTTCCCCCCAGAGGACAAGAAATGTTCTTCCTCAACAGATCCAACTGGAGGCCAAGCATTTGATTTCATTTTCCTATTTTGGATTAAATGTCCATCTTCAAAGTAATTACTGTGGCCAGAGGTGTGGAATATACCGGCCTGGGCCACAAGCGCCAGAAAGATGGACACAGACAAGGCGTGGGTGGGGACTGTTTCTCCAAAGCAAGTAAAATGCTCTTCCCACAAGTGAGAAAGGAACACTGGACAAAGAGATGTCTAAAGCGGTTCCTCCTTCCCCTATCTAAAATAGCCCCTCATTTAACTGCTCATTTTAACACATCTCCTTCATAGAAGTTAAAATATTTGTAATTGTTTTAATTCTCTTTCACTTGTCCATCATCTAACACACTAAAAAAAAGTTCCATTAAGGGAAGGAATCTTATTTTTTTTTTAATCCTGAATGAGTAGCACAATCCCTGGTACACTTTTTCAACTCAATATCTATCTTCAAAAAATGGAAGAACTGTACATCACGCACATGAAAAAAATACATGGAAAGACTTTTTTTAAACATTAGCAGCTGTCCGTGTGATGAAGCATGATATCATGGTTTTTCTTTATTTTTTCTTTTTTTCCAAAATGTCTATGCATAACATAGTTTGCTTTTTATTTGTTGTTGTATACAAACTACCACTTTCTAATGTTTGTTTAAAACTGTGAAACGCTCTGAAGTTTCCCTGAATTGCCTGAAGGGGGCGCACTCAGGAGCATGTGCGGAACTTGTCGGGGACAAAGATAAGAGGCGTTTAACGGGGGAGGACCAGACAGACTGGAGCCTGAAGAAGAGATTCCATCAACAGCCTCCTCAAATGCCTTTGTTAGTCTCCAAAAATTCAAAGTATCTGCCAAAAACCGTATCTCACACAAATTGGTTTATTTTTTTATGCCAACCCTGCCTTGACGTTATATCCATGTATCATTTTTCTAAACACAGGTGCAGCCAGTCTGCAAAGCGTATGAAATAGGTGATGTGGCAAGGAAGAAGCAAGAGAACTTTACCAAGCCAAGAGCAGAGATGGGCCTAGGCTCGGGGCATCAGGGAAACGGGACAACGGGACTGAGCAAGCCATGAACTTCACACTTCCAAGCAGTGAGCGCCTGGGGCGCCTGCGGGAGTAGTTGGTTAACTGCCTGCCTCTTGGTTTTGGCTTCGGTCGTGGTCTCGGGATCCTGAAATCCAGCCTTTCCCGCCCTCTCCCTCTGCCCTTTCCCCTTGCTCTCTAAAATAAATAAATCATCAAAAAAATAAATAAATACAAGTAGTGAGCACGAATTTTTGTAACATGCAGAGAGCTTTTGCTACCTGTGGTCATCAGAGATACTTGAAATATCCTCCTAACCTTTTCATGTTTACCAGTTACAAAGGTCTAAAGACCTTTTTCCTCACGCGTCCTTCTGTATGTAACTCTTTCCTTTCACACGTAGATGAGATTTTTACCTTACCCTCTCCTGCCGGTCTCAATAATCCCTTCATCCCACCACCAGACTTGCCCACACATGGGGAGTCCTCCCCAAAGCTTTCATACTGTGAAATGGCTCTCAGTTACTTAATTGTGGAACACTGAACTGTTTGGGAAGGATCCCACAGCCTGAGATGACCTCCATCAATGTTAATGCCAGCGGTTTACAGAAACCACCAATGGGAGTCTTTTTTTTTTTTTTAAAGTAAGTTTAACACAAATGTCATCATTCTTCTGGTGCTTTGATCTCACCATGATTTTAAGAAAAGATTCTTAAAATCACTTTCAGATGCATACAGGAAGTGGCTACATGGTAGAGATCGCAAAAATACCATCACAGAACAAATGAGGAGAAAAAAAGGAAATGGGTACTTTTGTGGAGGGATAAATCTTCCAGCGACAGCTTCATACGCACATTTTTAAGAAGTGCTTTATTTCAGCCAACTTAGATGGAATTAAAGGCAATCAGCTCTAAAAACCGAGCATCTATCTGATAATGATAAAGAACCTTGTGGTGAAAAATACATGAAAAGAGTTTGAAAAAATGGTTTTGTGGAAATTGAGAAAAATTTTTAAAAAGCAAGGCTTCTCAATGAAAGTACCATTTTATCTATGTGTCTTAGTAACTTGTGTTGTGACAAACTTCAATGAGGGAGACCTTTTAGGTCGACTCTTCACCATCCCAGCTAGATCTCCCGGGCAGACTTCCTGTCTCCACAACCACAGTCCATCCCTTAAGAGCACTGTGACCTGGGCAGGTGGCTTAACATTTCTGTGCCTTAATGTCGTTGGTAAAGCAGGGATATGGTACATCCCTCGCAATTAAATGCACTAAGTTCTCTACGTGGTAGCGATCATCACTTGGTATAGACTCCGCAGAGCATTTCGTGTCTACTTCTACTCTTCTGTCACTTGTATAAAACCTTATATTTAGTTGCCTCTTCATTTCCTGGCCGTTGTCCAGCTGGACTAGAAACATAAAAGAGAACAGAAGTCATGCCATAGAGTTTCAGATCGCCATTAGACTGCCAAGGTCCCAAGCCGAGCGAGGGTGCTCAGTGTTGATTAAAGAAGTCTTGTTCCTTGGGACGCCTGGGTGGCTCAGTTGGTTAAGCAGCTGCCTTCGGCTCAGGTCATGATCCCAGCGTCCTGGGATCGAGTCCCACATCGGGCTCCTTGCTTGGCGGGGAGCCTGCTTCTCCCTCTGCCTCTGCCTGCCACTCTGTCTGCCTGTGCTTGCTCTCGCTTCTCTCTCTATGACAAATAAATAAAAAATAAAAAAAAAATAAAAATAAAAATAAAAAGTCTCGTTCCTCACTCCGCACGCGGCATTTTAGGAGTCATGTGTACCGAAGAGCTTTATAAATGCATCCGATCAATTATTTTACTAAACAGGTAAAACAACATGTTGCTAAAAAATCGCAGATTACTCAGTGAGACTCTCAGACGCTGTCATTTTTCCCACAGATGTGTTTGTCTGATTTACATCGAATTGTCCCTTTCCAGTGGAATCAAAGTGTTGGTGCATTTAATGCGTGACTATGCCTGGTCGAGCTCTTTTGATAATATCTGCTTCTTCCCAGAGAGGCCGCAGAAGGGCAAGGGGAAGGGAGTGGACTTGGGTCCTTCCTACCTACTATCTCTAATCAGAAACCACCTCATCTGATGTCCAGTCCACGAGCAGGTCACAGGGCAAACGAACTCGCGATAGCGTGAAGGGTAAGCGTTTCCTGATCTATGTTCTGTGGGTTTGGTCACTGCGAATTGCCAATGCCCCACCTTCCTCACGCTCTCTTGCTCGGTTTCATTGCTTGAAAGAACAGCTAACAGAAATGTATATGTGTTAACACTCATCTGGAGATCCAAACAGCCTGTTATAGTCAAACACCCTAGAGAAGATATGCTGATAGAAGAGAGGGAGGAAATTAACCGTAAGGAAATAATTCTAACTAAAAACCTTTCTTCCCCTCCAACCTCCAGAGGCAAGAACTCCCTCCCGAAAGGAGGAAGAGATCCTGCATTACTGGAAAGGAGGCAAACTAGCAAGGACAAAACATCTGTTTCAGGGACATCCGTGAGAACTGAGCAAGGGAGAACCGCAGACTTCACTAGAGAACTACACGAGACGAATGTTTAGTAAAAAAGACATTGGTGAGCGCATTAAAGAATGTTGCTCCACTTTACTTGATCTGCGTTTTACAAAATTTACTAGATACACAAACAACGATAAACTCCTCTGAGCCTCGATCTTCTCAACAAACGACTCTCATAAGGATGATAGGATGAGGTCATGCGTATAAAACGAGATTGCCGATCTTAAGATGTTAGCATTGTGCCCAGTGAGAGCTAAATAGAAGTTAATTCCTCTTCCTGTTTCTTAGACGGGATAACAGAACTCTTTGGCCAAAGGGGTTATTGGGATGATCAAATGAGCTAAGATGCATAGAAAGAGCTTTGGAAAACGTAAAGCATCCTCCTGACAGTCATCACGATTAACTACTACGACTAGCAGGAAAATTATGTCTGGTCAACGGACGTGGATCCGAGCATCCAGGCTGACACTGCAGGGGCTCTTGAGTCAGTGTCAGGTTCTTGTTGGCTGCTTCAGTGCGGTGCAAAGCTCTCTATCTTGGGCATCGAGAACCCTGGGTTTGACTTCAGCCCTGACGATTAATACTTCTGTGCATAGGTCACATCCTCACCAAAATTTGCTTTGACCTTTTAAACAATGCAAATGGTTATAATACCTGTAATACCTACTCAACAGTACTTACAGCCTTTAAGCAAAGTCATGGAGGTAAAAGTCCTTGGACATAAAAGTCCTTGTGAAATCCTAGGGAGGCAGCAGCAGATCCGAGAAGGAGCTATCGCTGAATTGGATTCTCAGCTCTGAAGGCCAACAAATTGCTTATGTTCTCGGAGTCTGTTTTTCAACCCTGCTTTCCAAGGTCATTGTGAAGATCAAGTCGGGAAGCATGTCAGCCACACCCCCTCTAAGAGCACAGGAGCGATCTGCACGCCCACTGGAATCCAATGGAAAAGTGAAAAGGACCACCAGAAGCTTGAAATTTCCCTGAGGTTTTTCAGCTGAAAATTTGTTGTGTTTTATGAAAACAATGCACGTTCCTGCCAAATATGGGTGTTTATTTTAATTTTAAAAATCTTCCCCGGCCCCACATCTTGCAATAATATTAATTTTCCCAGAAGAAACACCATGTTTACCCACTGATTTAAGGTAACTCAGCACAACATGGCCTGGCATATGCATCCAGTTGGAGAATAGACAATTGGAAATTACATCATCATATTCCTCCCCTCCAAACGGCTGAAGGCGTGTTGCCATCCAACGTTTCCTAGCTCATTTACCAAGGACACTTCTTCCTCCTCTGCCTTCTCTGGAAGGATGCAACCCACAGATCTCTGCAACACAGATAAGCCATCCCAACGCACTGATAGCAGGTTCTTCCGTAACCTAATCTCTTTCCAAAAAAGTTTGTTCGCCTCTCGCTCTGAACATTTTAAGGTTATTTAGAATGCATCCAAATTGTCTCAGACTGAAACTAGGTTGTGGTTAACCTGCAGACCATTTTTCAATAGGAGTGGAAAATTCAATCTTGCACGGCCGTATCCCAAGTTGTATAATCTAAGAATATAAAAACCGATTTGCTGTTTTAAGTAACTGTAAAAATTGCTATCATCCTGTATGTTTAAAAATGTGTCTGTCTGGATTTAGGCTCCAGATGTAGTGGATAAGTTTAGGCTATTTTCGTCTTTCAAACTAAATGTATAAAAACACTTGGTTAAAATTGTAATTCTGCATTTTAGTGACTCAATTTTCTGTCCTAGCTGTAGCATTAAAACTGTATATTCCTTGAATGCAGCCTCCATGTCTCATTCAACTTTGCATCCTGCCTATCACTTGGAAAGGAGCCCTGCCTATAACAGGAGCTTGCAAAAGTTTTGTTCAATGCGTGAATTACAGATCTTTTGATAAATTCCCTTTGAGCCTTAATGGCTAACTTTCTCTCACAAGTCACTTCGTGGGTCCTGTAATTCAACCTGTGTTTAGAAAATGTTCATTACAAAAAGTCTGGAATCAAATAAATTTGTTTCTCTAAAGTTGTATGATTTATTGGAACTCCTTATGTCTGGGTCATTCAAGTAAAAAGCCTATAGACTACAATTAGGAGAATCTTGTCTAATGAAAAGAAATGCTCAGAGGCACTGCAAGGATTTTCTATTTTAAAAATCAGTAACGGTTTCAGCTAAACACATTTGAAAAATTAATTATCTTACGTAACCAAATCTAACATGCTCCCACAGGCTTCACGTCAATTCAGTGTTCTGCTGTGTGACTTTTCATTATTCTGTTGTTTTATATGGTAACAGTGTGACTTCTTAGTAGGAACCTATAATAATTCCTGGATCTTTGTTCGTATTAGCCTTGGCTGATGAAATCGGAGTTCATTACTTATAAGAACCATATATCAGGGCACCTGACTGGCTCAGTCGGTAGAACAAGTGACTCTTAATGGCAGGGTTCAAGCCCCACATTGGGCACAGAGCTTATGTAAAACTTAAAAAAATAATAATAATAATAATCAAAATAATCAGGTATCTATATTATGATGTGTTTATGATACAACTGTCTCTCTTCTGTTGATTCTTTAAAACTCAAGTAATCTCTTCCTCTCTGTTCCTCTCTTAGCTGACTGATACTAATTTGCTGGTTATTTTGATAGAAATAAGTTTGATTTAAATTGTGGAAAATAACTCTAGGAAGGATGCCACCTAACTGAATAAGAAATGACATCTTGTATCTATCTCTCCAGAATTTTATATCTTCTAAACAGAAAATGTCTTTTATTTTAGAAAACAATATCCTATTAAAATATTTCATGACATTAAATAACTCCTGTTTTTAAAAAAAGAAAGATGCTAATTATTAGGAACACTAAATTATATATACCATATTTCAAGTTGATATTTTCTTCTATTTTCCAAAGACCAAAAATCAATTTTTAGATATGCTAAAAGTAAAATGACTAAAAAAGTACTAGCTGACAATTTGTTAGAGCTGCCCACCAAAAACAACACAAACAAAAAAGTCTGAAGTGTCAAACCCCTTTTAGACACAAAGCTCCTATCACGACTGCTTTCCTTCCTACTAATACTAAAATGCAATTATCACTTTATCAACTTAGATTTTTATTTATTTATTTGAGAGAGAAGGAGAAAGAGTGTGAGCAGGGGGGAGGAACAGAGGGAGAGGGACAGACAGTCTCCACGCTGAGCTCAGAGTCGGAGGCCATTCTCATGACCCTGACTGAGACCATGACCCCAGCCAAAATCAAGACTCAGGACACTTACCATCTGAGCTGCCCAGTACCTCTCACTTTATCAACTTATCAAAGAGTACTATCCCATTCTTTTTATCGACATGACCAGTAGGTTTACAAATTATTAGTACTATAGCTACTATATCCAAAGTTATAAATACTATATGGCTATTATCACAAGGTGTCTTTCCAGATCTTATACAAAAGGAGATCATGCAACCACTGACCTCAGTGAAATAGAGTCGGATTCTCTGCATACTAATTCTATGAATGTGAGTTTGGATCAGAAATGCATTCAAAGCATGCAACATGCCATCCTTTAAAAGGTGCAAAGGTCGGAGAAGAAAACATAAGAACCTGAGGGTAATCCAATTAGACGTGGTGTAAGGTTGTAGGAAAATCACACTCTCCGTGCTTGCTCCATTGTGTGTTTTCCTACAGAATTAGCCATCCTATGAATTGTGCAAAAATGCAACTTGAGGATGTTTATTTTATTCTGGATGGAAAAACAGTAAGTGAATTTGGGGCTCTTGGATTTGAGCTACTATTCAGCTGACAGTAGATGAATGAATAATATACAGAAGGAGGAGACTCCGGAACAGGACTATGATAAGCCCAGGTCTGCGGAAGGACTCCGGTTATCATGTGGCTGATTGAACAGGAAGGACAAGAAGGAGCAAAATGCATGCTCGACACCTGCCTCCCGTGTGTCTGTGTCTCAAGTGTAGTCACAGGAATGTTTCAAGTTAATAAAAGCATTGGGGCAGGGAGGGGGTGTTGGTAGAGAAAGGAGAAGGGTAAAGGAGCCCAGATGCCTGGAGGGCAAAGAAAAAAGGTCTGAACACAGCCTAGGATTAAAAAAAGGAGCCCAGAAGAGCATGTAGAGCCTGGAAGAACAGGAAAGTTTCAGAACTTTCAGGTGTCTCTGAGAAGGGAGTGGGAAATTGGGAATTTAGGGGGCAGTGTGGCAGGTTTGGTAGATGCGGAACTGAGAGTCTGAAAACGACAGAGCTTAGCTGGAGATCTCAAAGCCTGAGCAATGTTTTTGAAGACTGAAATCCAAAGCGTAGTCATTCTGTTCTGGCAATATGAAATAAAGACAGAAGTCCGCAGGATCTGGGAAACAGAGCAAGCGGGAGGAGCCTGAAAAGTTATCAAATTGATGCTGAAATAACTAAAGACACAAAGGAAACACAGATTATGGCCCAGTGCTGCTATCATGGTGGAAGGTGCAAACTGATAAGTTAATTCTATCAAAGACTCGCTCTGGGGCTTGTTGAAAATCAGCATTCTCATACACAAATTTTATGGAAATTCCATCTCAAAGCATTTGGCTGGAAGGATAGAGATTTTGGCAAAGACAAGCCAGTGACACCAGGCCAGGGACATGCAGTAAGCACGTCACCCCTTCTCCTTGTGGGGATGCTCTCAGGTTACACGGATCGTTTCCAGTCCATCCAGGAGGGGAGACATGCAGGAACCTGGAAAGCCATGAATGTGAATCTCAGCCCTCCCGGAGCATCTCCGCCTCCAGCCAACCTTGCCATATTTACCTGTTAGCACTGGAAACGACTTTGACAAGCCACATTACCCAAATCTAACTTCCATTTTACAGATACAGTCTCTTAATACTCCTAATGCCGCATTTCTGTGTTATCCAAAGATTATAAAGCAATGAGTAGCCAACTTGCACGGACAGTCACATTGTAACTGCACTTTAATGACCACCTTGTGGAAACGGACCATCATTTATCTTCTGCACCACATGGCCTGGGGGGCCGAGTGCGGCAAGCCTGGCTGAGATCTATCACCATGGGTTTAAAACAAACAGGAAGGCCTAGGGGGAGGGACTGGGGTCACAGGAAGCTCTGATGGAATTTGATCCTAGCAGTAAAAAATTATTGTTGAGCTTCTGGTCAGGGAATTGAAGGGAGCCATCAGACCTTGACCTCTGCAAGATTACAAAATATTTCTATACTACTGTACCTAAGTAGACAGCCCTCTTCAAGGGAAAACAGACAGGTTTTGTAAAAATTTTTTTAAAAAATTATATATATATATATATATATATATATATATATCTCCATCCATATCCATCTGTTATCCCCAACTCCATCCTGACCATCATTTTTATCAGCATCTTTCAATGGAGGCAGAAAACATACAGGAAGAATTATTTTTTTTAATTGATTCATTTATTTTAGAGAGAGAGACAAGTGGGAAGGGCAGAGGGAGAGGGAAAACGAATCCCAAGCACTCCCCACTGAGTATGAAGCCCGACTCAGGGCTCGATCTCGGGACTCTAAGATCATGACCTGAGCCGAAACCAGGAGCCAACCACTGAACCGCTCAGCCCCGACCCCCACCACACACACAGTAAATTCTACCATATGAAATAGAACAAGTTAGAAAAAAAATGTACTGCCCAAGAGTCCAAGTGCAAAACAAGAACCTATAGGCTTAACACTGAGCATAATAAAACAGAATATTTAATGGAGACAGAAATAACACACTGGTCCAGGAAAATGCACCAGTTTGGATGCAGAAGGTGTAAAGGTGGCACCTGATGTGCGGACCCTACCCACCGGTTATACCATGAGTCGGGGCGGGGGGGTGGGAATAACAGTATCAGATTACAGTTCTTTCTGGAATCTACCACAATCACATGATAATTTTTAAGCAGACCTAAAACTGAAGTAAAATTAGAAGAACCATGCAAAAGAAGAAATCCTAGGGGCGCCTGGGTGGCTCAGTGGGTTAAGCCGCTGCCTTCGGCTCAGGTCATGATCTCAGGGTCCTCGGATCGAGTCCCGCATCGGGCTCTCTTCTCAGCAGGGAGCCTGCTTCCTCCTCTCTCTCTCTGCCTGCCTCTCTGCCTACTTGTGATCTCTGTCAAATAAATAAATAAAATCTTAAAAAAAAAAAAAAGAAGAAGAAGAAGACGAAATCCTAGTATAAAAAAGAAGGAGCTGTCCAGTAGGACAAGATGAAGAGAGAGACAGAAAAGCAGACGGGAGACAAAGCAGCCGAGTGCTGGGACCAGGTTAACAGGCAGGGCAGGGAAGGGATCTCTGACGCACTGGACAATGGGTCAGTATCTGTGCTGTAAACGCTCCAGGCCTGGACAAAGGAAGGCTACCAACATGAAGTCGCTCAATGAGTGGTTGGGAAGAAACACCACGGCAGCGCCCAGCACACCCGTGAAAAGGGGAGTCCAGGAATCCCTGCTGCTGAGCCCCTCGGACTGGCTTGAATCTGTTTCCAGTCCGTGTGCAGGTTTGTTTTTAAGTCCTTGTTTGTTTGGGGGTTGCCATTAAATAACTATCTCCCTAATGAACTCACGTGAGTCCACACTCAATGCAATAAAGAGAGTCCCAGGGCGCCTGGGTGGCTCAGTGGGTTAAGCCTCTGCCTACGGCTCAGGTCATGGTCTCAGGGTCCTGGGATCGAGCCCCACGTCGGGCTCTCTGCTCAGTGCGGAGCCTGCTTCCCCCTCTCTCTGTCTGCCTCTCTGCCTGCTTGTGATCTGTCAAATAAATAAATATTTTTAAAAAGAGTCCCATGAAAGATTTTTTTTTAAACCCACTACAAAAAAAAGTTGGGGGGGGGAGCCCCCAGGGTGTGGAAGATTTCAGTAGCACAAACTAAAAATATTTAGGTGCTTTATTATTTTTTTAAGATTTTTTTTTTTAAAGATTTAATTTATTCATTTGTCAGAGACAGAGGCGAACTAGCATAGGCAGACAGAAAGGCAGGCAGAGGCAGAAGCAGGCTCCCTGTCGAGCAAGGAGCCCGATGTGGGACTCGATCCCAGGACCCTGGGATCATGACCTGAGCCGAAGGCAGCCGCTTAACCAACTGAGCCACCCAGGCATCCCTTTTAAGATTTTATTTACTCATTTGACACACAGAAAGAGAGAGATCACAAGCAGAGTGAGCAGCAGAGGGAAAGGGAGAAGCAGGTTCCCCACTGAGCCAGGAGCTGGATTAGGGGCTCGAACCCAGGACCCTGGGATCATGACCCGAGCCCAAGGAGGCCCTACTTAGGTGCTTTAGACTAGAGAATGTGTTCATGAGCTCTCTATCTCTGTTTAACGCGTAAAATCAGAATTTCCAACTTCCCTAATTCATTGACCTTCTCAGTATTAATGAAAAAGACAGCAGGGACAAAAGCATCCTGGGCTCTGCTCCTGCAGCAAAAGAATCACAGGAACCCAGTCCTCCCTGCTGGCCTTCCTGCCGGCTTCTTGCTGGCCCCCTCCATGAAAAATGGGACGGGCTGGGTGGGTGCATCCCAGGCCGGGGCCGCAGGGGCGCATCTCTGCTGTAAGTGCAGTGGTTTGCAGAACACCCAGACCAGCAGCAGCCTCACCAGGAACTTTGGGGAATACAAACTCCCTTCTGTACACGGACAAACTCAGAAACCCTGGGGGTGGAGCCCGTTGCTTTTAACAAGCCCTCCAGGAAATTCTGAAGCACATGAAAGCTTGAGAACCTTGGCTCGAACAGCCCCTGGCCTTAAATAGGCGACCTCAGAATCGCTCTCCCCTGGGGTGGTGCGCAGTGACCCGGGAGAGCCGCTTCCTCTCCATTCAGGCGCCCTGACCGCTCACTAAGAATGTCAGCAGGAGGGACAGCTTACATTTTCGAGGCAGTACTCACTCTTATTAACAGTAATAATTCCAAGCCCTCTGGCTTCTGTTTGCTCACCTCTAATATACAACCCTACCTTCCCTCAAAGCCTCTCCCCACTTCTGAAGTCACAGAGGATCTCACATTTGTTCCTGAGAAGCACCCTAACACCTTCGGTCTCTGTCGGCCCTTGGTTCCATCCACGGCCCGAGGCCACTGAGAGGCTGCACCAGAGCTATGGGCCGTCCAGATCACAGTGCCCAAGGCAGCAGACTACTTAGGAAAGAGCTTAGAATATTTCTTCTGAAGTTACATTTTAGAAGCAGGTGCACTGTCTTTGTGTCGTTTATGTTACAGATCAAAAGAAATGGCAGTGTGCAAAGATGCCTCCATGCACATTGTATATCAGACTCAAAACGCTGATTTTGGGGGCGCCAGGTGGCTCAGTGGGTTAAAGCCTCTGCCTTCGACTCGGGTCGTGATCCCAGGGTTCTGAAATCGAGCCCCACATCAGGCTCTCTGCTCAGCGGGGAGCCTACTCCCCCCCTTTCTGCCTGCCTCTCTGCTGACTTGTGATCTCTGTCTGTCAAATAAATAAATAAAACCTTTTTTAAAAAAATGCTGATTTCCACCCCCCCATCATTCTATATTGGCTGGAGAGCTGAGATATTGGAGAGAGGGCAAGAGCTCCCTCCCCCTGTTCCCCCATCAACTCTTAATGGACAGGAAATCTAAGAGATTATCCAGAAGCCATGTGCATTTGAATACATGTTGTAAGGAGGGCTTCTCAAACCTTATCGGTGAAGGAATGCCAACAGCAATCACGGTAGTTGACAAATCTAGTGGCATTGTGGAGGGAAGAATCTGGCACGGGGTAAACATCTACTGGGAGATGAACAAGAAAGGTAAGCTAACTTCCTGTAGCGCCAGAGCAACTGTAAAACTCCACGCAACATATTAATTTCTGACAGAAGACAATGAAAAGAATGGAGGGGCCCATCCAGCTCCTTGCTGATTCTTTTGTCTTTTAGTATATCTCTGTCCTGTGGATGGACTGCTCATTCTTCCTAAAATTTTTAACTGGCAGCTTCAGTATTAACTCAGCCATAGTAGAATATACTCATCTTGGAGGTATTTATCCATGTTCTAGGGACTATAATGGCATGATAATTTATTTTCAATTTAATTCTAATCAAAACTACACAGAAACTGACACGGTGACGGTGCCTAAAATTCAGAAACTTTAAAGAAATGAAATGTAACATGAGTGGCTGGCCGGCTCAGTCGGTTAGGCATCCGCCTCTTGATTTCGGCTCAGGTCATGATCTCAGGGTCATGGGATCGAGTCCTGCGTCGGGCTCCGTGCTCAGCCAAGATCTTGGGATTCTCTCCCTCTCTCTCTACCCCTCCTCCTGCTCCCATGCACACTGTCTCTAAAATAAGTAAATCTTTAAAAATGAAATGAAACGTACCAGATGTTGGGTATCATTCAGCAAAATAAGGCATTCATATATATAAAGAGAAATATCATATCCAGAAAAATTTAATTAGGCAAAATATAACTGACCCAGTTGAAATTTAGCCAGATTTGTGTAGTTTACCTTAGTGAATGTTATAACAGTGTCTTTTCGGTGCCAACATCAAGGAATTTTTAAAATTAAATCTCAAAAAGTCAATTTAACAGCACTATTCACTATTCAGTGAATAGCTAAAAGAAACAAGTTCAGCCTTATTAGCTTATAACATAATATAAAGCAATGCTTGTACAGCATTCTTTATCTTTTTGGTGGGGTAGCTGCAAACTATACTTTGCTTTTGAAGGATACCTCATACCTGCTCCCTTCATACCCTTACTCCCCAGACGGAATGAACGGAAGCCGTCTTTCACATATGGGAGTCTTGGAGCAGATATCAGCACGTGGTCATAAATGGCGACGTCCCAGAAATTCTAGAAAACACAGCCTCCTTGATTTCTTTTTTTTAAGATTTTATTCCTTTTTCAATAATCTCTACACCCAAAACGGGGCTGGAACCAAAGACCTTGAGATCAAGAGTCACATGCTCGACCAACTGAGCCAGTGAAGTGCCCCAGGTCCCTTAATTTTTGCTTATGTTAAGATATGCTATTGCCATCGCCATAATACATACACATTTTAAAAAATCGAATTCTAGGCATCTGATGAGAGGTATCAGTAAGAAATCCTTTTCAGTCACAAGTTAATATTTATTTTTAAACTTGCAATGAACTCCTTTTTTGTGTTTTGAAAGATTTGGTCCTTGAGTAAATACATGTCATCTTCATAACAGAATCCTTGAAATACAAAAACTCTTAGAATAAAGTTGCATGCTGCTAGTTGGTAACAAAAACTAAGTACTTTTTGCTTAAACTGTACCTCAGGGTAAGAAGAGACTTTTTTTTTTTTTCCCCCAACACCAAAAGGGGAAGAAAGAAGTTGATACACATTTTGGTCACTGGCTTTCCTGTCTGAAAGCTCAGAGAAATAAAGGTAACATTGTCATTGTTTTATGATTTTAACTCTGCTGGAAAGCTTCTCTAGTAAGTTTCAACTGCAGGGGACACATTTGATGAAAATCTTAAAAGCAACTGAGTGGTATAAAGTGTTGACTTTTATCCTTCCCTATCAGGAGTCGCTTATTCTTTGAAGGATCTTTACCTGGGAAGCTTTCAACTGCTATTGTCATGTGAAGCCTCTTGGATCCAGAGATAAAACAAAATTAACTTTTCAAGGACATGGTGGTCTGGAAAGAGGAAAGTTATTTAGGAACTAAACATATATTTAAAAATCTAAAGCAGTCCTGTATTGAATTTAAGTTTTGTGAACAGTCTGTTTTCCTCCCATACATCTTAGGGATTGTATGTGAAACCACAAAACAAACAAAACAAAACAAAAACTCACAAAGCCTCACAAAACAAATCATCTGCACCATTTCTTCCTTGGATTAGCCCTCTGTCCATTTTCATATCAGTTAATGTGCAACTGAATGGGTTCTGAAAACCAGTTATAGGCACCACACACTTTTCTAAAAATTTCTTAAGTGTGTTTTATGCCGTGCAAGTCATGGTATAGCTACTGTTTTCATATCAGTGAATATAAATTTCCCCTAGAAAGAAGGGATTTCTTCTTTTCAAAAGCTCATTTTAAAGCTAGCATTATTCAACATTCACTTATAATATAAATATCCACTGGAGATTATTATCTTCAATCAACAGTCTGAGTTCACCAGGAACAGGTAACCAACAGGAAGCAACACTGGCCTCTTCACACACCCGTGATCACACACACACACGTCATTCTCCCCATGTTAATTACTGATGAGATTTGGAGGAGCTGCAGGCTGGCCTTCCGCTAAGGGCAGATACAACCACCATCAGCTAAAGAAGAGCATTAGTAACAATAAAAAAAATTTAATATGAATATAGAGTAAAAAGTAAGGCAAGACATTAGGCTCTCTCCTACATTTATTCCACCTGTATTTATAAAACGCCTACTCTGTCAAATGCTTTCTAATTACATCTACCTCGTAACCCATTTCCATTTCATTTCATTCTGTCCCTGCAAGTTGACTAGTCCATTATTTTTTAATCAAGTCTTAACCCTTTAACTTTCTAATGAGATGCCTTAATGGACTGTTAATGGAGTCTTAGCCATTTTTTATCCTTATAATTCCCCAATATTCGCAGAGACGGAATTAAAACTATTCAGCTCAGAGACATAATTTGCACTATTATATCATTTTATATGATTGACTGGTTTGGGTACTTCGTGGGCAACCATGTCTGAGCTCAGCTCCCAGGTGCTGCTTCTCTTTCCATAGCATTTTCTAACAAGAAGGCAAATATGTCTGAGCCACAGTCAATCAGTCAGATTATATGTCAGAAGTTTGCAACAAGAGCAAAAAAGAAGCTGAAAAAGAAGAAAAAAAAATCAAGGAAAGTCTAGGCCTCACTGGAGAACCAAAGCATTGAACAGATACAGATTATAGAGAACATAATACGCCAAGGGTTTTTTTTAAATATTTTATTTATTTATTTGACAGACAGAGATCACAAGTAGGCAGAGAGGCAGGCAGAGCGAGGAGTAAGCAGGCTCCCTGCGGAGCAGAGCCCAATGTGGGGCTCGATCCCAGAACCCTGAGATCATGACCTGATCAGAGGCTTAACCCACTGAGCCACCCAGGCGCCCCTAATACACTGAGTTTTAGGAAGAGATTAAAGAGCTAGTTTCTTGTGCAGCCAAGTTCATGACAGAGTGGAGTTTTCTGGATTCTCAGTCCAACAGATCTTCCATTACTGCATTCTGCCATTAATGTCAACATAGAGAAAAATAGATCTACAGTATGGAATAACTACATAAATTCTTTTTTAAAAAAAGAATGAGGGGGCGCCTGGGTGGCTCAGTGGGTTAAAGCCTCTGCCTTCGGCTCAGATCATGATCTCAGGGTCCTGGGATCTAGCCCCGCATCGGGCTCTCTGCTCAGCAGGGAGCCTGCTTTCTCCTCTCTCTCTGCCTGCCTCTCTGCCTACTTGTCATCTCTGTCTGTCAAATAAAAAATAAAAAAATTTTAAAAAAAGAATGAGGGTAGATAGTTGATTCTCCATAAAAAAGCAACTTTCATTATCTAATTAGATACCTGCTCTTCATGTTATTATACTTGCCAATTCCAAATTTTTAGCAAATTTTATATTGAAGTAATATCAATGTCCACATGGATTTTTTTTCTTTTCTTTCTTCCTTTCTTCCTTCTTCTCCTTCCTTCTTTTCTTCTTCCTTTCTCTTTTTAAAATATTTTGTATTTATTTGAGACAGAGAAAGAATGCAAGAGAGAGAGCACAGCAGCGGGGAGGGGCAGAGGAAGAGGGAGAGAAATCCCCCAGGAGACTCCCCACTGAGTGCTCAGCCACACAAGGGACTCGATCCCAGGACCCCAAGATCATGACCTGAGCCAAAGCAGACACTTAACTGACTAAGCCACCCAGGCACCACCCCCCACCTTTATTTTTAAGGTTATGGATGTTTTCCACCTTAGCAGTTTCCTCTATCAACAGGAAATAAGATAGTATGAACAGCTGGTCGGTATATAGATACAGACTTTGTGGGAAAAGATTCCATAGATACACATTCTTCTTTGTCTTTTGTATTCAAGTTTTCACCTCAAATGGTAATATCTCTGTGCATCAGTGGAAGTGAAAAGGCCAGATGTATGATCAGCAACATGTACACAGTAACTACACAGAGCCTGCTCTTGCCCCCCGTACTGTGTTAGCTTCAGATTTAAGTGAGAATCTCCAGCATCGCCGACCTCCCTGTTATCCCTGGGAAAACCTAAAGGATGTATTTTTTACTTCTTCCTCTTCTTCATCTCTCAGAACTAATTGATCATGACATCTTGCTCATTTTCTCATAAATAATTTTCAAATTTTTACTTATTTTCCCTCACTCTTACTATTCTTACCCTTTCCTACTATCTATTACCTAGATGATGGCAATATACTTTTTTTTTTCAGTGTTCCTAGATTCACTGTTTATGCACCACACCCGGGGCTCCATGCAATACGTGCCCTCCTCAATATCCACCACCAGGCTCACCCATTCCCCTCACCCCCTCCTCTCCAGAACCCTCAGTTTGTTTCTCTCATGGTTCATCTCCACTCTGATTTCCCCCAGTCTCCTCTCCATCTCACAATGTCCTCTGTGTTACTCCTTATGCTCCACAAGTAAGTGAACCATATAATTGACTCTCTCTGCTTGACTTACTCCACTCAGCACAATCCCCTCCAGTCCCGTCCATGTTGATACAGAGGTTGGGTATTCATCCTTTCTGATGGAGGCATAATACTCCATTGTATATATGGACCATATCTTCTTTATCCATTCTTCTGTTGAAGGGCATCTTGGCTCTTTCCACAGTTTGGCAATTGTGGCCATTGCTTCTATGAACAGTGGGGTATATAAGGTGCTCCTGTTCACTACATCTGTATCTTTGGGTTAATACCCAATAGTGCAATTGCAGGGTCATAGGGAAGCTCTATTTTTAATTTCTTGAGGAATCTCCACACTGTTCTCCAAAGAGGCTGCACCAACTTGCATTCCCACCAGCAGCATAAGAGGCTTCCCCTTTCTCCACATCCTCTCCAACACATGTTGTTTCCTGTCCTGTCAACTTTTGCCATTCTAACTGGTGTAAGGTGGTATCTCAATGTGGTTTTGATTTGAATCTCCCTGTGGCTAATAATTACAAACAAGCATTCCTAAAATTTGTCTGGCAGAAAAGACCTCAAATCGCTAAGGAAATGTTGAAAAAGGAAAACAAAGCTAGAGGCATCATGTTGCCTGATTTCAAGCTTTACAACAAAGCTGAGATCACCAAGACAGCATGGTACTGGCACACAAACAGACACATAGACCAGTGGAACAGAGTAGAGAGACCAGATATGGACCCTCAACTCTATGGTCAAATAATCTTCGACAAAACAGGAAAAAATACCAGTGGAAAAAAGACATTCTCTTCAATAAATGGTGCTGGGAAAATTGGACAGCTATATGTAGAAGAATGAAACTTGACCATTCTCTTACACTATATACAAAGATAAACTCAAAATGGATGAAAGATCTCAATGTGAGGCAGGAATCTATCAAAATCCTAGAGGAGAACATAAGCAGTAACTTCTGTGACACCGGCCATAGCAACTTCTTTCAAGACATGTCCCCTCAGGGCACCTGGGTGACTCAGTGGGTTAAGCCTCTGCCTTCGGCTCAAGTCATGATCTCAGGGTCCTGGGATCGAGCCCCACATCAGACTCTCTGCTCAGCAGGGAGCCTTCTTTCCCCTCTCTCTCTGTTTGCCTCTCTGCCTACTTGTGATTTCTGTCTCTGTGTCAAATAAATAAAATCAAATCTTAAAAAAAAAAAAAAAAGACACGTCCCCAAAGGCAAAGGAAACAAAAGTGAAAATGAACTTTGGGACTTCATCAAGATAAAAAGTTTCTGCACAGCAAAGGAAACCGTCAACAAAACAAAGAGGCAACCCACAGAATAGGAGAATATATTCTCAAATGACACTACAAAGGGCTGATATCCAACATCTATAAAGAACTCCTCAAACTCAACACCCAAAAAACAGATAATCATGTCAAAAAATGAGCAGAAGACATGAACAGACACTTCTCCAAAGAAGACATACAAATATATGTCTATAAATATGCAATATATTTTTAATTGGTCTTTTTGGCCCTAAAGCCCCTAAAGCATGGAGATGCTACAACTGAGAAGAATTACTTTGACGGTACTTAAGAGTATGTCCAAGCTCCTTACTCTCTCATACACAGTCCTCTGGGATGATACTTTTCCAGTGTCTGCCTTTCCATTATACTCCTCACCCCATTCCCATGAGAACCAAGCTCACCTCTGACTTGTACCAACCTTCACTCAATTGACCTTCCACTGACTGTCATTTGGTTAACTTTCATAATGTCTTATCCAACTTCCTTCTGGCATCACTTCTTCCAAGAAGCCCTCGTTGGCGTCCCAATTTGGAGTTAAATAAGCTATCTTCTGAACTCTTAGATAATGTTAATCACTACTCTAATGACACAGAGCCACTGTATTCAAATTATCTATTTATCTGTCTGCTTCTTTTCCAAATTTGCTAGTCTGCTTTCTTAGAGGGAAAAAGTCTTCTTAAACACTTAAGAAGTATCTAATTCTTTACTCGGTTAAGTAATTAATGAGATGTCCTTAATAAAAAAAAAAATGACCTGCAATGAAGATTTTTTGAGAGAAAATATTCCATGCAGACAGGGAAATAGCAAGAAAGATTTCACAATGGCAGCGGGACTTGAAATGAACATCATAAAATGTGTGAAATCCAATAAGCAGTGTTCCATGAAAGGACATGTCAGAAAAAGATGTCAAACACAAAGCTGAGAGACTCGTCAGGAAACATGATGTAGTCCAGCTTAGCAAAAAGGAAGCACGTGGTTGGTGTAACGCAACAGTGGAAGTTAAGGCTAAAACAAAAGGAAGAAGGATTTTTACTGGCAAACAAGAGATACTGACATATTCAATAAAAAGAGTAAGAGCGATCATTTATTCAACTTGTACCGTGTGCGACACACTATCCTCACCTCTTTAAACGTGCTCATAAGTAATCCAGGGGTAGGTTTGTATCTATTTTATAGACAAGGAACCTGAGCTTATAGAAGTCAAGCGATTTATCCAAATCACACCACTAGTTAGTATAAAACCAGGATCTAAGACTAGGCAGGTCTGGACGGGACACTCACACTCTTCAAAATTCTAAGAATTTTATGTCAAGGAAAGAGAAACACAATCCTGAGACTGGTTTATTTGGGGCCAACTCAAGCCCCTGTGCAAGTTCTCACTGTCTTGGACTGGCTGGTTGAAACTGAGATTCAGTCATGGCCCAGGATGAATGACCCCAGGAAATACGTTGGTGAAGTCAAGTATCAGCATTCTTGAGAAGGGCTATTACCTGCATAGAAGAGAAGGCTGCGTGAACAAACAACTCAAATTCCTACCACCTCTACTCTTACTGTAGTGCCTCGTCTCCCTCTCAGAGTCTTCTGAGATGTTCTCTACCAGTTGGTTGAGGAAGGAAACATTTGACCTTGGCAGGCAAACACTTGATATGTTGGAACCATGCCCACGTGGACGAATAGGGCATCCTGGCGTCCTCCGATAAGCCTGGAGGCACAGACCGTAGGGAAGGTTTGTCTTGAGCTGTCCTTCAGGATGTGAGCTCTGTTTCCAACCATGTCCAGCAGGAGAAGTTCCATCTCCCAAAGCCACACTACCCGGGCGTGGGAGCCAAGACTGTCAATGGCATCCCTCCTCACCTACCTACTGCATCTCTCATAATGTTGCTTCCTATCCCTGAAACTTGATTTTTTTAGAGATTTTAGCTCTATACAGTAGACTGATCATTTCACCAAGACCAATGACCCCCTTGTGCAGGGGAATAACAGAACACCTTGCTTATTTGTTCAGCACATGGCTGCCCAGTCAGAAACAAGATCCAGTTTTCCATATGTATGTATCTGATGAAATATCTACACGTATCTTTCTGCTCACGCTCCATTCGCTAGAACTTAATCATGTGGCTATACAGAGAGTATTTCTAGTCTCACAAATGGAGCGTGAGCAGAATGATGTGTGCAACTTCCAGATCAAAACCTTTAAAAAGGAAAATTCTCAACTTTGCTTCCTTTTTCCCCATGTTTGCATGGGCTCGAATTCATGGCAGTAGTGCAGGTGAGTCAGTTGTGACTGTGCAAACAAGACCTTAAGATACCACAAAACCACCAGACAGAAGCATATTGATGGGACCCCCTGGATAACCTTATTAAACAGAGATACTACTACGTTCTAAACTCCCTGCCAGCTCTGGACTCATGAGAGAGAGGAGTGACTATTTTGTCTGAGCCGCTCTGGACTGGGGTGTCTCCTGCACAGCAGGGTAACCTGCGCCAGAAGCTAAAACAGTAGCCAAAGCAGAAGACTTTCAGCCAAGAAAATGAAGAGGGTCACATTGCGGTATCAGACAAGATCTGGTCATTCCAGGGTCCGCATGTCACTGAACCAGTAGAGGGAAAGCGGAGTGACTGTGGTGACTCGGCTGACTTGGGTGATTAACACAACTTATGGGGAAGTCGAGGCACTGTTCTACTGTAAAGGCAGGAAAGAGCATGTTTGGAAAACCACAACCCTCGGGCTTGCCTCCCAACCCTGACCACGAAGAGGTGAGCTGCCCACGGAGAACCACCCCTGGTTTGCTTACAGGCCATCTGAGGGGAAAGAAGTACAGAGCGAGTGTGTGATGGTTAATTTTACGTGTCAACCTGGTTGGGTCATGGGGTGCCCAGAGATTGGGTGACCCATCACTCCAGGTGTGGCTGGGAAGGCTCTCGCAGGAGGTTGTCACCTGACCTGCGAGATGAGTAAAGCACGTTGCACTCTGCCCTGCAGGTGGTTCTCTTCCAACCAGGAGAGTCTGAATGGAACAGAGTAGCTGCCTCTTGTAGTAGAAGGAGGATCTCCTCCTGCCTGACTGTTGAGCGGAGACACAGATTTTCCAGACGTCCGACTCAGACTGAAATATGTGGTCTTCTGGGGTCTTGCGGCCGTAGGCTTCAGGGCTGGAATTTACATCCTTGGCGCCCTTGGTTCACAGGCCTTCAGACTCAGACTAGAACCATGAACCTTCCCTCCTGGGTTTCTAGCCTTGGGGCTGCAGATCTTGGGACTTCTCAGTCTCTCTCATCATGTGAGCAAACTCCCTGGGACAAGCTCTCTGCAGGGAGAGGGACAGAGAGAGGAGAGGGAGGATGACAGGCCCTGATCCTGTCAGTTCGGTTTCACCAGGGAATGTGGTTAATACAGGTGGTGAGGACAGGAAGTTAGGAAGACTCCCTGTGCCCTCTTGAAACTTGAGAAAAATAGGGCTGAAGAAGCTACCAACATTTTCTTAATTGTTGTTAAGCATATTGGAGAATATCCTTAAGAATAGGAGGTGGTACATTCTGGATTCAGCAGACAGATGTCTGACTCAGGCAGCTTCTTGGTGGTGACAGAAATGGCCACTTCCTCAGACGGCCGCTTCGATGGGGTGTCCTTCACGGCTGCTCACCTCTAAACTTCAGTTTTCAGGCTGCCGTGAAAGCTCTGCATCTCTTGGATTTAGTTCTGCTTTTCAATGACCCAATTGGTTTGGCACTCAGGGGTACATAACAAGCAAATTTCTTTATAATAGTACTATATACTTTTTTCTTACCATCACTCCATTTGATAATTTACTTGACTACATACCCAATATAACTAAGAAATCTTTAATATCAAAATTTCTGTAAATCAAAAGTATGGGGGTAGAGAATTCAGGAGAGAGATCAGGACTAGTGATTTAAAAAAAAAAAAAAAAAAAGAGAGAGAAGAAGAAATGATTAAAGTTAGGAGAGTATCTGCAAACACCCGAGAAGGCTACAGAAACGGAGAAAAAGCCCCAGAGTAGAATTTCTGGAGTAACAAAAGGGAAAAATTAATAGTAACAAAGAGTGGGATGCCTGGGTGGCTCAGTGGATTAACCTGTTGCCTTTGGCTCAGGTCATGATCCCAGAGTTCTGGGATCATGTCCCGCATCGGGCTCTCTGCTCAGCGGGGAGCCTGCTTCCCTCTCTGCCTCTGCCTGCTTGTGCTCACTCTCTCTCTCTCTGACAAATAAATAAATAAATTTTTTAAACAAGTAACAAACAGTGAGAAATAGAGGACTATCAAAGTTGTGTCAAAAAACAAAACAAAAGAAACAGGGTGACTGATTTCTGCAAAAAGGATGAAGGGCACAAGTGTTAAATATTGCCAGCTTACCAAGGAGGATGAAAAGGGACTAAAAAGGGACTCTCCTTTGTGTCACTGTGTCACAAGTGATCAGGAAGAATGAGGGTCAGCTCTTACGGAGGGAAGGCAGGAGATGATTACTGAGGGTGCCTGGGCTGTTCGGTCACTTAAACATCTGCCTTTCACTCAGGTCATGATCCCAGGGTCCTGGGTTCGAGCCCAGCATCGGGCTCCCTCCTCAGTAAGGAGCCTGCTTCCTCCTCCTGACTCATGCTCTCTCTTGCTATCTCTCACTCTCTCTCAAATGAATAAATAAGAATGTTAAAAAAAAGGGGGGGTTCAGAATAAGAGGGAAGAATCATGATGAGGAGCTCAGAGGATACAGACAGTGCAGTCAGAGATGAGAAACAATGTTTCCTTCCAATAAAGCTTCACTTACCATA
Organism: Neogale vison; assembly: GCF_020171115.1. NCBI lineage: Eukaryota > Metazoa > Chordata > Mammalia > Carnivora > Mustelidae > Neogale > Neogale vison. Next base: position 203,739,298 of record NC_058101.1, read on the forward strand.
TAGGTCAAAAAAAAACCAAGTCAGGGGTTGAAAAGCACAGCACTGAGAACACAGTCAATAAATTGTTACGGGTAACTACTACGGGTAACTACAGGACTCATGGTGAGCATTTCCTAATGTAGATTACTGCTGAATCACAAAGCTGCACACTCGAAACTGATATTCTATGTCAGGGATACTCTAAGCCGCTGCCTTCGGCTCAGGTCATGATCTCGGGGTCCTGGGATCGAGTCCCGCATCGGGCTCTCTGCTCGGCAGGGGCCTGCTTCCCTTCCCCTCTCTCTGCCTGCCTCTCTGCCTACTGTGATCTCTCTCTGTCAAATAAATAAATAAAATATGAAAAAAAAATTTTAAAAATAAAAACAAAATAATCATTAAAAAATAATTTAACCAGTAAATCTCTTAGGATTAAATATCTCTACCTTCTCTGATCATCAAAAGGAATACAGAACCATAATCTTACTGCTGTTGTTGCTGTTGTCGCAACGATGCTGGGAAACTGTGCCACAGCACTGACATTCCGGGCGAACAAGAGTTCATTGCCGCTCTAATTACAATTCAGAACCACCGTGTACCTTCCCAGAACACAGACTTGAAGAATATTGCAGTCAGAATGGACCCCGCAAAAGAATGTGGAGTTCTTTGCTCCTCATGTAAATTAAGGTTTTAAGAGAGGTCAGCCACAATCTAAGCACAGCAATTCTAACTGAAAAACAATCATAAAGAAAAAAAAATGTTCTCTCTTCCAAATACACTTCAAAACTAGTTCACATAAAGCATGGGGTTCAGAGAGAATTTTCTAAATCCATACACCTTCAGTTAATTGGCAACAAAATCTCAATTATGTGTGTTTGGTAGAACAGATCGGGGCAAAAAAGAATATATCTGCTACTTCAAGGTCAAGTGTGATCATAGCACTCTTGTCATAGGACATTATTTCTTTCTTTCCAGCTTAAATGACACACCTTGAAGACGCACACTGAATTCAGCTGCATTCTCCTTCATATCCTTTCGCAATCCATCCCCATAGTTTAGATTTAAATGAGTGACTTAAAACATAACACGGTTTATCAAAAGGGTAAAGGTACTCTCAATCCTACTTTGGGGGCCTTGAGGACAGAGAAACTATTACGTTTGAGTTTCTCTGAGAACTCTTCCAAAAGCTAGAGTCTTCACCAAACTCCGTTTGGCAGACCCACAAATCAGAGTGCGGACGACCACAAATCACACACAAACAGGAATCCGGGGAAAGGCAGTCTCCTGCAGGTAGTGTTTTGACCACCACTGAGCCTCTCAAGAATGGGCCTGCATCTGGAACACTTCCTACCGAGAGGTAAGGAGCCCACACAGCCTGTACCAGCCTTAGCATTTCCTATGGCAAGAGCGTCCATTCCTTGTTTCAAGCTGAGCAAATAAATGCTCTTTTGTCCTGCTCAAGAGTGTGTGTCATACGGCACCTGACCAACCGCACTGCTGCTGCATCCTCTGTGAGGAGGACATGAGGTCCTCCCACTGGGGCATGAGGCAAGGGGGTGCACCTAGGTGAACTGCCCTATGCTGGCTATGGAGAGACACCTCCTGGCCATGGGAGACCAAGAGCTAATTCAAGCTAATTCAAGCTAATTTGTTGGTATCTCTTCCCTAAGTAAGGGAAGTCTTATTCTAGATCAGTGCCTTACTACATGGTGTTTTCCTTGGTTACCTCAATACGAAGATACAAGGATCAGCAGTGTTTGGACTTCCGTTCCTGGTGGTTGGAATGACCGTCTCTGTCCTCCGTGGAACTGAAGCCCGCCCCCGGCCCTGCTGCCATCCCTGGGATGGATAATCAGTGTCCAGGACTCAGCTTGATAAAAAAGAGACTTAGAGAAAAGCATTGGCTTCCAGTGCTAGCAGACATCTACGGGGCAGCCTTTAATGAATCAGAAACCTTTGTATCTTTCAAAGACAGACCAGGCCACCAGGACAAAACTGAATGACCAGTTTGGAATAGGAGACAACATATTAGTCGGCCAAAGGAAGTACACGCAAAGTACACTCAAAGATTGCCAAGTCCTTCAAGATTTTAAGCTGTAGGTTCTCTATTAATGGAAATATATTTCGCATTCATAGAGTAAAAAAAAAAAAAAATGTGAATCATCTCAGTGACTGGCAGTCTCTGGGATGGTGTCCATCTCTTGGAACTCATAACTTTGTGTCAATTCTCCACACAGAATCCCTAGCCCCAAGGGTGGCCTCGACTTAGTAACTTGCTTTTAACTAACAGAAATACAGTAAAAGCAAGGGAATGTCATTTCCTCAAAAGAAGTGGTGGCTTCCATTTTGGTGCCTTTTCTCACTCCTTCCCTCCCTCGCTCTGCGGGAAGACCTGACATGAACAACGGTCTGTGAGAAGCCCTGCTCAGGGACACACGGCCAAGCCATGTCCAGATGCCCAACCCACCAGCATCTGTACAAAAATAAATGTTTGTTTCAAGCTTCTAGGCTTGAGGATAGTTCATTACACAACCACAGATGACTAACGCAATCTCTAAATCCCTAATGTTAGATTTGCCCTTAGGATAAGCAAGACATCATATTTATTTCTAAATAATTATTTGAATCCAGGCACTCCTCCCAGTACTTTACAAATACTAACTCACTGAAGCTTTACGACAGCCCTACAACGCACAGTCTGCTGCTACTCACTTTTTATAGAGGAAGAAACAGACGTCAGAAAGACTAAACCACTTTTCCAATGTTCAGCACTTCTAGGGATAAAATTTAGAGGCAAGCTTTTGACTCAAATGCTATGCTGCCTCTACAAGTCAATACAGGTTGGTCATTTTCATTGTTATTTAGACAGAAACTTCCCGCATAATAAACTGCCTGCAACTGAAATGTTCTAGTCAAAGAAATAGTCCGTGAGCTCCTCCAGACAAGGACCTTCTCTGCCCCAGCACCTAACACAGAGCGCATGTTCAGTACACGTTTGTTGAGAAATACTGACTTAGGGGATGGATCTGCAGTGGGGTCATGTAGAGAGGAGGTCACTGTATGGGAAGTGAAATACCCGGCAGCTAACTTTACTGCAGGGCATCCCGGTGATTATTTCAACCTAGTCTATAAAAGGAAGTCCAACCATGCATTTATAGATACGGCTTTTCTAGCTGCTTCTCTTTACTGCCATTTTGTACCAGTTGGAAGAGAAAGTTATTAGCTGGTCAATGACAAAATAATTTATGATCAATGGAAGTAATCTGGAAATAATGGAAGCTCACTGGGGTACTATGGGACATTATTACACTGTTAATGTTCACGCTGTATTACATCTCCTACATTCTTTTTTAAAGCAAAATCAATTGGTTCTGGATGACACCTCATGAGATTGTTTTGAAGAAGGGGTTCTTAAAACCTCCCAAACTTATATGTTCAGTTTTTTAGATATTGTAATTTTTTAAAAAAAGTATATGACAAGAAAAAAAAATGTTCACATTTAAAATTTTTAATTAAATTCAACCTAATAAAAATTAAGATGAATAAAAATAGAAAATTTTAAATTGATAAAAGTTACTCACTAAATGGCAACTGTCTTTACTTTCATGTATTTGTTACAATACAATTAACACGTCTCTCCCCAGATCACCGGGAACACAAAAGAAAGTCAGGCAACCTAGGCTGAACTCAGACTCAAACTCAGAAGGCTGAAGAAGAGGAGAAGGGGGTGGAAAGGAGAAGGAAGGAAGGGGGCAGGGATGGAAGGAAGAGAAGGAAGAAAGGAAAGAGGTAAGGATTTTCTGGGGCTTTCACTGTCCCCCACTCTTTTCAGTCTCCATTGGCCCAAGGAAATGAGAGTCAGCAGGCTGGATGGACGTGGAGAGTTAACTGTTTCACACTTAACATAAAGAACCACTGTTGAGTGGAGTGAGCATTGTGTAGAGACACACAAACCAGTGGTTCATCTCTAAGACAAGAGTCTGCATTTATGAATGTTCCTTTCTAAAAAATTATTACCTCTAAGTTCAGCTATGATCTAATACAAAAGAAAGAAGGAAAAAATTCAATGGTGTAAAGTTCAGGGAGAAAACACAAGAAGCAAGAAACCGAGGAGCCTGTGAGCTTTAAATGGTCCGCAGGAGAAGGTGTCCTATTGTTTGCATCTGGATCGCTAGGTTAACTGTTTTATTTGGACCGCAAAAGGATTTGGTCCACAGACTTGAAGGAGCTCCTTTGTGGTTCCCTAAGAAAAGCTGAAGATATGCTTTCTTCCTGTCTCAGAAAAAGAAGGTATTTCACAAGACAGAGGAGGGGCTGGAGGAAGCAGGCTGGAGACGAGCCTGCCTCTCACTCCTACATACACATACCATCTGGACGCGCTGGCAGTTGAACGTCCAGCTCGTCCTAAAGAGAGGCTTGAAGATAAATCCCCAAATGCCTCTCAAGTCATCAGAAAAAGAAAACTCTCTTGCTTAGTTCTCCAGTACTGTAGAAGAAAATATCGAAATGGGTTGTATATTAATCCCAACATGATTATCGGTATATTATGTAGCTGTTTAGAAACACGGTGACTGTGTTTATATCATGAATTCACAGAGTAGGTATTTCAAAAGGATTTAATAAAGCATGTTTTCACTTTCCACATTTACTGCCATATTTTTGCACCTATTCAAGGACTTCGTTTATTATCTGATTTTTACTAAGATACAATGCAGAGGTCATATATATGCGTTGTTTTATACTAGTAAGAAGCCCATTAAGTGAGAGATAACATATAGGAAACAAAACAAAACAAAAATGAATAGGTTGGGGGAGAGGAGGTCAGCTGTCCACACAAGAAATTTCATGCTTCAAAATTAAATACTGAAGTTAGTTGCTAAACACTTTGCTTCTTGGCAATAAAAGCTTTCCTCCACTAGAGCACTATTATAAATAATATTTGCAAACAGTCTTATAATTTCCAAAGTGCTTTCAGATTTCTTTTAATCCTCACAAAAGTCATGTAAGGTGGGCGCTACAGCAGCCTACTTGACAGATGAGAAAAACAGCTCAAAGAACAAAGCGACTTGTGTGTGATTACTGAATTTTTTTTTTTTTCAAATCTCATTTTTACTTCTCATTCCATGCTGCCTATAATTAAGGACTATCCCATGTCAGGAGGAAAAAAAAAATTGAGGTGGTTAGTCACTAGTAGAATATCCTTTCCTTAAAACAGGTATTCCCAACACTTACTTTGCATAAAAATGCTACCCCATGCCAAATATAACCACTAGGTACAAAGGGAGAATAATTACCCAGACTACAATACAAATGACAAATGTGTGTATAGATAGCAGAAGAAACACGTTTAAAAGAAATAAGAAAATGGTGGTAGATAAGGGAACCAAATGATTCTGCTATATTCAAAAATACCCTTTGGTGCCAATTCAATTTCCAGACATTGGGGAAAAAAAAAAAAGCAGAAATGCATTTTAATGATTTATTTTCTCACATGAGACTGACCACAAGTGTGAAGATTTGGGGATTTCTGGTAAAAATAATAACTGCGAAAATTTGTATTTTTGTAAAATATCCATACAATAGAACTAACAGTATAAGGAAATAGAGAGTATCTGTTTTTCTCTTTCGCCAACAAGAAACTGGTGGGAGTTCTGGCCGTGAAGTTACCATGCACAGCAGAGCATGGGTATAAATTAGGATGCCCTTAAACAAGATTGTATCAACTATGTCTCCTTTAAACAAGAGTCCTAACTATTAAGATACCAAGATCTTAAAGTTTAAAAAAAAAAAAAAAAAGCTGCATAGAACACACAGAAAACCATAGAACTGTTGAAAGAAAGCAAATTAAGCCAGACATGTGGGTCTGGATCTGAATTCAATGACAGGTCTGATATTCTGAATGTGCCCAGGAAAAACGCCTCCCACAACCGGGGGAGAAACCTGTGGGGCATGGTGGTTTGTAATAGCAGTTGTGAAAATATGAAAACCCCACATTTTTTTACAGCTCAACGAAATTGGGCTTGGACAAGAGCGAACCTGAAACCCATTTGGATTCACACGGTGTTTCAAAAACTCATCCCTGGGACCCCTTATCATTCATCCCGTACCTAACTGGCAGCTGGAACCAGAAACCCTATGCGGAGGGATACGCTGACCACACTCCAAATGCTTAAAACCTCAGGGGCTGCAGACTCGTAGAGGGCCTTTCCCTTCTCCAGTGGATCACCTGGAGGAAAGCCAGAAGCCAGGGAATTACTGTTATCCGTGTCAGCATCCTAAAAGCAGGAAGTCAAGTGTCACTGCCCATGGTCCGTCTCTGATAGTACATTCTAACTCACTGTATTTTTTTTTTTAAAGATTTTATTTATTTATTTGAGAGAGAGAGAGACAGTGAGAGAGAGCACGAGCGAGGAGAAGGTCAGAGAGCGAAGCAGACTCCCCATGGAGCTGGGAGCCCGATGCGGGACTAGATCCTGGGACTCCAGGATCACGCCCTGAGCCGAAGGCAGTCGTCCAACCAACTGAGCCACCCAGGCGTCCCCTCACTGTGTTTTTTTTAAAAGAATTTATTCATGTATTTGTGTGACAGAGAGCATAAATGGGGGGGGGTGTCAGGAGAGAGAGAAGCAGGCTCCCCGCTAAGCAAGGAGCCCAACATGGGGCTCCATCCCAGACCCTGAGATCATGACCTGAAATGAAGGCAGACGCTTAACCCACTGAGCCACTCAAGAGCCCCTTGTAAGTCACTGTTTCTAAACTGATTATATGCAGGTCTTCCCCGACAGACTGAATGTAATTGAGGAAGAACAGCCATTAGTTGATGCTTACACCTTGTGCGCAGTTAAGAAAGAAGAGGTCATTTTAGCTTTGTAACACGAGACACGAAAATGTGCCAGTGTGGGGCTTTACGAGTTTTTGCACGCATCTTTTTTGTATTATCTGAATTATATTTTAGGATGTCTGATGCCTCCAAAGCTCGGCCTTCAATACCGCAGGATACTGAAGAGGGTGTTCTTCCAAGCTAATAGTGGAAAATACTCTCAGATAGCTAGGTCAACTTCACAACTCTGTTCTTCTTCTTTTCTTGGCCCATAATATCTATTTATTCTTGAAATACTCAGGGACAGATTGAGCCACTGTAAAAATGATAGAAAGAAAAGAATATCTAACTTTGGTCCCTTTGCGAGAAGAGATTGCAGCAGAACTTAACAGGAACAGAACTGGATAAGGGACAGCCCGGACTGATAAAAGACAGTCTGATCCCCCGTAGGCAGAGGCTTCTAAGTCTCCCCACGGCCCGGAAGGGTATCAAAGTTTCTAGGCTGGATTCAGGAAATCCAGTTAACATTACCTTTTAGCCTGAACACATGGTTTGAATATAATAGGTGGTTTTCATTTTTGTATTATAAAGTCAGATGGTATTTTGAGATTTGACCCAACTATTCAGGAAAATACTTTCCCCATGAACGTAAATGGACAGGCATTTTTCCCTTACCAATCCATTTACTTTTCTAAGACAGATTCAACATTTCATTCCCTAGATCATGTTGCATAATGTTTTCTTGTGTCTTTATCCTTCATTATCAAAAGCCTTATAATTGGATCATCCTAGCACAGCCGAAGAAGTTACAGTTTCAGGAGGTTACAGGCTGTCGTGGTGATCAGTCTCTGCCTGGGAGAGCTCCAGGTGCAAAAAAGATTACTGTATAATAAAGATGGACTTGACCGGGAAGGATCATGAGTACAGTGTAATACTGATATCCAGAAGCCTCTGCCCCCAAAGTTTTTGCTCTTCTGGGCAGCTTTTCAGAAGTCTTCAAACTGAAGTTGTCTAAATGCACTGTTTTTACATTTCTGCAGCCAAATATCTATGACTTCACCTATATGGTCAGAGCAAACAGGAATTGGAAGCAATTACCAAAACTGGGCAAGTGACAACAAATCATACAGAGCATCAGAAAAGCTCTGCTTCTTTCTAGAAAGGAATTTTTCCTTCTAAATTAAACAGACGAAGGCCCAAACTCCTCATTTTCCTTTGCTTCGGCCAAGAGAACCTGACAGCGAGGAGGTAAGATGGCGCACTCTACCTACCCCAACTACTCCCCGCCTAGGATGCGTTACCAAGCGGGTCTTAAGAAAGCATGCAGGTCGCCACTTTCTCAAGTACTAAAGCTCCAGTAGTTTGGATGGTTTTAATATCAGAACTATTATGCAATGTTATTTTCATGTTTTTACATTCATACCAAGTTTGAATCTGCAGAGACCATAAGCAAGAACATGTACCATGTGAACTGTTTCATGCTACCTGCTATAATGGTTTTCTTTTTAAAAATGTTTCTATTAAGGGGCGCCTGGGTGGCTCAGTGGGTTAAGCCGCTGCCTTTGGCTCAGGTCATGATCTCAGGGTCCTGGGATAGAGCCCTGCGTCGGGCTCTCTGCTCAGCAGGGAGCCTGCTTCCTCCTCTCTCTCTCTTTGCCTGCCTCTCTGCCTGCTTGTGATCTCTGTCAAATAAATAAATAAAATCTTTTAAAAAAAAGTTTCTATTAAGATAATTTTATTATTATTTAGTATTTTATTGATCTTTTAAGTAATCCCTACACCCAGTGCGGAGGCTCATACTCACGACCCTGAGACCAAGACCAAAATCCACATAGTCTACTGGCCCAGCCTGCCAGGCACGTCTATAATGGTTCTGTTATAACTTGGAGACTTAAGTCCCTTGATTCTCCTTTATACCCAAAATAATATAAAATATTATAAAATAATATATTATATAAAATATTATATTATACCCAAAATAATATAAAACATATTAAATATAAAATATTATAATATGAAATAATATATAATATTTTATTATATGCTACTGTCATGGATTTGGTCTGTCATTCCTTCCACTCAGACTACTCACCCCTGATTTCTACCCATTATAAAAGTCTTTCAAGAATCGGTTCATCTGGATCCTTAGACTTCAGAGAACTCTGTTCCAACACGGTCCAAGATACTTCTCCAAACAAGACCATAGCAAGGAATCAGAAACGCAGCCGCACCAGATTCATAGAAGATCAAATCAAAACCCAGGCATTTGACCAAAATCCTTACCAGGTTATGCTACCAAACAAAAACTTGCTTTAGAAGCCGATACTGATGAGTCTAGAACCCAGATTTGGTTTCAGAATTAAAGAGTTAGGCACCAATGCCAGAAAAAATCAGAACCCAATGAGGAATTAGAATCAAGCCAAGACGGAGACCACTCTGAAGAGGAGATTCAAAGCAGAGAACGACAGATGGTGTCAGTCCAGCTACACTGCCTCACAATTACACACCCTCACCGTGGCATTTATGAACAACCCTTACCCTGGCATCGAGAGAGAAACTTGCTAGAGAAATTGGCATTCCAGAGTCAAGAGTCCAAATTTGGTTTAAAAATCAGAGATCCAGATTCCATGTCCAGAGAAAAAGAGAACCTGATGATCAGGACCCAGAACGGAGATGAGACCAGGAATAGGATCTCTGGGATGAGAGATTTCAAGGTTCCACACCCAAAGTGACCTTGAATTCGTGACCCCAAGATCGAGTCACATCTCTACTGACTGAGCTAAACTGGTGCCCCTGAAGCAGGTATTTTAAAAAGTAAAATATCTGGTCAAATAGCAATTTCTACAAGGAGTGCGGTAATTTTATTTTTTTTTTAAGATTTTATTTATTTGACACAGAGAGATCACAACTAGGCAGAGAGGCAGGCAGAGAGAGAAGAGGAAGCAGGCTCCCTGCTGAGCAGAGAGCCAGATGCGGGGCTCGATCCCAGAACTCCGGGATCTTGACCTGAGCCGAAGGCAGACGCTTTAACCCACTGAACCACCAAGGCACCCCCATGGTAATTTTAAACCTTCTAAAATTTCATGCCCAGTCAATAAAGTTTCAGTCTGTAAAAATTTAAAAAAGAAAAAAAAAAAAAAAAAAGAATCTGTTCATCTGTTAACTCATCAGTGACTACCCCCAGGCAGATGGAATTTCCCCTACTCTGGGCTTGTACGGAAATTTGGGCCACATTTGTAGTATATGTTACTTATCATATTTATTTAGTAATTTTCAAGCTAATTAGAGCAGGCAAGGGGAAGAGGAAGAAGAGGGACATACTCTTATCAACAAGAAATCATAAAAGTGTGGGCAAGGCAGAAGCCTAAGAAATGTCCTGTGTTTCTCTTTCAATTTTTGCCATCTCTGCTTGGGAGTCAAAACTGCCAGAGGAAGAGAGAAAATTCATCCCGTGTGCCTCTTATTTTGGGTGGTTTTGAAGTTTTCTTCTCCTGTTCATATTTTTCACATGTATTACGTTTTCATTCTATGCACCCTCTTTTTCTAATCCATAGTAAGGAAGTGAGTGTTACATTACGATGCCTGCTTTCTTTGAAATGAGAACTGTTTACTTTTCAACTCCTCAAGGGTTCCCCTTATCTACATGAAGGCCCTGATTCTGTTCAGGAGTTTATTCTTGGAATTGGTGTTTGAAGTTTCTCAATTAATTTTAAAAGTTTTAAGTTCATTTCCAAGCAAGGCACTTTCAGTGTTTTTCAACTATATCTGCTTTCTCGATCTCTTCCAGCATCTCAGAGGCTGGAACCATAGACTGGCCTGTGTACTCTGCCTCTGGGTACCACCTGGATCCAGGAGCAGCGAAGCAGCAGCGTATCTAAATTCAGCACTTATTTTGAATCGAAATGAAAATGTCTCCTTGTAGGGGTGTCTGGGTGGCTCAGACAAATCTGCCTTTGTCTCGGGTCCTGGGATCGACCCCCGCATCGGGCTCCCTGCTCAGCAGAGAGCCTGCTTCTCCCTCTCTCTGTACCTCTCCCCCCCACTTCTATTCTTGCTCACTCTGTCCTCTCTCTCAAATAAGTAAATAAATAATCTTAAAAAAAGAAAACTTCTCCTTTTATAATATATATGTTGCTTATGTTTATCTAAACTACTTAAATTTATTAATAATGACTCCCAACTCAATATACACTTATTATTCTAGAGGTGTTTATGGACTTCCTGTTTAAAAAAAAAAAAAAAAAAAACTACTCTAAAACCTCAATTAGGACTCCGCAAACTTTCTCTGTAAAGGGCTGGGTAGTAAATATTTTAGACTTTGTGGTGCATATGGTCTGGGTCCCAACTGTTCACCCACTGTATCAGGACAGTAGCATAGCCAATACGTGAACAAAGGAGTAGGGCTGTTTTCCAATAAAGCTTAGTTAACAGAAACTGCAGTTTTAATTTCACGTAATTTTCCCATGTTTTAAAATATCTCTTTCTCCTGATTTTTTTTTTTCCAACTCTTTAGATATGCAAAAAACCACTCTTCCCTCAAGGACTATGGTAAAGCCTGGGGTTGACCTGATTTGGCCCATAAGGCAGACTTTGTCAACCCTGCTGTAAGGACGGAAGGAAAATCAGGTGTGGTGTTTGTTTGTTTGTTTGTTTGTTTTAAAGATTTCATCTATTTATCTTACAGACAGAGATCACAAGTAGGCAGAGAGGCAGGCAGAGAGAGAGGAGGAAGCAGGCTCCCTGTGGAACAGAGAGCCCGATGCAGGACTCGATCCCAGGACCCTCAGATCATGACCTGAGCCGAAGGCAGAGGCTTTAACCCACTGAGCCACCCAGGCCCCCCCAGGTGTGGTGTTTGTAACCAGGAGGGCAGAAAGGATATGTAGACAAAATAGTAGACGACAAGATGCTGTAAGAAGTGCGTACGTTTTCAGGAGACCTCTGAGACAGCAGGAATAAAACTGCATAAAGTATCATGTTATGCATAATCCTAATGGTTAATGTTAAGGGAATATTTCCAGGAAAGTAAAGATGTGTATGCAACAGTAACAATGTAGTATCACAACTCAGAACCACCAAAGAATTCCCAACTGGATCGGTTAAAATGCAAGAAGGACAGAATCCGAACGAGTTATAATAAGGACAGAAATAAGGCAAAAGAGCACCGTGTCTGCAAAGAGGAAGAGGGCAGAGCAGGACACCAGAGTAAACACACAACACAGTGGAAAATGACCCCTTAAGCCTAGTGCTCTCAAGCAAGGGACGAGGACCAGGACAGGATCGAAGTAACTAGCACAGGCAAAATGAATGCAAACCAGCAGACTAACGCTCACACAGCAGTGAACAGACTCTCAACAGCGTTCCCAGACGCCGTAACTTAAAAACAAGAGCAGTGCACTCCGACCCCCCTCCAAACACACACATGGGACTTAAATAAAAAGGACAGTTCAGTTACAGGAAAATGCACAATAGAGGAGCCAGTTCAAACAGCTCGGAGTGAGTGAATGCCTAACACTGTTGAAAGAAATCATGCTGAGGAGAAATGGATTTGAAATCTTTATGTTAACAACCAAGTCAAAAGTCAGTCTAACCACAATTTTCTTTTTTTTTTCTGAGAACTACTTATTACTGCTGACACTCAGTTGTGCTGTGCAGACATCGTCAATGAGTAGTTTATTCAGATACGAGTATTTGCTCTGTTAGGACATCCTTATTTAGGGCTAATCCACGATGATTTTCCTTTATCATAAATTTTGCCATTTTGAGATTTCAAACTTATTTGGGGCCTGTGGCTAGACAGACGAATTATAAAGGGCTTTAACTTACTCAAAGTCAAAAACAGACTTTTTTATAGACCAGTGTTTTGATTTTCCCTCCATTTATAGGACTTATTTTCTTTTGGTTTTCCTCTCTCTCAACCCTTCCCTAACAGTACCAAGGCTGGAAATTCTCTTCCATGCTGATGTAAAACTTTTGTTCAGACACTTAGAAATTCTACACCTGCAAGCTTCACCTCCTCCGCTGGAACAAGCCCGTGCTCAGTTTCCTTCCCCACTCTCTACACTGGTAATGCCTTCCAGTAGATCTCCAGGCTAGAGGGCTCATTCTTCTTGCCTTGGGGCAAGCTTTCACATAACAAGAGCAAAAAGACCTTACAAAGGAACTTAACTGTCCAATTATTAGATGTTATCAAAGCCTAATTAGGGGGAACAGAGTATACCCAGTGACCTCATTCTTCAATGGGGAGGTCAATGGGGAGAAAATCATCATGTTTTCAGCTAAATGCAACCACTTGCAAATTCTTGTTAGCTTTCCCAACTTACTTCCATTTAGCTCTCCACAGAATTTAGTGGTTAAAAAAAAAAAAACAAGAAAAAAAAACCCTGTAAATCAGATAGGTTTCTCTTTTTAGGCTCTGAATATCACCAGCTATTATGTTCTTTTTATGATTATACAAATTTGGGTTAGGTATCATTGCCAATAAAATTCTTGCATCTTATAGATCCCTAAGGAGAGAATAGACTACTGTTACAAAGTACTTACTTGCAGAATCTAGCTCCTAAAAGAAATTTTGTTCAGGTCCCCAGTACATGCCAAATAAACTTTACGTTAAAGCCCCAGGGGTTGAAAGGGGAAGAGAAAAGGAAATAGCATTTATTGAGTTGTTTCAGGGTGCAATGCCTCAGCCCTTAGGTGCTTTATGTACTTCAGCGTTTGGGCCTCTGACCCTGGTTAGACAGATATCAAGATCGTTTTGCAGAAAGCCAGAGACTGATTTTCCGAGCTTACCCAGCTACTCAGGGACAGTGCTGTGTCTCACAGGTCCGAAGTCTGCATGCTTCCCACCAGAAAATTAGGTCCTACCAAACTGGAGGGTGGAAAAAAAATATATCAGCTTTGGTTAAAAAAAAAAAAAAAAAAAAAAGGGCAAGAATAGTTTTTTGAGGTGTTTTCGGTTTGGTTTGGTTTGGTTTTAGTTTTGTTTTTTGTTTTCTGCAAAATTTATCTTTGCTGAAAATCTCACCCATTTTTCCAGGACCGAGTCACTAACCAGAAGGGATCTCTCCCTTCTAATACTTTCCATATACTTTTTTCAATCTGACCAGACCCTTAATGTGCCATACTCACAGTATGAGGTAAATACCATGGGGTCCCTACTTAGAGCTGCTGACCTCATACCTGTTTCTCTAATTTAATGGCCATAATGTCAACTCATCAAACGTCTGGGGAGTCTCCTGGCCAGATCTCAGACTGAGTTACAGCCCTGGGTTATTGGTATATCCTCCATATCCTTTTTTCTTTCTTTTTTTCCTTGTATATTTTATTTTTTTAATTTTTATTTAAATTCTAGTTAGTTAACACACAGTGTCTCCATATCCTAATTCTTGTCTTTGTCAGCAATCCTTCTCACTCAACGACAGATCCCAACAGTTAAAACCAGAAACAGACCAGACTGCGTCACTCACGCTGTGACTACAACCTATTACTCTTACTTCCTATCACACTGTTTGGAGGCGCCGACCAAGATGTTTTGCGATTACCAGACCACTCCAAACACAGGGCTACAAAAGCCCTAATAGCAAGAAAATGCCTAGAAGAGCACATACTCTATATGTCCTTTTCCTGCCCAGATGGCGCCCTAAGCACATTTCAACCCCCACCTATGGTCACGTGCTCTCTGCCTGCTCCCTTGAAGGTATCCCCCAGGTGTACCCCCCTTGAACCTCTCCCTATAGAACGCCAGGCACCCATCTTGCTGGTGGAGAGTTTAACTGTTAAGGCTGGAGCTTGCCATCTCCACCAGCTGCCAATCCCTGAAATAAATTTCCCCCTTTCTCTTTTCCACTTTCATCTCTTGAATCATTGGCTTCTCTTGCAATGGGTTTATCTGAGTTTGCCCAGCAACAGTGTTGGCAAAAGCCCAGCCAGGAGCTATGCTTTTAACTTGACCAGCCCTCTTGGGATCCAGATGGAGCAATGTCCATGGCAGTGTGCCAGGCTTTACCCATTCATTTCTTGAGTTAGCGGCTATGATAAATCTTAACATCTTTAATCCTTTCTCCCTACCAAAAAGTGGAATTGGGAGAAGTTTGCTCAAAATAGTAATAATCATAATTTGATAAATAGCATACACAGCTGTGCTTCTAAACTTGTTTTACAGTCCACCATATTTATACATGCTAACCGCCAGGTAGATGTGTGGGGCCAGAGAATGAGGGGAGCCTGGGTCCTGCTCTGTGGGGAGAGCCTAGATCCAGCAGTGGGGTCAGAGCAGAAATGGGTAGACGGGGCCTCAAACAGCCTTGCGATTTCTCTGTGTGAGCAGGGACAGGTGGGAAAAGGACGTATCAGACATGTATCAGCAACAACCTGGATGGTGGAGACCATTCTGCCTGATGGGCTGTTCACCTCAGCACACAACTGTAGGGGCAAAGACATTAAGGTCAGATCTGCTCTCCTCAGCACCCCTACCAAAGCCCTGTTACTCTCTAAGTTCCCAGAACATACACTCAGTTCTTGAGTTAAAGGAAAGGGGGAACTCAAAGTAGACTGGGATACGTCTTCTGGGGGAAACGACTGGCTCCACGCATAGCTTTTGTTGAACAGAAAATCAAAACACACATTGCTTGTAAGAGCTGTAAGTGCTTTATAGCTGTAAACTCAATTCTCAGAAAAAGCTATATTTTTATTAGCAATTTACAAAGTGTAAACAGAGACATTTTGTAGAAAAGGAAACAAAGTCAAATAACTTGCCCCAAGTCATACAGCAAATAAGAGGCAAAGTTAGGATCTGACTCAGGTCATTGTCACTATGTACTATTAGCCACCACTAATAACATCAACTGCTCAGCTGCCTGCCACCTTTGCAAGTATTAATTCATAGTTCTGCTTCCCAAACACTGACAATAAAGTCAGTTCATAAAACTAAAACAACAACAACAAAACTAACAACAAACCTATAATAAAAAGGGTCATTAAAACACTAAATTAATTAATTAAATCAGAAGTATATTCATGGGTCACGTAGCATTCTCTAGAAAATTCAGAAGCCAAAATGTACATTATCGATATGTCCAGTAGTGTTTTTTTTTTAAGATTTTATTTATTTATTTGACAGAGAGAAATCACAAGCAGGCAAAGCAGCAGGTAGAGAGAGAGGAGGAAGCAGGCTTCCCACTGAGCAGAGAGCCCAATGCAGGGCTTGATCCTGAGACCTTGGGATCACGACCTGAGTTGAAGGCAGAGGCCTAATCCACTGAGCCACTGAGCCACCGAGGTGCCACTCAGTAGTGTTTTATAACTATAATCCATCCATTTCACTTTTTAATGCATATAAAAAGAAAGTATTAGTAAGCAACCCATCTTTATAATAACCTCTCAAGCATCCACGAAAGATTGTGTTTAAAGATATGATTTTATTTTCTTGCAGGACAAGAAAGAGATTGTTCTTTAATTAAAGCTCTATTTTTCAGATCAAGACGTTTTAGCTCTTGTCACTGGTCATCTCTCTTTTAGAAAGGACAAGAAGAAAGATCCAGCTTTAGAATCCTGCATTTTCTTTCAAATTTAACTATTTCCAAATGGAAATTTTTTCCCCATTGGTATCATTAGCAAAATTAGAACTAACCAGAATTTAAAACCTGCTCTTCAAAATCATAACTAATGCAAATCTAAAGCATGTGGTTGTCACCAAACTGAATTAGAATCATCTTTGCTGCAGAAGAATCTGAAATTTCCAGTAACCTTATATATTTTTAAACTCTCACTTTCAATGTTTTCTCCCTTAACCTTCCCATAGTTAATGATGGACAAGGATCACATTCCCTATAAAAATTAAAATATAAATATGCAAGAATCTCATTAAAAACCAATTGGATGAGCTGTGGATTTGGTTATTAAGTTAAATCTTAAGCCTCAGATTGAGAAAGAAGGATGGATACCCCGTCTTCATAACTATTCCCTACCCCTTAACTGCATGGCCTGATTCCTTGAGGGTAAGAAGGAGTAAAGAAGGGAAAGGAAGAGACGCCCACCCATGTTGCAAATTCGCTACATCCAGCTTGGGCTACTCGGACAAGTCTGGAACAAAGCCAGATATGAGAACCACCGGAGGCAAAACTCTCCCTTGGGAAGATCCAGAGGAAACCAGAGCCCTCTAGACAGGATTGTTTAGATATTTTTCTGAGGTCCCTGAAAGCAGATGTCTCCTTCCCTTTCTTTTTTTCTTTATTTTTTTCTGTTTATTTATTTGACAGAGAGACACAGCGAGAGGGGGAACATAAGCAGGGGGAGTGGGAGAGGGAGAAGCAGGCTTCCTGCTGAGCAGGGAGCCTGATGTGGGGCTGGATCCCAGGACCCAGGATCACAGCACGGGCCGAAAGCAGGCACTTAACGGACTGAGCCAGCCAGGCGCCCCAAGAACGTATGTTTCATGCATGCCCAGTGCTATGAATGAAAACCCTACCTTGAAACGCTATAGGCAGTCCCTAAGTTATAAACAGGGTCATTGCCTTATTTGGAATTTGGAATCTGTTTTCTCTCTCTTTTTTAAGATTTTATTTTTATTTATTTATTCAAGAGAGAGAAAGGATGTGCCATGTGCTCAGTGTGGGGAGAGGGGCAGAGGGGAGAGGGAGAACGTGAAGCTGGCTCCACACGGAATGTGGACCCTGACGCAGGGCTCGATCCCAGGACAGCAGATCAAGTCTCGAGCAGAAACCAAGAGTTGGAGGCTCAACTGCCTGAGCCAGTCAGGCGGCCTTGGAATGCTTTCTTTTTTTTCTTTTTCCTGGAATGTTTTCTTATAGGAACACTGATATAAGGGGTGCTGAGGATCTATAAGCTAACAGAAAATTATTAAAACTTATGCAAATGGAATATTGAAGATTTGCAACATAGTTTCTTTTGGAGTGACATAAATTTTTAAAAAATATTTAAGCATCATAAGGCAAATAAAGAATACAGTAGCAAACGCTTAATACACAGGTCTTTCCAAAATGGTGCAACAGCTGCATATAAATTAAAAAAAAAACATGAAACAAACTAAACAATTGAATAAATACATTTTATAGGTTATCTTAATGATAGAGTGGAGAAAACTAGTATTTATAATAGGTAAAATGAGAAGTCTGTTGACCTCATGAAAAAAACTGTTATATTAAAAGGGCTTAGACGTTCTTTTTTTCTGTTTTAATGTAATACAAAATTCTCACCACATGTGAGGTTCTTTGCCAGGTTCTGTGATAATACTAATCCTTAAAGAATTCACAGTCTTACCTAGCAGCATCCTTTTTTCCCCCCAGAATAATACCTGTAAGAATATGTTTTTAGAATTAACAAAATATGAAAAAGGTAACTTGGTTTTTCCAAGTCCTTTTGTTTTTAAATCCATAAAGGATTTAAGCTGACCGTCTTTGTACTTCAACCAATAATCCCCTAAAATGACCTTCTTTAGAAGGCAGGCTATTCTACTCCTCATTTCTGTTTTTGTTTTTTTTTAACTTTTTCCTAAAATAAACAAATATTATTTGAATTAAAATTGTGTTGGTTGATATAAAGCCATTAACACTTGTCAATAGAATTACAGAAATGAGTTATGTGCATTTCTCAACTTTCTGTGTACACATTTCTTTTGTTTGATATGATCTAATGTATATATTGCTTTTGTAATTTTAAAAGCACCTAATGGAGGAAAAACAGGAGGAGAATCTGCTGACGCAGGTACCACCGACCTTAACCCTTTCAAATGTGCTCCCATAATACTGAATCTCGTAGCTGCCTGCCTTGCCCTTCACTTTGACAATGAATGAAGAGAACAGGTATGAAAGCGCTGAGCTACCTAATGGCTTTAAACAACTGTTGCTGGTTGGCATTTCTTCATAATGTCCTGATCTCTGGTTTCTCCTAGCTAGCGCTTATTGACCTCTCTACATGCAGAAACCATTTTAAGAAATCTGTATTAATGAACTCATGTAATATTGCATTGCTCTGTATGGTATACAGCCAAAGGCTTTTTGGTTTTGTTTTTTTCTATTTTCCTCCCGTCTCAATCATTTTCTTGTTTTCTGATTTGCTCATATGCAGCAGAATTCACATTTTGTGGCTCAGAATCATTTTCATCAAAAAAGGATGTTGCCCATGTACACTTAGAATATCTTCGATTTATCTTACTACTTTCAACTGTTTTCATTATTATTCTTATTTTTGTATTATCATAATTAAATCTACATTCCCAGTAGCACTTAATTCACTCTAGTAAATCTCATTGTACTTAAAACAGTACATTGAGTGCATTGGTTTCTGGTCACCAACTCAGTGCAGGATAGCTCTCATTCTACCTTTTATTTGTTCCACATCTTAGTTGTAGGACTTCTCCAAGTTACTCTCAGCTTCCTACTGTCTCAGTATAATTTCTCTTAGCCTTAGAAAAGTAGCGCACAATGTAGAGTGTGGCCAAATAACAAGTTCAAACTCCAGCTCTCCTCCCGATGAGCTACATGACCCCTGAGTGCTCTCATTTAAGTTCTAACTCAGGAGAAAGATTTGCAGTATTTGCCTCGGAGCTGGAATGTAGTCATCTTGGACCTGTGTGGGAGTGACCAGGACCTACACCTAAGACAGACGTAAGTGAAAGACTATGTCTGTTGACGTCCTCTATATGCAAATGCATCACTGGATCTGGAAAGAGGAAGGTGGAAAAGGGACACACGAATTGGGGGGTGGGGGGGCTTCAGCATACAGGGCAGCGATTACCACTGATGCTCTTCTCCTAAGAGAATGGTGGCTACTGTTTTCCCAGAAGACAGGAATAAAGAAAAGAATTCTAGCCCTGGAGCCAGTCAACTCACTTGGAAATCCAACCAGATGGTCAGCGTCTCATGAAGGAAGTGGAACATAAAAACATTGCAACATAGTTAAGCAAATAAAAGCAAAAGTCTCTATTTCCAGAAGGAAAGTTTAAGGCTGTATATAGAACAACAAAAGCCTTTCCAACAAAGAGTTCTTTTTTTTTTTTTTAAAGATTTTATTTATTTATTTGACAGAGAGAAATCACAAGTAGACGGAGAGGCAGGCAGAGAGAGAGAGAGAGAGAGAAGCAGGTTCCCTGCTGAGCAGAGAGCCCGATGCGGGACTCGATCCCAGGACCCTGAGATCATGACCTGAGCTGAAGGCAGTGGCTTAAGCCACTGAGCCATCCAGGCTCCCTCCAACAAAGAGTTCTATAAGTTAAAATTCCCTAGTCTTAAGAATTCTTGATGTCTAAGTCTTGATTAGTCCTTTCACTCACTCAAAAAACAAAACAAAACAAAACAAAACAAAAGACAAAAAACAACTAACTGGAGAAGTAGTGTCAGTCATACTAGAAAATGCCAAGTGAAAGACATTTTAGCGAGTCAGACAAAATGTTCCTCTTTGTCTTCATTAAGCTCACATTCTTGCCAGGAAGAGCAATACAAAAAGAGGAAAGAAAGTAACATAATCTCACATAAATGCTAAAAACATAGAGGCTAAAGAAACAGAAAGTGGCTAAGTAGGTTGGTCAAGGAAAATGTCTCTGTACAGTTAGCAGTTGAGCAGAGATCTCAATGTGCTTAAGAACAGATTATCCAAAAAGCGTGGGAAAGAATGATCCACATCTGGGAGCAGCAACGAGCTTAGTATGTTCAAAACTCAGCAAGAACTCAACTGCGATTCAAGTGGGGAGAGAGAGGGAAGAAAGAGTAGTAGGAGAAGGGATCTGAGAGAAGTAGTTTTTGCTCTCAGGTGAACACTAGAACCTCCTTGGGAAGCTGTGAAATGTCATTTGCCCAGATGAATTAATATTCTTAAAATTTCCAGGTGATTCTTGATGTGCAGTCAAGACGGAGATTCTAGAAGTTTCTTTGCCAAAAAGGAATGGGGTCTAGATTTCATGAGAAGCCCCAGGTAGCTTTTTTGTTTGTATTCTTTAATAGCAGAATGTCATTACCTAATTTATAATTACGAACAATAAATCCATCTTCAGCATGAGAGTAAACTGCAGAAGGGAGCAGAAATGCCACCAATGAACTGCTATGGCCAAGGGTGGGAGGAGGGGGATGGTATGAAAGTGAAGGGCACGGAGAAATGGGGGAAGTGGTTCCACTGAGATGTTCCATTAAGAGGCATTAGGACATGCTGCTGGGCTGGACATCTGTGGGAGGACAGAGAATCAAGGCCGAATCCCAGGCTTCAGTCTGAGTAACCGGGGGAAGGTGATGCCACTTCGTGAACTGGGTTTTAAGATTTTCCAAACTTTGAGCTAGATTAATTTTGAGCCCAAGACCAAACAAACAAACAAACAAACACGTTTCCAACTCATTACGCTTCACCAAACGCAATTCCTAGGCATATGTAGACATAATTCATACTGCCTTTCTTTCCTCCACCCGTGGGTAAGCCCCAGAACAGAGCCGGTACTGCGCTCTTAGAGACCAGGGGATAATCTGTTAGAGAGCTAAATGACAAAGAAGTTCTGCATGCTTGTTGGGTTTTGTTTGCATTTTGGTTTTGGGGTATTTTGTTTGTTTCTTTGTAGGGGAAGGGTTGAAATTGCTATAGGTCATGACGGAAATATTCTGAACTGTTTGTATGACATTTTCTGCAGCAGAGAATTTGAGTTGACCGAGTGGGCTTATGGTAAAATAAATTTTTACACCTCTGCCTCTGGCATAACCCTGTTACACCCTTATACTTAAATCTTACTGGAGTCCCAACTCATGGGGTATCTCTACAACTTTCTTGGCAAGACACAGGTTTTACTGGAAAGACAGAGTAACCTAACAAACGAGCAAAGAAACACTTTGTAAACAAAAGGCTTTAAGCAGATGTTTTTCAATTGGTAGTTAACTTCCCTTTAGAGAGATGTATGGAGATCTGCAAAACGGACAGGTCCCTTATTTGGCACATCTTGCCTAAGAGCACTGAGTCATGCACCTACATACTACAGAAATGAGTGCTAAAGTCAACCAGGGAACCATGTTATTAGTAGCAACGAGCCCCAAACTGGAAACAATGCAACTGACACTACAGTGGATAAACTGTACAACAGTACGCTTCACACCATGAGAAAGAAGGAACTACGGCTCCTTGCAATGATGTAGATGAATCTCCCAGGCATGAGACTGAAAAAAAGAAGCCAGGCACAACAGCATACAAACTGCACAAGCTCATTCGTATGAAGTTCAAGGACAGGCAAACTATTCCTTTTTGGGTTTTTTTTTTTGTTTTTTTTTTTAAGATTTTGTTTGGTTATTTGAGAGCAAGAGCGAGATAGCAAGAGACAGAGGGAGAGTATGGGAGCATGGGGCAGGGTGGGGTGGGGTGAGGTGGGGGGAGAGGGAGAAGCAGGCTCCCGCTGAGCACGTAGCCCATGTGGAGCTCAATCCCAGGACCCTGGGATCTTGACCTGAGCCAAAGGCAGAAGATCAACCAACGGAGCCACCCGGGTGGTCCCAGGCAAACTATTCTACATCGACAGAGGTCACAATAGGGCTTCTTTTGGGAAGGAGGTAGAAATTGAGTAAGCTCAGGTATCAGAAATGTTCTATACCTTGATCTGGGTGGTGATGATATACACACATTTTTATATGTAAAAATTACCCAAGTTATATACCAAGTATGTGTGTGTGTATATGTGTGTGTGTGTGTGATATACTTGAAAATATTCTACAGAGGGCACCTGGGTGGCTCAGTTGCTTAAGCCTCTGCCTTTGGCTCAGGTCATGATCTCATGGTCTTGGGATGGAGCCCCGCATTGGAATCTCTGCTCAGCGGGGAGCCTGCTTCTCCCTCTGCCCCTCCCCCTGCTCGCTCTCTCTCTCTCAGTCTCTCTCAAATAAATAAACAAATTCTTTAAAAAGAATTATCTATAGAAGTATATAACTATAGAAACAGACATAATTTATAGATTTCAATAAAAATAAATTGAAAATGATAATACTGGTCATGATGCAGAATCAGCCCAATTCTCATTGGAAGAAAATATAAAGCAAGTGCCGGGGCGCTGGGCTTCCTGTACAGATTTTTCTGACGCTATCTCATCACAGGCGTATCTGAGCAACCCAACCCAGTATCTACACAATCATACTTGGGCCCAGGAGTGACACTCCAATTCCCTAATTTGTGTTCCCCGGCATTACTTCATTAGAATGGAAACCTGGATTAGTCGGAAGACATTTCAGCTACTTTGACAGAACGAGGCACTCTGCCCCAGCAGCCCCTCTGAGGAGATGATGATGACGAACAAATGCACCAAGAAGGTGGAGTTCACACCCGGAAATGCAAACTTTCTCCGGTCAGCAATGCACAGTGCGACATGACGCACTGGGAACTTTCTGCAGTGGGTACAGGCAGTGGACTGAGTCCGGGGTGTAAAGTCTTAACCCCTCTTCTCGCTTCTGGTGCACCAAGACGCCAAGAGTAAGTCTTTAACTTTTGACTCCTCTTACTAATAAACAGTACTCTTCGCTTGCACTTGCTCGGGGGTATTTTCTAAGCATGAGTCTACATCAACTAATGCATAGGAAGGTTTTCGCTCTTCCCACTAGGCTCTGGGCACGACTGGAGGGTGCGTCAGCTCTGTGTTTCCAACCAGACTCCTGGATGTCTGTAGCTTCTCAAAGGACCTGCCTGGGGAGTACGGTGGGAGGCTTGGGCTTTCAAAATCATTCTGATGCGAAGAGTCACCTGCAAGTCTTCCACCAGACACACTCAAATGTGTCACGACACTTCCTATTTGTCACTATTAAATAATCTCTTCTACTCTGGGAACAGTGGCTCCGGAAAGGTCCTACTTAATCACTTCATGCCCAATAACACATACGTCATACCTAGGTTCATGGAAGGAATTTTTAAGGTCATCATTCCAGTCCCAAGCCTTAAAATTATTCCATTTACTTCATGTCAGATAAATGAGAATGTTTATAACCAAAAAACCAAAGAGGGTAACTTATATTCTAATATCTTTGGTTTTCTGGTTATAAATAACCAAATAATAAATAATTTTAACCAAATAATTAATAACCAAATAATTTTTTGGTTATTAAATAACTTCATTGTCAAGAAATGTTTCCTGTTTAAATAACCTAATCCTCTAGACTTCATCATGACCAGATTTTTTCTTTTTTTCTTTTTTTTTCCAACTGATCCTTAAAAAATAACTGACCTTGAAATTTCATGAAACCTATTAAAAGGGATGAAGAACTATGGAAGATGGGATGAAATTTTATTGACCTAGAATGAATTATTGAAGTAAGGATAACTTTTAAAAGAAGTTTAACATATGAGATCAAGCAAAGTATATACATGAGAGATTATGACCTTATAGAGCATGTATTCAAACAAGCTGGACACAGTGTTGCAAAGTCGTATCTTTGTATTTTCAAAAAATAAGCAAAAATGAAGTGATCCTTTCTGCTCCTCAGAGTCCTATTTTACCAAGAGGGTAACTTTCATAACTAAGAGGGCCTAGAAAATGTGGAAAGTTCAGATAATAGCAATATGATGATTATGGGTTTTGAAAGATGGACATCAGCACTTCCAAGATCGAGGAGGACTTCATAAAATGTATCACTTGTATAAATGTCAAGTAACTGTTTCAGATAATTTAGTTTTGGCGCCAAAGAAAATTTTCTCTCACTCCTCTTTCCAAACAACTAGTAATAAAGTGACTGTATACATTTCACATTAAAATTTTAGCTTAAAGTATTTTCTTCGGAGAGAATTATGTCTTTTACTACATTGTAATCTTGGTGATTACAATTTTTCCTAGGAAAAAATATGTGGGTTTTTTTTCTTAACCTAAACTAGTACTTGGCTAGAGTCTTCTAATCCATGAATAGGTTAACCCATGAGTAACAAACTCATGTTTGGTAAGATTTAAGGGAGCTGAGGCTGCCTTGGCCCCTCCAGCCAATCCAACAGTCTTTAGACTTTAGCAAGCAGCTTTAGCCCATGTGACTGATTAACTACCTTTGTTTTGTGTATGCATAGATCACGCCTTCTCTCCTAGAGAGGCAAGAGCACTTCTGCACGTCACGAAACAGTAACAGACCTTGTTGTCCAACTCTCACTCAGGCACTAAGGACCAGACCCCCGCGCACTGAGCCCTGGGACGACGTCCGTCGCTGGCACCAGGGAGTCTGCACGTAATCAAGGAAAGTTACAGACCACTGTACTCCCTGTACTAGTTAACTTCCCTACATCCCTTTGAAAATCCTTGGGCCAGGCAGAAGAAACCTTTAGGTTGACCTCTAGACAAGAGTCCACCATCGCCCTGGGAGAATAAAGCTCAGACTGTTTTCCAATCAAAACTGGTCTCTTGGGGCACCTGGGTGGCTCAGTGGGTTGAGCCTCTGCCTTCTGCTCAGGTCATGATCTCAGGGTCCTGGGATCCAGCCCCTAGTCGGGATCTCCTCTCAGTGGGGAGTCTGCTTTTCTCTCTCACTCCTCCTGCTCAGCGGGGAGCCTGATTCCCCCTCTCTCTCTGCCTGCCTCTCTGCCTACTTGTGACCTCTCTCTGTCAAATAAATAAATAAAATCTTAAAACAAACAAACAAACAAAAAACCTGGTCTCTGGAGCAACAGAGCAGCTGAACTTTGGTTTTGGGAACAAGTTCACCTGCAATACTACATACAGAATTGAAAATGCATCGTAAAACACCACCATTCATCACTTATAGGATGCTAATGATACTGTTCTTGCATTTTCCCAATGATTATGTAGTTCTCTTTACTATATATGTTTATAGTATGTTGCAGCCCTTATAAACAAGTTGCATCAATTTAAAGGGTAGGGGGACATGGCCTGGAGTGTTGGTCAAGTTCAAAAGAACCACAGAGGCAGAAGGCACTTTAGTGATCCAGGTGACATTGAATAGGTGCTGAGCTGTGATAAGCACCACCAAGCGAGTCTCTATGGCTCTGATCTATTTCACACAATCCTGGAAAGGTTTATGTGTCGACGCAAAGTGCCCCTTCTGTGAGCAAAATCCATTTTGCCCCTGTGCAATCTTCAGAGTATGTAAGTTTGTGGGAATTTTTGTCCTTCATTTTTCAGAACTTTTTAAAATGTGTTTGTGTATAATTTAGGTAACTTTCCTAATCAGGCCCACTCTGTTCTCTCTACTCCAGTACCCATTTTAGTAATTAGTGATTTAGTAGCTAAATGATTCTGTTGTCTTTTACTTAATGATCTTCCAAATCGCTCTCCTCAAGTTCTATGAAAAATATGAGAAGTTTTGACTGAGAGAAAAATAACTTCACTTCTCTGGTTGCTTATTTAAGAAGAGGGGCCCCACACGTGCGTCACGTCCATTTTGAGTCCCGGTTTTTTATGGGACCCCAATTAAGACATATTCTATAATATGTTATAGAATCACATCCAAGAATAGTTTGGAGGCAATATAATTTAGTACAGAAGGATGTTGTTTCCAGGATCGGACATTATGGATTTGATTTCTGACTGTACCATGTATTACTTATGAGACTTTGGGCAAGCCCCCTCACCTCTCTGGGTCTCACTGCCTCATCTGTACAGTGTGGGCAATCCCAGTGGGGACAGGATTCGTAAATTAACACATGAAATACTTAGAACAGCGCTGGGCTGCAGTGAGTGCACAGTAAGCGGTAGCTCCTCACCCTCACGGTCATTGCCATGCAAATAACACAACACACTGACACGCTTAGGACCCCCAACACCACAGCTGCTCCTACATCCCCTAACTGGAAACAAAGCTTATGCCCAAGTCAGGACAAATGAAACAACAGCCACATATTCCTTCTGTTGGCGAAGGTCCGACCCCACAAGTCCCTTCCGACCAAACACCAAGTCTCCTTGGATAATTCCCACCATTGCTCATTTTTCCCCAGATCGTTTCATAACATAACGCAGGGATTATATAAACATGTACATTCAAGTACTTTTAAAATTCACTCACTCAAGAAACTCTCCCCTCTTTCCCATTTTCCAAAGAAATAATCACACAAAGTGAATGGTCAAAGTCACTAAATATTCATCTTCCTTATACTTTTCTCACTCTCTCTGTCACCGTGGCGTTGTCAAGAAGAAGAGCTATTTACCGTCACCAAACAGCCTGCAGGCAGCGGGGTGAGTCTGGTGAAACTAAGTCACATAATGAAACGTCTGACACCAAGTAGCAGTAATTTTCAGTTTTCATTTGTCTACACCATGAGGTACCAAAGCATGTAATTATTTTTAAAGTATTCAAAATGAAAAGAACAGAAAGAGCTAGTCTAAAAATTAACAGCTGTCTGCAGTTTAAATTTGAAAATAAAATAAGAGGTGTAGTATGTGTTTCAAATCTTTGTCAACTTGGGATATTTGGAAACTTCCTTTTCTCCTTGATGCTACTCATGTTCGTCTCGCGGTTTCTAAGCGCTCGAGGCCAGCCCTTCCATACCCCACAGAGTTGTGAAAGCTCCACCAGCCCCACCAAGTCCAGGGTATGGAGTACGGTACCTGTAGAGTTGATGGGACAGAGCTCTGGATTTTATATTCAAAGTATTTAGGAGGGTTTTAAAATCCATATTTTGAAAAATCACTAATGAATACAAAATCCAGACAGCGAGTCTAAAATGCATTTCTGTTTAAATTCTTTCCCCAACACACACACACAAAAGGGGATTATAAATGAATCATAACAATTTATTTTCACTGGTTTATCTGAGACCCCGTAGATACTTAGAAACAAGTCTTGAACCCAAATCCGTATTATTAAAATCTGTACTGAGAATCAGAAAGGGGGGAGGGCGCCTGGGTGCCTCAGTCGGTTCAATGTCAGACTCTTGATTTGGGCTCAGGTCCCGATCTCCAAGGAGCCCGCAGTGGCAAGTCTGCTGGGGATTCTTTCTCCCTCCCCCTCTGCCCCTCCTCCACGTATCATCCCCTCCCCCAAATAAGTAAATAAATAAATACCTTAAGGAGAAAAGAATCAAATGAAAATACAACAGCAGACCTGCGTACTCTGTGCTGGTGGATTTATGTGTCAGCTTGATGAGTCTAAGAGATGCCCGGTTCTGGTAAAACACTGCTTCTGGGGGTGTGCGTGAGTTTGCTTCTGGAAGAAATGAGCACTGGATTCGGTAGACGAAGAGATCCACGCAGGCAGGATCATCAAATCCACGGAGGGCAAAAAAGAGCAACGAGGAGGAGGAAGGGCCCATTCGCACTCTCTTGCTAGGTTGGGGAGTCTGTCCCCTCTTGGTCCTCTACCTGGGAGCTCCTGGTTCTCAGGCCTTTGAGCTCAGATGGGACTCCGCAGACCACCGGCTCCCCGGGTTCTCCGGCCTTCAGACTTGTGCTGAATGACACCACTGGCTTTCCTGGTTTCCAGTCTGCAGATGGCATACTGTGGGATTTCCAGCCTCCATAACCAGGTGAACCAGGTCCTATAATAAATCTCCATTTATCTCTATTTCTCTGGATCCTTACGGTTCTGTTTGCCTGGAGAACCCTGACCAGTGTGTACGCATCTGACTCTTGCATTACTGTGCTTCTCCCTGTGTTCCGGCTACTCACATGATCCCACACAAGATTTTCTCCAAACACATTCTGAGAAGAAAATACAGTGAAAGGTCTTTACTGAATGATTGCTCTATACACACCCACATTCACTTTTTTGCATCTTTAAATTAGCAACTGTGGCTTCCAGAATAAAGTTCCATCTAGAGAGGAAAGGTTAGTTTTCCCAATTAGAAGCCACAGGACAGAACTGAGTGAATTAGCTGGAAAGCGAGAGGAAGCCATTTTATCTTGATGCCAGCCAAATTAGTTAATAGCTAACATACATGAACACACCCTCCCTCGATGCTGCTCAGGAATTAATGTATACTAGGGTGACCTGCTTTCGATAAAATTATCTATAGGGCTTTGACTAAGTAAAATATTCCAACAGTCACAGGAAAAGTCTGTTCCTTTGAGGATGTTAAAAAGGGACAGAAATTAATTCCATGCTAAATGTAGTTACACAGAGAAACGCGTGGAGTCCTGGAGCAGAGTCTAATTTTCCCAGCGTCCTTTGCTTTCTCAGGACTCAATAATAAGCCAGAGGAGCAAAAGGTCAAGGCAGCATTTGAAAATCTTCCCCTTGCAAACAGCTGGGGCGGAGAACGGGGTGTGTCTGCGCCCAGCAATGCCTACGGTGAAAAACCACATCATTTTCTCCTACCTCACGTGGCTACGGACAGAAGGATCCTGGCAATGAGGCCAATCACCACCTCTGCTGTCTAACTCAGCCTTTCCAGATCACGTGGCTTTTCCTCTCACCGTTCAGAGATGAAGAAAGTCAGGCCGTTGTCCTGCAGATTTGTCCCTTTACGCAAATCATTTGAGGAAGACGGAAAAGCTTCATTCTCTTTAACTATTTTGTTTTATTTCACACAAAGAAAAATAAATGACTGAACAATTTTTTTTTTCTTTATTTTGGCCATTGCGATAATTGAAAGTGTAGAACCAATCAATGACACCTCTGGCTAAAATTTATTTCTGCGGAATATCCCAAAGGAGTGATTTCTGAAGAATAATATGCAGCCTTCAATTTACTTTATCACAGCTGGATATGAAGTTAAATCCCCGGCTGGAATTTAACCACCCAGAGCCAAGCGCCAGATGGCTTATCTGCACCTCAACCCGACAGCTGTGCCCTGAAATGCACAGCTGGTCTTCACATTTGAATGACAATATTTAAATGATAACATTATGTAATGCAGAAAAATGTGTTTGGGTAGCATGGGTCTTGAAAACTACATTGCACAGTTGCTCTTAATAGTAAATGCACAGGCTCCACGGCGAACTCACGTTCCTTCTATTTGCGTTGATGGGTCTTGGCTGGAGATAAGAGTTTACTGCCACATGGAGCCTTTCCAGCGCCGTTCATATCTGCCCATAATGACTCTCCTGGGTACTCCCCATGCTAGATTTCCCTTCACATAAAAATAAGCATAACATAGTTTTCATTGTGAAGCCGGAGACTTTTAAAATTTCACGATAATTGATAGATAGCACGTCCTGCCAAGACGGAAGAATTAAAAGGTACTTGGTCGAAAGCAGCTGCTGTCGAAATTCTTCAACAGTTTGGGGATTTTATTATTCATTCCCTAGTTGAGTCACAAATATCACCCGATGACGAACATAACAAAATTAACAGCAAAATTCAGCCCCTGAAAACAAAGAAACAAAAACCTGCAGAAAGGGCAACTCTCAAGGAAAATGTGTTTTTGAGTGCATTTCAGACAGGAATGAGAAATCTGACCTACTTCAAGTGAGGGGCAAAGGAATGATGTGCGAGGCTTGAACCAATAAAAACACGGAGAGGTAAGTTTTCTATTTTCACAGTCTGACCGGGGTTCCCTGCGCTGCTGCCCAAACTCTGATGAATGTACGCGCCAGCCCAGCGACACGAAGAAAACGTCTCCCGAATCTAGATCCTAGGTCATCGTGGACACGAGAAAATCAACACTTGTTTAGTAGAAAGGAGCCCTGGAGAGATTCTCTCGCAGCTGCTTTCACTTATTTGACTTCTGTAAACTTCAGTTCCTTCCCCGGCAGCACGGGGCCCTCCCGTGAGGACGAGGACCCGTGTGTGACCTGTGAGACGCAGGACGGGGGTGTATCCCCGCAGTCTGGTTCCCTGGGGGACCCCCTCAACAGCACTCCTGTCCCTCACCAGACTCCTGAGGCAACTGACTGTAGAACCCAGGAGGGGCAGAGGCCTGCGGATACGTTCAGAACTAAGAAAGGCTAAGGCAGAGACTGTCCCTTATGCTGAGAGTCCCGTGGGCTTCCTGGAATGAAACCTAGAACTGGCCAACTGAGCCAGCCTGGCAGGAACACGCAGGAGCAGAGAAGGGAGCCCCGGCATGCCTTTCCGGCTCCGCGGGATAAAGGGCAACGGGTGAGCCACCCTCCCCTCCCCGCCATTTAGTCCCCGAAACGGATCAGCAACAAAGAAGGTTTCTACGTGCAGGAAGCACCCCTGTCCTGCCCCCAACAGGAGGAATCCTCAGCGTGGGGAGTGTCCTCCTGAGACCACCCAGAGCAAGACAGATGTCGCCCTCATTAGAATCCGAAAGCATCAGAGCCGTCCAGGCATGAACTCAAGGCCAAGGTCACTCAGTATCCAAAGTCAAAGACATACTCCTTATCCCATTTCTCATCCTGAGTTACGTCTGCCCACATCGCCCAAAACAGCTTGGTAAGGAACCAAGTCCTTTCCTTCCTTTACACCGCACAGGAAAGCCTCCGCCAGTCCGCACATTTCTTCCTTCAAAACCTACAACCTCACCAGTCACCTTCACCACAGGCAACCCATTAGGGCAGACCCGAGCTGCTGCTTGTTTTCCTCTGGGGGCTTCCGCCGCCCTTCAGCATCCAGTCTATGGGGTCAGGACTTTGGGGAAGTCCCACCAGAAGAGGGATTTGTTTGTGGGGATCAATCCAGGATCAAAAACACATAAAAACATTCCTGACACATCAAAAGCAACCAATAAATATTTTTGAAAAGAAGAAAGGGAGGAGGGAGAAGAGGTAGAAAGCGGGTAGGGAGAAGAGGGTGGGGAAGGAAGAAGGGAGGGAGACAGAGACACAGGGAGGGAGAGAAGGAGGGAGCCGGGAAGGAGGGAGGGAGGAAGAAGGAAGGAAGACAGGAGAGAAAAAGGAAGGCAAGG
This sequence comes from Neogale vison, assembly GCF_020171115.1. Classification (NCBI taxonomy): domain Eukaryota; kingdom Metazoa; phylum Chordata; class Mammalia; order Carnivora; family Mustelidae; genus Neogale; species Neogale vison. The sequence goes on from NC_058101.1 coordinate 203,770,799, forward strand.
CCTGCTGGGGATCCTCGGGCTAAAGATGCCGCAGGCTGTAAGCTTCCCCTCTCCAGGCTGAGGAGCGAATCTGCCTTTAAAGCCCAGAATGCTGTAGTCAGCAGTCTGTGAAAAGCGCTGTTGTAATTTATTACAACCCCCTTCTTTTCCAACTCTCTAGTCCTTGACTTCCACTAAAAGGGGCACTCTGCCCATCACTAGCATTTCCAGTCTTTCAAACCCTTCCACTTACCAACTGTGAACTCTCCATCACACACACACACACACACACACACACACACACACACACAAAATATCTCTCTCTCTCTGTTTCTCCCCCAGAGCTCAGGACTCAGTCTGGACTTGGTCATTATCAGCAAGGCCAGTAAATTCCCTATCAAACCAAGTAGACTCCTTCTCTAAATAGGGATAATACTTTCCACATTATAATTTAGGTGCCTTAAAATGATACGGGAGGAAGGCAAGATTGCAGTAATTAGGAATCACCAATACCAGGCTCTTTGATTTAAAACAGGTCTCCATCCATGCCCCCCAATCTTGGTTGTTCAATTACTGCCGTCTATATGAGGCTTCCCATAATGACTCCTCTAAAACCCCTGACCAATTTCTCATCACCAATTCCATTTCAAACCTGCTAGAATCTTGGCAGGTGATTTCTACAACTCCTAGAAAAGATCAAGATTATCAGGCCGGTAAGCCCCCCATTTTCCTTTAATCTCTTATTCTCAAAAATAACCATCTTTTTATCCCAGAGGGAGAACTGCCCTTTTCCTCTCAATCTCCCACTGAGCACCATAGTCGTAATTCTGAGGTTGAATGAGGTGCTTTGATCCTTGAGATCTAAATAAGATTGGCTCAAACTCCATATTTACACTCGGCTGAAGTCCAAAGTCCTTCAAAAAGTTTCTAGAAATTTACAAAGGTCCTGAATTCTCCAGGCTGCCTCAGTAGCAGCCCACCCCCCCCGTATTACTCCTATTATGTACTATGCTGACCCAGAAGTGACATCTGGACTTCAAAACAAAAAAGGAAAGGAAAGAGGGGAAAAAAAGAGAAAGTGTTGTTGAGTCTCACTGGAAAGGCCAAGTGACATCATTCTGGCCAATGAGAAGGAAGCAGCCTTCTGGGGACAGGATCTGGGAATGCTTCCGTCCTCCTGCTGAAAAGGGTGGGCTGGGGAGGACAGCAGCCCTTCCTCCCCCTCCACCCCCGCCCTGGGTTGAAGGTGGATGTGTCTGGAGCAACAGTAGCCGTCTTGGGACCACAAGGCAACCAAAAAGTTATGACATTTTGGAGCTACTGAACCAAGGCCTGCAGTTTTTACACTTACTGTTTTGCGCAAGAAGAAGAAAAAGAAGAAAATCTCTTTTTTCTAAAACTACCAAGTTTTCTCTTCTTTGATACTGCAAGCACTTACAGCTGCTGTGAAGTTTTAGAATCATGGTGATCATAACCCTCAACCGATGAACTGCAGACTTCAAAGGTGTCTGATCCAAGTATTGCCTTTACTTTCCCTCCGGGAAATGGGGCACCTACACCAGCAATTGCCATCAGGGCTAGAGATGCAGGGATGGGCAAGTCAGTTCACAGTTACTTTACCTGTGCCCAGGAGAAAATGGTAAAGATGGTGGGAGAGCCCGAAGCCCCTTCCTCGGAGTGAGGCCTCCTGTGACAACATGCCCTCAAACCACCTGACTCCTTGAATTTGCCCTTAATACAGAGATGGGCCAGATCTCTCAGTCTGTCCTGATTCTAGGAAACCCAACTATTTGTAACAGATGGACAGAACGGCTCGCCCACCTGAGCCATGCAGGAGTCCCAGACTCCCACTCCTCACCCTCACCCGTGATCCAAAGTGATAATATTTTAATTGCTACAGTCTCTCGTATAAACTCAGTGTAAGGCTGGACAGATTAATTCTGAAAAAAAAATTTTATATATAAAGACCTACTATTTAAAAGGCAGCAGAAAACAATAAATTTTGGTTCGGTCATAAATGAATTTTATACCTCCATTAAAAGTGATGCTGTACAAGCAGTTAGGGGTTTCCTGGGATGCTCAAAGTAGTATATTTGTTGACATGACTGGTGATTACATGGTTGTTCATTTTATGCAAAATTCTTTGAGCTGTATATTTATGTTTTATGTGCTGTTCTAGATTTATATTATATTTCACAATATAAAGGTTTAAAATGTTATAAAGAATATTAGTGACATGCTAAAAGGCTAAAGATATCTTTTTTTTTTTTTAAAGATTTTACTTATTTATTTGACAGAGAGAAATCACAAGTAGACGGAGAGGCAGGTAGAGAGAGAGAGAGGGAAGCAGGCTCCCTGCTGAGCAGAGAGCCCGATGTGGGACTCGATCCCAGGACCCTGAGATCATGACCTGAGCCGAAGGCAGCGGCTTAACCCACTGAGCCACCCAGGCGCCCCGAAAAGGCTAAAGATATCTTAAATAAAAAAGCAGGTTACACAACAATGTATAGAACATCCAGATTTTTCACCAAACGGATATATCCTACCTGTTAAAAGGCAAGTCATCTGTAAAGACTGCGGAAAATATATACTTCCAAAACATTTAAAAATAAATCCGAGGTCACACATAAGATCATCTTTTTTTTACAACTCTTTATATGAACCACTGGGAAGTAACAGACTAGTTGGATGGGTATACACAAGGTACATCTGTGCACCGGAATTTTCTTCCATTTAAGTTATGATCAGCATAAGACTTATTTTAAACAGTGAGTTCTCTCTGCAAGTCATTGTTGTTTCAGAATTTTGCTTTTTTTTTTGTTAAATTTCTTCATTAAAATAATCTGTGACACTAGTTAACAATGTCAAAGCAATGTTTAAAGTGGTCGGACGACACCAGTGATTTTTTTCTGTTGCCCTCGGCCTTTATTATTATAATGGATCATGTTCGTGAAGACATCACAACATTATAAACAATTGCCATAAAAAAGCAGATTATACCATGTAAAATGATCTACTATATCCTTGTTACGATGACTTTACTGTAGCGCTGGCCCAGGATTAGTATTACAAATTGAAAATACATTGTATATAAATTATTTTGAGACAAGGTCCCTGAACAGGCCAATATTCCATCACACAGTCTTAGTCCTGTAAGTCACTAAGATGACTTTTAAAGGTTAAAAAGTCAAAAATAAATTTGGGACTTGAATCTGCCATGGATTTGACAAACGGTTTCAGGGGGCATAAACCAGGAAAAAAAATATTTCAAGAAGGAAGAAAACTTTCTTTCCTCATTTATAGAATAACAACACTTTAATCTGTACAATGAAAGATACTCTAATTTCATCCAGAACATACAATCAAGGAGTAATGCTCAAGTGTTCCCAGATTAATGCAAAAATGGGTTCAACTTAGAAACAGTACCGCGAAGGCTCTAACATCAGCCGCCCTCGTTACTTACAGTTTGCGAAACTGACAAGAGCAAATGCCAATCAAATAAGTAACTTGTATTTAGATAACCCAGGTCCAGTGGGGAGTTTCTGAAAAAGAAATTATTATTTCAATGCCAAGTCACGCTTGCAGCTTTGAACAAGTAGCAAAACACGGGCATGTTTCTCAAATGGATTTCACAGCATCAGTGCAAAAGCCGGAGGGGATGGCTTAGTTTTTTAAGCCTCAGATTTGAAATACCTAGACTCCCCGCAACTACGGCGTTAAATCCTCTGTGGAACCACAGCTTCAAATGCTATCAGGAGAGACTCAACCCTTCATCCCTCTGAGGCTGATAAATTGAAAGCCATGAAGTTTAGAGGAAATGAAGGGGTGCCTGCAGCCTCCCGTACCCCCCTGCACACCCCACACAGGAAGACTCCATTTGTAACATCGCTTAACGTTCCGTTTGAGGCTGTCTCCTTGGTAAGACTGGATGATGATGTTTTTAAGACATTCGGAAATCTCACAACCCAGTGATGGACCATTTTTATAAACACTTAAACCAAATTTTAGACAGCTCCCAGTGGAAGAAAAACCTGACTTTTAATTCCCATTTAAGACAGTCAAGGAAATGCTAAGTACTTCCTTTAAAATGCATTATAGGTATCTGGCCAACTTTTTAGAATTCCTGTAGAAATTTCTGAATCGCAAATTGCCTTCTTTTTGCTGCTTTGTACATTTCTGGACCGCCTCCTCCCTGACATCACTGAATGGATGCTGGGTAAGTGCCAATTAAAGAAAAGAATTTTATTCAATCTGCAAAGTACTCTGCCTTTCTTTCACATCCCCACCCTCATTTGCAAACCTTTATAAGACAAAGTAGACCGCTCTAATTTTCTCCGGGTTTCAGATAAAGGGAGCCTCATGAAGATTAAATGAGTCCACCCAGGCTGATGGGTTGTTGGCCTACGTTTTAAAAATCTACGTTTTAAAAATCTTTAGAATCTCCCCAGAGCCTATCCTATCCTACTGACAGTTTAAAGTTCTACTTAGCAACATAAACATCTTACCAAAGAAAATTATGTAACAGGGTCTAAACTTAAAAAAAACAAAAAACAAAAAACAAACTAATTCTTCTATCAGTAAAACTACATATTTCTGCTGGTATGTATAATAAATAGTTTAAAAGAATGAAAAACTGGAGAGGACGCTAGGAAAACCCCGGACCGTTATTTTTTAAAGGTCTGTTACCTAATTAATTCGTTGATCTTCTCCTTTCATTTGACCTCAAAATAAAGCATAAGGATCGAGTTATATGAAAACTTAAGAATAACATGAGGGTACTTCCAAGACTAAATTCAAAACTATTCTCCAAATGTTAGTCAACAAAAAATCAATCTGTTAGGAATCCAAATACCCTGAGTATGTCAACATCTTTAAGACAAAGCTCCAGACGTGAGTCTAAGTTTAGGTTAACTGGATAGCAGACACACTGGGTATTTTAGCAGATGCTAAAAAGCCCCCCACTAAGTCAGATTCGTTGGTGGTGGCATATTAATTATCCTAATGATAAATACCCTTGGGGAAGCAGATCTATTGAGACTCTTTCCCAGACATTCCCACTTCAGTATAATTTAGCCGTTTTCCTTGAACCAACAGATGAATTGCGTTTCTCTATTAGGAATTTTGAGTTCAAATTTTTCTACTATTAGAAAAAGGGTAGGCTTAGTGGAGGTAACAAAGTTCAGGCTCTTTTGGCCAGAAGAAACACAAATGACTTCATTACAAGGGAGGACCTACAGGAAGCAGTGGGCACCGAGACCAAACCTTCATGCATTGTATTACACAATTTTTCGCTGAAGCCAGGTCCTGGCTCCTCATACAGCAAAAATGCTAAGGCTCAGTTCAGGTGCTAATGAAAATTAATTTAAAGCACAATGTATGTTTCCCTTGCTTTCTTATCCTATTTCACCCCCTCCTTTAAATCTCCCATGGCATTAACTTATCCTGATTATACCAGCAGAGATGACTTGTTCCTCCTCCAAAATCCCATAGTGGGAATTTATAGCACTTCTCTTCAGTTGCACTTTCCTGCCTTGGGATACTTCTTCCAGACCATCTTAAGCTGTTTAAGTTGTGTATTTGATTTCATAGCAATGAACCCTTGAAGATTTTGAAAAACCTCGCAACTCCCACCAAGTTAATGCTTTAAAAGTCCGGGTAAATCTGTAAATGCTTGTCAGAATTACTTGATGATGTGGCTTCCTTTGGCAAAAGTCAGGTATTCCAGAGCCCCAAAGGGATTCTTGGTTCATGCTGGCCCGTGTGCTTAGACAACTACAGTCAAAATGAGCGATCTCTACCATGCGTGTTGTTAAAAACAAGGGACCAGGTCTAAAAATGAAGTTGCTTATGCTATAGCTTCTATCACCAAACCAAGAGTTAATTATAGTCTTGGCTCTTCCCAGAAACAGAACCTTAACCCACTCAACCAGGAATCTCCAGTCAGGTAATCCACCTGGTGGTCCCCCAATGTCCCAGAAAGGAAAATAACCTTGGAGTAATTTACCCACTTTTTTGCCTGCTCTAGCTTTCCTTGTCCCCACCCCATTCTTCCTATAGAAGTCTGAATCTGTGCAGCTCGTCCGAGCTCCCTTCCATTGGCTAGATTGGATGCTGCCCAATTTGAATAAATTTTTGTCAAACCAACTCAAGTTTTTCAATATGCCTCACTTTATCTTGTAACAGTTCTGGGGTCAGAAGGGAGAATGGAAGGAGGAACAAGCAATCACATGAAGGTACCTGTGAGTCCCAAGAGCTCCACCGTTTTCCTGCTGCCTCTGGATATGCTGGGAGGCTCCTGATGGATCCGCAGCTTTTTCATTAGGAGCTTTCAGACTTCATCTGAGAGTTCCTTCTTCCGGGCCAGGTCCGACCTAGAAACTGGACCGGGTCTGACTTTGAAACCAAGCGAGGTGCCCCTTGCAAACTGGACCGGTCTGACTTGGAAACTGGGCTAGGTCCTAAACTGGCCGTAGTGGGACTGGGTCTGGCTGAATTGGGTCCGGTGTGAGGCTTTGGGTGAACACTTTTGTTTTATAGCTGAATAAGCAGGGTAAGCTTACCAAAAATAATCTTGAATTGGGTCAGCTACAATGGAGAACTTTAAACTTCTTTACACAACCTTATCTATTAAGGAGCTGCCCTAGAATAAAAGGGGTCTCAGTGAAGCACTATCATAAAGGGGAGAAGGAAGATAATTTTTCCTCCGCCATAGTTTCTGGGGACCAGAAGGAAGATAATTTTTCCTCCGCCATAGTACACTCCCTCTGTAGCCTACACACAGAATCCTAGGGAAACTGGCAGAAGCTGGCAGTGGGTTAAAGCCTCTGCCTTTGGCTCAGGTCATGATCCCAGGACCACGGGATCTAGCCCTGTATCGGGCTCTCTGCTCAGCAGGGAGCCTGCTTCCTCCTCTCTCTCTGCCTGCCTCTCTGCCTACTTGTGATCTCTGTCTGTCAAATAAATAAATAAAATCTTTAAAAAAAAAAACCAAAAAACGAATTCTTACCAAAATCAGCTTTCCCAGATCTCCATCTGCGGTGTCTGGTGAGAGAGGGAGGTGAAATTCTACTTTGTCCCTTCCTTTCCAAATTCAGATTGGCAGGCAAAAAAGAATCGAAGAATTAGACCTTTGAATTTGTGCCACAAGGATTTGCTTTTAGGTACCCACTGGCTGTCAATCCTTTCTCTCCTGGGTACAGCTGCTGCCTTCCTGTTTGTCTCACTTTGTGTCTTGAGAACTTGGCTTGGCACCTGTCAGGCTTAGGCCCAAAACATGGCCGTGCAGAAAAGCAGGTTGCTCTCCGTGTGCCCTACTGGCGGTTGCCAGCTCTCAGGAAAATTCATCTTTCTCTCTTTTGGTTATCTTTGAGAGTGGCTCTGGATCTTGGGAGGGTCATATTCGTTGCACATTTTTTGAGGGTGCCCCTTATATGTAAGGGTTGTTCGATACCGTCAGGAGCATTTACTGTTTGTCTCAGCTGAGGCCCATTGAGATATTCAAAAGGATTTTTTTTTTTTTTATCTTACAGAAAGTGGAATGTATGGGTTTTATTAAAGGTGTTTTCTGCTGTTTTGCCTGATATTTTCCAGGATCAAAAGGATTGTTTTTAGTGTAGCTCTATGGTCAGAAGGAGGCCGCGCTGAAAACTGATCATCAGAACTTGACAGGAAGTTTTTTGGCCTTCTCCCCTTGGCTAAAACAAGCTTTGTACCCAGAGGGAAAGGAAAGCCTGCTGAAGCCTTTGTAAAAAGGATTTCCTAAAACTCTGCAAAGATACATACAGCCCTAAAGCTAGAACACAGGAATATTCTGATTTCCATCTCAGTCAAAAATAGTCTCCCTGATACAGAGATGCAAACTGAGGCTCAAGGAGCTGAAAGGGCGGGTCAGCCAAGAAACACCACCAGGATGGAACCCAATTCTTTGAGGAATTAAAATACAGCTGTAGGCGCTCCCCACATCAAGTCGGCTCTGGAAACAATTCACAGGTCACCTGTGCTTTTTATTACCCCCCCACAACCTCCCCATTAGTTACAAAGATGTAAGGAACCGTTTACAAAGGACGTTTCCCACAATATATTGCTCAGTGTATTTACTTAAAAACCGTTCTCAAAATCTTTAATATTTGTCAGCGTGTCCTTTCTTAATGCGACGTCAACATCCCACCTGGATTCAAACATGTACTTAGCGAATACATCCCGAAGGATGTCGGGGACCAGAGGGAGGACGTTCCAGAAGGACCCGACCTCGCCCTGGGGCCGCGGGAAGACGCGGGGCCTTCGGGGACCCCCGCCCTGGGGACCCCGCGGAGCCCGCGTCCCCGCCGTCTCAGCTCCGGAACTGCCCCGACCCGAGGCAGGGATCCCGGCTGCGTTTCCAACTCGGAACTTCAACTCTTCCCTTAAAGGACAGTGAGCGGAAACCGAACGAAAATACTCCCAAGTACTCCTGTGCAACCCGGGGCTGCATAAATTCATTCCAGGCTCCGTCTGCCTTTTACAACGGGGGAAAGCAGTAAGTCGGCTATTTAAAGAAAAGAGGAAGAAGAAGAAAAAATCCTCGAAGGACCTCAAGAGCCCCGGAACCCTGGGCCAAAGCGCCCGCAGCTCCCGCGGCCCAGGCGGCCGGGTCTCGCGAGAGCAGAGGGAGCCGGGCCGCTCCCCGGGGAGCCGCCGGGGCCGCGGGCTGGGCGGGGCGCCGGGATCGCGAGCGCCGCGGGCCGCCGGCGGCCCCGCCCCTTCTCCGGCGGGCGCGCGGCCATGGCGCGGCCGGGGATCCCTGCCCCGCTCCTGGTGCTGCTCCTGCTCGGCGCGGGGCTCGCGCACAGCTCCGGCCCTCTGCCCCTGGTCCTCAACACTTGGCCTTTTAAGAATGCAACCGAAGCAGGTGCGGGGCGGCGCCCGGGGGCGGGGACTGCGCTGCGAGGGCAGGCCGGGGGGCGACCGGCCGGCTGACACCCCCCCTCCCACGGCGGGCACGCGCGCGGGCCGGGGCCCGCGCCCCCGCAGCCTCCGCTCCCGGACCCTCCCGCGCCTGCTTTCCGCCTCTCGCAGCGGACCCCGAGCCCTGCCTGCCGCTGCTGCTTTCCAGGTCCTCGTCACGGCTCTACCCGCCCTCCGTTCGGCCCCGCGCCTGCTCCTGTTCCACCCTGTCGCTGGCCTGCAGCTGCTGGGGCCTCCTCCGGGGCGCCTCCGCTGTGTACCTGACATCCGTTCTCTCAGGGGCCTGTCTCTTGTCACCTTTCCGCCTGTCAGACCCTTCAGCTCTCCCCAGTACCCTAGCTCAGCTGCAGCTTTGCAAACGGCTGTTAATTTTCCAAAGCGCACATACTCCTTCTGCATTGACTTTTGTTGTTGGTACGTGCCGGCATGATGTAGTTGCCACCGGGAAGTAACAGTGTTTCAGTCTTGGTTGGCCGTTAAAATCATCTGTGAAGCTAGTTTAAATACCCGTGCCTGAGCCCTACCTCCTGAGATTTTCATTTAACTGCTGGAAACAGGACCTCTGTGTTGTTTGGGTTTGTTAAGGCTTCCTGAGTGATTTTGGTTTGCGGCCAAGATCGAGAACCACTTAGCTATCACCTCTTTCAGGAAGCCTTCCTTGATTTACTGCCCTTATGTGCAGTCGGAGTTAGGTGCCTGTCTTCTATACTTTGATTCAATCCCGTACATACCATGATCTTGTCATTTATTCATGTATTGAGGCTTTGTCTCATTCCAAGACCTACTACCCCAAGAGTAATTTCAGACTTCTCCCCCATTGCTAATATAACTTATTGGGGCAGAACTGACGCGGGAATTTGGTGGAGCTAAGTGTCCGTTCTAGGCGGCACATAGGATTCAGATGAAGTGAAAAAACAAGGCAAACTGCTGCCGTGAGGAGACGGAACAGGAAGTCCAGCAGCCAAGGCAGGGGACATATAAAGGTCACCTGTAGTGAAAGGGGAACTTCTTGAAATATAGTTTAAAGCCTGTAGGCCCAGTAGTAAAACTTAAAATGACCAGTAATATCTAATTCCCTTCAAAGAATTCTATTTTTATTAATGAAGACCTTGACCATCAAAGATCTTTTTTTTTTTTCCTTCTCATGTATGTACATTTCCTTCTCGATGTATGGGGCTTGATAGGAAAAAATACTGCTAAAATCAGGCCACTGGAGCCAAAATGGCTTTTGAATCCTGGCTCTGCTACCTACCAGTCGTGTGACCTTGAACCTGTTACTTAACCTCTCCCGTCAGCTTCCTCCTGTTTAAAATGGGGATAGTAATTGTACAGTACTTACCAGAAAAGCTGTTGTGCACATCAGTGGACCAAGAAGCCGTGTGAAGCCCACGTTGTCATTATCTGCTGTTAGGGTATGGTTATTGAGACTTGCTGTGACTGATGTTACCTCAATAAAAGTCCTAGCTGTATATATTTTTAATAACCTAATGATGCAGAAGAAATTTATAAGACTATGATCTAATGAATTTTCTATTTAGCTGCCTCTTAGTGGCTTCACTTATAAAACTGAGGGAGAGAAGACATTCCTTACGCAGCATAGAAATATTACCAAGTAAAAAACACCACCGCTCACTGTCTATCAGTAACCAGGCTTTAAATTCTTCACTGTAAATAGCTGCATTATATAATTTTGTCTACATCCTTCCTTTGTAGCGTTTCCTAAACTAGAATTCTGTTTAACTTCGTGTAAATGTGATTTTTTTTATATGAGTTCTCAAAACGTTTCTGGTTTGTTGCATTTGGCACCGAGAAGAAAAATCAGTATGTAAGCGAGCACTCCTGGGATTTGATTACAGCATGGAGGACCTTAGCGTCTGGAGGCTCTGCCCTGGATGCGGTTGAGCAGGGCTGTGCCGTGTGTGAGCGGGAGCAGTGTGACGGCACCGTGGGCTTTGGAGGGAGTCCTGATGAGCTCGGAGAAACCACACTGGACGCCATGATCATGGACGGGTAAGAACATCGATGAACCTACTGAGAGCAAGAAAGAGGCCTGCGTAAGCTTTGTCAAGTCAAAAACCCCTAGCTTATTGTACCTGGCCAGTCCAGACACAAGGAGTTTCCCCCTCATCATCATCATAGAAATATCACATGGAAGTAGGTAGTCTTAGAACATACAGAATCCCAAGCTACGAATGACCCAAAGCCTTAAAACCCTTTCGGAAGCTGCATTTAAATTGAGTCAGGAGCGGGCGCCTGGGTGGCTCAGTGGGTTAAAGCCTCTGCCTTCCGCTCAGGTCATGATCTCAGGGTCCTGGGATCGAGCCCTGCACTGGGCTCTCAGCTTAGCAGGGAGCCTGCTCCCCCCTCCCTCTCTGCCTGCCTCTATCTCTGCAAATAAAATCTTAAAAAAAAAATGAATCAGGAGAAACAGAATGGCAGTGCTGTTGTGGTACATGGTAGTTGGACTTTTGGTCTGTTCCTTAATCTGTCTGCTTTTGGGAATCTGTATGAACTTCATGCATGTGCTAGCCTGTATAAAGTTAAGATGGTTGCATTTATCCTACAAAACTGTTGCTCCCAGCAAACCAGTATTGTTTCATCTTTGAACCTGTGACAGTACCTTAATCAGTAGCACACACTTTTTTTCTTGCAGCGCGACTATGAACGTAGGAGCGGTAGGAGATCTCAGGAGAATTAAAAATGCAATTGGTGTGGCTCGGAAAGTGCTGGAACATACAACACACACGCTGTTAGTGGGAGAGTCAGGTATACTTTTATGACACTGAAGCTTTATCTACTCCTCTGTCTCTTCTGTTCCTCACTGTGAACAAATAAAATCGATCAAAGCGACCCAAGTTCAAATTCCAACTGTTTTATGTAGTGTCTGTTTACCCTCAGGTAAGTTACTTCTAAATTCACACTTCCTTGATCTTTAAAATGGAATTTGAGGGGCGCCTGGGTGGCTCAGTGGGTGAAGCCTCTCCCTTCAGCTCGGGTCATGATCCCAGGGTTCTGGGATCGAGCCCCGCATCAGGATCTCTGCTCAGCAGGGAGCCTGCTTCCTCCTCTCTCTCTGCCTGCCTCTCTGCCTACTTGTGATCTCTCTCTCTGTCAAATAAATAAATAAAATCTTTTTAAAAAATGGGAATTGAAAAACCTAGTTCATTATCTGTAGGTAGGTAATGGCTGGGCGGAAGTGTGAGCTGCAACATTTCTCTCCCTGAATTTACGGTATCCGCGTGAGACCATGGAGCATTCGTCCCAGCCAAGGACGGGTACCAGAGCCGTTCTGCTATGGCAGCGTCTCTTGCTTGGATGTCTCCCAAGTTGTACACCAAAGATCGTGCAGTGATTTATAAACAAAGCTACTTTTAGGGGTGCCTGGGTGGCTCAGTGGGTTAAAGCTTCTGCCTTCGGCTCAGGTCATGATCTCAGGGTCCTGGGATCGAGCCCCACATCCGGCTCTCTGCTAGTGGGGAGCCTTCTTCCTCCTCTCTCTCTGCCTGCCTCTCTGCCTACTTGTGATCTCTCTCTCTCTCTCTCTCTCTGTCAAATAAATAAATAAATAAATAATAAAATTTAAATTAAAAAAAAACCTACTTTTAAAGGATGAATTAGCTAACTCCACAGTTAGGCATCCTTCACTTTTCCCAAAAGACGGAATTAAAAACTACCTGACCCGCTAGAGGATCTGTCACCCACGCGTGCAGTCCAGCTGGCCCTTTGGTTGGTGTCTCAAAGCCAGGCGCTGCGCCCTCGTTAGAACAGTGAGATTCTTGCTTGGTGAGACAGGTGTGCGAAAAAGGAGATTGTGAAGGGGGCGTGGAAAAGAGAACCAAGAACTGTCATAATATACACCCCAGGGGTCTCCAGGAGATCAGATGGAACATGTGGCGTGTTGAGATCTAGGAACTGATGTCCTTAAAACTGCTTGTGTCCGAATATTCTTCTCAAAGTCATTGTGTGCACCCACTTGAGAGACCGCTAACCCAGAACGCTTCCTGGACACGTATTATATTGAGAAGGCAGCGCTTAACTAATTTACCTTCTTCTTTTCTTCCTAATCTCTAGCCACCAAGTTTGCTGAAAGTATGGGGTTTATCAGTGAGGACTTATCTACCACTGCTTCTCGAGCCCTTCACTCAGACTGGCTTGCTCGAAATTGCCAGCCAAACCACTGGAGGGTATGTAGACCCAATTTATTAAAAGTAAATTGCCAGACAGTATGACCGACATCCCGTCTGCTCTCTGTGGGCTACCTGTTCATAAAGTACTGGCTATTACCCTGGTTGCACTTGAGAACCAACGATTTAAGTCGACTCCCTGGGCACGGATATTCCAGAACCTTCCTTCGCTTGTGCTAAATATGTCTGTGGAGGAACTCCTGGATCCTGGCAACAGTTCTTAAACTGGGACCACTCTGCTGTGGGAAAGAGGGGGTGGCCTCAGTCAGAAGTGCTCTGCTTGTATTTCCTTGCAACAAAAGGTTCCAAGTCTAAAAAAAAAAAAAAAAAAAATCAGAGTTTAGAAACCATTTGTCTAAAATATTTCTTAAATTTTATGTGTATGAAGTATGCCCAGTATCTTGCCCTTATTGCCTGGATCTGTACTATTAGGTGACTAGTGTGTTAGTGGTGGGATCATTTATCTTTAAATCAATGGGACTGTTAGCATGAATCTGTTTGTCTTTGCTGTCCAGAACCCTTCTGTAGACTACCTTAGTCTCTCATCTGTGTCTTCTCCCAATCCTTATTACCTTTGAGTGACCAGCGAGTCTCCGGGGTTAGCATTTGAAGGAGGCTGGTGTATAAAACTGGGTCGGGGAGGCAGCAAGTGCACTGATGAGTAAGACCTGAGTAGCAGGTTCCTGATGAAATACTAATCCATATGCACAACCTAAATTTATGAATTTGAATCATTTTCTTGTATCTTTAAATCCATGGAGGAATCTGAGTACAACTTAGAATATATTCACATGAACCTAGCTTTGAAGTAAAGAGGGTTTTAAAACAGATTTTGCTTTAAATCTCAGAATTCTTCTTTGGCCAGAGAACAAATCCTGAAATTTAAAGGTCAGGCTGTGTACCTAATTCCTTTGAGGATTAAGATCTAATAAAAAATCTTCATTTATGTCTGCCATCATGTGGAGAACTTTAGCCATATAAAGAGAAAAATCGGGGATCTTTTCCAAACAATATAGATGTCTATTCTATCTTATATAATTCTGAGACTAGACTAGGTATTAAATAAAATTATATCCATCTGTTCTCAGAAGACTGAGCTGATCTTTTGTTTTTAATTCATACCTTTCAGTTACCAGACGTCATTTGGATTTCTTACTAATGTTTCATCATTGTATATGGCTACTTGCCCGTTGCTAAAATGAACCTTTCTACAAACTAAAACTTGAATCTTGTTCGCAGAATGTTGTACCAGATCCTTCAAAATACTGTGGGCCTTACAAGCCACCTAGTATCTTAAAGCAAGAAGGTCCTACCCATAAAGAAACAGGAGATAATTACGGTCATGATACAATTGGTAATTTGTCTTTTATATAATTTTTATGGTTAAAGTTCAGCCATTTTTAATTGTCTGTCTGTAGTTCTTAAGTTCTTCATCCTTATTTATGTGCCAGAAGGTGATTTTAACTGTTTTGGCTGCCAAGTAAGGCCATATATGGCTATACATATGTGCGTATGTGTACACACACACACACACACACACACACACACAATTTTCTTTCCATTGCATCTATATACATTTAGGTAAATTACACAAGGCCCCTAAAATCTAGTGTTTAACCACTCGTAGATTTTTAAATCTTTATTTGATATGTAGGGGTTTTTTTAAGTTTTTATTATTCATTTATTTAAGTAATCTCTACACCAACCGAGGGCTCAGACTCATGACGTTCGGATCAAGAGTCACACGCTCTTCCGACTGGGCAAGCCAGGCACCCCTGTTAGAGATGTAGTTCTTTAATAATTTTATGTTTGCCACATTCAAGCTGTCATGTTGAAAATTTCCATTATTCTGTGTCAAAAACTTGCTCTGGAATTACCTTGGAAAGGTAACTGAGTAGTCTGAAGAGTAAGGATCTGGAAAATCTGCCAGACGATGCTACGACAGTGGGCTCTGAAACAGTACAAATTAGGCAAGGGGTATAATAATATTCCTGAGCGTCTGATTTTCTTCTACCCAAAATTAGTGAATGAGGGTATTTATATTACCAGCTGCTCAAGTATTTGTTTCGATTTGAGGTAAACCTCAGAGCTGACAGCTACAGTAATTTTTTTTTCTTTTTTTTTTACCTTCTAGGCATGGTCGTAATCCATAAGATGGGACGTACTGCTGCTGGTACATCTACAAACGGTATAAAATTCAAAATACCTGGGTTAGTGTTTCCAAAAGAAGAGGTCTCACAAATACACATTGAGTATAAAGCGGCACGTGCAGGGTGCTCAGGAGAGATGCAAAACGTAGAGTTCACCCCACCCGTACCGCCGGGACAAAGAAATGTGGAGGCAAGCAAAGGAGTAGCTGCTAAGTGCCAAAGGCCTGGGGGTTGTAGTCCCTGCCCTGGAGCTCAGGGATGGCAGGGGATGTCTGAGTCAGCTGGCAGTCGGCTGGGGAGAGGCCAGCAGAGAGAGGCTGGGGGCCGAGCCTGAGCCTGGGGAAGGGAAGGGAGCACCCGGGCTCAGGCACGCACAGACCTGGGGTAGCACCTACTCGGTGCAGGGCTCCCACCAGAAGAAGAGAGATTGCATGGATGTCAGGTGCTTGTCGGGGGGGGGGGGGGGTGGGCAGAGGACAGAGGCAGCTTTGGCACCTTGCAGGAGGTCCTGAGTCAGTTTAAGGATTTCTGGATTTTATTTTGAAGAAGTAGAAAAACATCCAAGGTTTATTCCAAGGAAGAACCTTGGTAAAATACTGGCACATGAGAGAGAAAGCAGGAATAGATCGTAGCTGAGGGAAACCAATCGGAACCTATTGAGATAGTCCAGAAATTCGATGGTAAAGGATGGTCATAACTGAATAAGAATTTTTCAGTAATTGTAAGATTATTAAGGTAATAATTGGAAGAATCTGTGCCATCTTGATATCTGACGAGCTGGCATCTGATTCTTACATCATTAACTGAGGTTTGTGGCAACCTTCATTGAAAAACTGATGAGAATCTTTGCTCCCTGTGTTCTGATGAAGGATTAACTTAGAACAATCATCATCGGAAAAGTAGAAACACCCCCTGTTGTGGAAACTTCTCGTAAAATATGATGGCATTGACCCTTGCTTTTCCTGTCCTAACTTTTTGTGCTGTGCCCTCACAAAGTCGAGTAGGAGATTCGCCAGTCCCCGGAGCGGGCGCCTACGCGGAGGACAGCGCGGGAGCGGCTGCAGCCACCGGCGACGGCGACATTCTGATGCGCTTTCTTCCCAGGTGTGACTTCTCCCTCTTCGGACCTTCCAGATCGTGGACTGGAGATGGTGTCTGTCAAGACAGACTATAACTGTTTGTGCCAGGCTGTCTGAGTTTGTGCGCACAGGAGCTTTCTAGAAATTCTGCTTCCATACCCCTCACCTCTTGTTTTCGATGGCGATAATTTAAGTCGGCATCGTCCTCTGAAAGAGAGTATTTCTTGCTTTACTTCACAGATGAAAATACTTATGATGCATATAAATTATTTATGTAAGGCCACCGAGTAAAAGAACTGTGGTAATTGATGATAAAAGTACGAAAGGCAGTCGCTGTGTACAATAAATTACTGAAAGATGATCATTACAACTGGATGTTGTGCACATGCCCACCATTTCCCCCCATTAATTGTAGCCCCATTTCTTATTTAAAAGTAATCTCTGTTCTTTAGGACTTCTGGCTGCTATGACTAAGTGCCAGTTACCAGCCAGAGCCAAAAAGAATAGGCATTTAAAATGAAGGGATCGATGAGTTGAAAAAATAGACATTGTATCCAGGTTTACTCGCCTTCGTGTTGACGCTTTCCCAGGAATTACTGCTCCTTATGTGAATTACTGACTTCTCCTTTTGTATTTTATCAAATGTGACCGTTCCGATGGTTTTAGGTTTCTAACTTCAGGTCACAAGTTCGGGCTCTGTTGACTCTGTGATACTAAAGTTATGCCTCTGTTTAAATCAGCTACCAAGCTGTAGACTATATGAGAAGAGGAGAAGATCCAACCGTAGCCTGCCAGAAAGTGATTTCCAGAATTCAGAAGTATTTTCCAAACTTCTTTGGGGCCGTGATATGTGCCAATGTCACTGGAAGTTATGGTGAGTTTTATTTGGAATTCTTATTTGCGTGAACTTGTAAATGTTGTTGAAAACATACACTATAAAATATGGTGGTGTAACTTGCTCCTGTCCAATGAAAAACAGAGACTCTGTAGGGTAGGCACCCGGTCAGGGTTAACTCTTGATCTGTCAGGACCCCCCAGAGTGCTTAAATACACCTAACCCCGCCCCCGACTTCGGCTCCGTCTGGCCGACTCTCCATGCTTATGACCCAGCGTTGGGTTCATCGTTCTTATCTCTGACATGGGTCCGCCATGAAGTTCAGCTTCAGCTCTGGGGCCTGCTGACATGGGCTACTCTAGTCAAATGCTTTTATTAATTGGAGGTCGATAGGGATGAATGGTCTTCCCTGCTTCTTTTCCATTCATTATATTAATGTCTCAGTCATTTAGATCTTGGGGCTCCAAGGTATCAACTGTATTACTAATTAATAAACCAAAGAAGTCAGCAGAATTATTTTTGCACCGCATTTGAGGCATGTCTTCTGCTTCATTTACTTTCCATACGAGCCTATCACAGTTTCAAAGTGTTTCAAGACCAACCACTGCCGCTTCTCATTAGTGAATTTTCAGATGAGGAAGATACACGGCTTACTGATCAATATAACTTATTAGGTTAGACTGCTTATTATTGTCCTTTGATCTTTTACTTCCCACAGTTCTGTATTTGAAAAACTTGTTTGAGGAATTCCTTATTCTTTTTTAAGTATTGAGATACCAAAGTCAATAAAAGTGATGGCCGGGTTGGGGGGGAGGCTTTATGTTTAAAGTAAGTCAGTTTGATTGATTCCATCTTAAGAAATAAACCTCAGAAGGCTCAAAGTTAGACTTAACAAGATGTAAAAATGACAATTATGTAATTGCAGATGGACTTAAAATTGACTGGTTCTCTAAAGCGGTGGCATTAGAAGGGGCCCGTGCAGGTGATTGGACCGGGGAAGAGACCCGCATTGCCGTAGATGGGGAGGCAGTAAGGTGCGCTGCGGTAGACTCAGGTATCCTGAGAAACGGCTGTTCCTGTGGAAGAAGAATGGAAAAGAACAGGGAGCAGGAGGAGGGGAAGATTAGGGCTGAATGAGGGGCATATCTCAGTGGCTAGGGAACTAAAATTTTTAGCACTTGCATAAATTATTTTTACTAAGAAAAGGATATGAAGCCAGAGTAAAGCAACAGTAGCAAAGACAGCATGCGTGTGTACCAGCAGCCACCTGGCCTGTACTCTGAAGTTGGAAGAGATGCCCCCCCCACCCACCACCCACCCCACCCCGCGCCCTCTGCCCCACCCCCCGCCCCCGCCATTCTCTCCTTTCCTGGCCTTGCGCGCTCCCCCCGTGGCTCCGCTGACGACTTTGGGACCCTGACAGCCGGTGGCCAGGCAAAGGAGCCGCATCTGTATTGGTTGTAAAGATGTGTGTCTTCTGTTTACCCAGACGACTTTCTCTTCTCTTGGCCCCAGGTGCTGCTTGCAGTAAACTTCCCACATTTACTCAGTTCAGTTTCATGGTTTATAATTCTTTGAAAAACCAGCCAACTGAAGAAAAAGTAGACTGCATCTAATCCATCGTTTCCGTCGGCATCTCTATAATAAAGAGGAAAGAAACAAAGGCTGAAAAGGTGCCTCACTGTCCTCGGGTTCTATGCCTCACGCATTCTACCTTCCTTGCGTAGAAGAGGCACAAAAATAAATGTGTGCTGAAGCAGTACTTTCCCTTTCTGTATCCAAAGTGGGTCTTGGGATCTTTTTATTTAAGCTTTGTCTCCCCTGAACGTGAATATGTATGCATGTGTTTTGTATACGTTTACATTTTAAGTGCTATTTGGATTTCTGGTCAATGTTTCAAGACATTGCTACCTTCGGGATTGATTTCCACATTGACATATTAAGAACAAAGGAAATAATGTGTATTTGGATACTTAAAATAATGAGAGTGTCCAAGGCTTTTAGACCCAAAAAACAAAATAATGATGGGTCATCATGATTAGTCCTGATTCAGTTTCATTGCCTTACAATGATGGGTCTCTTATCACTGATGATCCATTTTGCATATGGCTCCCTACCAGTTTGAAGGGGAAAGAATGCCCTTAATAATAAAGGCGGGTTTGTTTTGTGTGTATTAGAAGGTATGGGCAAATCTTCTGATGAGCAACTGTGTTGAGTTTCTTTGTTTTTTTTTTTTTTCCTCTGATGGAGTTCTCAGTGTGTGAAGCTTCTTTAGTCACAAAAATCCCTGATCTTTTCGCTACTAATAGTATTGAGAATTTGTTGTGAAAATGTATTAGGGAGTGGGGTTGATACGTCAGTGTTACTCATCTCTTGGGTGTAGTTTGGTGACTGCAGTTGGAAACAGGGCAGTGAAAGGGTGTCTAGCTAGGCCTGTTTTCCTCGGCGCGCCATCCGCTGTCTGACGGACAGCCAGAGAGTTGTCTGTGTGCCTTCTCAGCTCATCTTTTCCTTCAAAATCGTTATCTTTTACATAAACCTGTGTGTAGAATATTGTCCTCAAACTCTAGTAGATCTGCTCTGATTTTTTCCAACTCATCTTAATATTTAATGTTCTTTATAATTAAGGGCCAGAGAGCTGTAGTTTTGAGGATGCTTTTAGTTCCCTTGTTCTCAGACCTTGCTCTGTGTAAGAGGTTCAGAGACCCTCTTCACAAACACCCTCTGCTCCAGCTGTGAGAACCCGACCAACGCCATCTTGAAAGTGTCCCCCCAGGACGGCTGTGTGACCCGGGGAGTTCTGCCAAACACACACACACACACATACACACACACACTCTCTCTCTCTCTCTCTCTCTCTTTCTTTCTTTAAACTATACTCTTAAGTACATCCTTGGGTCAAAACATCCAGTCTGGAGATCGGATTATGATTCTCCAACGTTTCCTCTCAGGTGGTGGCCCAGCCTCCAGGGCTATAAAAAGTAGATTTTATAGGAGGTGGGCTTGTGGCCCTCTGCTAATCTTACAGCTGACCAAGATACACTTCTGTTCCTGAGTCCCCTTAATAAACCATTTCTTGCCAAGCTGAACTTGTCGGCCTTTTTCTATGCTCTTATGGCTGCCTTGGCCTTAGGAGGTCGTATTGCAAATCCCTCCATTTCACAGAACACTAGTGCACCAAATCAGATTCTTCACGAATTAGAATCTGAAGTCTGGAATTAGCAGCTACTGAGGGCAGCCTGTAAACTAGTAGGAAAATAATCCTATAGAGTCCCTCACATTCACAGAGCAGAAGAGAAACTCTTTTGAGGATTCTCATGCGGTGTACTGATTTGTTTAAATCTGATACTGGGCCTTGGAACAAAGGAAAGGAAGCGGATTTAAGCTTGCAGTATGACGGAATCCCAGTGTTGTACGTTGGTTATCTGCGAATACTTTCCGCAGCCACGTACCAGCAGAAAAACTAAATTGAAAGTCTTCATGGCCTGTCATTCCCCAGCAAATTAGGAGTTTAGCTGATAAAAACTGATGTGGGAAACAAAGGCAGAAGGAAAATTATGAAATTTCCTCACTACTTACAGCCCACTGACAAGTCCTTGAGACAGACAGAGTGGCCTTCCTCTAGGAAATGAGCTGCCTCAATGTTGACACTTTGCTAAGGGCAACTGGCAACCCTAGCCCAACCCCCAGGATCCTGTAAGTCTGCTTTAACATACAATAATTCCTTTGGAAACTTCCTTTATCTCTACTCCCTTGGATGCCGTGTTGGCAATCATCCCCCAAGCATATGACTCACCATACATCTGAAGGGTCTCATGACTAGGGTTTTAGGAGACGGTAATAAATGACCTTTCCCTAACAACAGCAAGATCCCTCAAGGTCCTGGAAAACTTGCTTCCAAATTCCTTAGAGATTTACACGTTCCCTAACCCCCTCCCAACTTGAAAGTATACAGTGGGCCCCAGTATAGCTCTTTCTGCCCATGGGACCTGTACCTGTACTTTAATAAAACCACTTTTTACACGAAAGATGTCTCAAGAATTCTTTCTTGGCCCTTCGCACCACACCTAACATCTTTCCTACATCAAAAGCAAGGGACTTGTGTTTTTAAAATGTATTTTATCTCCCACTCACATTCTTCCTGATAGAAAAAATTTTCCCCATATATCTAATGTAGAAAGACAGAAATGGAATTAGCTTTGGAAATAATATTTAAGTTCTCGATTTGAATATCATACTATCTAAATGCTGCAAACATGCTGTCTTTTCTTTTGAAAAGCTAGAAATACTTTTTTTTTTTTGGTCCCTGGTGACAGTGGGCAGAGAGGAAGCTCACCTCTTTAATGATGATATTTTGATTATCAGTGTTTATGAGGTTGGTAGGGGAGATACTTAAGTAACTAGTGAAATTAGGTCAAAAAGAAAACTGAGCCAATCATAAATGGAACTTAGAAATGGTTCCCTAAAACTTGGCAAAAGTAAGAAAGTTCTTGGGGAAGGGAACCTTGGAAAGATTGATCATGATCTAACTTTTTATGCAAACAGTAGTTGGTGGTTTCCTTCACATCTGTCCTAGCTGTGCTACTGTGGAAATGCAGGGCTGGGAGGTAGCTTAGGGTAAAGGTAAGAGCTAGGATTACAACACCTTCCCCATCCTGCCAGATTTTTTTCCTTTGACCCTACAGAAAATGTTCTATTACTTGCCTGCTACTTAGGTGACATTAAATGGTCCTAGCAAGCATACCCATTAATCAACTTTAAGTGATTCTGAGAGCATGAATGTTGTCACTCGGATTTGCTAGTCAAGTTGCTAGTCAAGTTTTCTACACTGTGCTGATACACAGAGTTACCCACACCTCTCTCCCACCTAAATCTGTTCCTGCTTCTTCAGCTCACAGACTTTCAACTCTGCTCTCCTGTAAGGTTTCTAACAGAGCAAAGGAGGAGTCTAGTAGGCTTTAATCTGGACATTATCTTAGCTCAGTTTAAACAACATCAGAAAAAGGAAGGGATTTGGGTGTCAACAGTATCAAAATTTTTTCATTATTACTCTAGGTGAACTTCACTCCAGTCTTTGGTACTTTTTAGTGCAATAGGCAAAACAGAAAACCTTAACCACAAAAACAGAGATGGTGTTAATTTCATGCTCTTCATTGATATTCTTTGATTAAACCCAGCAATATTTTTAAAAATTATTTAACATTTATTAATTTACTTTAGTGTTTTGGGTTTTTTTGAAGATTTGATTTATTTGTCATAGAGAGAGCACGCGTGCATGCACAAGTAGGGGGAGTGGCAGGCAGAGGGAGAAGCAGGCTCCCTGCCGAGCAAGGAGCCCGATGTGGGACTCCTCGATCATGACCTGAACCAAAAGCAGACATTCAACCAACTGAGCCACCCAGGCATCCTCTCACTTTTCTTTTTAATTTAAATAGAAAACAGTGACTCATCCCCAGCTCTGCACGTGGCTGGATGGCTGTTCCTGGACCCTGGTGATTTGGTATAGGCATGTGACAGGTTCTGAAGTTGTTTTTGTTTGTTTGTTTGTTTTTTTAAGATTTTATTTATTTATTTGACAGGCAGAGATCACAAGTAGGCAGAGAGGCAGCCAAAGAGAGAGAGGAGGAAGCAGGCTCCTTGCCGAGCAGAGAGCCCAATGCGGGGCTTGATCCCAGGACCCTGGGATCATGACCTGAGCCGAAGGCAGAGGCTATAACCCACTGAGCCACCCAGGCACCCCTGAAGTTTTAATCCCAAGTGCAGAGTGTGAGCCCTTCCTAGCTTTCTTTTCTTCAGGTAAGACAACATGACGTGCTGTGGCTGTCCCCATCACCGGAGCCACTGAGTGACCCTGTCTAGCAAGCCCCGGGATAGCACACAGCGACACACAGTGCGAACAAGAAATAAGCCTTTGTGCAGGGCTGATTAATAATGAGAGTTGCTCAAACGAGGACTCCCACAGTTTTGCATTGGGATCAGTTTTACTGGAAAGAAATCACAGCACAATCAAAGCTGTATTCTTACTCTGCTTATCCTGGTGCCGTCCTCGTAACTGCAGCCTGATCATACGGAGCAAGCGAACAGCGGCCCATGACAGCCATGTCTCTCTGAAATCACTCACAGATAAATGTCTAATTGCCACGGACCGTTAGAAAATAAATAAATAAAAAGAAATAAGCCTTTGTTACTGTAATCCAGCACACATCACCCTCTCCCGACTGATATATAAAATATGCCTAAGTAGTAGAGAAGTTTTATGGAGGTTGTTAAACTTATGAAAAATGAACTCTCTAAAGGACAAAAGGAATTAAAAAAGCAGACCGAAAGATATGTAGAATGATACTGGTTAGAAATTAATGAAAAAGTTAAAGTTATTACTGGGTAGGAACGTTATGGATGGCTTTCTTAAGAATTCTCTTATCATTCTCTTTTAATAAGCACATGTATATGTAGTTTGATTCCGACTCTGCCATTCTGGAAAAGGCGAAACTACAGGGACAGAAAAAGATCAGTGGTTGCCAGGGCTTAGCACCGAGGGTGGGACGAATGGGCTGACCCTGAGGACTTTTAGGGCCGTGAAACTCCTCTGCACGATTCTGTAGCGCTGGATACGTGTCAGTATACATTGTCCAAACCTACGGAACGCGTCATACTACAAATAGCCTCACGCAAACTACCGCACTTCGGGCGACAAACGTGCATCATTTTAGGTTCCTGGGGTGTAACCCTCGATGGGTCCCGATGCAGGTGGTGAGATTAGGGGAAGAAGTGTGTGTGTGGACTGGAGTATTAAGGGAACTTTATGAACTTGCTGCTCGATTCTGCTATGAACCTGAAACCATTCTAAAAAATGGAAGCTAAAAAGAAAAAAAATGCATATATTGCTCTTAATAGTGGGGAGGAAATTCAAGTATGCAAGGTCTTATATCTGAGTGTGTGTGGAGTATTAGATAGTAACAGCCTGCACTGATTCAGCATTTAACAGTTCTAAGCACTTTCCTGTGTTCTATCTCATTTTATTCTACCAAAAACCAAGAAGGAAGAGAATACGAGTATTCTGAGTTGAGATATTTCACACGTAGGAGCTGCAACCCTCCCCAGCAGCCATGGTGCTGGCTTCTGTTCTGGTCGAGAATATTTCTCCGACAAGATAGTGTCCCCTTTGGGGACAAGGGGCAGTTTGTTTGCTGTGCGGTATAATAAAGATAATCTCTTCTTTTGAGGCAAATGGGAGGCAGATTTGCTTGCAACATCCTTATAAAAATTTGGGTTTCCTGAGTTGAGTCTCCTCAGCTCTGATACAACCTCGCTGCTGCCATACCCACCAGAGCCCACCTCCCTGTACCCCCACGGGCCCTAGCGGGGACCTGAATGTGAAGATCATGCCACTTGCTATGCTGTAAACAAGGAAGTCCTTTGTCTCTGACCCAGTATCCTTGTCTTTTGCCAACTTCCATGAAACTGGCAGGCTAACTTATTAGCTAGCAAGTCGGGCAAAATCTCCGACTTTTCACAGTTCTTGGCTGTGTCACTGTCAACAATAAACGGTGAGAAATCCCTGATGATGTTGTTTTTCAGTATCTGTTGTATATTTGGGGTAAAGCGTTGTAGACCTGCAGGTAAGTTGAAGACAAGAAGGTGCACCTGGGTGGCTCAGTTGGTTAAGTGACTGCCTTTGGCTCAGGTCAGGATCCTGGAATCCTAGGATTCAGTCTTGCATCAGGCTCCCTGCTCAGCACGGAGTCTGCTTCTCCCTCTGGCCCTCCCCTCTCTCAGACTCTCTCAAACAAATAAAGAAAAGCTTTAAATAAAGAAGATAAGAACAAGGACTGCATACCAGCACAAACCCTAAAGAATGGTTTAGCAAAGGCCAAGGACAGCCCTCTGAAATTGTTCATACAATAAATGTTGAATTAACTGTAATAAAATTTCAAAAAGATTTGTTATTCTATTCAGGAATCCCACCTGAAACACTAAATATTAACCTCATTTCTTTAAATAAAATGATGAAAGAGACAGTAACTAATATAATGGAAATTAAAACAAGTTGTACTAAAAATAATACATACCAAATAATGGAGGTAACTCCAGTGACACATAGAGTTTCTGTTCCTGTTCCAATTGTTATAGATTTTGAATTACTCTCATAGGAACACTGACCTGAAGTTGCTAGAAATATTCACATGTGCTATATACACATAAACAATAAAACATGTCTGTTTCCAACACCAGCACTGGCTTAAGTGATTCTTTTTGGTTCCAGGAGGCAAATCATAGGCATAATGTATTTTTAATTGAGATATTATAAAGACTATAATAAACTTTTAAAGCCCATAAATTTTCATTGTTGAACTTCTTTTTAAAGTGTCATTACGTCTGATGCTGGATGATTGAATCTGGGGCTAAGGCCATAACAGAAGTCATTTAGTTTATCTTAATAGTTTAATTAAATTCATTTGAATAAAAACTGGTGACATATAAATATATATCTTAATTGGATGCTAATTATGAAGATAAATTCAGATCTGTGTATGTAACTTTACTGGTTATTTTTTTTAAGAGTCTTAGACCTTTACAAAAGCCTCTAAAAAGTCATATGTGAAATTTTTGCTTGCTTTCTTGAATATTTTGATGGTTAGTATAATTTCAACCCCTGTCTTAGGAAGTTAATATGAGATAATGAGGTCTACAAAAAATAGGAATTGTCTGTGGTTTATAGGTGCTATATGCTGTTTTCTTACACAGCCCAGGTCAGCCAGCAATGAAGTGCTAATACTTGGAGAGGGCAGCGCCACTTGAAGGATAAAATAATTACCGCATTCATAAATGCATATAGTGGAAGTTAGAGCTGCCGTGATCAACTCCATTGCTTCTGAGTTAAAGGGACAGAAAGCCATTTATAGTTCTAATGCATGGACCGTGCACCAAAGAACTGGTCAGCTGATTTAAACTTGTGACCTTTCTATGCTGTGCATTAGATGTGGCTGCTCATTTATTTTCTTTAATTAAAATGTTGTTCCTGTAACGTGCGGTGGTGACATGTAATATTTATGAGAAAATCAGGTATTACGGTGGATGTAGAAAAACAAAGTCCATTCCAATTGCTAGCAATCTATATTTCTTTCTAACTTGTGCAAAATCCTTAACCACCATAAATGTCAAATACTTCTTTCCACTTCTAACTAAAACCAATATCATTTGTCTTCCTTTCTTGTTCTTATTGTTAAGACCCAATGAAAATGAAACCAAAGAGAAGTCCAGAATAGAAGCAGTATCGGACGATCTAAGCTCACTCAACTTAGTTCTCATGAGGCTACAGCAGTGTTGTATTTGGAGCCCACTTTCACCAGTGGAGCCAAGCGTTTAATTGTTAATATCCTTGAAATCAGCCATGGTGGGAATTTCTATACCAACATGTCCGCAAACATGACCACTTAAGGCTGGATTTTTGCTCTGGAGAAACAATTTACTAGTATACCATTGGCTAAAAGTGTTTTGAGATATTGTAACATACATGTTACTATGTTACATACACACACACACAGACACCCGCACAGAGTCTTAGAGGAATCCTGGAACTTAATCATTTGGGTTCATACACTGGCTCTGTCACTAATTACCTACATGCCATTGAGCAAGTAACTTAGTTTCGTGTGTGTAAAATGGGAATGG
The DNA here is from genome assembly GCF_020171115.1 of Neogale vison. NCBI lineage: Eukaryota > Metazoa > Chordata > Mammalia > Carnivora > Mustelidae > Neogale > Neogale vison. The sequence continues at coordinate 203,797,641 of NC_058101.1, forward strand.
TGACAATCATACTAACTACTTTGTAGGACTGTCTGGGGGACCGGTCTAAAGCACTTAGTGCCACACAGAAGGTGCTCAGTAAGTGTTGGCTGATACTATTGTTATTATCTAGACCGAAGCAAGAAATTAGACTTTAAATAACACCTTTGAGCAACCATGTCTGATACATCATGTATTCTTACTGGCCTCCATTTCTAGCACATCAGGCTCCTTGGCCCCTGACTCCCCATTTTTCCCTCCGCATAGCTGCTCTGCCAAATGTGCCTTCATTCACGCCTACAAAATCTCCTACCTCTCCCCCGATGCATCTCCCCGCCAAGAAAAGAAACCCAGGGCAGGAAGAACATCACCCAAACTGTTCCTGAGCCCACTTACTTATGGTGTAAAATTTTACTTACAGGTGATTGATTTATTTCTCAGTCGCTGTTTCTTATTCAAAGACTGGCTTCTCACATCCTCTTAACGTTTGAGACCTTTTCAGGAGCTTACAAGTCACAATGATCAACTAAACACGGGCTTATTTCCTCTCCCGCTACTACCTTCAAATGACTTAAAAATGAAGAAAGATCAAAATAAGGCCACAATATGAAAGAAAGAAAATGCAAGGAAACAAGCGGAAGACTTTCAAAAAATTTGGAAGACAGAAAAGAGATGTCAAAAAATGGAGAGCAAAGGAGGTTCTACCCAGATCTGGTGAAGAAGGAGTGATGTGCTCATGAAACTCTAGAAAGAGGCAGAAATCAGAAATGTCATGAACGATACAGGAAATCTGTGAAATGTAGAGTTAAAAACAAAGAAACATACCAACCCCCCCCCCACCACCACACACACGCTCCCTGCCATACAGACACAGACCCTATTCCCACATGAACAATTCCTGCCAACCAGGGGTTTAACCTGTGAAAATTAAGAAGAGGAAACGTCATTTAAGATGCAGCCACAAGGGGGTGCTCTCCTGCTCGACCTCTCCTTTTCCACTGCAGACTCCACAGAGATGACCTTGACAGTGATGCTACTTTACAGCCCCAGCAGCAAAAAGGAAAGTTTCCTCCTCCCCCCAGCCAAAAGCCCAGCCAATGAGAAGGGGCTACACTTCCAACTTTTAGATTATCCCAATGGACTTTTTATCCTCAAAAGCCCCTCCCAACTCTCTAACTTCCTTCCTCGGCAAGAGTGTTTCTCTCCCGTGTTTTCTGGACTTGTCTGTAGTTTTGCCATAGCTTGTATGTTCCAAATCGTCATCTTCTGCTATTCCCGAATAAACCCATTTTGTTGGTAAAATAACTGACAGCTTTACTTTTAAGGTTTACAAACACTGAGTTCTCCCCCCCTACACACACACATGCGTGTGTTCACATGTGCTGCACACTTTGAATACACTTGGGGAAGGAGCTGGGGAAGCTAGCTCGGTTTTGTTTCCCCAACAAGGTACTCTGCAGTACAGCTAAGGCCACGCGGCTCCTTCCCCACTCGTCCTACAGGAAAGACCGTCAGTTACCAAGCCCAAGTTCACAGAGCTCCGAATGATCTTTCTGACAGTTGCCAGAGCCTTAAATATTAAAAGTCAATCAAGGATTCCTAGATATTTGAGAAAAAGCTACAAAATGGAAGCCATTTTTACAATGTCGAAGAATCCTACATTCCAGCAGGAAGTAGGAGGAAATAAAACAACGTGGGGCAGAAGACAACAGTTAAAGTACAAGAGTATTTTCAGTGAGATTTTAAAAATACAGTATCCGTTAAACAAGAGCCAGATAATATGAAAAGGGAACAAGATGGAGGAAATAAAACGCTCAAGAAAAAGTAAAGAGAAAATATAGAGGGGCACCTGGGTGGCTTAGTGAGGTAAGCCTCTGCCTTCGGCTCAGGTCATGATCTCAGGGTCCTGGGATGGAGCCCCGCATCGGGCTCTCTGCTCAGCAGGGAGCCTGCTTCCTCCTCTCTCTCTGCATACCTCTCTGCCTACTTGTGATCTCTCTCTCTGTCAGATAAATAAATAAAATTCTTTAAAAAAAAAGAAAATATAGAAAAATAGGGCAAAGGAATTTCTCAATATAAATATAATTTATATATATTTATATATATATATCAATATAAATAAATTTCCCATAGTTTAAAGTGTTCACTGAGTTTGTTTCAGAGGACACAAATAAAGCATATGTTCAGACATTGTGAAATTTCAGAACTTTTGGAAAAGCTACCAAATAGACCCTGTTTCCAGACAGGGAATGAGTGGCGGACCTTCCATCTACAAAACACAGGGAACTGGGAAACAAGGAAGCAACCAAGACCTTCAATTTGTCAGGAAATGATTAAAAGATCAAAACAAGAAATTATCAAGGAAGAGCAAAGGTTCAAATAATGATCTGTCCAGGGGCACCTGGGTGGCTCAGTTGGTTGGGCATCCGACTCTTGATTTCCACTCACGCCATGATCTCAGGGTCCTGGGGTCCATCCCCCTGCCTCTCAGGCTCCTGGCTTAGCTCCTTCCTCTCCCTTTGCCCCTCACCTCACTTGTGCTTACCCACTCTCTCTCTTTCTCTGAAATAAATAAATCTTAAAATAATAATAATAATAAGGACCTGTCTGAGCATGTTAGTGTCAGAGGTCATATTTTGCCCACATCCTATCTTCAGAAGTTGCTTTAGGATCAAGCCCAGCAAAGTGAGCATGAAGCTCGGAAGGGAGGACATGTGAGTTCATGGAGACAACAGTTTCCAACGTAAGAGATCAGAGATATCAGCTATTAGACAGGCCAGGCCTGGCGTGATGACTGCATCTGAAGCTAGAATAAACATAAACTTTATTAGAAAAAGCAAGAGAGGAGGGAGGGAAGGAAGAAGTAGTCAGACAGAGAAGCTGGGACAGAGGAAAGAGGGAGGGAGGAAGTTAAGAGAGAGAAAAACTTTAGGAGGAAAAGCCCAGAGGATATCCTGGTACACAGACAATGTCTCTGCGCCCTGGAGGTTAGGATAACTAGAGCACTAAGATGAGGGATGGGTACGAGATCAAAGAGCCTAGACACTTTCTTGCACTCTGAGATCTTGACAGAGTTTGCCAGGGATGTGGCAGTGCAGCCTAAGAGGCTTGGCCCACAGAGTGAGAAGCTGCAGTGACACCCTCCACGCAAAGTTAACATCGCGTCTGACGTGAGAAGCTCACTTTTGTTCTCTGCTGAAGCCTTGGTATAGTCAGGAGGTACATTATCGTTTGGTAAGAAATGCCACATCTTGGAAGGTGCTCAAAAGCAGCCTGTGCCCAGACGTGTTGGGCACGTCTCTGCTGCCCGCTGAGCTGCAACCCCACACAGGGATGCACAGAACAAGGCGAGAATTGTGGCTGATTTGCAACTATTAGAATCATCATTTAAAGTTTGACTCTTCGGAGCACCTGGGTGGCTCAGTGGGTTAAGCCTCTGCCTTCGGCTCAGGTCATGATCCCAGGACCTTGGGATCGAGCCCCGCATTGGGCTCTCTGCTCGGCAGGGAGCCTGCCTCCTCCTCTCTCTCGGCCTGCCTCTCTGCCTACTTGTGATCTCTGTCTGTCAAATAAATAAGAATCTTCAAAAAAATAAATAAAGTTGGACTCTTCAACTACACAACACAATACATGTGCGCACATGTGCGCATGGGCGCGCGCACACACACACACACACACACACACACCCCTTGAGCTAGAGAAGAGCGTTAGGGTTGGAATCACCATGTCAGCTACTCATCACACACAGATTTCATAGGTAACTGTACACTTGTTTGCATGTATAACAGTGCAATTAAATAGAAATAAGATGGAAGACGGAAAGGGGAAGAAAGCTCAAATAACGGAGAGGGAGATGAATGTTCTCATCTTGCACAGTGGAAAATCAGATCGCTGGTGGTGGGAAATTAAAGGAAACAAAGGCATACACGTCTTCAAGTAACCAAGAAAGAAACTGTATCACCGCAGTGATTTAACTACAGTGAGAGATAGAAAATCTGCATCATGCACACCTGATTGATCGGAGAAGAGACATAAAATCCGTCCCCTCCTGTCGTGGAGGCAAATGGCGCTGGGAGTGGGGATGGGGGCTCGGGAGATCACTGATGCCTCCATGATAAGCCTTCCCCTAGGAGAATGTGTAAAAGTCATTTATACACAGATCAAGATCTCCCTTTTTTGATAATCTGGCAAAGCTCATTAAGGCTCACTTTATAAATATAAAACATGGTTTGTAGGATACTACTTTTAAAAGTAAAATACAAAAAAATAATAATAAAGACAGGAATGGGAGGTAGGTAGGTAGGTAGAAAAGTGGGAAGGGAGGGAGGGAGGGAGAGGGAGGGAAAGGGAGAAAGAAACACACATGTGAGATCCCCAAGTTGATCTCCAGTATTTTGGAGATGAGTAAGCTGAATCTGAGAAACAAGTGACGCATAATTCAGAGAGAAGATCGTGTAACTAGTTTATGTCGTGAACATGTCACTTGTCTCTGCCTCTGACATCCAGGCGCATCCTGCCAGGGGTCCAACCTCAACAGTTAATTCTGTGCTTCAAGAATCAGGTATTTGATGTTTCTCTCTTCTTCAGCAACAGCAGTAAATTACAAGATTCTCACATTCTACATCAGATAGGACACCCACATACACTCCAATATATTCATGAAATTCTTAAGAAATTAGATCATAGGTAAATGATAACTCCAAGTGTCTACATTCTCTAACACAATATGCTGTGTTTAATACTCCAGGCTCTTTTTTTTTTAAGATTTTATTTGTTTGACAGAGAGAGAGAGCGCCCAAGCAGGGGGAGCAACAGGCAGAGGGGGAAGGAGATGTAGGCTTTCCACAAAGCAGGGAGCCTGATGCGGGGCTCAAAATCCAGGACCCTGAAATCATGACCTGAGCCGAAGGCAGAGGCTTAACTGTCTGAGCCACCCAGGCGCCCAATACTCTATGTTCTTGGAAAGTTACTAGGTGATATGGTTCAGGCCACTCTAACAAATAACCCTAGACCAGGTGACTCAACCACAAACATTTGTTTATCACAATTCCGGAAGGTGGCAAGTTCAAGGTTAAGGAGCCTGCAGACTGGCATCTGGTGAGGACCTGCTCCCCGGTTCCTGGATGGCTTGCTTCGTGCCGTACTCTCATGCGGAGGACTGCACGGTGAAGCAAGCTCTCTTGTGAGTCTTTTAAGGGCATGAGTACCTTAATTAATGAAATGGAACCCTCATGACCTCATCTAATCCTGGTCACTTCCCAAAGATCCAACCTCCCAATACTGTTAAAGTACTTCCTTGCCCATCAAGCCTTGAGAAGCCATACTTGAGTTACACTAAAAGAGCATCAACTGAAAGTCAGAAGGCAAAGGTTCAAATCCAGAATCCCGTACGGAAGGGAAGGACAGTGAGGGAAGTGGGAAAGAGGGGCTCAGGCAGGACTTCTGAGTTCAACAGCAAGTACGTGCTTGTTTCTGGGTCTCCTTTGGGGCTGACGGACGATAGGAAGGGGGTGTCCCTCCAACCATCCTACCTGCTCCAAGTTCCTGGGCTTTTAAGGTCGGAGCCTTAGGTTTCCACCAAAGAACCCACGAGGGTAAACTAAGGGCTGGCAACTCTGGGCGCAGCCCCTAAGCAACCACCATCCGCAGAATCTGCATCTTCACAAAACTAGCCGCTGAGTCACGCGTCCATTCCAACTTGACCAACAGTGCGCGAGATGCGCCAAGTTTCCTCCCCAATGAGTCAGCCTTGGGAATTACAGAGAACCCAGCCCCGGGATCTCAGAGCCCTAAACTGGAACTCTTAGCCCGCTACCGCGTTATCTATGTGCCATGGGAGAAATGCCTTGACTTCTTCACATCTGTCAAATCAGGGATATTAATACCTGCTTTATGAGGCTGATGGGGTGATTATCGATTATAAAGAACCTACCACAATGCCTGGCCTACAACAGGAACTCGGGACATGTTAATTCTCCTTCCCTGCAGGATCTCTGCTGCACAACCAATATTTCACAAGTCTGCAGATCTGACTTCCTGCCACACGCTCATTTCCGACGGCTGTTGTCCCCAACTAATGAAGATCATAAAGTATCCCGTCTTGCAAAAGTCACATAACATTCTAAAAGCTAATAGTTATCAGGGGGCAGCACGAGGGTCTTGATCTAGACCTTGATATGCAATAGCTCTCAGATATAAACCGGCTTCTCCCTCCACTACTGTCAGTCCAGCCGAGAGACAACAGAGCTCGCATTTTTGTTTTTCTGAATTATCAAATTGATGCTCTTGCTTGGGGCCAAGATGTGTGTCTCCCTGGAGTGCTGTCTCAAAACAGGGCAATTGTCAACCCAATTACCTAGCACGTGTTTTTAGTCTTTCAAAGTAACCCTGAAGAGATCTGTTTATTCTTAAAGAGTGGTTAGGGGAGAGAAATGTCTCCTAAGATGTCTTTTTTAATGCCGTTCCATTGTATTTTGAGGTGATGTGTTTTGTCTTTTACTGAGTATGTTATTATTCAAAAATGCTCACTTATCTTTACACTCTTCATTTGGAATTCAACTACATTGTGACTTTTCTGTAAATCTTTTATGAACAAGGTCTCTGGTGGATCCTCCTTAATTGGTTAAGGATGATCAGCAGGGAGCACTGTCAAAGCTCCAGACGGTATTTCTTTTAAAAAATCATGGCACAAAACTTTTCCTGGGATAAGATGCCTGGATGCAGATAAAAACCAACCACGCTCTCCTGCCCACAACTACCACCTACGCCTGGCTTGTCAAAACAACAAGGACTTTCAAGTCCTCTTATTAGCAGTCACATTCTAGAGCGGCTTTGTTTTTTCAAAACTGAATTATTTGTGTTATGCCTCTGACAGAAGTGGTTGAAAGAAGGAAGGGGCTTGGAGATCATTGCTAATAAAATATTCTTGTAGTGATTCTTCCATGAAAGACTCACAGGCGGTATCAAATACAAAAGTCTCTGAAGGGTTTCCTTCTGTCATCTTGCAAATCTAGACACAACTTCATTGCCCAGGGTGCAGGAGGAAACTTAACGGCCCGCAGGCACCCAGCGGTGCTCGGAGGCCAGTCCCTGCCCGCCCCTCCCCCCACCCCCAACCCCCTACCCCCGCAGGGTTATCTTCTATCACAGAGAGATGGTACTTGACCGTGTATTGACCTTCATTCAAAACCTTCCCCCGTTCTCTTCCTTCTATTCCTTCCCTAGATTTGTGGAAGCATTTTCAATCCTTCCTAGTCATAGCGCAGCACGCACAGATGTTTCCCAGGTTTGGCTGTGTACGTCTTCGGAAGGCCCCAATGGCTAGCAGGACTGTTACTCTGTTTATAATTAGAGGCATTTCTCAACACCGTATGGAACTTAGAAGTGGCATCACAGTCAATGGTAGCATGTATATTTTAATTGTAAAAGTTCTATGCTACCATACTTCTGCTTGCTCTTAAAATCATTTTTCAGGGGCGCCTGGGTGGCTCAGTCAGTGAAGCGTCTGCCTTCGGCTCAGGTCATGATCTCAGGGTCCTGGGATCGAGCGCCCAGTCAGGATCTCCTCCTAGCGGGGAGTCCGCTTTCCTCTCTCACTCTCCCTCTGTGCTCGCTCTCTCCTCTCTCTCTCTCTCTCTTTTGCTCAAATAAATAAAATCTTTTAAAAACTAAAATCGTTTTTCAGAAAAACTAGCATTCAGAATCGAGATTAAATTAAAAATTAAAACCTGGGCAATATTCTGCATGAGTTCCCGAGGTAAATTCTGGGAAAGTAAGTGGATCCTACTATTGTTCTAAGCTAGACGCGATCCGGAAGATCACTTCCTGCCGCGGTGTTCACAGCAGGCATTCCAAACCTATTACTGCATCAGCAATTTCTTGATTCCCTATTACATTGGGTTTACCATGGTATTTCCCATCACGATTCTACTGGATATAACGTCCCTCCTTTCTTTAAGATATTCTAAAAAATTTTTTCCAGCTTTGAGGAGTTTTTCTGCATTGGCGTAGCTGATCATCAGAATTACACTTGATCATGTTACTTTTAACGATGCCTGAATGTTACTCTGGAATTTACAAGACACTTACAGATGTTGTTACATGTATTATTCTTAGACTTTCGAAAAACTGTCCACGTCGTTCATATGTTCAGGAAATATAATAACCCCAGCACATCTAGACGTGTGTTTTCCCCAAACCTGCTTTCATTCGGGCCACTCCAAGTCAGTGGTTAATAAGAAGGGCTTTCCCACCACTCTGCCACATCAGAGAGAAATTTTCTACAGGGAATGGGGCCAGTGCTGTCCACTCGAAACACAGAGGCCTTCCTGGGAGTCCCTTTCCCTTCTCTTTGAGATTCTGATCCGCTCTGGGAGAACGGCTCACGGGGTCAGGGAGAGTTGAAAGGATGTGCACGGGGGACAATTTTTCTATATCTCTTTCACCTAGGAGATTTTTCATAAGCCTGCTCAGAACCTCTCTGCTTGGTATGCAATACAGAAATAACGGGGTAAGTCTCTCATAAATTGAATTGATCTGACCATGGATTTGAAGTTACTGCCTTTCCCACTGAGTTAAAGCCAAATAGAGTTGCCTGCCCGGCCGGGCTTTGATCAGTAGCACGGTACTTTCCTCTCCCTGACTTAAATGCATCCAGTCCCTAGCACTGGTTTTATTTAATGTTCTTGTTCACTTCACTGGAAATGCTTTAACTCTGGCACCTGCTGGCTGTGAAAGTGATTAGGATTTCATGGGACCAGAGCGTTTCATTTCTAGTAAGACATACCACGGCCCATAAATTAATACAGGATTATGCTTCAGCATTTACTCCGCAGGCTTGTTTTGAACTGAGAAGGAAAGGCAATTGAAGGATGAAGAAGAAAGGAGATGATCAGATGAAAAGCGAACGGTAGTACAAAACCTGACAGTGTGCATTAGCATAAGCACTTTCTTAGGAGGAAGCCCAGAAACTTGGCCATTGTGTTCTGTTACCGCTGATAAGCATCATTCCTTCCTCTCAAAACCTGGCTCCCCTACATAGGGCGACTACGTTGCCCCCCTCGGCCTGTATCTGGGGAATCCGGGATCCCTCCGTCAGCTGGCTGGGAGGGTATGGCCACAGGCCGGTGGAGCCCAGCCTTCCAGGCATTCCCACCAAGGTACCAGATGTCCCGGACCCTCCAGGCCAGCACATCCCAAACTGAGAAAACTCTTTCCTCTCCTTCTGCCCCTTCTCTCTTTCTCTTTCAAAAGAAATAAATAAATCTTGGGGAAAAAAAAAAAACACCAAGTTTTGCATTACTTTGCTCCAAAGCAATAGACAAGGCAAAAGTCAATACAGATTTTGCAAAGGGAATACCTAAGAAACATATTGTAATGTAAGAGTTGGTCTCTCAGCCACATACCTACGTAGTGAAAACTCAAGAGAAATGGTACTGAACTTCCTGGATATTTTTCCCATTTGTTGCACACAAATGGAAACGTTTATTCCAGTGGGAAACAGGGTGAATGTAACGTTTCTTGAACTCCTACCATATGCCAGGCACTTTCTTAGGTCATACGGATGCGATGGAAAGTAAAAACCCAGAACAATTTTGCCTTCTTGGACCTTACAGTCAGATGGGGAAGCAAGACAGCAAATCATTCCACAACACAATCTGCTAGGTTGATCAAAATAACTGCAAAATAGCACTCGGATAACTATACCAGGCAAACCTGACCTCGCCTGAACGGCAGCTAAGTTTCCCCAAAGACGTGATACTTAGGTCAGTATCATAATCCTAAATCGTGTTAGCTACACAAAACGGAGTAGAGGTGCTGAGGAAAGAAGAATGTCCCAGGCTTTGGGAGACGGAACACTTGAGAAGCCAGGAGATGGGGCAGTGAGAGCTTGATGTGAGAGGAAGCTTGAGACTGGGCGCCTTCGCCAACCGCCCTACTAGCTTTCATTTTCATCTGAAGAGTCACTGAGGTATTTGAAGCCAGAGACATGGGGAAAGGGAAGGACCTTGGCCTTAAGGTTGTGAGATTCCCCTCTGAAAAACCCATTTTGCATTTGTGGAACAAACAGTTGCTGGGAAGCAGGATGGCGTGACACAGAATGGAGGAGGAGGAAGGCTGGTGATAACCAACGGTGGGGCAACAAAACGAAATAGTCTCCCAATGCAGAAATCCTCTCCGTAAAGGAAGCAGAGAAACATAACCCTTTCATGACTGAGTAAGCATTAAACCAGAACGGGATGCATGTCACAGGCAATCCGCTGCGTGGTGGCAGAGGCGGGAAGGGATCTCACTCACTCTTGCATACAGCCACTGAGCAGGTTCCCAGCCCCCAGCCATCAGTCCTCGGAGAACAAGACCTCCTGCATGGCTCCCCCATCTCACGAGAAGATTCCAGTTGCGTGGAACATAGCAAAAATCCTCATAATGTTAACCAGGAGGCATGAGAGCCCAAACCATTCTGCCCACTGCATCTTGGTGGGATGGGGCAATATCCCTAGATGCACCCCTCTTTTCTTGAAGATTTACTTATTTATTTGAGAGAGAGAGAGAGCACATGCGAGAGTGAGCTCAGGGGTGGGGAGCGGGCAGAGGGAGAGAATCTCAAGCAAACTCCCCCCGCCCCGAGCACAGGGCCAGACATGTGGGGCTCAGTCCCCTGACCCTGAGATCATGACCTGAGCTGGAATCAAGAGTCAGAGGCGTAACCGAGCCACCGCAGTGTGCCGCGCACCCCTCTTCTGCAGTGGAAGGACCCCATCGCCTTCTTACACACGACAAATAAAGCAGTGGGGGCGGTCAGCTGCCCAACGATGCATAGTCTTGAAGACAAAAGAACAGTCATTGAGCCTCAAAGATATATAACATATATTATATATCATATAGTAATATATAATAAGTGGGCTCCTTACCTCTTGGAGGAAGTGTCCTAGCCCCAGACGCTTTCTCGTGCTGCGTAAAGACTGTGCGGAGCCTGCGCCCGCCACAGCCCAGCCGATACACCCCACGACGTGCGTGTTCTCGGGATAAGCCACTAGTCCCCCAGCGAGAGGACTCGACAGCACCGTCGGTTACACACGGTTCCTCCCCACTTTACCAGGGAATTGGGGTGACCGGCCATGCTTGAAAATTGGCTTTATGCAAAGAAAACACAAGCTTCTCGTGTCTTTTTGACAAGAAGTCGTTTTGCAGTTTGGGCCAAGTCACCCCCGGAAGTTCTGCTCCTCCCCCGGAAGTTCTGCTCCTCCCCCGGAAGTTCTGCTCCTCCCCCGGAAGTTCTGCTCCTCCTTCCCACGGAAGGCTGGGGACAAGGCGCTGTCTCTGTCGTTTCAAAGACGGGGTGCCCGGGCCTTCAGGAAGACAGTCCCCCAGCACGCAACTCACAAAAGCTCCATCAGGTTTTCAAAAGCCTTATACGCAGCACAGAGAGAAGAGAAGGTACTTACGCGTTTCCCAAAGTGGATGCTCTGAGGAAAAGCGTGAGGAGTCTCTTCACGGGGAGGACCGGGCCTCTCGTTCTCTCTTGTTCTCCTCACACCTGTTGGAAGGAAAAGAGAACGCATTTCTGAAAGGCTGGAGCGCTGAGGAAGAATAATACCCCTTGGCTTCAGGGTCTCAGCAATCACTGAGGACTTCAGTGAAGATGTGACGAGGATGTTCGCCAGATGTTAGCGGGAGGTGATGGCCGCTCGGGAAGGGAAGGAGGAAGGACGCATCACCTCAGTCCCTGGTGAAGCTGCCCGTGGAGAGGAGAGGGGTCCCAGGGCTCTTCCTGAAGAGGGGAGGTCCCTGAGGCTGGAGAAACGCAGTGGGGAGGGCCCAGCAGTCAGGGAAGAGTGGAAGAGGCCGGGCAGAGAAGCAGTAATTGATGGTGGGAGCCATGTGCGGAAGGAGGACAGGAGGGAATTCAAATCTCAGGAAGAAGGATGAGACCTTGCAGCTGAACTTGTGGGCTGCCCTGTGTCTTAGAAAGCCTCAACAACTCTGATGAACAACTCTTTAAAGAAATATAAGTTTTGTTGTAATTTAATTTGGAGGTTTTATTAGTCCTGAACCCAGGGAGAAGGAATATACAGTTCCCTTCCTGGTAGATGAGACTGCATTGTGTGACTGGAGGTCTCGGTCTTGGCTTCCCCATGAGAAGACTTACCTGGAGATCCGAGTTTGAATAATGACAGACAGAAGGAAAGTACCAAGCACAAAGCAGCTTTTTAAAGCAAAAGCGCACCCTCAAGGTAGGAGAGCGGGCAGGCTCTGTAACATGGATCCCACCCTAGGTGGTTTTGGGATTGCATATTATGGGGATTGGATATTATTGGGTCTCTCGGGGCTGGGAGGAGCTGAGAGGTACAGTGGGGTGGTCCCTACTGGAGGCTGCCTCCAGGCCGCAGTGGGATACCTCCCACACATCGGAAGGGGGAGTTTGCACTGGAACCCAACATGGCCGCCTTTCTCCAAGGAGCTGGAGGTGGGTCTCTACTTATAATGCAAATGCATTACAATGAGTCTAGGGGTTTTCCTAAGGGTAGAGGTGGAAGAGGAGAAGTGCAGTGCTCTGTACCTGTGGCTCTCGATTTGTCAGGCTCAAGGTCTTGGAAGTCACAAGGTCAGGATGTTGGGTGCAACCCCTCGCCCCTGACTTTTTTTTTTTTTTAAAGATTTTATTTATTTATTTGACAGACAGAGATTACAAGTAGGCAGAGAGGCAGGCAGAGAGAGAGGAGGAAGCAGGCTCCCTGCTGAGCAGAGAGCCCAATGAGGGGCTCGATCCCAGGACCCTGGGATCATGACCTGAGCAGAAGGCAGAGGCTTTAACCCACTGAGCCCCCCAGGCGCACCCCCCCCCGCCCCTGACTTTTAATGGGTAGCTTATCCGTCACCATCCTTGCCTGGAACTCACAGCTCTGTCATCCCCCTCAAGGACTTGGGATCCTGCCTCGGACATTCCTTCCACTGCTCATAACCTAGCCTCTACCTAACAATTCCATTAGTTCGATGGAGGGACTTTAATGAAGGAACTACTTACAGATGCCTGAGACAACTGAAAACAAAGGAGTAGGGGATTGGCAATGGGTGGTACAGCGGTTGGAGAAATGGTGTTTCCAGAGCCCAGGAACACCAGGCTCCTGACACCAGAGCACGGAGTCGGGGCCCTGGTGGGAGCTTTGAACTGGAGAAGCAGGAGCTGAAGCACGGGGGAAGCGTGAATTAACACCGAGTCTCTCCTCTTGCCCTCCAAGCTCTGCAGGTGTTTCCCATAGACAAGACATAGGGGGAGGAAAAGGAAAGTCTCAGTCTCCCCAAGGGGCACGCAGCTGAGGAGAGAACAGAAGTGGGGCAGGAAATGAACACAGGCTCTTATTACATCTGCAATCTTCACTTTACTTTAATTTTCTATGTGTCTCCCCTCTTTACACAGATAAGGGATCATTAAAACACAGCAGAAAGACTGCTGTGAAATAGCCTTGCTAGGGCAAGTATAAACAGAATAGATCTACTCTTCTAAATCCATGAACTTCATCATTCATGACTGATTTCTCTTGGTTAAGAGTTGATCTCATAGCAAATTCGAGTATACAACACAGTATTACTAACTAGAGTCTCTGTGTTGCACATTAGATCCCCAGAACTTATTCCTCTAACAAAGTAAAGTTTGGGGGCTCTTTTTAGATTGGGGGATAGAGGGAGAAAGAGAATCTCAAGCAGGCTCCATCCCCACAACCCTGAGATCATGACCTGAGCCAAAAGCAAGAGCCCTACACTCAGCTGACTGAGCCATCTAGGAGCCCCCAAAGGAAGGTTTTTAAAAATGGTAGCTCTGTGAGGTGATGGCTATGTTAAGTAACTTGATTGTGATAATCATTTCACGGTGTATACGTATGCCTATCACATCATATTATATGCCTTAAATATATGCAATTTTTGTCAGTTATATCTCAATAAAACTGGAAGAAAAAGTTGGAGGGAAAACAAGCAAACAGACAACTCACCCCACAGGGCAAAGGGAGTGCGCCAAAGCCTCTGATGCTTCAGGGAGGCCACTGTTCTCATTTTCCTCTTGCTCCTCTGATGCTTTTCAAATTTCTCCTCCTGTGCCTCTACCTCGAAGGTCTGTCTTCTGCCAAACTCTGTCCAGACCCTACTATCCTCTTCCACACTTGTCATCAGTTGTCTCATCCACTCATATGGCTCCCTGTCGAACTACAGACTGATGACTCTTGAGCTGTTTCTCCTGCATCCATCTCTCTCTCCATCTCTGAAACTTGGACTCAGAGATCACAGTACCGACTGGAAAACTCCACTGGGTTATTCAACAATCATCCCAAGCTCATCGCATAGAAATGGAATTCCTTGTTCTCAGCAAATGTGTTCCTTCCTCTGTGTTTCCTGTCTCAGGAAATGGTGCCATCATTCACCCAGTTGTTCAAGACCTTGACATTCTTTTGTCCATTACCAGACAGAAAATCAATCACAGAGTCCAATTTACCTCTGGAATAGGTCACATCCATCCATGTCTCTCCTGACCGACACCGACTGGCAATCCCTCTTAGACGGGCCAACATTTTTGCTCATGGAGATTATTCCAACAGATACCTAGATCTTCTAACTTCTACTCATGGCCCTTTTAAGATCCATTCTCAAAAAATTCAGCCAGAGTGAGTTACTATAACCCGAATGTGATAACAAATATAATTATTTCATAATGACATTGGTGTTAAGATAGAGTGCGAATCATTAACACGGTTGAAAATGTGTCATGATATAGGGGCACAATTTCACTGTTGACTAGTATCTTCCCAGTTCTGATGTAATGCTTCCAACTTAGGAGGAAATCAATAGATACTTTCATATAAAAGAGGAAGGAAGGAAGCCATAAAACTGATGTGGAACAGCCTCTGGTCATCAGGGAATTTTGCAAAAGTAGTAGATGCTGCCGTAATTGACACTTGATGAGGGTGGTTGAAATCTTGAAGGGCAGCGGAGGGCGGGGCCAGGGCGCGGGGCAGGGCAAGCTTGCTAACTACTCTGGGTACTTGCAGGCCAATAGATCTTGCTTTCTCGAGCTTGAAGTTGGAGGTAGAATTAATTACATTAAAGCTTTAATAATAGAAATACATTTATTAGTGACAACAAATGGTCTCTTTACATCAGTACATGACAATTAAGGAGTGAGAGGTGACAGGCTGAGAACCAATCTGTGATAATTCACCGTTCAGGTGTTTGTGCAAGGGTGGCAGGTAACACGGTGCTGTCTTGACAATAGGCAAGATTCTGCCCCCAGCCTTTAAAACTCTAAAATAGTAAATTTTAAGTTTCCTTGTAAAACACACACACACACACACACACACAAAACCCAAGACTTCCTGGATTTTTTTTGCCCCGTAAGTACTTGAGTATCAAACTAGAAAATAAAGGAATCTGAACCTACTCTTTTACTCCTGGACTTTTATGAATCAACTTCAGAATCGAACTACATCTCCCCTTGCTCAGCTGGGTAGGAAACAGCCAAGGTGGGATGGGGTGAAGGTCAGGGTCATTCCCCTGCTGCCAGGTCTCACCACGCATACTGTGTTCTTCACCTTCCTACAAGGGAATTTCTTCACAAGGTGGCTGCTAGCTCAGGGGGTGTTGAGAAATTTTATCTCCAGTGAGAGGCTATCCTGGAAAGGCATGTGCAACGTGTTCGTAAGGTAAGTAATGTTCCCAAGCCAGGGACTTCCTATCCAGAAAGAGAGAGAGAAAAGAAGAAAAAATATCTGGTGGGGATTGTCCTTTGCAAAATAATTATACCTTCAAAGATTCACTTCCTGACATGGCATAAACAGAAATAATATGTTAATTCAGATTTTTTTTTCCTTGTTTGCTCGTCTACCCAAGGAGATTTCTGTAACTGGTATGTTTGTTTCTGTCTAATGTCTAGGAATCTTTAGTTCGGAGCATAAGGAAGATGGTGGGGTGTGAATATTGCTGGGTTAAGATTTTGCCTGGGTCGGTTTTGCTCCCTGATGAACGCTGTAGCCAAGGGACATTGTCTTTTGGAGACCCATTTGAAAATCATTGTCCATTCTTACCCTTGAAATCACTTTCTTCAAACTTTCCCTCTGCTAGACCAAAGTCCTAACTTTTACACTTGTGCTCAGCTGAATTTATTGGATAGTCTTCTCTCCTGCGGTGTATCACATCCTTACTGCGAGGCTGGGGCAAGGAGTATGTCACATTTTTCTTTCCTACAACTTCCATTCAAGTTAGCTATGAAAGCACATTATGCCACCGAATGCCAGATGTGGCGGGTTCTTAGGGCTTTGTGAATAGATTTGCCATTTTTTATTCGGGTTGCTGAGTCAGGAAATTGACATTCTACTGTTGTGCTTTTAAAAGTATTTGCTATAACTTCATTTTTTTCTCCCTCTGACAGTGGAAGCAGTTGAAGCAGAAAAAGGTGGATTAGCTTTCTTGATTCCAATTATCTTCCCTGTAGTATATTGCTGATACACTGCCATGTCAGGTAACTTATGCGAAGTAGAAGAAAATGTCACCTCGTAAACGCGACAGTGTTTGAGGGAGGGCTTGAAAGGTATTTCTTGTCATTGATGGGTCTCCAAAAACTTTTTTCAGGACAGGTAGAATTGTTTTGAAACATTCGAATTTGATTTTTTTTTCCCCTACTCAAATTTGCTGAGAGATTACCATGCAAATGTCAACTTTTGTTTTTAGAAAAGATATAAATTGAGATGGTTTGCGAAGTGCTCTACTTGACTTTATTCCACATTTGAGTGTGAGACTGAGGGGCGTTCTTCATGGTGGTGAAACTTCTTTCTCTGTTTTCTTTTTCTTTTCTTTTTTTTTTTTTTATTTTTCCCACTGGTCAGAGACTAGGTCATGTCTCACAAAGTGCAGCTCCTTACTGCCTTACAGAGAGATCTGAGACAGCGGCCGGTTAATGCTGGTGGCAGGGTGTGTCTCTGTGTTTACGTGGCTGTGTCTGGAGGTGAGGAGAGAAGGCTCCGTGCCCGCCTGTGCTCCTTCAAAGCCCTTTGATTAGAAGAACTGCCTGCAGCCTCTGACCGTCTGGCGAGGTTGGGTTTAGTTTTACTGGTGTTGTAAGAGCTTATTATGACGTTTTACATGTACAACCTTTCTTTTTTTTTTTTAAGATTTTTAATTTTTTTTTATTTTTTTTTATTTAGCAGAGAGAGAGAGGGGGAGAGAGCGAGCACAGGCAGACAGAATGGCAGGCAGAAGCAGGCTCTGTGCTGAGCAAGGAGCCCGATGTGGGACTCGATCCCAGGACGCTGGGATCATGACCTGAGCCAAAGGCAGCTGCTTAACAAACTGAGCCACCCAGGCGTCCCTTTCTTTTTTTTTTTAATCTTTTTTTTTTTACTTTAATTTATTTTTTTGAGAGAGAATGAGTGAGAGAGAGCATGAGAGAGGAGAAGATCAGAGGGAGAACCAGACTCCCCAGAGCTGGGAGCCCGATGCGGGACTCGATCCTGGAAGTCCGGGATCATGACCTGAGCCGAAGGCAGTCGCTCAACCAACTGAGCCATTCAGGCACCCTCTTTTTTTTTTTTTTTTTATGTTATTTATTTATTTGACAGAGAGAGATCACAAGTAGGCAGAGAGGCAGGCACGGGGTAGGGAGTAGGTTCCCTGCTGAGCAGAGAACCTGATGCGGGACTCGATCCCAGGACTCTGAGATCATGCCCCGAGCCGAAGGCAGAGGCTTAACCCTCTGAGCCACCCAGGCGCCCCACCCCCTTTTAAAAAAATTTTTATTTATTTATTTATTTAACAGAGAGAGAGAGAGAGAGAGAGAGATCACAAGTAGGCAGAGAGGCAAGCATCGAGAGAGGGGGAAGCAGTCTCCTCACTAAGCAGAGAGCCCAATATGGGGCTCGATCTCAGGATGCTGAGATCATGACCCGAGCTGAAGGCAGAGGCTTAATCCACTGAGCCACCCAGCACCTAAGTGTACAACTTTTCTTATTTTTCCTGATGAATCACATTTATCCCCTTACCTCGCTGAGAGAGTTTGGATCACAGGTAAAAGAGAAAGGGCTGTCCAGGTTTCTGAGATGAGGACACTGTAAGCTTGTGCAAGGAAGAACGTGCTTCCAGAAGTCTGAGGAGAGAGGATCCCGGCGAGGACTTCGTGGACTTGGCAGAGGGACTCGGGGAGTTCACCATGAGTTCTTTGCCTCGCAGACTTTCTCCCCACGTCTTTGTGTGACGTCAGGACATCCGTGGGATAGAAAACCGTTAGACAAAGTGTGGCAGTTTAAGCTGGGGCTCCCGTTGATTCCTCACAGAATGAAAAGTAAAGACAACAAATGTTTCTGAACAGCCACAGCAGACCATGGCTTCCATGAGACAGCACTGAAGTTAGCTTGATTAGTTCATCTTCTTCCATCAAAAAACTTCTGGGGGCGCCTCGGTGGCTCAGTGGGTTAAGGCCTCTGCCTTCGGCTCAGGTCATGGTCTCAGGATCCTGGGATCGAGTCCCGCATCGGGCTCTCTGCTCAGTGGGGAGCCTGCTTCCTCCTCTCTCTCTGCCTGCCTCTTTGCCTACTTGTGATCTCTGTCTGTCAAATAAATAAATAAAAATTAAAAAAAAAAAAACCCAAAACTTCTGAATCCTTTTCAGCACCATATTGAACTCTTTTTTTTCTTGACAGAAGTATTCCTGCAAATATAAATCATCTTGGGCCCTGATTCTCATTTAGTTGATCACTAGCATTTCAGTACAAGCACAATATTCACAAGTGAGGCTCCTGACTGTCCTTCCTCTTAGTATTTACTTGGTCTGGGACGATGACCTCCACTCCCCAGTGTCGTTCAGCTCCGTCCTTAAGCATCGCCAGAAAAAGAAACCTCCCTTGATCGTTCTCAAGCTGTCTCCCTATTTTCAGCCTGGCCTCCTCTGAAAAAGCGGGGCTTTCAGTGGAATCACAGGGAACATAGAGCAATTTCATCGCTCAGGTTAAGGGAACAGAAATGGGAGATGATGCCGGGTGAGTAGAAGAAAACAGAACAGAAAGCCAAGAGTACTTCTAATATTTGAAACAGAGCTGGGGGGGAACAGGAGATAAATAGGGAAAAGAAAGCAAGCTTGCAGAACACCGAGAAAATGTAACTTTTTCTATATATGTTCGGTGACATTTCCCCCTAAAAACACCCTTGTCTGTCCTTCACAACACACCTCAGGCTCCGAGTAACCAGGTTTGATCCGCAAGATGAATTAAGAAAACCCTAGGGACACAGAGAGAAACAGACGGTTGTCTGCGGAGAGATGGATTACAGCTCCGACTTGCAAATGTGCGGCTCCTTTCTAGGTCAGCTCCTGTGCAAGCAGGACTCACTGGCTCCCCAGTTCTCCCTTTAGGAAATCTGTTTCTCTAGAAAATACGAAATGAGCAGGAATTGAGGAACAGTTGAGGGAGAAGAGTAAACAGTGTATGTATTTATTAGAAATAATACTAGAAAAAAAATAGATGCGTTCTTTGGGAACTGATGGTAAGAGGGGTATGTGAGCATTGTCCTGGGAACGTTTGCTAGAATTCTGCCCAGGTTCAGAGAGGTCGACTCATCCATCCTTGTGTAACTCCACAATTTCATGGGACTGAGCCCATGCACCGAAGAGAAGAGGTTTGCTTTATTTTCCGAAATTGTCCTTATACAATGAAGGCTTCCTTTTAGAAAGGAGAGTCTGGAGTCCTGCCTGTCCCTGTGCTCCTGCCATCATTCTCTGTGTATTTATCGGACCGGAATCTGCACAGCCCCTCACACCACCGTGCCCCATGGCTGTGAGCAAACATGACACCCGTGATACAGGGGGAGGGGAGGCTGAAGGGGAAATGCTTTAGGAACCCAGTGCAGAGCTCAAGGATCCAAGCACGGCCAGAAATGACACTCCCTATGCTCAGGAACATCAACTTTGGTTTTTGCCTTCGTGCCTTAAGAGAGAGGAGGCGCAGGTACAGAGACGAGAGACTCACTGCCCCGGTCACCACCTGCACGAATGTTAGACGGGCACTATCACCAGGATGATACATAAGTCAGGGCATCTCTCCTTTGTCCTATGCAATGTTCGAGTCTAAACAACGGTGACTACCTGCTCGCGGGGCCAGAGAAACACACCCTCCTTCTCCAAGCAGCCTTTCAGGCCGGTGAGGTGTGTTCAAGGGGGCCGCCCTGTTTCCCCGCACAGCAAGGCTCCTCATCGCACAGAAAAGGAAATTTCGCTAAATCTATTTATAATTCCCAGAAACACAGTCTGAAGAATGCAGCCTTCGTCTCTCGAAAGACCTTAGTAAATGTCAATGATTTAAAAAGTACACTCCAATGGCACATCAAGGACCGTGCTTGCAAGAAACAGCTCATTTGCAATCCGAGGAAGAGTCAGGAAGAAAATGTGGGACAGCAGCTTTAAAGACATCCTACCAGTTGGTTCTTGATAGGATTGATGTTAAAAAGTTCCAGCATTAACGATATTTATCACAATAGCACAATATGAAAGCATCAAGGTCACTTTCCAAATAGCATGTTGCTTTCCAGAAGTGTAAATATGACTGAGTGTCTAGAAACTGCCTAACAGTGGTGTTATCATAAATTCTGATGATAAATGACTTTCGGGCAGTCCTAAACATCCTACAATGGGCTCTAATAATACTGAGGGAACATTTTATGATGAATACAAATCACCCCTAAACCCCATCATACATCAAGCTGAGTAATATCACAATGAGAGGGGAAAGAAAATGAAACTTTAAATAGGCCTACGCTTTTACGGACTTTGATTGGATTTGTATTCGTTCTACCCACTCCCTCAATCCAACAAAAAAGACTACATGGAAAATAAGAAAATACCTTAAATAGAAGAAAAATCTTAAATCTCTCTTTGAAAATTTGATTTGGAAAAAATACCCAATATAACATCACTATTGTAAGATAATCGCATTTTAATTTTTACTTACTAAGTCTAGTATAATGACACTGCTTTACAACATGCTCCCTTCTGAAAGGATTTTTACACGTATGCTCACTTAAAACTTATAATAATCTTAATGAATAGATATTCTGATTTTATAGACAAAGGAACCGTGCCACTAAAATGACATTTGGCTAGCTCACAAGGTTAAGGAATGAAAAAACCCTGAGTAGGAACTTCGTTTCCGTGGAAATTGTGCATTAGCCTTATGGACTATCTGAGATGCACAGGAATTAATGTGGGGGCTGCTGGCCTAGTTAACATGGCTGTGTAGAAAATGAACCCCAAGCTTTATTCTGCTCATGACTTTGTGCGTCAGGAACCTGGGAAGGGCTGGGAAGGGCTGGGCAGCTCTCATCGGGGATCTCGCGAGCACCATGGTCTGGACATCCACTGGGGCTAGTCATCTGGGGGCTCCCTGGGTGAAGTGTCCCAGAGGGTCCCTCTGGTGGCTGCACGGGGCACTGCTGTTGCCTGGGGGTTCACCAGGGGTGCGCTCTCTGATCCCCCAAGAGGTGCCTCTCCCCCATGGTATTTCAGTGGAGCAGGACAGCCCCCAGGAAGTCCAACTTCCCTCGAAAAGAGCATCTGAAAGGAACAGGGCAGGAGGCGCAACCTTTCGTGATCTAACTAGGGAAAGAACATGGTGCATCTTCCAGTACCTTCGTTAAAGGGGTCCCAAGCCCTTTCCCATGTCAGGAGGATGAAATACCTTGCAGCCTTTTATTTTAAACCAATGCAGTCTTCAAGGTCACTCTTTCCCTCTGATTTCATTTGAGCCAAATATATCTTACCTATGCTTATGATAAATTTTCTATTAAAACTAAAAAAAAGGGGCGCCTGGGTGGCTCAGTGGGTTAAAGTCTCTGCTTTCAGTTCAGATCATGATCCCAGGGTCCTGGGATGGAGTCCCGCATTGGGCTCTCTGCTCAGCGGGGAGCCTGCTTTCCCCCCTCTCTCTCTATCGCCTCTCTGCCTGCTTGTGATCTCTCTCTCCCTCTGTCAAATCAATAAAACCTTTTAAGAAATTTTTTTAAAAAACATAAAAAAATTTTTTTTTTCAAAGCTACTAAACCAGTCTATCTCTTTGCAGGTAAGCTAAGTTCTGGGAAATTCCATCCAGTAATTTTAAGATAAGAGACTTGCTTAATTTGCTTTTATGTTCCAAATAAAATAAATTTTGATTAAGAAAAGGCCACGCTGGGATGCCTAGGTGGCTCAGTGGGTTAAAGCTGCTGCCTTCGGCTCAGGTCATGATCCCAGGGACCTGGGATCGAGCCCCGCATCGGGCTCTCTGCTCAGCGGGGGCCTGCTTCCCTTCCTCTCTCTCTCTGCCTGCCTCTCTGCCTACTTGTGATCTCTATCTGTCAAATAAATAAATAAAATCTTAAAAAAAAAAAAGAAAAGGCCACACTAAAATCAGCCAAGTCCACACAGAGTAAGAAGAGAAGAAAATGCTAATTCCAAAAAGAAGAGAAAACAGGATCACAAAGCTGGCTCTCAGTAACTCTTGTTGCTCAGTAAGTCAACCTGCTGCTTTCCTGTGGTTTATAACATCATTAATTTCTAAATTAATAACAGTTCAGTACTTTCTTGTAAAACTGGATAGAAAGAGCGTAGCTCGCCTAGCTGCATTTACCGCATTCCCTTACCCGATGGTCCTATGCGGGGGAATGAGCAGATTGCCTGTCTCTGTATGTTCTTCGACTGATTCACATCTTCAAGACAATGGTGTGCACACACCACAGGCTGCACCGTGTGTCAGTCATTTCTTAATTTCAGCCAAGCTGCTGAGATATGATAGATGGGAAAAGACAGGGCAATCGAATTTAAGATCTATCCTTTGGTCCTGCATCACGTGTCATTTGTGGTCCTCGTCCGAGATTTGAAATGGTTTCCCAGATCTTAACACTTTTGATCCTCACAACACCCCTGGAAGATAGACGGGGTGAGTGTTTCTGTTCACATTTTCGTGATAACTGGGTAAGAGTCGTAAAGGCCACGTGACTTCCTAAAGGCAGGGGCAGGGAGCTCAAGACTGGGGCGTGATCTGTCCAGCACTCTGTCCATCAACATACTCAGACAAGAGGAGAAGCCAGACAACGCGAAAGGGAGATTTTGCTGGTATAGTTATTTGTCTGAGCTGTTTCAAAAGCCCGGTTTATTTGGAGAACGAAAGGTGTTTCAGGACAGAAAGCATGCGGTGGTGTAGAACAGGGAGAATGAAACAAAACCAGCATCAGTTCATGAACCGAAGAGCATACAAGTAATTGGTGACAGACCTTTGTGTTTCCCATTGTGCCTTCTCTGTGTTGCATATGACGACGGGGTCGCTCTTATTTTTCCATCTTTCCTCCAGAATTCTCTGCATCTTGTTAGTGACTTTTCTCAGTTCTTCTTACGTCTAGAGGATTATCTTCTACATCGACACAGGCTCTGAGGAAGAAATGGAACGGTCTACAAGATACAACTGCAAATATGTGAACGTGTGCAAGTGCAAGATCGTATATGAAAACAGACACTGCCATGGGGATTAAGGGCCCTCGAGATGTAGACTTGTTTTTAATGTTGTTTAACGTACTGTATTTTCAAATTTAAAAATAAACCTGACTGGGGCGCCTGGGTGGCTCTGTCGGTTAAGCAACTGACTCTTGATCAGGACTCAGGTCTTGATCTCACCGTTGTGAGTTCAAGCCCTGCATCGGGCCCCCACGCTAGGCCTGGAGAGCCTATTTAAACATAAATAAATAAATAAATAAATAACCTGATTGATTCCTTATCTCTTATCTCCAAGTGAAACGTTGAGGAAAACGATGATTCAGAGAATCTGGAGAGCATGAAGGTTATTTATACGTGCACTGTGTCCTAAGTGACTCAGTGGGTTTTGCTCTCCTTTATATTTTTGGTCATCTCTTAAAAGCAGGTGGTGGAAAAATGGATTATATGTGACTCTAAAGTTGATTCTATTTGAGTGAGTGTTAAGTTTGAGTCCACAAACCCCTGTGTGCTGAGAAATGTTATTTGCTTGAAGACAAATTAAATGAGTCTGAGCCCCATTTTGACAGCCTGGAGCTGAATCCCATTTTAGTCTTGATTCGGGTCCTTCTGTTCCAAGGTCCTCAGGGCGCCTGGGGTGTACGCAGACTCGCCCAGAGCTGAGCAGATGGGAAGCCCTTTGTCACCCATCCGCCAGATGCCTCAAGTGTGCTCGTGTTCCAGAACCACGTGATCCCCCAAGGGTCAGCTTTGTGGCTGCTGGGCCACCCACGGAGTCTGACAAACCCGAGTCCCCTGTGACTCGAGTCCAGTCTCTCCAGGCTCACCCTGTGGCTGTCCCCTTCCAGGACACAACGCTCAGCTCTGGTCTCCCTGCCCCGGCACAGTTCCCTTGAGGGGCTCGGGGTTCCTGACATTAAAGGCCAGGAGGGAAGACGGATGGCAGAGCAGGCCCGCTCTCTCCCCTGCACACCTGTTCCCTGACACCAGGGCACACAGAGGCCTGACCACCTGCTTGGAAAAGCAGGTATGAGGCCTCCCAGAAAGCAAGATCTGACCAGTTCTTTCCCAACACCCATTTTGGAGTTTTTACAGCTTTAAGATGGAAATGATTTTTTTCCCCCCCAAAGGATTGAGCCTCAGTCTACCTCCCAGTTGTGAATTACTCTAGGCACATGGATATGCCCTGCCTAACTACTAGAGTTCAGATACTCGGTTCAGAGATTTTCTCTTAGTCCAGACTGTCCTGGCCCTATCTTTCCTATAGGAGCGAGTCCCGCGCAATTTTTGGCTTCCTCTGATCTGTACACTTGGGACTCTCATCAGTTTGTTGGCATCCTGGCCTGCAGGGAGTAGAGCTAAACATCTTCTTGATTCAGCATTTTGGTCATAGTGGTAAAGATGTAATGTCTGAGCACATACTGTATGATTTCAATAGGAAGATTATAATGCCCTCGAAAATAATTTTGTGTTTGTTCCCTCAGCTTTTCTTTGGGAATCACTGCAGAAGTGTACTTCACGTTGCACTACTCCCTTAGCTGCCCGCTCCGTCCTTGTAAATGGCCCCTAACTCTGTAAACGACACAGGGCTCAGCCTTCGCGTGGAGTCTGCTTACTCCTTCCTCACTGACCACATTGAAACTCTACTTCTCGGGCACCTGGGTGGCTCTGCCAGTTAAGCATCTGCCTTTGGCTCGGGTCATGATCCCAGGGTCCTGGGATGGAGCCCTGCATCCAGCTCTCTGCTCAGCGGGGAGCCTGCTTCTCCCCCTCCCCCTGCTTGTGCTCGGGCTCTCTGCCGAATCAATACATAAAATCTTCAAAAACAAAAAAGTAAATAAACTCTGTTTTTCTACATTTTCCCCGTCTGCCTTCTCTTGAGGTCATCCCTCTGTCTCCATCTTCCCTGCTGTGGGGTTAGTGGAGTCCACCGTCCCCCCGTGTCTGGGGCAGGGTCCTGGCTTCTCGCCTCCCTCCAGATCTCGTTTCCTTCCAGCACATCATCCTCAGTGCAGGCGGGTCTGGCTTACCAACATGCATATTCGATCAGGGCCTTTCCCCACCCAACACCCGGAGGCATCTCACTGCCCACCCGGTGAAGTCTTCCCTGTTTTAAGTGACTTAGAAGGCGCACAGGATGTCCTGGTCACTCCCCTACCACTGATCACTCTCTCCTGCAAGTCCTTGTTCACCTGCCATTTCTTCCCCAGCGGGCTGTGGAGCCACGGCCTCATCACTGCCCGTCACCGCCCGTCACTGCCCGTCACCGCCTGTCACTACCTCGTCATCGCCTGTCACTGCCCGCAGCATCCTGAGCACGAAGCATAGTGAACAGCTGGTGCTTGGTATTTGTGGCAGAGAATGAAAGAAGGAATGAACTCTAAAGTCCATTCCTAAAAGTCACATTTTTAAGCCACTAAGGTGACATAAAATCAGTGCTGTATAAGTAGAGTAGAGTAGTTGAAAAATTGAAACCGGAATTTTTGTTTTTGTTTTTTTTTTTTAAGATTTCATTTATTTGAAAGAGAGAGATCACAAGCAGAGGGAGCAGCAGAGAGAGGGGGGGAAGCAGAACCCCCACTGAGCAGAGAGCCTGATGTGGGGCTCGACCCCAGGACCCCGGGATCATGACCTGAACTGAAGGCAGAGGCTTAGCCCCCTGAGCCACCGGGTGCCCCAAAGCTGGAATTCTGACATGAGCTCTGACAGCAGCGTGGCCTGACTCCAGAGCCATTTGACATGAGTGTTGAGCATGGAGCCTGGAACCAGATCAGCTGCTTTGAAGTCTTGCTTCTGCCTCTGAGCTTGGAAAAGTTATTTAACCTCTATAGGCTTCCTTTTTCTCCTCTGGAAAATGGGGATAATAAAACCTCTACTTCCTAGGGTTATTGGGATAATTAAAAGATTAACATCTTAAAAATTTGTAGGATAGCCCTATGTATGTAGTAAGTACTATGTGGGTGTGAACTATTATTTTTCAAGTAAGATAGTTTTCAATATCCGAAGGTAGGGAAGCAGACACTTAAGTTTCAAAATCCCTATATATAGCATATGTTCACATGTAATAGTTTCTATATCTAAAAGTATACTTTGTCCCAGTAAGCTTGGAAGAACAAATGGAAAGAAATAATGGTTTTAAAAGAAGCTCCATGGGGTGCCTGGGTTGCTCAGTGGGTTAAAGCCTCTGCCTTCAGCTCAGGTCATGGTCCCGGGGTCCTGGGATCGAGCCCCACATCCGGCTCTCTGCTCAGTGGGAAGCCTGCTTCCTCCTCCTCTCTCTCTCTCTCTGCGGGCCTCTCCACCTACTTGAGATCTCTGTCTGTCAAATAAATAAATAAAATCTTCAAAAAAAAAAAAAAAAACGCAGCTCCAGACTCATGCGTAACTTTGGGTGAATCAAGAGCTCAGCGTTATTTGTAACGTCTTCATTGCCTTCGTTCAAGAAGGTAGCCACAGATCTAGTGATAGAATTATGTCACCCACTTATGTGTAAGTTGACGTGAAATAATGAGGCAGCAAGCAGGAAGCTATTAACCCTTCTTGCCAAATGAGGTAAGTATCAGATAATGAATGGCAGGAGAATATTTTAGAAAAAAAAAATTTTTCCCCTAGGATATCCAGTCTCTCAGGCAACAAACTGCCTACAAGGTAAGTCCTCCTCAAACAAAACTGTATCTAAAACCCCTTCTCATCCCAGAAGCAATAGAGTCCCAGAGTCCTTGTTAGAAAGGCAATCACAGAAAATGCTGTGAGAAAGGGAGTAAGATCGTGTGTTTGAACATTGGAAGGAAAAACATGGGAAAACAAGGACTTTCTTCTATCTGTACAGTGAAAGTGAAAAGGTGATTCCTTCAAATATCCAGTGAATGTAAATATGTCTCCAGAGCCGATCCAGAACTGTCAGAACAGATCATCCACGGAGACCAGAGGACTGGCTCAAATGTAATGGAGAAGCAAAAGGAAAGCAGGTCCTCATGTCTACGTGCACGCACTTACCGACCTGTCCGCAGGGGAGCTCCTCGTGGTGTCTTTCTAGGATAGTTTTGTCTCTCACGGATCTTCTACTGCCACGCCTTCCCTCCCTTTCTCAATTTTCAATGGGAATGCAGAACCTGTGGACGACAAATCTATTGGAAAGACCCAAAAAAATGGAAGGAGGAAGAGCACTGCCAAAGCCATTATGATCCCAAAACCTTATTGTGCCAAGTAGGTACTTTGTCTTGGTCCATCGAATACTCATAAAAGTCAGCTGTGGGATGTATTACAGAAATTTGACAAGGATAAGTTATTCTAAGCTAAAAGCATGAGTAAGAAGAGGGAGGGCTGCACACTTACAGTCATTACTTGTAATGAAAGACTTGATCCGCATCATACTGGCGAATTCTTTCCTTTAGGTAAGAATAATTAGGGCAGGATAAATGGCAGTGGGCTTGAACCCGGGCATTGAACAGAAATCCTAGCTGGAAGTCTCTGTGGGTGAAGCCACAGTGTAAACGGAATCAATGTCCTCTTGGAGAGTGAATACTTTTAAAACAATCGATCACTTGGTTACTCAACGTGAAGAAACAGACGATGATAAAATACAGGTATTGTAATGCAGGGTCAATAATCAGCAGGAAATCCATATGCTATTTGAAAACACTCCAAAGCAAACCTAGGAAAAGTGTGTGGGATGAAGCAGAAAGGAAGACCGGGTGCTTTCCGGCCTCACCTACTTCCCAAGCCCATCTTCCTCCTCCCTCCCTTGGCCTCCCTGGGTCTCGTTTCTCAACCACTGATCACGGGCACTTCTTCCCCAACCTTCTACATTCAGAAACTCACAGACAGCACAACATCTGGCAAATAATAGGTTAGAATTGTCAAAATACATCTTTCCAAAGATGGTCATTTTTTTTTTCCTAAATGAGAACCCCAAGCCCATATACTGTGGTAGGTTAGGGATGAACTAGAAATCTCGAAGGCTAAAAATAATTTGAGGCATATTAATATTATCCCAAGCTCTCCGGTGGAACATCTTGGAGTTCTTTTTAATTCTTTTATTCTCCCGTCCCTAGCTCTCCTTCTTCTATCTAATTGCCCCAAATGGAGACTGCGAGAACCATGACTTTGGAGCACTCCCTACAAACCCTGATGAGTATATTTTCTTGAATCCTGCAAACATCAAGTAAGGTAGACAGCACAGCCCTCATTACGAAGGTTGAAAGACTGCCAGAGATCCACCTAAGGCCACAGAGCCAGCAAATGCCAAGAATCATCTTAACCCATCTTCATTATAACCCATTTTCTCCCCCAAGATGGCCTCATCACCCTTGCCCTTCCAGAGCTTGAAGACTTTTAGACTCATCTCCCTTCAACCTGACATTCACAAGCGGCTCCAAGATAATTTTCCCAGACAACACTTTTGGATCACAAATCCCTTGTGAACTCTGTTTTATCTTATTTTCTGAACAATACTGTAGTGGATGGGAAGAGGGTCCAAAGGAAGGCAATTAACGAAATCAAGAGAAAGAAGGGACAACAGTGTGATAACAACAGACTCAGTGAGTTAGGACTATGGGAAGTCGAGGCCAAGAAGAGAGATGCTGGCCACCAACGATGTCAGAGGCCAAGAGAGCGAACTCAGAAAAAGGCAGCAAGTCGGAAAAATTCACGAAGCTGAAAGAAGTGTTGTGTGGAGAACTCGGACAGGAAGAGCAGTTTAAGAGAATGAGTAATAGACTTCTGGAAAATTCTGCTCTCTGAGATGCTAAGTATAAAACACATAAATGACTTTAAGATGGCTTTGGATAACTTACAGACAATAACCTGTGCATAAAGGAAACTTCTGCTCTTTGGATTACACTTTCTCTTTCCTTCGAGTCTAAGATCACCGATGATAGTGATTCTCCTTTTTCTTAGAGGATCCTCTGCGGCGATGGTGAGAGACAGAATCACAGACGGAATGGTTAAGCATCTCACTCTGTAGGGAAAGGCCACGTAGCCCGGTTCCAGCTCTGACTCTGCTGCTCACTAATTTGGTCCTTTGTATTTCCTAAGCTTGAAGGTCAATCTCTGGAAATTGAGGGAAAGGACACTTCTCCCTCAGAGCTTGATTGTGAAAAGGAAGAAAAGATATCCACGTTTGACACCACTCCTAGAACACAGTAAGTCTGAATAATGGTTAGAAATCTATGCCTCTTCCCTTCTAAATACGGAAGAAAACAAGAAAGCAGGAAAGGGAGAAGGAAGGAAGAGAGGGAGGAACAAGCAATATGGAGGGAAAGAAGGGATTTTAAAAAACAGAAATAAGCCTCCAAAGGAGAACTCTGTAGCTACGTCAAACACGCTGAACGTCAAAATCGCTCCATCAACATGAGTGGCGCGTGTGAAAAATTAAATTAGTAGAAATGAGTGAAACAGATAGTTACCAAATAATCCGACAAGTTAACGAATCATTAGGTAACCGTTGGCAAGGAAGACAAGACAGCAAAGTGCACAATTACGTGCCGATGCAACTTTTCCCCCAGAGATATTCCCAGGCGGCACCCAGTAGCCTCAGAGCCACCGCGCTGTGAGCTCAAGTTCATGGGCTCGTCTGGGACGCTGCAGTCTGGGAGCGAGAGCGGAAGACGGCCGGCAATGAGGCCCAAGAGGACGTCTGAGAAGGGCCGCAGGACTGGGCTTGGGTAGCCCGACTTCCCCAGCTCATAAAGGTTTGATGGACTGATAGTGTAAATAATTTACTCGAAACCTAACTTTAGAAAGAAGAGTGAAAATAACGATAATAAATAAGAGAAAAGCAGATACTATGAAGTCTGTTAAACCTCAGGCCTGACCTCTGACCAGCTCTCCAAAAGCACCCAGAGAGTTAATTTAGCAAATTTCAATGGAAACTTTAACTGCTTCACGGTCAATAAGGCTGTGAAGTTGTTCCCTGTAGCGCCTCTGAAAGACAACTGTGGAAAACCAGTAAAGCTTGAGACATTTATTTCCAGCCATTTCCTTTGCCTGCCTGCAATTCCCCTTCATGTCATCCATCTCTTGATATACTCTTAAAAAAATCATTATCCTCTTCTTCTGACCCGGAGGGATTCTTTCCTCTTCTTTCTGACTCGGGGCAGCAGCCACTGTTTGGTGTTAAATCAGACAACTTGATAACAGCTCAGAACTCCAATCTGTAGGAAGGGAGAAAAATACTTTTTCCCCCCGATTCCAATCTTAAGTTCCACATAGTAAAGTGTTCAAATGCTGTCTTGTGAATAGTTGAATCAGCGACGCGCCAGGGCTGGTGCACGGGGCGCAGAAGCTGGAAACAAGGATTTTTGACATCAGCTGCCTTAGTGCCATTCGTCACCTGAGACTCTTGGCCTTTCATGTTTTTTTAAGCAAGGCATGAAAGCGTGGGCTCCGATGTGAGAGGGTTAGCCTAAAAAACAGTAGGTTATCTTTAAAAGCATTCGACATTTTTCATAGGAAAAATGTCCTAAACAGAAAACTTTATTTTTAGAAAGCAGTGAAGTTTTTCTTTATGATCTAGTTTGTATTAGAACATTCTGTCACTTATAGATATTTATTACGTAATTCGTGTCGGTAAGTTTCAAACTCTTTGGGCCCATGAGGCCAGATTTATTTAACCCAACCACAGCAATTCAAAATCCAGCAAAGTGCTATGAATAAGAAGGACTTTGATACATTGTAATGATTTTATTTGCTTATTAGCAAATTAAAAACACTGTGGGTTCTTTCCCTAAGAACAAGATCATGTAGTAATCGGTAATTATCTTGAAACCAAAAAGTACTGTCATGAACTAAGAAGACATTTATCCATTGTTGGATATGACTTTAAATCATGCTAGTCCTTTTCTGCTTGGGGACACTACAGAGAGCAATATCTAATTTTCTTTTACTCTAAGAGACCAAACTCTAGAATATCACCCCCATTCCGTGAATAATTACAAGATCAAGAGTTACATCAATACTTGTACCAAGATAGTCCTTTGATTTCATTTTAAAGAAAAAAAAATTGAGAGAAGCCTTTTATTTTGATCGTTGTCTTTTAGCAGAAAACAATAAATACAGTAAACAAAATTGATTACCATTTGATTACACAGCTAGGTGGTAGCTTATTAATGTTTTGTTCTATCACTTTCATCTGAAGTCTGGAAAGTTTTCTCACAGAATGCAAGCTCTGTGGGAGTGGGAGGAGGGACAAGGGTGTGCTCTTGTCACAGCGAAGGACCTGGGAAGAGGGGGAAGAACGAAACAAGGAAGAGGGGACCTGGGTTGAAAGCAGCTTCAAAGACCAGCCTCGAATTTCTCAACCTTGCTGATCGTAGCACCCTCTAGAAGGCTTCTATTTATTTATTTATTTATTTAGGATTTTTAGATTTATTTATGAGAGAGAGAGATTGACTGAGAAAGAGAGAAAGAGAGAGAGAGCATGAGCCAGAGAAGAGGGAGAGAGAGAAGCTGACTCCCCACTGAGCAGGGAGACAAATGAGAGGCGGGGCTGGATCCCAGGACCCTGGGATCATGACCTGAGACAAAGTCAGAGGCTTAACCAACTCAGCCACCCAGGAGCCCCTTTAGGAGGCTTTTAAAGGGTAATGAGGATGCCTTCGCTCTAGTCTCAGTGGTTCTGATTTCACTAGTCAGGCTTGGGGCTGGAGCACAGGTATTTATAAAAAGCGTTCCACACTCTCTCAGTGTGTAACCAGGGCTGGGAGTGGCCTGCAACAGGCCAACATCTCAGGAGTGGTGCCCATGCCTTGGGGCTCTTGAGACATTTTCACATGGTCCATGAAGTCATAAAACTTGTCATAATAATACTACAGCATCATCTGCCTTTCCCACCGTGTTGACATTCTCAGGGGCAGATACAAGCAATGACGGGTAAAGAGCGGGCGTACTGGCATGAATCAAGATAGAGGCCATGACCCACAGTAATCTTCAACATATTTTTTACCATATGACATTGTGCTTTAAAAAAAACCAAAAAAACAAAAAAACAGATTCTCTTAAGAATGACCTCAATGAAGTAGAAAATAATATTAATTTTATGAAACGTCAAATCTTGACTATATGTATGTTTAATACTCCATGTAACAAAATGGGAATTACATAGAAGTCCTGTCCACTGTATCCTAAAGGACAACGTTATCTGAAAGAAATATACTTGTGTGATTGTGGTGGGAGCTAAAATTAGCCAACGTACTTTGTAAAACACCAATTTTATTCAACAGAGTGACTAACAGGCAAACTATGGTTATAATAAGGATTTGGGTATTTGGCAGGCATTTTTTTGGAAATGCATGAAGTAAGCCCAGTGCTTCAAAGGAAAACAACTGCCAATCTGTATTATCCATGATGAAGTTGGGTTTTCATGTGCAAATTAAATTTTGGAATACTTACATCCACAACTGTGAGACTTAACAGCTTCCCACTACTTAAAGACTTCTGTTACGCAATCAGTATTTACAATAATAAATGTATTTCTTGATATTGTATAATGAAATCACCATTTGTAAGAGCTGCATAAATCGATTACACAGTATTTTCCAAATGACCGGTGCACGATGCTACAATCTTAGGAGTGGGTAAAAGACTCAGGTTTGCACAGGAGAAACCAATGGAATTCAATG
This sequence comes from Neogale vison, assembly GCF_020171115.1. Lineage (NCBI taxonomy): Eukaryota > Metazoa > Chordata > Mammalia > Carnivora > Mustelidae > Neogale > Neogale vison. Next base: position 203,830,725 of record NC_058101.1, read on the forward strand.
TAACAGAGTAAAAGAAGTTCATTGCTAGGATGTTGCACACCATATCATGAACTACCAAAAGAAGTTCAATTAAAAAAAAAAAAAAGGAAGTTGTTCAGTTTCTATATTGCATACACCCTTAAAGAAATTACCACTTGTCAGGATTTGGGGTCCTATCAAAGAAAACAATCCATTTTCTGAAAAGGTAATTAAAATACTCTTCTCTTTTCTAACTGCATAGCTGCGTGAGGGCCAAATTTTCTTTTAAGACTTTAGTTAAAAGAATGTATTGTAAGAGTGAAGGGAGAAACAAAAGCAAGAACCCAGTCCTCTTTCTTCAAGCTAGGCATTAAAGAGATATGCAAAAGTGCAAAACAGTATCCCTCGTCTCCCTGACTTTGCTTGGAAAACATTATTTTTCACAAAAATATTTCATGTTGACCCATCATGGGTTTGTTATCTTTAAATTAAGAAATAGGTTTTTTAAATGGCTCCATCCTACTTCTTTTTTTTTTTTTTAAAGATTTTATTTATTTATTTGACAGAGATCACAAGTAGGCAGCGAAGCAGGCAGAGAGAGAGGGGGAAGCAGGCTCCCCACTGATCAGAGAGTTCAATGTGGGGCTTGATCCCAAGACCCTGAGATCATAACCTGAGCCAAAGGCAGAGGCTTTAACCCACTGAGCCACCCAGGCGCCCCTCCATCCTACTTCTTAAGACGGTAAAGATCGGTAGATGTAGACACATCAACTTAGTGGTTCTCAGTCATTTTTAAGAGTGTGTAGGGGTCCCGAGACCAAAGCATCTGGAACTGCTGCCCCAGATCAGGGGTGCGGGTGATTGAGCCAGGCCAGATGAAGGCTGCCAGGGCAGCTTTGAGGGAGCAAAGATGGAATTTGATATCAAAGCCCAAGGGGAGCCAGGAACAGTTTGAGGAACCACGTGACATGGCCAAGGGGAGCTGATCCAGAGAGAGACGCTGTCCTGTGGAGACAATGACGAGGTGCAGGCATGAGAAGGCTGAGACCTGACACAGAGATTCGATTCTGACCTGCAGAAAGGAAGATGCAACTATTTTGACAGCCCTAGAGGAAATTATTCTGATTTTTAAGGGAGGGAGTGAGCGTTTACTCTAAGAGGATGTCTTTGGGGGCCTCCTAGGAATACATATGCCCCAGGGTATCCAAGGGGTGGGGAGGAAGTGAGGCCTTGAGGAGGAGCATTAGAAATTAAACTCTGGGGCGCCCGGGTGGCTCAGTCGGTTAAGGGTCTGCCTGCGGCTCAGGTCATGATCCCGGGGTCCTGGGATTGATCCCCGCATTGAGCTCTCTGCTGAGCAGGGGGTCTGCTTCTCCTTCTCTCTCTCTCTGCTTTCTCCCTCTCATTCTCATGTAAAATAAATAAATAAATAAAATCTTCGCAAAATACTTAAAAAAAAAATAAACTCTGCTTTGCTCTGGTAAGGTTGCTTCTTGTTTCTTCCCCCAAATGCTCTGTGGTCACTTAGCGGATGATCCCATATTTAGTCTTTTCTCAAAATACATACATTTAGTTCAGTTGATATCGTCTGGGTCACAAACGCGACACACAACAGACATATCCAGGTTTGATGTCAGGAAGAGCAAGTGAGGGGGAGAGAGAGAGAGAGAGAGAGAGAAGTCCACCAGGGAGCTCTGGGGTGGCGCGGGGGAACCGAAAGGAAGGGCTGTCTCTTCTGGGAGAGTCGGAGAGCACCAAGCCACGCTCAGGGAAGGGCGTAGGGTTACACGCATGAGCTGAAGGTTGTAGAGAACGAGAAGGTTCGATTCCGGGGACAGGATCTGTGGCTCGCAAAGTGGAAGTGCCTACTTCACCCCGTGACAATTGAGGTTGACAGAACACACCTACGAGAGGACGGCGCGCAGCTCTGGCTGAGCCTCGAAGAACCCCGAAGAGCCACTTGCAGAGCAGACGGCCCCGTGTCACCTGCCTCACGCGTCCTGCCGGGGGCGCCGTCCTGTGAAACGGCTCCGTCAGGGTCCGCTCGTCACAGGACAGCGATCAGCAACGGGATGATGTTGCCACTCAAGGTTGGCTTTCATGGCGATGATGCCAAGTTTTCAGACGCTCCTCGTGGACAAGAAGAGAGCCTGTCCGGACCCAGCAGAGTATGAAGAAAACCCTACAAACCCCACAAACCTCTCTCCCAGACAAAATACTTCTTTATTCAGACTTAGTATTCATGTTGTCCAGGGACAGCGGCCGAGTGACCTCTGTAGTCTCAGAACTAAGGCGACATTCCCCTGCCTCCCCGTTTTGAACCTTGCTTCCAACCTCTTTGTGTTCCTCCAGTCTACAGCCAGGAGCCTTGTGCCACACTGGTGTGTCCTCCAAAGTGCACAGGCTGACGTGTGTGAGCGCGAGGGAGGGGACATGCCATCCATTTCCTGAGGGATGCAGAGAAAATTCGGTTTTTTAAGAAATTTGGTAAATGACATGGATTTCTTAATATTGAGTTCATGCTGTGATCCCATGTGGGGGAAGATAATTTCAGATCGGCCTCAGACAGATGCACCCAGAAATCCCTTTGGAAGTATATCAAGACCAGCGAAGTCAATACCAGTGCATTACGTGCGCCTCTGAGAAGGTCAGTTGCAGACGTGATATCAAGGACCCAGAGAGCTACTAACACTTTCAGTTGGTGATACAGTTTGCTGTTTAATTATTTAATTTACCAGTGGTTTCAAAGAGCTGAATTAATAGCACTTAAAATGGAATAATAAAACTTGATGAGATGATCAAAATAAAGGTTTCTTTTCCAACTTATTGAGGTAAGAGTTTCTCTGATTGTCGGTTAAGTTTCCTCGGCATCGTCGAAGGGGACTGTTCATTCACTGGCATTGAAGAAGTTCTCTGGGGGAGACAAAAGATTAAGATCTCACCTGCTCAGCGCAGGTGGGTAGTCTGATGGGGCAAAGGAAGCTTCTGGACATTCTCCTTAAATTCTGTGTTTCTTGAGTGATCTCGGGAAGAAGGTAATTCCATGAGAGTGAGCGTGTAGGAGGAGGTGGGTATTTGGTGTCTGAGGAGAGGAGATCCGAAATAATGTCAAAGAGTCACAAGAGATTGGATCCTCGCTGCTGGGAGGCATCCGGAGTTGACAGCAGTCAACGTACATGAGTGAGGCCCACAGTGGTGATAGAAATTCCACCGTGGGAGGATTCAGAGACGCTGGCACGTAAGAGAGCTTAATGTAACCAGGGTTACGGGTTAGCCAAGCAGCAGGATGGATGATTGGGGTTAACCATGAACTTCAACTGGCAAAGAAGAGCAGTATGAGAACAGGTGGTGGATGAGAGTGTTGTAGTAGGTTCATTTAATTTTAGGTCTTTCTTGGCTAAAAACATTGTCAGAATCGAAGAATGGAAGGGACTCATCTGGCCAAACAGGGAGTCTTGAAATTTTTCTCAAGGTGCCATTGGTCTTTGCTGTCTTAGGATAGACTTGGATAAAGATTAGATATGTATTATGTAAACTAAATCCTTCTTTTTCTTTGTTTTGGTTTTTTATGATAATAAGATCTCTCCATACTAAGTTTATTAAAATGATGGGGCATGGGGCTCCTGAGTGTCTCAGGTCATGTTCCCAGGGTCCTGGGATTGAGCCCCGCATTGGGCTCTCTGCTCGGCCGGGAGCCTGCTTCCTCCTCTTCTCTCTCTGCCTGTCTCTCTGCCTACTTGTGATCTCTGTCTGTCAAATAAATAAATAATGTCTTTTTTTAAAAAAATGATGGGGCATATTTTATTTTTTTAAAATTTTTAAAAAGATTTTATTTATTTATTTGAAAGAGAGAGAGAGATCACAGTAGGCAGAGAGGCAGGCAGAGAGAGAGAGAGAGAGAGGAAGGGAAGCAGGCTCCCTGCTGAGCAGAGAGCCCCATGTGGGGCTCGATCCCAGGACCCTGGGATCATGACCCCAGCCGAAGGCAGAGGCTTAACCCACTGAGCCACCCAGTCGCCCCAATGGGGCATATTTTAAAATCTAGTTTGATACCTTTGTTTCTCAATATTGAAAATCTTTGCTCCATTGGGAATTTGATTTGGCATGAGGTGTAAAAAAGGGGTTCAGAGTTTTTCATCCAAGTGGATAATTCCTCCTTTAGTTCTCCTTTTTCTTCCATTTGAAGACATCCTAAATGTTTTTACAAGAGAATAAAATGGCATATAATTTGAGAAAAGGAGGAGAGTGTTTGGACCTTTTATTATGTGGTCAGAAGTGTCTGAAGTTAATGTAGCAAATTTTATTACTGAGTGCTTATGAATGAACTATAAAATGCAATTGAAGAAAAAATGTAAATTCGATCAGAGAGACACAACAAATACCAAGTTCTTGGAAAATCTCCAAATTGTAAAATTGTCAATTATTTCTAAATTAACCTAGGATGTCAGTGTGACACAGTCAAAATTCTAAAGGCTTTATGGAGAAAATGAAAACATAATAAAATAATTCTATAATAACCTAGAAGAACCAAAATGTAATAACTTTAAGAGATTGAGATTTTTTAATAGGAAATATTTAATATGCTTCCTATAAAAATAAAACTTTTTTAGAACTAAGAAATTGAATCTAAAGTTTTACTGGGAGAATAAAAATGTGTCAATGTTAAAACAATTAACATTTTTATATTAAAGCATGAATAAACACTGAGTTCAGAGGAATAGCATAATAACTCTAGAAATATGCCAAAATACATAGGAATGTATTATGAAGTAACAGTGGCATTTCACTTAAGGAAAAGAAGAATAATAAGTAAATGGTAACTATTAAAGATCATCATACCGACTGAGCAGATATCAACAGATTCCAAACTGATAAACTACTGATATAAGTAATAAAATAATATTGTTATAAGTCACCTAAAAGGTCAAAGCTTTTCTAAATATGACATAAAAACAAAGGCCATGTAACTAAAAAGCATTACATTCACATACATTTTTAAAAAAATGCCTGCATGTGCAAAAGCATTATATACAATGACAAGACACTTAAAAAATTGGAAAACTTTTCCCCAAACCTATAATAACATCACAAAGTAATTAAGCTGACATAAAGAGTGCCCTTAAATCAAAAGGAAATGTGAAAAAAAACATAGAAGTGGATATTAAAAAATCACCTAAATAAAATATGAATTTTAAGAATGAAAGTAAGCTGAGCACTACAGATCATATGAAAAATGCAAACTGAATTTCAACATCTCTTCTATCAGATTGGCAAAGATCAAACTGTGTGAAAACCTACTACTTTTGTGACAATGCAAGAAAAGTTGTCATTTTATTTTTGCTGGTAGGAGGGTCAACTGGTATAAGCTTTAAAGAAGGCTATATTGCAATATCTAAGTTAAGAAGATACATACCTTAGATGTAACAATTCTACTTAAAGAAATTTATCTTACATTTATTATCACTTATGCTGATATTAAAGGTGATTAACTACAGCTTTCAAATACATTAATAAGTGGACTATACAAATCTCTTATCACGGAATATTCTATAGTTGCATAAAAATGAGGGAACAGAAGAATATATGTATATGAGTCTATATATTTACAACATTCCTTTAAAGGATATACATACAAGACATACACATATGTCCCCAGTACATGCTAATTGTCTCTGGAAGAGGGAATGGTTTTCTGGAAATCAATGAAGATTTCCAATTCTACATTCCTTAGTATTTTAGAATTTTGAACCACATGAATATATTACATATTTATTTATATATTTGTTTATTTTCAAAGATTTATCTATTTACGTGAGAGAGGGCACATGACCTACTGGGGGGCAGAGGGAGAGAATCTCAAACAGACTCCCCACTAAGCATAGAACCCAACATGGGGTTCAATTCCATGTCCTATGAGATCATCACCTGAGCCAAAATCAACACTAGAATGCAGACTGAGCCCCCCCCCACGGACCTCTTTATTTCTTAAAATATGTAATATATTTGGGGTGCCTGGGTAGTTCAGTCGGTTAAATATCTGACTCATGATCTCAGGGTTGTGATTTGAGCTCCACAGCACGCTCTGGGCTCAGTGAAGAGTCTGCTCAAGTTTCTTCCTCTCCCTCTGCCTCCCATGCCATCTCATGCTCCCGCTCTCAAATAAATATAAAAACAGAGAGGAGACAAGAGAAGATATCCCTTTGATGAAGATCTATGTTCAATACCTCTCTCAGATTTTGTCTGAAAATGTCTTCAATTTTGTTCTCATTCTCGAAAGTTAATTGTTGTTAATTGATAGTTATTTGATAGTTATTTCCTCTCTGAACTTAGTGGAGTTATTTATACCATCTTCTGGCTATAGTGGGTGCTGTTGAGAGTCAGCCCTACAAATAAATTTCCTGTTTCTGTAGGGAGTCTGTTTTGTCTGAATAATTACCACATCTCTTTATCTTCATGTCATTAATTGTCCAAATATGTATGTATATGTGAGTTTATTTTTATTTATTTATTCTGCTTGGAAGTCACTGTGCTGCTAAACCTAATGATTCATATCTTTCAACATATATTTGAAATTCTCATCACTTTTCAAAATATTTCTTCTCTGCCATTTTCTCTCTCTCCATATATATATTGCTTTATTTTGTCAACTGACAAAATACTAAGTTTAACTTTTTTCATATCGAAACATTTCTAAATGGGATTGTAGATTATTATCAGCAGCATTCTATAATTGGGCAATGTCTTTCATGTTTCGTCTACCTTGAATGTCTCAAACTTTATTGCATATTTTCCATACACTGTGGCCATAATGAATGTCTGCTGTATTTTGAGTGATTTTTTTTTAAGATTTAATTTATTTATTTGACAGACAGAGATCACAAGTAGGCAGAGGCAGGCAGAGAGAGAGAGGGAGGCAGGCTCCATGCTGAGCAGAGAGTCCAATGCAGGGCTCAATCCCAGGACCCTAGGATCATGACCGAAGCCAAAGGCAGAGGTTTTAACCCACTGAGCCACCCAGGTGCCCTGAGTGATTTCTTTTGATGGGTCTTCCAGTTTTTCATCCCCCCTTCAGCCCTATCTATCATGCTATTGAGCTTATATATTACATTTTACATTTAATTGATTATATTTTCACTTCTACAAATTTTTGTCCCCTGGTCGGCCTCTAAATCCAATTATCCAGGTTAAAAGTTAAAAATCTCAAAAATTCTTCAGGCTTTTGGGATCTGCTTAATCCCTCTGCCTTTTTTACTCATTCTGAGTTTGGTCACTGAAATCTCCCTGGGTTTTTGTAAACTCAGCAAATCATTTAAAAGTACATTTCTTACATTATCCAGCATTTCTAGGGGGTATATCCAGCATGCTCAAGCTGTTTTAAGCATCTAATCTGCAAGCAGCTGCCGAGGAGACATTGTATGGCAACGACAAGGAAGAACAGGGTCAGATGGTTGCAAAGGAGCTGGAAGTACTCCAGGAGGAAAGAGAAGAAATACTTTAGATGTGGCGATAGAGAGCAAGGAGGTTGGATTCTTTATTCTGAGCTAGTTGCGATTCCAAGGAAAAAAATAAAGGTCGTGCAAAAAAAACAGTGTTTCATGAATCATCCAAGTTGCAGCTAAGACCAAAGGTAAATGAAACATGTAGGGCAGAAGCTGGAGACAGAGCAGGTTTTCTTGGTTAGGGCTGTTAGGGGTCCATAGATACAAAGAGGGGGATGGAGGCAAGTGAGACAAATGGTGGAGGCCGCTTAGGGAGTGAGGGCGGAAGTAGAGGAAAATCTCCAGCTAAGAGGGTGTGTGACACACTCTCGTAGGGACAACCCCTCTGCTTCAGGCACAGCGACGATACGTTTCGGAATGAACACCATCAGGTCTCACCAAGCCCTACGCGAGATCATCATTGCCATGGATCGGATCTGGAACACAGACACAACATGGGGGTTGGAAGTGAACGCAGTGGCAGCGGCAGCAGCGGGCGGACAGTACGGACATTGGTTACGGCTCCAGAGCAACGAGCAATAAGAAATGTCTCCTCATGAAATCAGGGGCCAAACCTCGTGCACTGCTTGAAGCCATGTGCTTGTTTGGAATCGCTCTGCTTGTAATACAAATATTAGGAAAAACGACCACAGACGATCAGACTGCTATGTTTATATACTTTATAGAGGAAGACAGAGAAACGACTTTGCAGCCAGAATGTGGACCATTTGTTTCAATGACTAGGGCTGCAGTGATCCCAGTGGCATTGGAGCAGGAGCCCTGAACCATCCTAAGGAGAGTTCATCCTGGACCGGGGAGTCAGTATGGCCGGAGAAGTAAGCCACAGCCCTTGAGAACAGTTATTTGAAGAGGGATTGTCAGTGAATGGGAGGGAGGGTGGGGAAGAAAAGGAAGGGGAGAGAAGGAAAAAAAGGAGGAGGAAGGAGAGATAATGGGAACAAAAGAATAAACTGGCAACCAGGGTGAGCATGCAAGTCAAATTTGCAAAAATGTGAGGAAAAAGATAAAGCTTGGAAAGACAACCAGTAAACTAAAAGACAAAACAATCAGGAGATTCATTCACACCAGAAAAAAAAAAAAAATGAAAGTAACAGAACACTTGGAACGTTGCACTAAAATAAGCACATTTAGGACACTTGATGAAGGATAAGAAAGAACAAAGACCAAGAAATCTCGAAACAGCACCCGCAAGTGACATCACAAATGGTTAGGGAAAAGCAACTAAACATTTTTGGGGAAGAAAACATAGACTTTGGAACAAAATCTAAAGATACCTGAAAACTCTGGGACTGGGTCGAATTAAAGAGGGAATAAATGAAATGTTAATCGAAGAGGAGCTCAGCTCTATGAAGATGTTCAACACAGAGCCCACATAACGAAAAAGCAGCTGAACGAAGAGACAGCCAGTCGGGAAACGGGACAGAGGAGAGACATGCCCCGGAGGGCAGAGACACGTCTGAGGCTACCCCAAGCGTTAGGGATGGTATTTGGGGAGATAAGAGATGAAGGATTAGCCCTCCAGGCTCTCAAGATGGGCTTCAAATCCAGATGTATTGCCAGACAGGCCGCCACCGCATCCTGAAGGGGAAGGGTATGCCTAAAGCACCACCATCTAATAAAAAACTTAGGCATCATAAAATAACAGAGTTAGGATGATAGAACGCACTACAGCTACGATTTTCATCATGACGAGAAGGAATCCACTGAGCAATCACATGGGGCTTCTTCCTCCTCACGTCACACATAGCATTATACCCAGCTGTGCTATTTATACAATGAAACAGAGCCAAGGGCTATTTTGAAGGTATTTCTGTGAGAAGGGGAAGGCGAAGGAGCCGCTCTTCTCAGTTATGTCTTGCTTTCATTTCATCTAAAGACACCTTTTCTTTAAATATTTTACTTGAAAGCATTTCAAGTTTCCAGTTAATAAGCACATCTCAAGCATTATGCTGCTGCAATAAATCGCTTAAATGGCCAGGTTATATTCTACAGCGTTGGTCGCTTGAATATTTATTGTAAAGCACCACGTACGATGATTTCCATTTTTATAATTAAGAAGAAGATCTGGAAAAATAATTCTAATGGCGAAGTCAAGAATGATAGAGATGTAGTCTCGTAATTTTGTCGTGGTCCTGAGGTGAACTCCCTTTCATGAACACACTTTGATTAGAAGATCAGTGGAAGAATAATTATTAGAAGCCGAGTCCCAGATACTTTAATGGGAAGTGAACTTGGGTCGATTATGCATGTCCTTTTTGCCATAGCTGAACCATCTTTGTTGGTGCATTTTTCCATACTTTTAAAAATAGTTCTCATTCTTAGTTCACAAAAGACTTTCTTCGAAGGGGGCAATGAGGCCTGAATTTGAATCTCCCAGTGTTATTCTGATGACATATTTAACAGGTGTCCTGATCTCAAACCTAGTCTGTCTACCTCTTCGTTCCATTAGTTTGAGTCTGTTTCCTTTCTGAACTTCTATGTCCATCCATTCTTCATTCTTAAAAGAATGCAGTCTACCTCCTAGTTAGGCTAGACAGTAATTTGATTTTGTTCTTTTTTCCTCCGAATTTTCTCATTTTGTATTGCTCCCAAGACCCCAAATAGTTAAATTATCCTTGACTTGAACTCGCCATTTCCTCCTCTGTCTTCCCATCTTCCATCCACTCCTGAGCATTTCCAATATAGTCCCTCACTGGAGGCGCCTATCTGGGACTCTCATTTATATTTTAATCATTTTCTATATCAAATACTACCTCTACCTCATTTATAGCCTTTTTAAATCTTTAATCTGTGAGTTTCAGAAGATTCACGTTTCTGCTGCTACACTGTGTTACCTCTGCATTTTTCAAAGCTCTATATTCTTGACCTTTTCCTATAATCTCTGATGGCGTCTTCATCCATTTTTTTCCCCTAAACTCTCAGTTACCAGCTCACTTGCTTTATTCTTGATATCTTTTTAACTTTCTCATACTCTTTGCTTGAAATAGTCCCATTAAAAAAAAAATCACACTACAATGTACCTAATTTCATTGTGTTTCTGTGAAGTTTATCTCACTCTATCTCTCAACATAAAGCCGCTGAACTCTTGAGTCTGTGCCACAAAGATGTATTGGAAAGTGCATACAGAATTGGTATACTGTATATAGACATCTACCATTAATTGTTACTGAGTTGATGACTCCAAGGTAGCATTATGAATAGAAATTACTATTCTATGGCATAACGAAGGGCTGCCTCTAACACCGAAAGACAGGATGCCCCCATACATTTCGAATTCTTGATCTCTGCCCTCTGTAGTTTCCAGCTTTTGTGTCGTCTTGCTTTTATCAGTGTGCAAACCAATAAGCAACCTCCTTCGTTCCTCCCTCCCTCCCATTTTTCTGCCTTTGTATTCTGAGGTCTGGAATACCAGAAAACCAATTTTAGGAAAATAAGGTACAAAACAAAATAAGTTCAGGATCGAATCCTTACCCCTAGGGTGTTAGGAGTCCATCCTGAAAGTAAGTTGTAGAAGCTTGGTGCCTGGACTTAGGGACTTCCATTTTATTTCCTCAAAAGCACATTTTGTACCTACAGTGTTCTGGTGACTGCTAGGTGCCTGGGCTCACCATGAAGAGTTATTAGATCTGTCAGTGACGTATCGAGAGGTATGTTAAAACTTTATTCAACTTCTGAGATGCACAACCAACTCATTTTCATCAAGAGAATAACTTGAAGCCTTTTGGGAATGGCGATATTCTATAACAAAAAAGTTATTTTTGAAATTTCAAAAACCAGTTATTTGTACTTTTGTTTTTCCCTTCCAAATTCTTTGGGCTCTATGTCAAGAGATTACATTTCCTGTAGGTTAGGGATATTTGAAGAAATAAAACAAAAATGCATTTTGTGTACATTAAACTTTGTAAATATGTACCTCAGGTCTCTTGAAAGCAATTACAATTACAATTACAATTAGGCCTGGAGACAGAACCTGAGGGTGGACCTCACGGCACAAATGGAAGGCACGAGAAATTCTGGAAAAGTGGGACTCCCAAGCAGCAAAGTAATTCGACAGTGTACAAGGATAAAGCCAACGCACTCATTATTCACGGACTAAAAGAATTTCAGCCACTAATTTTTAACCATGAGATCCTTCACACTCCAATGAATCTTTTGGGGCAAAAGTACTTAGACAATGGCTGGCCACACTCTAACATTTCTAGAGGAGCCACAGGAAAGCCTCTGATATTTGGTTTCCCTGAATACCAAGAGAAGTCTTTTCATTGCTCTTCTAAAGGAAAAATTTCTGGAAAGTCAAATATATAAAAGAGCACAGCCCACTCCATTGTTCTTTGCCCTCCTTCCAGAACAAAGAGCAGAATAGCTCCCAACTGTATTCTGGTAGGCCCTCCTGGCTTTGATTTGCAGTCCCCAGAGCCAGGAGAGATGCTGGGCAGCCTGCGTAGAACTCTCGTCTGACCTCACTATGCCTCACAAAAAGGACCTGAATGGAAGTTATTGGATATGAACCAAGTTGTGTTTTCCAAGAACATGTAACACTGAGCCATCAGAAGCTTTTTATTACTATTATTTTTAACACACTGTGCTTCTGCCTTGCTGTCTTCCTCAAATATCTGGAAGACAATGACATAAACTTTCATCCTAGGCCCCCAGTGAAAAACTCACGAAAAGCTCTCTTACTCTCTGTGAGGTCATATAGGAGTACGTCTCTGCCACCAGTCCTCAGAGACAGGGAACAGTCCGTAGAAAAGGAAGAGGGCACAGAGCCTTGGTTTGCTGCTTCCAGAAGCCCCTGGAGTTTGGGTGTGGTTCGTACTGAAGAGGGCAAGGAAAGTCACCTCAGGAGTTTGAGATGAAGTTGCCCCCAAGAATAAAATCGGGAGATTCAAAACATAATGGATGAGATTAGTTATCTGTAGAAATGATGCACCCTAAGGAGTCGCCAAAAAGATTATGTGGAGAAATTTAGAAACACCCTGAGGAATTTGACAATGGCAGAAGCTTGATTGTATCCATATATTTCCAGCAACAATCTAATCAAAGTAAATGGATGAAGCCGTAACACAATCAAGCAGTAACTTAATCAGTTATAGTGAATAGATTAAGTACTCTAATCACAATCAATTGTAAAGCAACCCACCTGAAGGAAGGGCGGCTGGAGGAAATGGGGAGCGCAGGACCCCGGACTTGTCTGGGCCTCCAGCTCCCTCCAGTGTGGGAAGCGCAGCGAACAGGGAGGCCTCAAGGCTGTTTCCATGGTAATTTGGATTCTGAAGGCTTAGTCTCAGGTCCATTTGCCTACAAGGAGAGAGTGCACTTGTCAGCAAAGCAGCAATCCTTATTGCTGTTGAAACCCAAGGACTGCATTTTTAGAATTAGAGTAATCGCCAAAGAACAGTCAGTAAAATTAATAAAGTAATTGGATCCTGTTTGCTCCCCCACCATTTATGAAACGGCTGCTGTGCGCAAGCCACTGGCCTGGGAGCTGGGGGTCAGTGTGGAACCAGAACACCCTTGCCCGCATGCAACATTCATTGTAAGAAGGAAGACCGATATCCACAAGTACACTAAAGCCAGCTCCCGTCAGCAGTGGGTTTGGAGAGCAGGGAGCCCCAGGGAGCCCCAGGTCTTCCCGGCCTGATCCGCCTGCCTCTGCCACTTCTGCCACCTCTACGTGTGCCCCGAATGCACTTTATTCTTTCACCAGCACATCCTGTACCACACAGAATTTCAGGGCAGGGGTCTCCCCCAATCCCTAGCCCTTTACCAATCCATCTTAATCTTCTACCCGACTTCCACAAAAGATTTGGCTCCACCTTGGATCCGCTAATAGCTAATAGTCAGCCAGCGTTATTTGGGCAAGGAACTAGTTAGATAATGGATTATTTTGTTATAATTGTGACTATTTCTAGGAAGAAAACATACAGAATTTACTTGAACGGGAGCACAATTACAGAGACCCCTGAGCGGATCGGAGGTTTGGAAATCGTTGTCATGAGGACCCCTGTGGTGGATTGAGGCACATCTTACAAAGGGGAAAGAGATGAAAAAGACAAGAATAAATACAGGTTGAGGAGTAGGATTAGACTAACCCTGTGAAGAAAGCAGGTGACAATAAGCAGCTCAGAAATGATCTGTGACAAAACAATCGCCCACACAGAGACTGGAAAGGCTACTGCTAATATTCTCTTGAGGGGGCACCAGGGGGAGGCTTGCCTCGCAGTCCATATTCCAGAGATGACCTACTACACCAGGGGAGGCTTACCTCGCAATCCATATTCCAGAGGCGATCTACTATTTAGAAATGAACTACCTTGATATTTTTGGACCTGGTAAGAGCCGGGGAGATTTTACGCCACCGGACTTGACGATGGAGCCACATTATCCACGTTGGCTCCGGGAACAACAGGAGAGTGCTTGCTGGAAACGTGGTACGATGGGAGCCCCACACTGCAAAGCACCAGACGATCGGCTACGGCCGTTAGACCGATTTGGGGATGCAAGACCGTAAGACATAAAAGTAGAATGATTGCAAAGCGAAGGGCAAATAGAGCTCTCCCCTGTAATTTCCTATCCGAGGCAGAGAAGGGCTATTGAAAAGTTTTAGATCAACCATGCACATGCTCTAAGTGGATCTCAAGGGTACTCAGGCAGAAGCTGCATTACCCAGGAGCGTGTTAGGCGTGGAGTGCCAGGACATAAAATATGGAGTGCCTGAACGCCGCTCTGTGTAAGATAGAAGGGAAGTGCAGGCATACGCTAGCTCCCCAGTCACAGATCAGATCCGAAAGCAGGCAGGAGCTGATGAAGCAGCAAATAGGCAAATCGAAACACTGTATCTTCTTGCAAAAATACAGGTAACATTTTGGAAAGAGGCTCCAGGGACTATAAAGAAAACAGATTTACTGACTGTGGCCAAGATTATAAGGCAGTAAGCAATGGATTCTTTATGTATTCCTTAAGCTTTGATTGAGAAATCGTTTGTTTAGGGTGTTAGACTTCATGTTAGGGAGGGTTTTTACCAACTTTTGCCTTTTGGAAATTTTACCCAAGATTAACATACACAAGATTTGGTGTCAAAGCAATTCAACCCAAAGAAAGTCTGCAGGAAAAAAAAATTAAAAATGAGAAGGAAGGGGGTAGGGGAGAGGGAGGGAGGGAGGGAGGGAAAGAACTTCTAAGGCACTGTGTACAAACAGAACAGTTGAGCTATTTTCCCTGGGTGTCTTAGCTTCTGAAAACTTAACTGCAGTGAATGTTTGTTTTCTCCCTCATTCCCATCCCCTGTGAATTGTTCCATCGACATTCTAGAGAGGACGTTTCACACTCTGAAATGAGTGCTATTTGTTTTGTTTTCATCCAAAAGTCTATTGGGGAGTTTTAATCAAGGAGTCTTCATGAGAGTTAAAATGTATAAAAGGAAGAGTGTCTCATTCTCAACAATCCTGTAACTGAACCAACCACTGACCCAAAGAGGGAAGACAGAGAGAAAAGCAGGTCCAAAGTGACGGCCAGGAAACACAGCAGAGAGTAAGGACCAGAGGGCTCGCAAAAGACACTAGAAGCAGGAAAAACGATGGAAGGGATTCAGCTAAGAGACCGGTGTAATTATGTTACATAATTATGCAAATAATTGGCATTGAAACCCATTCAGAGCCACAGTGTTATAGACTTGGAAAGGGATGTCAGAATTCTTCGAGCACCACCTCCTTGTTTTATGTCTGAAGACTCGGAGGTCCAAGAGCAGTTCCGTCTCTCGTCTCTCGGCAGGCTGCACGTTATTTAGCAGCGATTATTTTTATTTGGTCGTGCAGGACCCGCACTAGAAATCAGGTCGCCTGACCGTCTGTGGCTCTTTCCTCAACCTCACATTCCCATTCCATTTCAAAATGAGTCATTATTACAGCACATTTAAAAAAAGAAGCATTACATGCTGTTTTTAGTATAGTAGATTCAAATGTTTTCTGAAACAAATGTAAAAATGCTGCATTCCAGAAGCGAGCTTCACAGACTGCATCAGCGTTCCCCGAGGGCTTCCTACCGCAAATATCTCCGGTCCTAATCCTGGAAAGTCTCCCAAGCTTTGGGGTGATGCTGATGTGATGGGCCCACATTTTTATTACTTTACTGGTCCGGCTCCCAGAAATGGCTAGTATTTATAGTAGTCCGACTCCAGGAAGTTTGCATGAGAGTAACCAACAATCTGCAAGGAATCAACGACATGAAAATAATGACCACAGCCCAAGTTGGCTGATTTGGGCTCTAGTTATCTTCCATAGGTCTAATACAACAAACAGCCTCTCTCTGTGCCAAACACCTCATACACAAACTTCTGTGCCTATGAGCTCCTCCTAATCTCTACCTGTTTGTGGCAGGCCAACTCCTCACCTCCAGTGTTTCCTCCTACAGGAAGCCTTCCTGGTGTCCCTCAGGTTGCCATGGGAGCTCTTTGTCCTCTCTGTTTCCGTATGACAGCTCTTGTCATATTGGATCTAACTACAATTGTTGCTTTGAATGTTTACTTCCCCCAAGACTGGAAACAACTTGGTCCCAGCAACAGCTCCTTAAATATTTGTTAAAATATTACAAAAATGAGGATAATGAGAGAAAACAAATATAAAATACACACAATACAACTAATTCTCTGTGAGTGAAATTCATGGTTTTAAATTTTGCTTATTACTCTCTACCTATGTATCTATCTTACCCTTGGGAGACCTATAAATAAAATGAAAACTAACTTCTGTCAAGAAACAGTAATAAACGTACTAAACATGATTAGACAGGATACAAATCTTCAATGCAAATATTCAGAAAGTGCCACCCAAAAGTTTAGCACCATCAATGATGATTCATTATGTGCCAAACCACTTCCTGTAGAGGTTTAATTCCTACGATTTTACGATGGGAAGAAGCCTTTGGCGAAACCTGAGGTTCTTTCTAACCACATCTGCCGTTGATGGACATCAATCCCTGAAATTATTTGATGACATCTGGAAGGAACCTAAACATCCCACACTGTACCCAGTTCAGTTTTAAGAATTCTAATTTTGGAATTTTTGTCCAATTAAACCCATAATCTCATGTCTCTTAGTTCTGTTTTTCTGGACCAGTATGAAAAAACACATTTCTTTTTTTGTTCTATCAGTCCCTCAGATTTCTAAAGATAGTTATCACGTTCTGTTCAGCACGTTTTCTTTAGTTAAAAAAAAAGACAAAAAAGGATACTAATTTAAGAAAGAAATGCTTATCAAGTACATTTATTAATCAAATGGAACTATATATTTACTGTAAAGATATCATCATTGAGGTATATATCTCCATCCAGAAGGGATATATGGCATATGCAAATCAAATTTGATCCAAAAATGTAAACAAATATGAATGATACATATTATAGGAATTTTACTAATGGATTTCCCTATCATCCTATTTCATAAGCACTTTCTGGTCACTGGTAATATCCTATTTCTGTATTTTTCATGTATGGAACTTTATTCCTGTGAACATAAGGAGTATTAGCAAAAGAAAATGTAAAATGGCTGCATGCCATCGAATGTTAGAATCCCATCCCTAATTTCGTTTCACGGTGTTACTCCCACCAGTTCAGGACAGGGTTGATAAACCTCCCTTCCCCTTGAAGTCTCCATGTCTGATAAAAAATGGAATACTTGAGTTTATGCAGCTGTTCATGAGCTAATTATCTGCAATCATTTCTGATTACTTAATAGGCCATGGTAGGATGTGTGTTTGCTGCTATGTTGAGTTTAGACATTAGGCTTTAATGCGCTGATATGGTTAATTGTTGTGCTCACCGCTGCCTGCTAAGAGACCATTCCTGAAAATGAGACCGTATCTCAATGGAATTTGCTTGTTTATTTTAAATAAGTAATAACTACAAACTCAGATCCTAGATCCAGTGTTTACCATTTTAAGAATGTACTTTTTAATGCTGTATCATTTCTAATGCATTTAAATTATTCAAGTTTGGAGAACACACGTTATTAAACTAATGAGTCAATAACCAACTCAAATACTTAGATTTCACATTCTTCTTGCTCTGTTCGGCTTCCTAAATTGTTTTCTGCCATTGATAGCAAAATAAATTCTCTTTAAATGCGGCCAAACAAGCTGAATGTAATAACACAATAATGAGAAAAATATATGCATATTAAAGGCAGACAAGTATTTATTAACATGTGAGCCAAGATGCCGATTTGCGCGGCCGGTTGGAGCCACGTAGAGGCGTTAACGCACGAGTGGACGAGGAATTTTAATGATCCTGCTCATTTGCTCGGCAGTTTTGCGTTTTATGACAGCGTTTAGTCCAAAATGCTAGTGTGTAGTTTTAAAAATTTAGCAGGTTGTTCTTTTGTCAACTCTCTCCATATATCTGTGTTTCTGATTGCCAGCAACGGAGGCGAAGTGTCCATACAGAGCCTTTAGGCGTCTCTTTTCCTTGCTGTTCACGAGCTCTATTTTTTCCTTCTATCAGCAGGGTTTCATTTCTTCATCTCCTTTAAACTTCCTGTCTTTTCCCTGTCTCGTACTCTGTGATTAGAGGGGCCAGTAGGATCCAGACAGTAAGTAGAAAGTGTTCCAAACCCCAAGCTCTTGGCTTCCCTTCTGCAACTTCCAAGAACGGGGTCCTTCCGTCCTCTGCCTGTCCTGGGCCTTGTTAGTGTGGATGGACCCCTTTTAAAGCAGACTTCAAAGGGGACCCTGTGGATTGTTTGGGTCCATCGCTCTGGATGGCACGGGACAATCCTATAACCTGCTTTCCCAGAAACACTGTCACATCGTGCTTCTACGAAATTAAAGCCGTGTCTCTCTCTCTTTTCAAGATTTTATTTTTTTATTAGAGAGAGAGAATGAACAGGGAAGGAGCAGAGGGAGAGAAAGAAGCAGACTCCACGCTGAGCAGGGAGCCTGATTCGGGACTCGATCCCAGGACCCCGAGATCATGACCTGAGCTAGAGGCAGACATTTAACTGACTGAGCCACCCAGGCACCCCCAAAGCTATGTCTCTTCTGCTGTCAAAGAAAAAAGGAGAGAATAGAACTAGAATTGTATAGATAGTGATTTATATTCCTTATTGGATTTATGGGATTTCCGTTTAGAATGTAGTATGTACCTGAATTTCCCTGAAACTTTGGCTTTCCATCACGAATTAAGGTTCTTGGTGGTTCTTTCATGTTTTCTATTCTAAATTTTTGAGGTATCCCTGGAAACATAATCACCCCAGCATCTCCTTCCTCATACCTTCCTTTTTCAAAGTTCTGGGCTTTCCGTTCCCCAGACTCAACATGCACTTCCTCAGGTACTCGCTAAAGCCTCTCTGGTGAAATTCAAATCCTGTCCGACCATTGGTGCTGCGCTTTCCTGAAACTTCCCACAGTAATTGTAGCCATAGTAGTTAAGCAATCATAACGTTAGTAATCATAAAGTTAATGAGACAAAATAAGAGTTTTTTAACTGGTGCTGTGATGTGGTATGTTATCATGATTTCACTGAGGAGTTAACTGGTACTTGGCTCTCAGTAGCCAAAGCTTAACAAAGATGTTCAGGGTCACATGGTCAAGGTCAAGGTAAGCGATTGAGCAGGTCTTTGAACTAGCAGTCTTAAGCACTCAATCTTATTCCAGAATCTGCATAATTAAAGAGTAGACATTCAGTTCCCGGCACTGCTGGCAGGATAGAGGCCTTCTTCTCATTTGTTCAGAAAGCCCCAGTGTTCGCATCAGTGGTCCAGGACGGGTCCCGGGGTGCACTGGCTTGCTCTCTGCCCCTGGGCTCCTGCAGGGAGGTAGCTTATTTATTTTTATATCCTCAGAACAAAGAACTGGACCATCTCATAGTAGTAAAATGGAATTAAGTCTTCCTTTACAAAGATTTTTCTTCCTGTGCATACCTGCCCTTAAGATGCACCATTCAAGCCACCCGAACTATTTGCTATTCCCCACACATCCCCTGCACGATGCTCTTAGATATCGCTGTCTCTGCTATGCTTGCTGCCTGAAATGCCCTTCCACACATGTAGATCTTCAGCAAGCTGGAACTCCAATAGCTGTCTCTTTCCGGAAGCTCTTCTAGCTCGTGAATCAGATACGACGGAGCTCTCGTTCCCTGTTCTTTCTGCCCCTTGCTTATAGGGCCGGTATCCCTTATGATTTCCTACCTTAGAGACTGCCAAGCTCTTCTTTAAACCTATGTAATGTTGATTTTTTTTTTTTCACATAGTAGGTGCTTAATAGAGATTAAATGAATTCAAAACTGAGAAGTTATTTAAACCAGTTGATGTGGATTCCTGTAAAATGAGAAGGTTCAGACTCATGGGCACCGGGAGTTGTAGGTACATGTTTTCATCTCTATGTAAGGCAGCATTCTTCTTTTCTTTTTTTTTCCTTTTCAGTGATTGCATACCCTTTGATATGATTAGGTCTAGACTGTCCATCTGTAAGCAAATATCTATGGAATGCCAAAAAAAAAAAAAATAGAGGAAGAGAGAGACACTTTCATTTAAATTACTATTAATTTTCTTTTTTTTTTTTTTAAGATTTTTAATTTATTTGACAGACAGAGATCACAAGTAGGCAGAGAGGCAGGCAGAGAGAGAGGAGGAAGCAGGCTCCCCGCAGAGCAGAGAGCCCGACGCGGGGCTCGATCCCAGGACGCTGGGATCATGACCTGAGCTGAAGGCAGAGGCTTTAACCCACTGAGCCACCCAGGCGCCCCTTAAATTACTATTAAGACTTAACAGCTTTTAGACACAGGGATTTCTTTCTCTTTTATAATATACCAGCAGCGCTCTCTTCAACGACATTTAAGTGCATTCATGTTTGAGTAGCGGTAACAAGGTTAAAAACGGTCAGTAGACTGACATTATATTAAGTTTTATCTATGAAATCCAACAGATGGTCATCAAGTTTCTACTGTGTGTAAGGCGCAATGCTGGGCAAGATTCTGTGAAGAGCAAAGAAGACTTAAAATAAATAAATAAATAAATAAATAAAATCCCTTCAAGAGGGAACATCAGGAAATGCAGATAGAACAAGTTATGTAACAGGAGACACACCATAGTATTAGCGCCAGAAAACACAGCAAGAAAAAAAGAGATTACGTCTTTTGGGAAACTCATTAGAACACTTCTTTCCTTTCACACACCAACTTGCTAATGATGGCGGCTTGGAATATGTGATGACAGGTGCCTTTAGAAAGTACCTGAAAATAATGGATTTTAAAAAATGAATAGAAATTAAACAAATAAAAAAGAACAGAAGGTAGTGGAAATTTAAAAACAAATTTATGGGCATTTTAACCTTGCCCATTTAACATGATAAATTTTAGGGAGAAAAGCATAATCTTATCATCGCACCACAATTATTTTGTTTTCCTGTTAGTTATTTGTGCTATTTTGAAACCAGCACTTGAATACACAGAAAGGAGAACAGCTTACTTCAGAGCGGACTTTCACACGTGGCAGACCTCATTCAAGCCACAGCCTGTGCGACAAGGACGCCTTTCCCACTTCACCTACAGGAACCAGGTTTCCTAAACTGGAAAATGAGAAGAAACAACAACAATAATAAAGCCTATTCCCTGGGTGGTCAAGAGAATCCAATGAAATGCTCCAGGGAAATGACAGCTGTTGTCTCAAAACAAAGGCCCAGGAAGTAGGGGCTCTTTACACCATCCCCCTCACTGTACCTCCTACTTCATTCTCTGTCCACCCCCATCCCCGAAATCCATCATACTCATGTGATAGGAGTCTGAAATATCAAGAAACAGGAAGATTAATTCCAAAGAGCTGAACAGTAGCGGACCACATAGTGAGTCCCGGAAATCCGGGGCAGCGTTGAACAGCCGCCTCCGAAGGGCTGAGGCCGGGTCCTGGTCCCACGGCTGTGAGAGTCCATGTTGTCCAAGTGGGACAAGATCCATACTGCTTCCCTCCAGCTGGAAGCATCAGGAGACAGAGAGGCGATGGCTTCTGCCCTCGTTCCCCTCCCTCGACAGAAGGTGGCCTAGAAGTACCCAGCAGCCTGGCGAGTCGCCTCTTTGCCTAAGATAGCGCAGAAGCACCGAGCAGGAACCTCAGCAAGAGCAAAGGGAAGCCAAGCAGAACCACATGACCAGGGCTCTGTGACTGCCACTGTCCCTGGGCCTGAAGCCCACAGTTTACATCACAATCTACACATCAATCTAAGCGGATCAAAAACGTGCTAAAGCAGAAGACCTAAATAGGCTGGAGAGTTTCCTAAATCATAACGAAATATCCAGGACAGAATAAAAGATCACCCGTCGTGCCCCAAACCAGGAAAGCCGCGATGGATAGAAGACAAGACGCTGCACCAGTGGTGATTAATAAGACGGAAGAGATGTTTGGATTATCTGACCAGGATTTTCCAAGTGCTTCCAAGATCAACTGTAAGTTCTCTTGAAACCAACTTAAAAAATGGAAGATCTTAGCAAACAGACATTACGCAGAAGAACCAGGCTGGAAATTACAGGACTGAGAAGCACAGTCCCCAACATAAACAAGCTTGCTGGGGGTCTCCCTGGTGGTGACGGCAGACTCAGGGGCCACGGCAGTCGGAGGACCCAACATTTGAATCCTTGGGATCTCAGAAGGATGCGGGCAGTGTGTGGGGCTGAGAAAATGTTGGAAGAAAGGGTGGTTGAAAAGGAGCGCGTATTACGTCTACATACTTAACCTCCGTCCACTGAGATAAAAGGGTACCGCTTCGCGTAAGACGTAGAAACCTGGAATCTTCTCCTTCAACCTCCCCGTCCTTACGCTACAGTCGTCACAGCATCACAGTACGCCTGCATGTATCGTGCGTCTCATCACATGTTAGATTCTCTTGCTTTCAACAGTCCCATGTGTTGTAAAGAAACTAAGAGAAAATAGGAAATATTTCATATTTATTCAGATATTTGCCTTTTCAGGTTTTCCGTATTGCTTCTTAACGATTTGCATTTCGGGCAGGCATCGAATTCCTTTGGCATGGACCTCAGTGGGCATCGTTTGAACAGCTGCTTTAAAACCCTTGTGTGCTAATTCCCATGTCTCGATCATCTTGGAGTCGGTCTCCATTGTTTGTCTTTTCCCTGAAACGAGGTCACATTATCCTGGTTCCTCTTACGTTGCATAATTTGGACGGCATCCTATCACATGGAGGTGCGTCGGCACTGGGGACATTCCTCCAGAGAGTGTTGCTGTTTTTGTCTCCGCTGACAATTAACTGGGTTGGATGCAAACTGCAAATTCTGTCAGGCAAGTTGGGTTCTTTTGTCCTTAGCTGCTCTGTGTGCAGTCTGTCCCCCCATGTGGCTGGGGTGACTCAGGGGTCAGGCGAGGACAAGGGCAGTTTAAGCACAGAACGTGGGGCTCTTCCTCTGGGATCTCTAGTCCCCCCTTTCCAGTGGCCTCTCCGGGCCCCTTTCTGGCAGACTTCGGCCAGCTCCGCTTGGCACTGGCTTTGTTCTGCCCTCAGGATTAAAGCTGTAGTGCATGGCGAGTTACCGCCAGCTGGCCCCGCCTCCCAAACCTTCTGCCTCTCCAGAATCTGCCAGCTGGGGTTCACTCGCCAGGACAGTTGTTGAGTGTGCGCAGAACCTAGTTATCCGGTTGCCCAGAAACTAGAGTTGGGTCCAGTTAGAGCTTGCCCCACCATGGAAACAGAAACCTCCTTGAGGTTTTGAAGGGAGATGCAGTTGAAACTCCAAAGTAGGTCTGAATGAATGTCATTTCCCAAACACCCATTCTTTCTAAACAAGATCCTGTCTGGCCTGTCCATCTGTTTCTTTGATGCTCCTCAGGAAAATTTCCTTCGTACAAATCCTGCGTGTTTCTTACCAGGTAAGTATCTGTATGTACCGTGCTGAAATTGATTGCGTTTCCTTTGCCTCTATTTCCTTGGCGTTACTTTCCTCATTTACGGAAGCCTCATTAGAGGTGGGCTTCCCCACCCCGGGGCACAAGAAGTCTGCAGTTTTGTTCTGAATGCACACCTGGGAACTTCACACCAGGTCAGCGGAGCTCACCCGTGGTCCAGCCCAGTCCGAGTCTGCCTTGTCGTCATGGTCCTGTTGAGATCTTTGGGTTGGGATCACTGATCTTGGATTGGTTCCAAGTCCGTCTCTTCAACGTAGAGTTCAAATGCAGATAAGACCACAGCATATGCTCTGGCCTTGCGGAGAATTTCATATGCTGGTGACTCTGACAGCTGTGTATGGACATTGTAGCGACAGAATGGGAAAGGGGTCAAGCCATTTCTCTGCAGTCCTCTTCTTTTCTAAAACATCTTTTTAATAGACTGAACCAGCTCTCAGTGGAATTTTCCACAAACATGCAGAAGTAATGTAAGACTCAAGTTTTCCTTTTCTTTTGGTAAATAATTATACAGTTACCTGCGCTGAAGTTGGGGGGGAGGGGTTAAAAAAAAAAAAAGAAGGAAGATAAAATGAGGAAAAAAATAGCATATTAAGCTTTTTTAAAAATTTTTTAATTTTTATAAACATATATTTTTATCCCCAGGGGTACAGGTCTGTGAATTGCCAGGTTTACACACTTCACAGCACTCACCAAAGCACATACTCCCCAGCATATTAAGCTTTTTAAATAGACTTGTTTTTAAATAATTAATTTCAGATATTAAAATTGAGCTCAGAAAAAGTGAAATCAACTCTTCTAGCAAAGATCTACAGACAACTTCTTCTGTTCCTAAATGTTACTTTTATATTTTGAATCCCCACAGGTTTCTAGGAAAATGCATTTGAAGTTACCCAAGCGTTTGGCTTATCTCTAGCATCTAATAGGGAACCTGATGTCTGTGGAATAGAATAAAAACCAGCAAGTGTTGTTTTCCTTAAAGGAGACTTCATTTCCTTAAATTTCATTTAAGAAAACAAGAAGTACTTTAATCATATGCTGTGAAGAGCGGCGATAACCCGGAACATTACTCATTACAGATAGGAGACTCAGCTCTTTCATTGGACTAATAATCTTTTCCTTAAAAAAGAAAAAAAAAGTCACTACTTCCCCAAAGAAGTTACAAGAGACCAACAGCACACTAAAAATACTTTATTGTCATTACTTGCACTATATACATGATAAATAGAATATATAGTACTTCTGATGAAACACCCACAGTCTTCATCCAGGTAAAAGAATCATCCATAGAATGGAAAGATGGCACCCATTAAAAAAAAAAAATGAACACCTCTCAAGTATTGCAACAACTATAAAACGAGCCACAGATATTCTACAGCCTTCCTATTAAACAAAAGGGGACTAAACATTACATATGGTTTGAAGAAATTAAGTGCCAGGTATTCTACAGAAGGAGAAAATATTAGCACCCTGGAATAATTTTTACGCCTGGTCCATTTTCTGCCCACTGGAAAAAATTGCACTGTTTTGCCTTTCCAAGAGGACACACAAAAAAATTCTTCCCGTTATTAGGTCCAATCTTTAGCACCGTTCTCATGATGGAGCGTTTGCCATGGTTGCAGAATGGGAAGGACAAATCTGCCCACTGCAGGGTGAAAACAGAAGGATTGTCAAGTTTAGGAGCAGGTTAGAAATACGTACAAACTAAGCCTGGGTGCACATCATGAGTGAACCCCACGTTCCCTGCTACTATTAATCAGGCATTGTGAAATTGACACAGGTCTTTAGTTCCGGCCCTTAAAAAGAGCTTATAGACTGTAAGAAGCATCTCCTACAGATTTGCTTGAATCACGCAGAAAATTGCCATGACTGAGTTTCCCTTTGTCTGAAGGTGTGCTTATAGGAGTTCCTTCCTCTTTATGGAAAATATTTGAAAACGATCAGAATCCTGCTGTCAAGCCATCATATTTCCGTTATCAGTCTGTTTCAGTTCAAACAATGAAGATCAAAGATTTGTTACATGTTTGACACTAAATTCCCTTCATCTCTTAGGAAAAGAAAGAATCCAATGCAGAATTATGCGGATGAATTTAGTCGGATTCCCTTGTATTAGTCTTATAAATTTTGGCCTCAAGGGAGCTTGGGGACCAGCTGTGATATTATTAACTTGTTACCTAATATTTTTTTCATTACATCCACAAAATCTCCTTGAAGAGGATATGTGTCAGTTCAGGAGGGCAGAGTTACATCTTGTGCAGGGATTTAAACCTGGAAAATTCCTTAGTAAGGTACCACACTGAGGACAGAGATTTTCTTTCTCAATGAGCCCAACCCCCCAAATTTTTACTCCAGCACTGAAACAGATCAGTATTTTCTTTTTTTCAGTTACGCACCAGATGCAACAACTGGAAAAATACCTATCTTTCAACATTAGAGTCACACTCAGCACATGAGAGGCTCACACCCTGAGAAACACAGAAGATGAGCCTGAGGAAGGAGAAGGACCCCAGATTTTGGTGTCCTCTCCCACTTTCATTTCCAGGGACACGTGCAGTTCCACAAGCGGGGGAGGGGGACGAACCGCTCTCCACTTACATTGTTACTGTGTAAGCTTGTGTAATGGGACTTACTAAGATCACTGTAAACCTAAGGAATGTTAACTATTTTTCCTGTGTACTTCTATCCAGTGCACAAACCCAGGGTTTTGCAGAAGTGAGGAAGAGCGTGTTTGTATCTTGATTATTTGCCACCTGGGTAAATCACTCAAACCCTTCTATCTTTATAAACCAAGGGCAACACATCTACACTCGTGGCATGTGACATTCTAGAATCATCGAATGGCTATTATTTGATTATGTTTTCTTTCTTTCTTTCTTTTGATGAAGCTCTTTGAATTTAAGTTCTTCAACATTCAGGCTTCTAACTGAAGTGGCTATTTGAAATTTAAAGGTGAAAAAGGAAATAAAATTTAAAGATGAAACTGGGAAAAAGATTGCTATTCATTACTTTTTTTTTTTTTTTTTTTGGAGAAGCTGGGAGGAGGGGCAGAAGAATCTTAAGCCCTGACCTGGGGCTTGGTCTCCCAACTCTGAGATCATGACCTGAGCTGAAACCAAGAGTCAGACACTTAACTGACTGAGCCACCCAGGGGCCCCACTATTCATTACATTTTAATAATGGAAGTATTCAATTACACTAGCGTGAGCTTAAAAAAATCTTACACGTACTTGGAAAAATCCACACTGCGCGTCTCTAGGTAAAGGACAAGCATAAAACTGCCTGCCCTTGTTTTCGCCATCCTTCCGCACGACTCGGAGAACGCAGCGGCGGTTGTGTTTACTGCAGCGAGGACGATCAGCATGTAATGCCCAAGTACCATCTGTCAGCTTAATTCCAAGTTCACTGAAATGACAGGTTACAAAGTTACTACAGTGTTAACAGCGTTAAAGGGACCATTCCCACCACCTCCCCCCGCATCAGAATTCTGTTGGTACCAAGACACGGGACCAAAAAGTGGACCATGGTCCTTTGGAGGCCATTACGCATGCTGGGACACCTTTTTAATTCTTGGTTTTCCCAGGGAATCCCAATTTACTTCCTAAGCTACCTGTGCACCCAATGCACGCAATTAGAATTTCTAAAGAACAAAAACACCTTAAGTGTGCACGAAGTATACCCACCTTACTTACGTTTCATTTGTGATACCAGTTCTTCCCTCATTCAGGATTATAGTGTGGCCCCTTTGATTTCCCCTAAAATATTCTCAAGTCCGCCGCTCTCCACCCCCCCGAATAACTAGAATGTCAGTCTCTTCTAATTATTTTCTCACCTGTAGCAAACTCTCTTCAATGGCTCCAACAAGAGCCAATGAGGTCACCCTTTCTGTTGTCCACTTTAAAGACAACTTCTATGCTTTTCTTCGATCAAGGCTACTATAATAGTTGCAATCGTATTTCAGCAAGGCACGGGCTGCCTGGCAGAGCAGAAATGTGTGCTCTGTAAAGCTACTAGGGAAGCTTTGTTTTCCCCCACAATTAGGATCAAGAGTATCTGCAGGTTAGTCCCACATACCGTGGACAAAGGTCAGAAGGCCGACCTCTACTGTGAGCTAGAGAAGCGGAATTTTCTCTTGGAAAAGGAGCTTCATGATTATTTTAAATTTTTTTTTAATATTTTGTATATTTTTAATAATACCTTTATAAGAATTAGTCTTTTTAATAAACCAGTTGAAGAGAAGAGCTTACATTAATTAAAACAAGAAGTCCTCCCCCTTAATATGGCTATTTTAAAACTTTTTAATGATAAAAAATTCATCCTCTTTCATTTGTTTTGGTTAAAATATCATTATTAAATAGTTTCTAGGGCAGGATAAAAATCACTCTTAAATAATTTTTAGAAAATACTTAAAAATCATAAATGCTTTCCCTTTTTCTTTCTTCCTAAACTACATTCTTCGTATGCTTGCTCCTGTAATGATGCTTCAAGGTATCATATTCAATTGAAATGTTCAAAGTGTGAGTTTTATTTTTTTCTTTCCAGTTTTACTGAGATATAACTGACATATGAGATCATTTATTTGCAGTGAAACTGTTTTAAAATCACTTATAAAGGATGCCTCGGTGGCTCAGTCGGTTAACCAACTGACTTTGGCCCTGGTCATGATCCCAGGGTCCCAGGATCAAGTCCCACATCTGGCTCCGTGCTCATCGGGGAGCCTGCTTCTCCCTCTCTGCCTGCTGCTCCCCGTGCTTGTGCTCGCTCTCTTTCTCTGACAAATAAATAAAATCTTTACAAAAATCATTTATAAAACAGATGCTTAAATACGTTGCTTTAAATTAACTCAGGTATTCTCAGGGTAGTTTCTGAAGCTGGTCATGCAGCAGGCATTGCTAAGTTAAATATTTTGCCCAGCAACTTTTTCACGGCTACCTTCTTCAGGGTGGGGGACACTAGCCAGTATTTTAGAATCAGAGGTAATACCATCCTGAAATAGCAAAGCCTGAAGACAACAGGCCTTTCCTTTTCCACACTCCCTCCATTTTACCAATGCCCCTTCCAAGAGAGGGGATATTAAAACTTTAACTTCCAGGGAAGCTACAGCTGTAGGTGGTTGTACATAAGCCAAGATATGTCAAAACCAAAGGGAATCATAAATGTGCTTTTAAAAAAAACTGTTAAGAGAAAATGAAAAAAGGTAAAGAACATTAATAGAAAGGAGTGAAATGATGCTTTCTTACAGAAAACATGCACACAGGCCAACACAGTTTTCTACATTATGTTGAAGGTGGCTACCTTAGGTAACAATGAGTTGAACATTTTCTAACCCATTTGCTTCAACCTAGACATCTCCAGAGCTCCAAATACCCAGGAGAGGTTTCCATTTCTCTTACTAGTAGAGCTTTATGGGGAAGGGCATGGTGGAAGGTAGGATTAAGGTGGAGGAGAAAGGCCCCAGTGACCCCCTTGGGTTCCCCATTTTCTGGCTTTCATTCCATTTCCTCCTTGGTATAAGTTAAAGACAAAAATATCCACATGCTATCTTATCCCTAGTACTTGGAGGGAAGACCGCTGACCAGAAGCCTCAGCATTACCTGGGAGAGCCTTACCCACCCCGCTCGCAATTGCCCACAGAGTTGGAATCCGGATGTTAAGATTCCCCGATGACTCTTATACACATTAACTTGTGAGGCACTGAGTTAATGTAACCGAGATACTGTTGCCACCTGTGATCATATCAACTCTAAATATGCATAACTAATCTTAATTTTATGATAGAAAACATTATCCAGGATAATTAAATGTTCTGATTAATTGAGGACATCTTGGTTCCTCTTTGTTTCCATCATTACTTAAAAACTTTCTAAAATGTAGCAGATCATTTTCTTAGGTAAACTTAGCATACAAAATAGTTTAACTTGCTTTGATAACTAGAACCATCACTTTGAATATTCATAGTGGATGATAAGTGGCCTGTTTATATAATAGATCCGGGGTTGACAAATCTTTTCAGATGGCACATATTTTCGGCTGTGGGTCGTAACAGTCTCTGTTGCGACTACTTAACTCTGCTGCTGTTGCATAAAAAGCAGCCACAGAAAATATGTCAGCCAATGGGAATGGAAGGTGTTCCAATAAAACTTTATTGATCAAAACAGGCGGTGGGCCGGGTTTGGCCCTGTCATGGTAAAGTGAAAGTCATTAGAAGTGAGCAACGCTTGATGCGTAATAGGTTCTCAATGAATACTTGTTAATAAATAAATAAGTAACACTGAACAGAGATCAGATAAAGACTATTATCAAGAACGAGGACATGACCATGCACAACTCTGTAATTTTAAAGTAGGTAATTCTTAATGCTCTATTTATCAAGGTCTAACTTCTCTTACAGATAGGGTGACTCATTATAATGAAAACACTGCCTAAAATGTTTTGAACTAATCAGCGTTGTTGAAGGTAGATTTTGGAGCTCAGTGGTATTTCACGAAATAAAAGAGAGGTTCAGTGACTCATCCTAGGGGGTCCCCGGCGGTTCTAAAATCCTTGGGGACTGGAACCTGCAAAGGGGAAGGAAGCGCGTCTAAGGGGTCCACGCTTCCCGGGTGTGAGAGGTGGCGCCCGGCCGACGCTGACTGGCAGACAGGAGAAAATGTGAGTGATGCTGCCATCTTTATTTCTCCTCCAAGGGAGCCTCTGCTCAGCTCAGGAAACACCTTAACTGAAAACACAAAAACACGTGTTCTTTGACTACGTACTCCAGTGTTTCGCTCTGCGTTTATAGTAATTGGATCAAAGACTTAAAGCCATTTCTAGCAGTTATTCTGAAGTGCTTAAAAACCAGTTTGACCACCCAATTTATAATCCAGTAGCTGGATAAAATTCAAGTATATCCAAAGACCAATCTGGAAATATGCCTCATCAACATAGCACGCATCATGTGGTGAGGAGCCCAGTCATTAAGAGAACAAAAGGCGAATTAATTACCATATAATTATTAAAGAAAAAAATAAACTGGCTATAAATTCTCTGAGTGGACCACCTGCTTTAATCGTATTATGTTGTGAGCTTCTGCTCTGCATCTTGTCTGCAAGATGAACACTGTAGCTGCCAGACAAGAGAAAAATGAAATAAATGACAGTAATTTGCAATTTATTCCTTGTAAAGTAGCTGGGTGCAGAAGGGCTGCTGGGTGAATGTATTTCATCACTTGACATTTATTCTGCTAGTTGATCTTGATTGATTTTAGAGTCTCGGTCCTGGGGTTCTTCTATTCAACGCAGGCTGCGGCGTTTCTAAGTAATGCTGTGTGCTGTGATTAATCATACGACCCTCTTACTAATGGCTTATGAAGAAATCATTTAAATTTAAGGTTACATTAATGTTTTTTTTAATCCCTAATTCATTAGTTAAATTGTCTGAGATTTTCTACAAAGCACTGAGGAAATAAAAATATGCCAAGATGTTCCATCAGGGTACAAGGAAGGCCACAACACTTTCAAATGCTCGCCTCTCGTTCTTTCTGCTGAAGCTACAGCCCAGGAAAGACTTCAGCAGTGATTTTCTTAGAGGACAGCCTCCCAACTCACACCTTCCAGACCTTAGCTCCTTCACGACCTCTGATTGGGGTTCATTAGACATTAATATGGATGAAAGTGTAGAGGGAGTGTCCTGATCCAGTCAGTTACATGCCTGGCCTCTACAACTTAGTTCAAATGTCTGTCATTCCTCAGTATCAGTGACAAAAGTTAAAGCAGTTATTACAAGCGATTATGAACAAGATTTTTTTTAAGAAACCAGCCAAGGATAAATCATCAAGACTAACTTGATGGTAAATCTCGAGTTGGGATAGAAGACTCGAGACAAAAGCATCTATTGGCCAAATGCTGCCTCAGAATTATGAAACAAGCTCCAAGGGTTCCCAGAGGCTAGTCTGGGACGGTACCCCAAGCCGGTCCCCTTTCTGCCTGAGGGAAGAATCTTTCCCTCAGCAAAGACACAGTCCATCTGGGGAGAAGCTAATAATGCAACCCGCCCCCCACAGTCACTTTAAATCCCACACACACCAACTTTTTTCTGCCCACCTCCACGGGCACTGAAAGGCTCCCGGGAAGAAGACTGTCCACCTCCACTTCACTGCAGAAATGCAGGATGGACAGCACCTGCTTCCTGAAGGGGGTGGGGAACACGGCTGGGAAAAAAAAATTGTGGAAAAATGTTTCTCTATGAGGGGAGCCTTATACCAGGTTGTGAGAGGAAGGAAGCCCAGATAGAGGGTGTAAGCAAGGTCGTGTGGACAGGCAGTTAGAGGCGCTGCCAAGAATCCTAAGAGAGGGGGTGACATTGTTAACATTGCTGTATCTCTGGTGACTGCCATCGGGTGTGGGAAGGAGCTTCTCCTCGATGTGACGTTCATCGTCTCAAAACGCATCTGGTCTCTAGTATTTACTAATCAAAATGACAGCTTTGAAGTTCAGATACAAAAGTCGCACACGTGTTCTTTGGCCCTTATTGGCTGAAACCACCACCACTAGCACCCCACTCGGCTACTGAGATAAGCCACTTTCTCTAGGAGGAATATTACCGACAGTAACTCTGATCCCCTTCTCTTTGGAAGACACTTAGTAAACTGTCATGAGTGAGCTTTCCTTTAGAAGAGCTATCTTTCTTTGGAAGGAAATACACTAAACAAAAATGTTAACAGTGGTGATTGATATCAGGTGGGTTGATGGGGGATTGAAGCAGTTTTCTTTATACGCCCAATTTTTTCCCAAATACTCTGTATTGAACTGTAGACAATTACAGTCAGGATAAAGTAACTTTTTACAAGTAGATATAAAAGGTTCCGTTTTCATTCTCTTCCTTTCTTTGACATTATGAGCTAGAGACAGCAAGGGAAATAAATCACCATAATCATCTTTCCAGGTTTGATTTACCTTCCAAAACCATCGCAAATTGCTTTAGCAGGGGATGACTTCCCTGCCCTCTAAAAACTTCATGCAAATACCTTCAAGATCAAGGTTGGAAGTATCATACCTGGCAGGAAATCCAGGCTTACCACTTCGGAGGTCTGGTGATGAGGAGTGGGTTGTTTTCAATTTTTTATATGCCGGACTAAATAATTCAGACTGAGGGCAGAGCGAAGGCGATACGTTTGCTTTGTCAGATGGCTGAGATCCGTGGTTCGCTCTGTCCTCGGAACGGTGCAGTGGGTCATTAAAACAAACGTGAGTCAGCGAACGGTTCTGAAATTCTCCAACTAGGGTCTGGTTTTGGCTCGTTTTTCTTTCCAAAGCACTGGATTTATTGCTGAAATCGGCCAAGACAAGGGTTGTAGTTCCAAATGCTGTTTTCCTGTTGATCTTCACTTCCTTACTTGGTTTTCCAAAGCTGTTACAAGGATACCTCACTAAGTCGGTAAAGGCAATAGAATGTTCTTCGTTCTTGATTACTGAATCTGGGGAGGAGAGAGAGGTAATTCTGCAGTATCCCTATAATATACAGACTACATGAAATACATATAAACCTATATATTTGTAATATATTGACTGTCTGAAACATCTTTTTACAGGACAAAAACTTATTCACCTATGACAGTGAATACGTAGAATGAATAACACAAAGTTACTTTGGACAATTCAGGATTAGCCATCTTGCTAGGAAATGAAATATTACATAAAGAACAAAATTTCAACCACCCATAGAGGCTCCAAGGTGATTTAACAAAGATTTATATTTGCTTCCTACTAGGTCTACCATTTCAAGGTCATGGAGCTACCAATTCCTTTACTATGTGGCAACATAGTAAAGCGGGGTAATTAAGAGGCAGGTCTACCATGAGGCTTTAGATCAGCAGCAAGACACCTGTCTCTGGATTACCAGGAATGTTTCCGTGAATGACACAGTAAAGGGAAGGGCTTAGTAAAATTAAGCGAAGATGAATTACAAAGACTAAACATTAATTAAAAATGTTTCAGCAAAGCATCCCCGGATTTTGGAGTCGGGACTGGAACAAACCACAGTCTTTCGTACTCAGGGAAATAACAAGAAAATAGTTAATGAGATGCAAAGCGGCATTTCGGTTGAAATGAACGAGGAGCCGTAAGACTGTGGTTTTCTGAGGGCTCTCTACTGGAAGATCCCAGAACAGGAGGCGCCGTCCCTTCCAGCAAAGCTGTGAGCACCCGGCGAGGCCCGCCTTTCTGGCCCAGAGAACAAAACGCCGTGTGACAGCAGGCACAATGTGGGGTCCGCAAGTCAAGAACGAACTTTCTCATCGCTAATTGAAGGAAGAAAGAAGGCTTTGAGAACACAATAGGAGCCACATCAATGAGCGGGTTCTTAATCACGGGCTCTCTCTGAGGTTTAACTTTCTCTGAACACATGAAATTGTGAGCTGTAAAGAGTTATTTTGAAGGATTTCAATGAAATCAGTACAATTGTCTGGGTAAAGATTTTAATAACAAGGGGGTAGGAAGGATAAAGAAGAGAAAAAATTCAGCATTTTTCTATTCCACCTGCAACGATATTCTTACAGAAATCCTCCCTTTCAGTTTACGAAGCACTTGGACTGAATAACAAACTCCAAAGTTGCTGAAATCTGCATAAAACAAAGCTTTATTGAATAATTCATTAGAAATAGTAGAGAACAGATGTGATCATCTCCGTTTTTTGAGATACAAAGGCACATACTCTTTTAGCACAAGCATGTTTCCCCTCCCTGTTAAAAAAAAAAAAAGTGCTCAACAGAATATTAGCGTGGTTTACATGCAAAGGCTGGCAATTCCTTTCAATCTTTCGGTAAGAAAGCATTTGACTTAGTTATGCAATATCAAGGTGGAACAAGATCTATACCTTTGTATAATTAGCCCTCTTTGAAGCAGAAGGAACTCAGAACCAGAATCCAGGCTTACCGGGAGGCCTTGAAGTCAGGCAAGCGGCACAGGTCTTCGAAGACGGGCTATTTATTAGCGTACAGACCACACACGCCCATTGCTCTTCCCATTTGCGGGCCACGTGCTCCCCTCTGCTAGACGGCCACCTGATTGTCGTGTTTCTCGTGGGCAACTTGCTGCAAAAGGATTTTTGATGTTAATCACGAACGCTGTTGCTGCTGTTCTTATCCATTCTGGGTATTTTAGAAATTCTTATAACCACTAATACCAAGTGTGTACTGGCTCTAATTCTCTTGGAATCAAATGTTTCCTCTTGTGCCCTGCTGATTGTTATTAAAGACAGAAATAAAAAACGTTATTACTTAAATCAGAGTTGTGGGGTTTTTGTTGTTGTTGTTGTTTTTAAACAACACTAAATGTTCAAGACATTTTAAAACATTAAACAAAAATGTTTAGTGTTGTTTACAACAACACTAAAAATAGTTGACAATAAGTCCTAGGAAGCATTTCTCAAATAATGTTTTAAGTAAACGTTCTTCTTCCCCAAGCCAAACTGAGATAACTTTACACAACCAAATTCAGGAGGTGGGGAGGGGTGGGGTGGTGGGGGAAAAATAAACTTGGGCAGAAATTAGAACATGGAAAGTAAAATGAGACAAAATTTTAGTTACTTCATGTGCACGTCTCTCCAGAATTTCTCAACAGGGTCTACTAAGCACTAGATCAACCTGATCAATAATGAAGAAAACGATTCCTGGCCTTGTATTACTAACCCTTCGGTAAAACCGTTTCCTGTTAGATAGCTAATAGATTCATAAGAAAAGAGTAAAACCAACCCTGCTTTTTGGACTCAAACGTACATCATGATTCCCCGTTTGGAATTTTTTTTTTTTTTTTTAAGATTTTATTTATTACCTGACACAGTGAACAAGCAGGGAAAGCGGGAGAGGAAGAAGCAGACTCCCCACTGAGCAGGGAGCCCAATGCAGGGACTGATTCCAGGACCCTGGGATCAGGACCTGAGCTGAAGGCAGATGCTTAACCCACTGAGCCACCCGGGCGCCCCCCTCCAGTAATTATTGACTATTGTTATACAAAATACCGTTAAAGGCTCTGCTGAAACCCTACTCTGAAATACGTAGTTCTTTAGCGCACATCATGTGGGTAAGCAACCCGGCAGACCCATGGATTCCAAACATCCACACGGAGAAAAGCTTTCTAGGAAAGGCTATGGGACCTCCCGTCTCAGACCACGAGTTCTTGGACTTGCAGCAGTACCCCGGCCCCGGGCACAGTTTGCTCCTTACATACAATTACAGCAGTTTTTAAATTCAAGCTTGTCTGGTGAGATAACAAATAGCATGCGAAAATCTGAAAATGAGACACATCTCATTATGGTTCTTTTATCTTTACTGACTTTTAATGCTACTCAGTATTTGTTTCTACGGAACCCCCGACCTCCCATAGAATTTGCGTACTCGGCCTAACTCCTGCCCTCCTACCAACTTACTGTGAAAGGCAGCAAAATGCATTTATTCATAATTAAATATACACAGTTTAAATAATCTTCAGATTTTTTGCATGCTACCATTTTTCACCACTTTCACCTTCTATCCTACAGAGTTCACTAACCGTAAGCCCATGTTCAGTGTTCCCTGTACAAGCTGTGGAAGCATTTCTTCCCCTTACTGTTCCACTTCTCAGTGACCTACTAAGAAATTCTTTCCAATCCCCACGTGGAAGTGCGACAGGAATTTCAAAGTTAACAAACATCTGTCCAGGACTGAGTAATGGTCTCCCAAAGATAATGGGTCATACTACCAGGACCCTGCAAACATCACTTTATAAAGAAAGAGGACCTTTGCAGATGTAATTAAAAATCTTGACATGGGGAGATTATCCTGGATCATCTGGGTGGTCCCTTCATCCAAACCCCAGTGTCCTTGGAAGAGAGGCAGAGGGAGGCTTGATACCCAGGCAAGAGAAGGCGATGTGACCCCAGAGGCAGACTGGAGTGAGGCAAACCGCAAAGGAAGGAGCCCCAGCTACCACCAGAGGCTGCAAAAGGCAACAGATTCTCCTCTAAAGCCTCTGGAGGGAGCACAGCCCTGTCCACACCTCTGGCCCCATGAAACGGATGTTGACCTTCTGGCATCCAGAGCTGCGAGAGTAACTTTCTGCTGCTTTAAGCTACTAAGCTTGTGGTCGTCCGTCATGGGCAGCCACAGGAAACTAGTGCGAATAAAATTCATGATCACGCCCCCCCCACACACATAATACCTTGCAAGTCTGCTAGCTTGTCTCATCTCAGTAAAGGGCATCCCTGTGCATGTGATGGATGAATGGATCAGGCACTGTGCCTGACCCACTGATCAGGCCAAAAACTTGGGAGTGATTCTTAATGCTTCTTACCCTCACGTCCCACGTTCGGTCCACCAGTGAGTCCTGTCCACTCTGCTCCAGAGGCAAATGCACTCTGAAGCTACCAAAGCTTCCATAGCTCGCTGTGTTCTCCTCCACGGACCAGAGTGGGGAGCGTGGAGAACGCAAGCAGTAATCCCAGCCATGAGTCCTGCGGCGTCCGTCCTGGGGTTCTGGTCAGGCAAGGCCGATGCACCACCAGCACCATCTTGCATCTGCTCAGTGCCCGGGGTGAGGTGCCCCAGTGTCTCTACTTTCAGAAGGACCTGAAAAGGTCTGCTGCATTCTTTGCTCAGGGGCCTTTATGACCCAGGCTGCAAGGCCATTTGACACATGCACCCCCCCAGCAAAGGCAAGAAGTATGAGGCCAAAATGTGGAAAAAAGTGATTACACACAGGGTGCCCGGATGGCTCAGTTGGTTAAACAACTGCCTTCAGCTCAGGTCATGATCCCAGAGTCCTGGGATCGAGTCCCGCATTGGGTTCCCAGCTCCATGGGGAGTCTGCTTCTCCCTCTGACTTTCTCCCCTCTCATGCTCTCTCTCACTCCCTCTCTCAAATAAATAAATAATCTATTTTTTTAAAAAAGTGATTACACACAGTTGTGGCTTGTAGCTAATAAGAGTATCTTATTTGTCTCGTGTCTGTGGTGTTTATAAATTATAATTTGTTGTTTCTTATTCTAAATATTCATAGTAGGACCAAACTTAGCATTCAAACTTTTAAATATTTTTTTCATAAAGGCCCCCTAAATTGCATTTCAGCCCTTAACCTTTATACCTCAACTTCTAAAAATGATCCTAAATTCAGGCATTTTTTTTTACCCCCCAACCCCCTCACCACAAGTTGCCGTCATTTACCAAGAGTCCTACTGCTGAGGCACCCAGGCGCCATCTCTTCACTCTGGTCACACTTACAGTCCCTTCTCCACATGGCGACCTCACCATCCTCATAAAACACCAGTGTATGCCACCCCTCTGCTCACAGCGTTCCAGCGGCTTCCCAGCCCACTCTAAGTCAGCACACCCCCTGCTACCCAGAGAGATCTTTCGATATCTTCTCTCCCATTCAAAACCTCTGAAGGCAGCTCATCACACTCCGAAGACACCCAGAACTTCTTGTCATGGCGGGCCAGACCCTCCGCCCACATTCATTCTCCTCCACTCAGAGCCACACCTGCCTCTGATGCCCCAGTCTCTGTCAGAGACTTCATGCTTTTCTAGTCACCTGCCCCTCCACCTTGACAAGGCATCAGACCCTTTCGAAACTATCCTCAGAGACTTTATGTATCTCATACATATGATCATCTCCTACATTATCCAAGGACACAGAGCTTCTTCCTAAGATCTCCTCCCGCTGGAATAGAGTCCCGTGAATAGGTCACAAATACAGGTGAAATGAATGAATTTTGTCCTGCTGGAAGATCATAATTTCCGTGTTGTTGAAGGCAGTGGCCATCCCTCGGGTACCACCAGCTTGAACTCCCTGGATGTCACTCTATCAAACACTCCCCATGGATCTTCCATGGGCACGTTCTTGTCTTTCGATCAGCAAAGTCAAGGTAACCTCAAGGCTCCCCTTGGACCTTCCTGGCTTGTCTTCACACACCCTCTCTGTGAGTGTGATCACTACCAGATTCCACTCTCATCTCCCGTGATCCCAAGGCCAGTCGCAGGAAGGGTCTCTGTTCTCAAAAGTCAGACGCTTACAAAACAGGTGGAGGAGAACCATGTCTCCGAGGAGTGTTTGCACTTCTCAGTGGAGACCAACCACCAGCATGGGAAGCAACTGATTTCTCTTTATCTACACAAAACAGATTTTTTTTAAGGACAGCAAAGTAAATGTTAATAAAACAAAAAGAAAGGTACACAAAATCAAGTAGCATTTAAAGAAGGTTGGAATAAAGAGAATAACCAAGTGGCTGCGCAGCTGCTATTTTAGGGGAATCGACTGCTACTCCAGGTTAATCTGATCCTTCGCTCACGGAGCGTCAATACTTTCTGGGAGCCCCTCCAGAATGTGTTTCTTCTGCAGAAACTGGAAGGAGTTTACCATCTGAGGCTTGAGCAGGCAGCCACTTCCATCCTCCTTTATTCTTTCTCCCTGTTCTAGCCACGGAGAGCCCAGGCGAGGTCGCCTTCCCGGGTTCCAGGCCCCAGGACTCAAGTTTTGATAGTTTTCTATTAATGCTGTGAATTCCACCAATATTCATTTTGGTTACATGACCCACAGATTCCCATTTTTGTTTAAGATAATTTGAGCGGGGTTTCTGCCATTGTCCTCAAAAAAATCCCTTTTAAATTATGTTTTTATACATGACAACGGTGTCATCAAATTCTCTTGCCAGAACAAGCCTACCCTATCCAGGTTAACCCATGACAGATTTTATTCAATTTATGTCTCCCGAGCGCTCTGGAATTGCTCCATCCCCCTCAAAAATCTCGATGAGCTCAGACCTGCCTTAACAATTGCCTTGCAAACATCAGTAACTTTTCCTTCCCTAGCAAGCAATTCTCAATAACCTTCCAAACTACATGGCTTTCAGAGGACTTTTTTTTTTTTTTTTTAAGATTTTATTTATTTGACACAGAGAGAGAGCACAATCAGGGGGAGCAGAAGGCAGAAAGAGAGGGAGAAGCAGGCTCCCCGCTGAGCAGGGAGCCCCACACAAGGCTCCAACCCAGGACCCTGAGATCAACCGACTGAGCTACCCGGGGGCCCCACTGAATATATCTTCTTATAGGAACAAAACGCCCTCCCCTTCCTGTGGCTCTGCAAATGCACATTCCTGCCTTTTGTTTTCGATGAAACTCCGTTTCCTTCCACAGGGATCTCAAAGGTCACCTTCTCCAGAAAGACTTCCTTGTTCTTCTCACATAGATTTAAGTGTTTCCTCCTCTCGTCTTCCACTACCATTAGTAGAACCTTGCCCTCTGCAGAGCTTCCATTCCAAGCCCAGTGGGGTTTTAAAGAACTATTTACTCACTGACTCCCCACCTTAGACTTTGAGCATTCTGAGAGGCTGCACTGTATTTTGTCTTTGGAGTTCCAGTACCTGATGTAAAGCAGACACTAATAAAGAAAAAAAGTAATAACAAATGATTTTTTAAACAAATTTGTAAAATAAGGATTAGTATGGAAAAAGAAACGATAGCACAGTTTCCCCTCAAGGAAAAAATATTCACCTGGATGAATTATGCTAGCTCGTATATAAATTAGAGCCAACAACAGATGGCACAGGCATTCAAAGTGTGGTGTGATCAATAAAGACTACAATTTGGGGAGGACTTCATGAAGGAGTTAAGTAAACTGTACAAATGAAGGAACACGGGGATTTAGATCAATACTGCGGGGCTTTTCGTATTGCTTCCACTTAATTTGAAATGACTTTAACTTAAAATGAGAAAATGTAGTCAACATAAAAAAATTTTTCAAAAACTCATGGAGAAAATGAACAGAATATACTTCATGATAGAAATCTCTAAGAATAAGGCAAATACTACTGGTTTTCAAATGTTTCATTATGTACACATTTTTAGTTGCTTTTCCAAATGATGTCTGAAGCTGAATACCAATACATAAATCACACGTAGCTGAGGAGGGAAGAGGGATGGCAGGGCTCGGAATATTCTCAGTAGAGCAAGTCCTCCCCTAATTCATAGGTGCCCCATGTCTCTTGCAAGGAACCCCTGAGCTTTTACAACCTAACTTCAAAAAACCTTTGGAATGGACAATTATTTTTATGGTAAATAACACATTTCTTTAACAATTTGGAAGAATACTTTTTTTGTTTTTTGGGTTTTTTTTTTTAAGATTTATTTATTTGAGGGAGAGAGAGGAGAGAGCAAGAGAGAACAAGAGTGGGGACAAGGGGGGAGGGGCAAAGGGAGAAGCAGATCCCCCACTGAGCAGGGCCCAAGGTGGGGCTTGATCCCAGGAGCCTGGGATCATGGCCTGAGCAGAAAGCAAACACTTAACTGACTGAGCTATCCAGGCGCCCCAAGAATACCTTTCTTAAAGACTCAAAAGTTATCAATTCAAAGAAAACAAATATAGAACATTAACCATCTGTTCAGTAAACATGAATCCAGCGTCCTCTATCTGCCAGACACTGTGTTAAACACTTTTGGTCGAGAAATGTACACCTATAATAAATAAGAAACCACAAATCTGCACAATAAATATATTTATACCGAAATACATCACAGATATCTATGATAGTACAGTGGGGTGAGAAAGAAGCTGTGAGAGATTCTGAGAAAAGGAGCTGAGAACAAGAGGAGAGATGAAAAGGAAGTCGCAAAGGGAGGGAGGACAGGAAGAAAGCCACGGACACACTTGAAGGTGCAGGTGGGGCCCTCCCCGCACACCACCTCCAGCCCATCACAGAGCTTGCCATGGGCAAGATGGCGCCTCGCGTCCCAGGATCCATAGCGGCAAGATGGCGTCTCCTGCCCAGGTTCCACAGCGGCAAGATGGTGTCTCCCGCCCCAGGTTCCATGGGGGCATCCTATCCTGCCTTATTCCTAACCACACCACTGTGCTTTCTTGGCTCACTCTTTTCCTCCTCCTCTGGATATTCCCTGAAGCTCAGACCTTGGTTCCTTCCTCTCCACTTTCCCTGTGAACGGATCTCTTGAATACTTCACTTAATCACCATGAAGCCATTACCTGCCACCTGGGATGTGGCCCATGATGCATCTCTTCCATTTACTGTTGCTTCACGACACAAAGCTCTTCTGTGCTGCTCTATCCCAACTTTCCCAGACTCATAAGTGAACATTTCTATTAGTCTGAAACTTTTTACATTGTTCTACATACCAAATCCGTCCCAATTCTTGCTGACTTTTAAAATTCTTTAATTGAAGTACCTATTTTCTTTTCTGTTTCCAGGGCCCTGACCTCAGGCCTGGGAACACTCTCTCATGGTTACACTGCAATAGCTTCTCTACCTGTGACGTTTAGTCTCACCATTTCCCACTCACTGAAAAGTCCTTAATCTACTGATATCCGCAAGACATCACCCATTCCCAGAAGGACCAATGAGTCCCATTATTTGATCCCAGTCTATCTGGAAAACTAGCTTTTGCGATCCAACACCTGAGGGACTCCCTGGGGCTTGGCGAGTGTTCCCGTCATCCTCCAACATGCCCTGCTAATGAATGGTTAGGGTTTGTGGCCGTGTTATGTCTTTCCAATTAACTAATGTTTGTTTTCTCATTTATTTAGCCAAAATTCTATCTTTTTATTTTTTCTTTTTAAAGTAAACTTGAAAATCACACTCTTTCTAGATCTTTCCCACTTTGTGCATATATATAAACCTCTAACATTCCTGAACTCTTGTAACACTTAATGGGCTTCAGGTCTGATCTGGTTATTCTGGCCTATAATCACATATTCCTTTAGATTACTCATATTTGTCCTGGTCTTTCCTAAAGGGAAGTAGGGACTTTTATCAGGGTAACTGTGCATCCGTGAAAAGGAAGTAATTGGACCGCTTGGGAACACTGTACACTGGTTCCAAGCAAATACTAATTCCAAGGGACTCAAAATATCACTGTGCTTCACCAGTCAGTGCTGGGGCTTATGGAAGTCAGGTGACCAATGCAGTTGTCAGATCCATCTCAGCGGGTCCCTGAACCTATCCTGTGGTTCTTTGCTTAGTTCTGGAAGGTGTAACTGGAACAGACATACTCAGCAGCTGGAAGAATCACCATATATGTGTTTAGTAAGCAGTCGACTGTTTCACCCAAAAGACATGAATTTTGTAAAGACATCTTGCTTAGGTTTTATAGTATTACTTCCAAATAAAGCAAGAATTTTTGAAGATAGCTGC
Organism: Neogale vison; assembly: GCF_020171115.1. Classification (NCBI taxonomy): domain Eukaryota; kingdom Metazoa; phylum Chordata; class Mammalia; order Carnivora; family Mustelidae; genus Neogale; species Neogale vison. Next base: position 203,873,224 of record NC_058101.1, read on the forward strand.
ATTTTTCCAATCACTGACCTTCTACACCTCCTTGTGATCACTTTACAAATGGGATTAAAGTGAAATGCTAGATATTAACATATGAGCTGGGGATTTTCTACTGAATCCAGAAGTGGTCCATACATCATCTATAGCTTACCCAGGTTTTTTGATGATGTTATTTACTATTTTCCTTCCAAGGGTTCAAATAACTTTGAATTATGTTCTTATTAATAGCCTTTGAGTTAGTGATTAGGGCAAATAGTATACGTTTAAATTAGTTAACTCACCAAATGTCAACATGTTGAGGATTTTCTTTTTGACAGCGAGGGCAGAAATATGTCATTCTGTTATTCTCTCCTAAGCGACACACAGTTATTTTGCAACAGCACTGACAACAGTGAGGACGCTTATAGACCTTATAGTGTTTAGAGATAACAGATCCCGTTTTATGGCACTAAAAACAAACAAATAACATTATAAGATTATCTATAAAACAGTGTTGCTAAGGATCCAAAGATACATTCCAGAAAGTCATTTCTGAAAATAATTTGTTGCAAATTTACATGTTTGTACATAAGTCTGTATAATCTTTTCTCTCATCTGAGAAAAGTTATTGACAAGACTCAGCAATATTTGTCAAACAAGATTTGTGTGAAATAATTAAGCCATTATTTTATAACTTATTAGTATTCAAATTGTTCTTTGCATAGCATTATCTTTTTATCTAAATGGGCTGTAAAAGTTCTACAATTTAAAATGTTGCTCACGCTTTTAAGTTTTTTTTTAATTAAACGTAATTATGTGGTTAAAAGACTAGATTAGCTAGAAATCTGATTATTTTTAGAATACTAAAGCTGCTCACTTTCTTTCAACAGACAAAAGCAAAAAAAATTATTGCTACAGTGAAAAACTCGAGACCATCTTTTTTTGTTGACCTGACAAAGACTGCTTTTTCATTTTTAATCTCACAAATTCACTAAAAAATAAAATAAAAATTCGAAAGCCTTCCTTGCAAAGAATATGTCCCATTTGGTATACATTCTAATTCAAAAGACATTTTGATATTCTGTCACAGTTTTATTCTACTTGTATATATTTAAAGCTTCTAAATAGACAATGTTTTGGGTTTATATCAGCACAGTAAAAATCGCAAGGCCCAGAAATATGACTTGCCATATATAAGTTGAAAATTACACAAACAAATTCCATTGATTTAAGCCAAGTATTAAAATACCCAAAACTTAATCTGCCTCAAAAATGGGTAGTGGTCTATAGTCATCTTTCCCTGAAAGAGTAAGCAAGCATACAGAATATTAAAATTGCCATAATCTTGTAAAACAAGAGGTTCACTACATGAGGCCAATACATGAAGACTCCTATCATACCTGCTCTCTGAACATAGTAAAATTAAAAATTTTGAATAGAAAGTGGACTGTGGGGGAAAAGAAAACAGACATGTTTATACTCTGCTGAAAAGAGAAACTGTGTTTTCTGAACTGCCCATCCAGAGGTATAAGCCTATATACAACTCTCCAAAATTTATAGGTTAGCAAGTACTCCCTTCATTCTCAAAATAGTCTTTGTGGTAGATAGAAAAATATTATTATCCCATTTTATAGATGAAGAAACTATACCAAAATTATCTAAATAATCTAAACCACACAGGTAGCAAGAGGCAAAATCTGACTGAGTTGAGATATATTTATTCCAAAGAACTGAGTCTCTCTCTCTCTCTCTCTCTCCGGAGCTCCTACATTTTACTTTCATATGTCCAAAAACAGAACAAGAGTATAAGTAAAATGCTAACACAGGTGTTCCCGAACACCATGTAAAGATAATTTAATATAATTATTGGTAGACAAGTTTGGACTGACCCATGACACCAAATTTCTAGAAGTGAATTATGCTGCCCACAGGTCCCTCTCCCTTCCTGTACCTCTACACACTGACCACTAGATGGCTACAAACAGCCTTAACATTTTTGGTGCAATCCAAAGGGAAATAGTTGACATTTTACATAATGGAAACATTTTTACTCTTACCCTGTAGAAAAGAATGCTGAAGTCACGTATCATTTTCACAAGGTAATGGGTCTGTTCATCTGTCAACTGACAAACCTTAAAACAGAAAAACCGTTGAAGACAGTGTCATAATTTGTTACTCTCCAAAAATAATAAACCAGTTGCGAGTTCTAAGAAAACTAAATGCAGATTTAAAATATATGCATGTCTTCTGTTTCTCACACATCTATTTAATGTCATTAACAATGGCTTCAAATGATAGCACAGATTAAAAAAATACCGTTCTTGTTTATAAATTTCTATTTTAAATTTATTTAAAGATTTTATTTATTTATTTGACAGAGAGAGAGAGAGAGATTACAAGTAGGCAGAGAGGCAACCAGAAAGAGAGGGGGAAGCAGGCTACCTGCCAAGTAGAGAGCCTGATGTGGGGCTCCATCCCAGGACCCTGAGATCATGACCTGGGCCAAAGGCAGAGGCTTAACCCACGAGCTACCCAGGTGCTCCTAAATTTCTATTTTAAATACAAATAATTCTAAATAAGTATCTCTTCTGTCTGAGACATCTTCAAAGTCCCAGCAATGTGTTTTGGCCACTGGATTTGAAAAAAAAAAAGCAAAAACAAAAACAACAACAACAACAAAATAACTAGAAAGAAGGAAGGGAGGGAAAGGGATAAATCAGCACAGGAATGAATGACCATCAAGGATCAAGGATGAATGACTATCAAGCTTTAAAATGATAAGAATTTATATACACCCATTAATATCAGGGTACTTGTTAACACCCGGAAGAACTCAGAAATAGCACTTATGGAAGAATTTTGTGTCATGGTCTGGCATAAATCTCAGTGTTACCCTTGTAGAATTAATTACCATTTGGCATGTGCTTTATTTTATTTTTTTGTTGTTGTAGGCAAAAAGGCAGGCAGAGAGAGGGGGGAAGCAGGCTCCCCGCTGAGCAAATAGCCTGATTCGGGGCTCGATCCCAGGACCCTGAGATCATGCCCTGAGCAGAAGGCAGAGGCTTAACCCACTGAGCGGCCCCAGGCGCCCCAGCATGTGCTTTCAATGGTGATGCCAGAAAATAGCTTGTCTGATGACTTAAACTTGTTTATGTATGTGAATATATACAAACATCTATATACAACAGAAACTAATTTATCAATGACTATAAAACCTAAAACCACTGAATCAACATAATCATTACAAAAATATTAGGTCTATTTTTCATTTATTTAAAGTTGAAAACATAAACACTTTTGAAACTGAGTTTTTTCTTACCATATCTTATATACATATTTAGTCAAACCTTGAAATGTTAAACTAAACTTTTTTAATAATTGTGCATGTGATTTTAGGGGGCTAATAGCTAAGCTTGAGAACTATCATTAATTTTTCAGCTCCCAGACATGTGGGCAAATGATCTTTTCCTAGACGAATGGCCTGTTGGACACACAGATAAAAAGTAAATTCTCAGTTTATCATAGATAATGACAATATTCTAAGTAGTAGTACTCCAGTTTCTTTTTTTCTAAAACATTTTCCACAGAGGCCTACGTGATTTTAAAAAGCTTGCTTCTCATTAAAATTCTGTTTCATCACTCCCATGTTACAGAAATTTAACCAACTTGTTCCAAGAGTCAAAAAGCAGAATCTAATCTAGAAAAATCATTAACCAGTTTCTTTGAAAACTTATTTCTTATTGATTTGGATTTAAAGAAAACTATCTAGGAAATAATTACAGAAAATCAAAAGGTATCTTTGGACTCATGTAAAAAAATCATTTTGTTTAAAGAGACCAGCTTGGTGTAGATAAAAGCCGTAGATTTCCTCCCTTAGAAACTAAAATATGCTTAGCCTTCTACCTGGCTTTGGGTTCTAATCTCTCTGACTTTCTTACAACTTTGCCCTATTAATCACCATTCTCTTTCCTACAATTTTAATCTCTCCCTCTTGACTATTTTTTTACCCTTATATGAATTAGTTTATGCCTCTGCAGTTGAAGAAGAAGGAAAACACAACAAAACCCGGTCCTCGTCCTGACCACCCCCCCGCCACCAGATGGTCTGTGTTTTCCCCTTCTTCCAGCAGTTTTCACAAGTCCTCCAAACTGTTTCCGTCTCCCTACTAGTCCCTTATTCCTCAGTCCTTGCTATCCGTCTGCCAACCTTATTCTCCCCAAACAGCATTCGTGAATGTCAAAGTAGCCATAAATAGGAATACAGGAGTGTGTCTAGAGTGTGAATTTAATATGCCAGTTACAAAGAGTAAGTTGTGAGCTTACTTCATTCATACACCTGACAGATAATTCCCGAATGCCTTCCCTGTGCCAGACCCCACGTTCTAGATGCTTGAATCCCTCCATGAACAAAACAGACAGCTTCCTCGTGAGAGACTGTGTTGGAGCAGGAAGAGACAGATCTTAAGTAATAAATCTAACAAGTCCAAATGAGGTTATGTTCGAAAGTGATCAATGGTAAGGGGACAGTACAAAGCAAAGCAAGTTACAGAGGACAGGGATCGGGAGGTGGGTGGGGGGAAGCACACAGCAGCTGTAAAAGAAGTGGTCAGCGTTGGCCGCATTGAGATGCAAACAGAAACAAAGACCCCGAAAGTTTCTCTTTGGGGAGAATGTTTTACGGCAACAAGATTTACGCGTTCCACGTTGGTCCCTCAACAGCATCTAAAAATACAGAAATCATTTTAAAAAATGCTCATGACCTACTTTAACAGCTGGGTGGAGGCCACTGTCAAAGAGAGCTTCGTTTCTGATGATGTTCCCCACCCCAGGCAACACTTTCTGGTCCATTAACACATCACACAACATCCGTCCTTTCTGCTTCTTCACTTCACTTTCTGCTCTTGAGAAACTAAATTTAGGGGAACATACATCTAATTCTTCCATCATTCGTACTCTCTGTCGGCTTTCTGTGGAGTTTCTGTAGCAAGGAATAGAAAACACATTAATCATATAATTTCGCAAAATGTCATGTAGAAGGAGCTTTGATTTAAACACTTTCTGTTAATTGGGGTGTGAGTTATACCACCCAACAATGAAGACCCACAGATTATTTAAAGGTGTGTTCAAAATGAGGTTTTACCAATTACAGATCATTTTTAAAACATCTATCTATCTCCACATTTCAAACCGTAGACCCATCTCTTCAGTTTTTCAGCTGCGGTACATTTCTTTTCTGTTTTACCTGAATTCTACTGATGAGTCAAAGAAACAAATCAGATCTTTGGTGAGCTGTAGTTCAAAAACAGGAGAAACTCCATTTTTATTTTTATGCTCAAGTGGATTAATCATGATGGAGCCTTTCATTCCAAAATGAATCCTGAAACAAAATCAAACCCAGTTCTGAGTGGCAGAGAGTATAATATGTATCTAATTTTTTTTCCCTTCATTTCACTTTTTGGGTTATAAGCAAACAAATGTTAATCAAGATAGGCACTTTTAAGGGGGAAAAATGTAGCCAATATTATATCTTTTTCTATTATTGCTTTGTATCCTCATAAAACTAGAAGATGTAACAATTCAGTTTTTCAAACCACAAATAAAATAAATTCCTAGAGAAATAATAGGGCCTGACAATAAGCCCAAAAAAATATACCCTGTTCTTCTTTTCTTGTCAGATGCAAGAAAAGAACAGTCTAACATTTCAGCTTTCTCTCAGATTCAAAGGCTTTGGATGAGATGAGGCTAAATTTCAATTGCCTACAGTTTTGTTTTGTTTTGTTTTTTAATATAAATTCTACAAAACCACTAACATTCAAATTCTGTATTTCTGGCCACAATGGATGGGAAATGTTTACCTACTCCAAAATGGTATCTACAGTTTAAGACCCTCTTTCCCTCCCCCTTGTTCTGGGATACACAATGAAACAATTTTTTTGCAAAATCTTATGCATCAAAAGAGAAGAGAACAAGTCAAAATGATATTGTCTTCAGTTCTTTTAGTTTTCTTTTACCTTTATATGTATCGGGAAGATGGGATTTATAAATATTTACGGTTAGCTTGAAAGCCACAATGCAGTGATGAAAAATTGATAACCTTTCAGTTTTTATAGGATTGATTAGCATGTCCAGTAAAAACAAAGGAGAGAGAGAGAGAAAGTGGTTTTGTGCACCTCTGATGATGAAGATCAAAAATGATTCTTGAGATGAAATAGTGTGTTCCGCCTTTCAGATCCTTCTCCTTCTAGCTTTGTTGAGTTAATAAATATGGCTCTTTTGGCAGCAAATGTTACTGCACTGTGCTCTAATTCCACAGCACCATGTTATAGTACTGTACAAGGTTAACCAGTCTAACTTTAAAAATGTGGGTTTTAAACTCTGTGTGCCCTACTATCAATCATAAATGCATTTTACATGCCCCATAGTTCTTGACAGGAAAAATGTGTGCCTGTAAGTACTCCATAATTTAGCTTATGGAAGTTCAACCCCAGTGAAAGGTGTACAACTGGCATGCCCAGAAGCCATCATATCTAAAATCTTGTCAGCTGCATGGCTCATAAAGTGGATTCTAAATCACTTTCTATAATGAAACTGCGTCCACATAAAAAATTCTCAAAGGTTAAGACCCAAATGAAATGCAGGAGTAGCCCCAATGAGAACGCTGACTCAAATTAAGTATGCTTTTTCTGGCCTTATTAAATCTATTCAATTTAGAAGAAAACGTGCATAAAACCCACAATTTTTAGTTTGTTCTTATTTATTTTATTTTTATTAAATAGCAAAATGTTGTGATAACTGAGCCCCAATATACCGACAAATACTGGGTTTATTGTTAAGTAACTTTCATATTAAACTAAGAAAAATACACCAGTATCGTAGAAATTTTTGGGCACAGTAGCATCTGTACTCTTGTAACAACTGCCATACTGATCCTTCATAGACCGGGACATAGGTTTATATCACTTTTACATTCAAGAGTTTGACTTGCTTTTCAAGATTCCTCATTATAATCAACTTAGTTTAAGAAAATTTTATTAGATCCTTATTCCTAACTCTTTACCTTCTCAAATCCCTTCCATCCCCAGCCCAACCGGTCACCTAAGATCATCTACTCTGCATAGCATGACTCCCTGCCAATAACGGGCATTAGGCCCAACTCTGAGCTGGTGTCTTGTCCCTTCCTCAGCTCTTGTGCCTTGGCACAGTTGAATTGGAAATGGACACCCGAGTCAAGCTAGACCCATCAGTATCCAGTACCTGGATTCATCTGCTTTCCCTTGATGAATTTATGGATTCTGGCTGCAGACAAATCAGTTTCCCATTAGTACTAGGAGATCCAACATGGGAACAGTCTTTGGGAATGTTACCCAACATGGACAACAGAGAAGCCAAGGGAGGCCTGTCTACAGGAGGGAAGAGTTCAGCAGATGTCAATAAGGGACATTATAAAAGAATGCAGCGTCCTCCCAAAAAATAGCCTTTGCTTCCAATTCTGCCTGAAATCCGTCTGCATTACCTTCAGGTTAAGATACCCCATATTCTTGTAAGAAATAATTACTGAGCTCATTTGAGTTGGGCTTCTGTCGCTTGCAACCAAAGTTCTAATATAAAAATTATGTCCAAACTAAACACTGAAGTGATATTAAGAAACTGCCTCTAGTTCGAAATAATTTCCTAAAACAAATCAATAAACAAGACCTGATACTATTTTAAACACCAGCCACGGGCTTCCAGGTTATCACTGTAAGAATGACCAGAGCGATCAAAACATCCTAAAACAAACACATACGGCATAAATAATGGTGCTGTCAAGGTTCATCTCAGGGATGACTAAACATACACTACTAATAAGGCAACTGTTTATGAAAATTATCAAGTGATCAGAAGTGACCTAATAGTATAAAACAGTTGAATGTGATTATTCTAAAGCTTATGTCAGAAATTGAAAGAAAAAAGTTATAAAACAACATGGAATGAACCGTGTTAAAAAGGAAACAGGGAGTTCTGCATCTCCTTAGGGTACAGAAGCGCGAAGGACAGAGAGCTCCTCTCCCAACATGAAGAGAAAAGTCATATTATTTACAGAATCGTAAATTCTCTTGAACCTGTCAGAGACGTGAGGCTGCAGGCAACAAGGTGAGCTAAATTCCAAATGGTAACAACCTCCTCCCCTGTTCATGTGTAAAGGCAGACACCCAAATTATTTTACCTGTGACAGAGTACAGGCAGCAGAGCCTGTAAAAACAGGTAAGAAGGAAATAGCTCAAATTTTCCACAAACTTCTAAATATGGAGTGTGGCTAATATAACCATTTAGAATCCCTGGAGTCCCAGACACAAGGATTGGCTCCCATGAAAGCCCTTTTCCATGGGTGTGCACCCCTGTGCATGAGAAAGATGTGTCCCGGGAGGGGACTGACCGAGCCACCCTCGGTGGCATGGTGCCGGGCTGTAGCCAAGGGAGAGGTTCGAACAGAAAGCCCCGTGTCCCGGCAGGAATAACAGGAAGCCTCGTGCCCACACAGTCTTGCACCAGCAAACAGAAGCAGGCGGCCGTGGGGGAGGGCAGGAAAGTCTTTGCCACCAGGCTCAGGCCAAATGCACAGCTGCTGAGGTTATGTAAGAAAACCATCCGTCTTTAGGGGTGAGGCAGGCCATCAGCTTTGTCCTGCAGTGATATGCGGGGACATCTGTTCCCGCTGAGAGAGAGGAAGGAAACGCTCTTTTACTGCGGCCCACCCACATATGGAAGGAAGAATTTGACTGTCTTGGGGAGGAAAAGGGTCAGTGGCTCTCAGAAAAGTGCAACCCTCAGGTCCATGTGCACAGGGCCCAAGATAGAGGCTAGCCTAGAAGAATCCTTTTCCCCATCATGGACTTCTCACTGAATAGCAAGCAATAGCAGTGTCCACTGGGGTGGGAGTGGGGATGGGGAGCGAAGCGTGTGTTGAAATCCCCTCATGGTACACATACCCAGGGGCTGCTAAAAGCGGAGAGTAGAGGACAGAAACACAGAGAGCCAGTCCCAACCACACCAGGCCACACTTAAGGCACAAAACAATCAGAGCTACTGAAGTTCCTGCTGTTGCTGGTTTCTGAAGCCGACTACAACACAACGAAATCCGAACCAATCTCGACTGCTCAATCCCCTGCCCTAATGACCTGATAGAAGAGGCATTAATATTTTTGAGGTTAAATATTACTTAATTTGGTCTCTACTGTTCCTCTAAACACAATTACCTGGAATTTAAAAAAGTTATGACACATAGAAAAATAAGATAAAAATTAAACAACAACAAAGGGACTCGATGTCATGAGATAAAGCAGTCAACATAGCCAGACCCGAAGATGTACCAGATGTGGAACTAGGAGGCAGATAACCTAAAGTCAACTTAAGTAAAATTATGATTGTCAGTTGAGAATACCATGCCAGGTCAATCTGCTATGATAAGGTCTGTAACCTTCCACAACCACTAGAGTGCTGCACATGCATTTTATGCTAACATATTTCCAGACTTTTATAACCTTGCACACAGGTGTGGATAAATCTACACAATCAGAGCCAAGGCAGGCCATGCACGGGCCACTCTCTATCGTATGGCCCTTTGCAGAGGCTTCCCGTTCATGATAGTTTTCTACATGCCTTCAAAAGGGATATAAGAAAGTGTCGGTAACCAAGATCCAGCAAATCTACATCTAGGAATTTACCCTAAGAAAACATCAAAGTTGTAAAAGATACACACTCAAGGATGTAACGTCCTTCAGTTTTTCATTAGAGTGAAAAATGGGGGAAAATGCTAATCAGTAGTGATGACAGCACAGTCTGTGCATATGTAATATAAATTATGTATGAATATATGGTACATACACAATTTATATTTTATCTATGATATTTACAAAAACTGTTAAGCGTGCCCTCTTTTGGTGGTAATAATTACGGGTGGTATTTATTTTTGCTCTTAGACTTTTGGGAACTATCAGGTGCAGAAGGGAAAGCCAATGAAAAAGCTAAAGATTTCTAGATCTTCTCCAGTTACACATAAAAGCATCACGGTAACTGAAACAGAAAATAAAAATTTAAAAATCTACCATTTTAAAAACTAAAGATGTTTAATTCTTGGCTTGTAGATTACTTGTAATGGTTAGTTTTCTTATTTTCTCTTTCTTTCTCTCCTCCTTTCTTCCTTATTCCTCTCCTTCATTTAAATTGAGGTATCCTTGACATATAACATGAGTGTCATGTGCACAACATGATTCAGTATTTGTAGACATTGTGAAAGGATCATCACAATAAGTCTAGTTAACATCTGTCACCGAACACAGTTACACTCATTTTTTCTCGTGATGAGAACCTGTAGGTTCTATTCTCTCTGCAATTGCCAACTCTGCGGCACAGTACTGTGAAACATGGCGGTCCCCGTGCTGTAGTTACATCCCCACGACTTACTTATTTCCTATCTGGAACTTTTTGCCTTCTGATCATGGTCAGTTTCCTTAAATTGCAGGTGACAGAAACCCAACTCAACAGGTTTAGGCACTAAGGAGTACTTGGTAGCTCGCAGGATCTGAGGGAGGGTTGACGAATCAAGCTGCAGGAAAGGAAGGAAAGCAGCTAGGACCAGAAACAGATGGAAGGAGGGGCTAGAAGGTTTTGGATTCTCGGCTTTGTGTAGCTGGTTTTATTTTCCACCATCTCACAAGCCAAGGAACGCAGCCACCTGCAAGTTCTAAGGCCTCACTCCTAGCTTCCCCTCGTTACAGGGCCTGATGGTCCTCAGCTCCAGGTGAGGAAGTCTCACAGAAGAACCCACACTGACCCAACCGACTCTGTATGAGACAGAAGGTCCCATAAGATCATGCTAGAGTCAACTCGAACTCTGTGGTTGGTCTGGCCTGATGACCACATTCTAGAAGGAATGCTGTTCCCAAAAGACATGTGAGCCTGGTGGGCAGACAGATTAGCAGGACTGACTATTCTTCAAGTATCTGATTTCATTTAGAACCTTTATCATGCTTCCATTTTTCTAACATGGCAATGTGGCAGATCACAAAAACTACGTCTAAGCTGCAAAACCCTTTACAAGTAGCATAAAACAGATCCCTTAAAGATTGTTTCACAAACTACGACGAACTGTCACATTACCTCATGCATAGCCGTTTAGAGGATCAGATCACTTCCACCCCAACAAATTACAAAACTGATAATGTACAAGGCTTCTCTAAAATGACAAAGCCTGTAAAATATTTCAGATATACTTTCAGAATATGATCATCGCAAACCATCAGAGTCATATAAATCGCAAATCGGAAATAGCAAAGTGTTTTGGAAAGAGAGACTCATTAAAAAAATATATCTTTTAAATGCGAGTCCGAGACGTAACAGCTGGGCTCTTTCTGACGGAAAATGGCAGCTTCCAGGGTGGGTGTGTCTGGGTAAGTAGACGGGTAGATACATCCCCACGCCATACGGGCAATAGATACACATACATATATAGTTATAGTTATACATATAGCCAATATGTATATATACACATATGTAGTTAATAAAGGTTATATTTGGGAGTGAGATTATGAATGTATAAATTTATTCTTGCTTCTTCTTTATGTCTCAGTTATCGCTAATGAGTATTTGTTACATATACAGCCAAAAAATTAAAAATGGTTTCTGTTTTGTTATCGATGATGAGCTTCTTTAAAGTGTTCAGAAGGAGCGCCCGTCTTAGTCACACATAACACCACAACTTTGCGCCAAAAATCACTGCATATCAAATAATTTTTCGCGTTCTCTGGCACTGTTAGGATCACTTGAGCACTTTGATAAATCTTTTCGTAACAGAAAGAGTTGCTCTAATTTGTATCTCTCTGCAGTGTGCATTTTTGCATGGCAGATTCCCTCACCGAGGGCTTGGTCTTTCCATGACAAATGAATCCCAGGAAGATTCATGGCCTGCCCTGTAAGAGGCATTAAAATCCAGGGCAATTTTAACTGTAAAAAGCTGCACATTACGGGGTAAATATAAGCGAGCACTAAGCGTGTTTCCTGCTGTGTGCTCTCTAAAATGCAGACCAGCCTGGTGGGTAGCAAGAATTGGTGAGGGATGAAGACTAAATTTCTGTCTCATGCTCGCAGACCTGTAACGTCACACAATGATCACATTCTGTGACAGAGTCATCCATTCCCTTAAGAAGCGTAGGTTGGGAGAGTGTGTGAATGTGTATTTTTACCTGCCATTCAATTGTGGAAGGGGATGCAGTTGATTTTAGGTTGCTCAGTTTGTATTCAAACAGCTGATCGGCCACGGCCCTGGAATTATCACATCAAATGGTCATTAGAGCTGTGGGAAATTGAAGGGAAGCCAGCCACGGCGCTTCTCCCCACGCATACACTGAGACACACACTGTCCTCGGAGGGTCCTAGTTCAGTGTATTTAAGGAAGTGATTGCCCTTGTTTAGAACTTCAGGGAACGTTTACGGACAGCCTTGAACTGAGAAACGAGTCCCCCTTTGCCAGTCTGGTGGAGAACAACTGATAAAAACCTCCAGCTCCTCCAACAGACACGAATCCGCACCTAACACTAGAGAAGCAACAGCGTATCAATGTTTCCAGCCACCTTCCTGGGACGCCGCCGCTTCCTCCTCCAGTCCGAGCGGAGTCTTCCATCACTTCCATCCAGCAGCACAACAGCGCAACGGCAGGAGATCACGGCTGCGTGAGCCAGGCAGCACACGCTTGTGTGACCCTTTCCAGACTGAGAAAAAACCCCACCCAGTGATGCTGTGGTCCAAGGACGGCAGCCACTGACAACAAAGAGAGAACATTTCAGAGAGAAAGCAATGACATAAACTCAACGTTCTTGAACTGGACCGTAGGTGAGCGGCGGAAAGTGACCATCACTCAGTCATATTAGCTCCCTGTGCCCATCAGTCACCTTCGGTTAGAGGCACAGGGCCTAGTACCAGGGCTTCTCCTTCATGGTGAAATTGTTCAACAGCTTCCAGAAACATTAAGAGAGATTTAAGGGAGCACTACTGTTCTTCACGGGTGGCAACACCTTGGGCTAAATTCAGAGAAGACAAGGATTAGGGAGACATGCTAAGCCACGGCCTTCCTCATTTTCCTGCAAAAACTGAAGAGGGGATCATGATCTGGCAAGTCCACACATTTTGACATTCTTATCAGTAAGTCAACCAAGGTAAGAGATTGCACATCTTTCATTGCGGACACATCAGCAATGACTTTCCATAACCGCTGTGGAAGAATGGAGAACTTGGGACTTCTGGGAAAAGTTCTAGAATTCTGTACAGAAGTTTCCAATTCCATACAAGGCGTCAGAAAAAGAAGGAAGACAGAGAACTCTAAAAGTCTAGAGACAGGCTGAAACCGAACTGGGAGAGGTTATACATTTAAAGAAACTAAAGCGGCTAATACAATAAATGCTTGGGGGAAAACACGAGAGAAAGCAGGAGGGGAGAAGGGCCGGGAGAAGAGAGTATGGGGGATTTATGAAGAGCCAAGCCAAGCTGTGTTGCTCCGCCATCTCTTGGAAGCCCGTCTAGCTGATTTTAGTTTTTTGTAAAAACAATACACGGACTAGCCCTCCAAGTAACGATGACATCACAACTTACTCATCTTCCGCATCAGATAGGATCTCAACCTCTTATATTAGAACTTAGAATTGGAGTACTTTCTACGTGATTGTGTGTGACACCAGGTGAGTTGCAAGAAAAGCCTACACATCCCTCAACAGGGCAGTAAGATGTGTTGTGCAGGTTTACCTTACCGTAAAGCTTTGGGCCCAAAGTACATAAAGAGCTCCTTCCCCAAAGTCTGGACACCACTGTAAACGTATCCATTAAACAGGCTCAAGGGATTCTGGCTGGGATCTTTCTTATTATTCAGTGCAGCAGCCTAGGAGAAAATACACACACACCCACGTAAACACACATGCCACCTCTAAACAAAATGATAATTTCATTCTTAAATATATTTCTATTACTTCATTTGCAGGTGCATCCCAATGAGAAGACTAATCTCCAGCAAGTCAAGTCACGGAATCAGCTGTTTACATACACTTTGTCAAATTACTATGGAGTCATTTAAAGAGAGAGGCCAAAAAAATTAAGTGGAAAAGAAAGTAATTGGCTCACCATCAAAATGAGTTTCTTCCAGGACCCTAGAGCTCTGCACATGAGAAGAAAATACAGAAAAGCGCTGTAACGGGTTTAAAACCGAAAAAGGAGAGTCTTCCATTTCTAGAAGCATAGCTGAGATCCCTGAAAGTGCATTCGGATGGAAACAGCTAAAAAAATAGTGGAAAAAATGAAAACAAAATAGTTTGACCTATAATGATGAACTCAAAAGTGAGAAAGGAACAGTAAGAGGTTGAAAAGCAAGTAAAACAGGGAGAGAACACCAAAGAGAAGCAGCTCTCTGAAGCAGGTTTCTGTCAGAAAGGTATTTCTGGGCCCCAAGGAAGGGGGGTTTCAGTTTTCATGGTCTTGGGGGGTGTAAGGCATCAGTGGTAAAGACAGGGCTCCCCTGAGCGATGGGATCTAATGCACGACCTGCTCTTCTCTCCCTCCTCAAACCACAATGGCAAGAATAAGGAAAAAGAGACCCATTACTTCTTCCTCCCTTCACCGTGCAAAACCAAACAATATATTGTGAGGATTACAGTATAGGTACTAATGCTGTAAAGATCGAGGAAGTTATAAACAAAATATCAATCAGTCTTTTTGTGGGGCAGGGAACGAAATGGGACTGGGTTTAGATATTGGTAAGGCTCTTTTTCTGGATGGGCAGTGGGTACACTGGTGTTCTTTGCATCATTATTTTTCATTCTTGAGAAGTGTTTATAAATATTCTTTGATTTGTAATCAAAATATAATAAAAAATTTAAAACTATCATTAATGCCTAGCTATTCTATAAGATATAATAGGTACATATAATTATATTTACACATTAATTCTTAATCTAAGGGAATATCCTCACATACTTCTAACCTTTCTTTCCTTTTTCTCAAATGGGCCTATGCATTCCCAGAAGATCCAGGATAAAATCTTGCTGGCGCTGGGGGTGCAGGTAGCAGTAATGGTGACAGGGAGAGAATTATAAAACAACTTTAGACACTGTCTAGAAGCAAATCATAGCTTCCCTTCCGCTTATGGTAGAATGATATTCAGTGATTCTCAAACATTTGGTTCACAGACATCTATCATTCTAAATAGTTAAGATGATATGTCCACTCTATTCTTTAGTTTCCTAAATTGGCCCTTTTTAAGAAAAAAAAAAAAAAGACACATTATAGTATTTAGTTCAAAGGAACAGAAAGATAAAAGATTTTTTTTCAACACCCCCCTCCCAAAAAAAAAAAAAAAAAAAACCCAAAACAAAAGATTGCAAACAGCTAGGGACTGAATTTTGTCCCTTCCAACACTCATGCGTTGAAGCGCTAACCTCCAATGGGACTGTGTTTGAAAACAGAGCCTTGGGGAGGTACTGAAGTTTTCGTGACGTCGTAGGGTGGGGGTCGATCCAGCAGGATCAGCGTCCTCCTAAGAGCCTGAAGAGAGCTCCCTCTCTCTGTCCTGTGTCCTAAGAGGCTGTGCCACGGGAGACGGAAGTGGCGTCTGCAAGCCAGAAGTCAGCTCGCACCAGAAACCAAACTGGCCTGAGCCTTGACCTTGGACTTCTGGCCTCCAGAACTGGGAGAAAATAAGTCTCTGTAAGCCTCCCGGGCAATGGCACTTGTCGTGGCGGCGCAGGCAGACTCACGCGGGAGCAGACGCCATTCTTCCACGAAACCCACGTTCAGTTACGGCTACTCTGATGCTAGACTCTCCCGGCTGCCCGACGTTCAGGGGACCAGCCTCACAATCCTCCTCCACATAATAAGAACTGGGGATCAGTCCCGTGCTTGGAGGGACCAAGGAACCAACGCACAGAAGGGGTTACAGATGGCGGCCTTCCAGTTCTGCCCAAACCACGAGAAGAACCTGTGGGAGATTCTAGCAAGAGGCCCTCCGGACATACAGGCCACCATGTGCTCAGAACGTCTGCCTCGGATTCCTTTCTTCTTTCTTGGCTGAACCCCGGGGCCTAGCAGTGATCAGCAAGCCCTCTCACAACAGGCTGGAGGACCCAGGGAAGGAGGAGCGCACTTGCACACGTGCCTTGTTTTCCTAAATGAATCTGCGAGAGGCCTGAATGGAGAAGCACCCGGAGTCTTGATGTTTTCCTGCCTAACCGAGTGTAGCCGAGTGTAGATTAAGAGGGTGGGTTTCAGTGCCGGTTTCCAACCAAGTAGTTGGTTGGAAAACCAAGTTGGTTGACAACCAAGTAGTAGGTACAAAGTTCTTCTAAACCAGCCAGGACGCTTTGAGGATGATGATATACAGAGCAGACACGGATCTGTTGTGAGTATCCTTTGCCTCAGCATAGACTAGGTTTGATGCATTTCTGGATCTTAGATTTAAGGTCCTAGTGACATTTTAAAAACCATTTCTAGATTGTTTTCCCCACCACTCCCGTGCCCGCAATCTCTTACCCTCTCCCCATACTGTTTCCTAGCGAGTGGTCTCAGCCTCGCCATGCAAAGTCCTTCAGCTGCCGGCAGAGCTCCCCGCACTCGCCGACAAAGCGGATCCATCTGATCCCGAGAGGGAATCTGTGGCCACTGCCACCACAGTGCTTTCATCTCCTTTAGTCCTCCAAGTTTTACAGGTTCATCTAAAACTCAGCCTGTCTCCAGAGCGCGGGGAAGGCAATCACACGCAGTCTGCCATGTGTCCATCCCCCTGGATGCATGAGAAGGGGCCTGGGGCCTGGAGCGCTGCCCATCTAGAGACATAGATCCCTCAGAGTCTGTTGCCTTGGGACGAAGTATCGTTCCCTCTTCCAGGCTTGATGCACATGCCCAGGTGTGCCAGGGGCTCTCAGGCACGACCCCAGCTTCCTGTATGGCAGACCCCGGGGGAGGGCTCGGCGTCCTTCCACTCCCACACCAAGCGGGGGGAGTGCAGTCACACTGTCCATGCCTCCTGCAACCGGGATCTACTGGCCGTGGGGACCCACGCCTTGTGAGGGGCTGGATCTGTGCTCTCTCTCACGTCGGGCCCTAAGCACACACTGGACCACTGGAGCCTGCTGTGCATGGTTTCCCAGTAACTTGGAACCAGGATCAGGCGCTGGCTTCTTCCAGTGGCACTTAGGTGCCTTTTAGCCTTGGCCACTGTCTTGTTAGAGTCTAGCCTTCCACACAGCTGGACCCCCAGGGAACAGTGATGGCTTCTCCCAGTACCGCCCTGAAGCTAACCTTGCCCCCCGACTAGTTCACCCAATAGGAAAGTGCGGGAATGAGCGGCGCTCACCGGACCACTTCTCTGTCCCCTGATCACACCTCCTTTCCTCCACTTTACCCAGCTTTACCGGGTGTTATCAGGGCTCCTGGCAAAGAGATAGACAAGGTAACCTTGAACTAGGCAGGCTGGCACAATAAAACAGGACACAAGTCCCAGTCGTCTCCTGTGAAGTCTGCTCACGTCGCCATATGAACAGCTTTGAAGAGCACTTGCTCCACTCAGGCTAAACTCACCGTCAACAGCAGCCACGGTTCAAGTTCCTCACTCTTCACGGGGCTGGATCTGTCCTTTGACGCCCCCTGACAACAACGGTGGGATGTGACATCTGCAAAGAAGTCCCTTGCCATTGAAAATGCACCGTTCATGACTGTTCATTGGATTCATTCATTTTAGAAAGGTTGACTGACCTTCCACTGTGTATGAGGCTTGTTCTAGATGCTGGGGATGCATTAGTGAGAAAACAAGAACAAAAACCTCCTGCCTTCATGGAGAGAATAGCCTTCCAAGCAGGAGAGAGTAAGTCAATAAACAGTGACA
The DNA here is from genome assembly GCF_020171115.1 of Neogale vison. Classification (NCBI taxonomy): domain Eukaryota; kingdom Metazoa; phylum Chordata; class Mammalia; order Carnivora; family Mustelidae; genus Neogale; species Neogale vison. The sequence goes on from NC_058101.1 coordinate 203,891,086, forward strand.
GTGTGTTGAACCATTTGGGAAAGAAATCGAGATGAGAAAGAGAGCTCAGGATTAGGGGAGGGTGTAGCAGGTTATAATTCTAAGTGAGGCACTCATAATCTCATGAAGGAAATGGTATCTGAGCAGGTCTCAAGGGGGTTTTGAGTGAGCCATGATCCACACGTAGGGAACAGGGGTGCAAAGGCCCTCCAGGAAAGTGCTTCTGATAACAGCAAGCAGATCAGGATGGCCCGCAAGGGAAGGTGTAGACAGATGAGAACCAGACCGTGTGGCCCACAAAGTCCACTCAACAGACCGGCTGCTTCTCTGACACAAATGAAGACGAATTAAAATGATCTCCGTTACCTTTTAAAATGCTCTCTCTTAAAATGCTGGGTTGGATTCTGGCTCAGGAGATCAGGGGGCAAGTGGTCCAAGAACTCAGAAGAACCACTGCAAAGATCCAGACAAGAGAGGAAGGAACTCGGGGCCGATACTGGAGCGGCAGCGGCGGTGAGAAGTGGCCGGATTGCTGGACGGATTTCGAAGGGGAGCAAAGCGCATGTGCCGGCGCACACTGCATGTGGGAGAGTTTTGGCCTGAGTTATGGCAAAGACAGTAGCGCTGGCAACGGAGAGGAAGATTTGGGTGGAACTGGAGGGGAGAGGAAAGTGAGGCTAGTTTTCAGGTAAGTTGAGGCGAGACCTCGAGCAGGCAGTTGGGCATGGGATCGGGAGGTCAGGAAAGAGGTCTAGGCTGCAGATGTCAATGTATCTGGTCATCAGCATTCAAATGGCTTCTAAAGCTTTGAGACTGGATGACGTCAACAGGAGAGGGAGTACAGAACACCAAGAGAAGGGGCTCAGAAGGGTGGGCTAGGACACCGCCATGTCCTGGTGGTGGGGATAGGAGGAGGAATGGGAAACTGTCAGGGAAAGGAAGAGGAGAACAGCACAGGGGAGAAGGCAGCCAGCCAGGAAGGAACAAAACCCAGCAAGGGCGCAGTCCTACAAGCTAAGGAAGGAAAGTTTCGAGAAAAACTCGTGTCTGGTACTGTTAATACCTCAAAGTCAGGTGAAGACTGAGACCTGACCACTGGATTTAGCCCTGCAGAGGGTGATCTGAATGACAAGAGTTTTTGGAGAAGTGACAGAAAGCAAGAGCCTGGCTGAAGTGGGTTTAGGAGGCTACGAGAGAAGAGGCATCAGAGGCACTGAGGCGGTGTGAACACGAGATGCTGTCCAGGCTCACACAGGGACGCGGTGGTGGCTGAGGGGACGGAGAGGCAAGAAGGTTTGTTTGCTTTAAGATGGGACAGCTCAGGAGAGAGAACCGTCATGCAGGGGAGACGATGGCTGAAGCGATGTCTTCACTAGGCGAGGAGGGACAAGCTCAAGGACACATGGGGTGTGTTGGTCTTGACAGGAACATGGACAGTCCACGTGCAGCATCAGGAAGAAGGCAGCTTATATGGGTACAGACGCTGGTCGGTGGATGTGCTTGTGCGAATTCTCTGGTGGTTGATACGTTTTCTCAATAAAATGGGAATCAAACTATCAGCTAAGAGGAAGACCCCAGGACCCTGCCTCCTCTATAGATACATGTAGCGCCTAATAATAAGATTCATTTTTGCCAGATTCTGATGCGATTCCCAATACTCATTCACAAGTAGAGGCCAATGGCTTGACATAAATGGTGTCTGTCCTCCTATCCCGGAGACATCGATGTGGAAACATTGTTAAAACCTCACTGTTTAAGACTACATTGGGTATCCTTCCTTGCTTACATTGACTTAATGCTCGTCAGTGGATGTTTTTAATCTTATTATAAGGAAGTATTTATTTGTATTTGTCTACATAATCGGGCTTACTAGGATCATAACATTCCCTGATTTTTTACTTTATTCTCTGCCTTCTGAAAACCCAGATTGTTTTCTGGGAGGTTTTTCACTCCATAAGGACTAGTGGTCACCGTTAGGGGCTAGACTAGACCAGCTGTCCCATTATCAAAACATCCGAATTTAATTCAGCAGTAATACCTCATGGGGTTTTATTGTAATTGGTTAAAAAATTCATATCACTTTTTCTGTGCCACCCATTCTTTGAACCACTCTACAATATACGTTTCAAAAGAGAGCCATCAAAAGAAACATTAAAAACCAGGTTAAAAAAAAATATGGGTTTTAATAAAAACCACTGCCTTTTTAAAAAAAAAAAATCCAGGTGGTCAGATGCCCCAGAGCTCCAACTAATGTCTATCAAGAAGAAATTCAAACCTAGCTTATCCTGATTTCTATCCGAGATTTCCCTCCCAGGGAATGTTGAACAATTCACGAAAGGGGTCTATAAGGTCCTGCCCCAGGACTGTTTGGAACTCCACTGTGGGGAATCTGGTTCCATAGACAGCTTATGGAGAGCACAGCTGAAACATCCTTTATTACCAATGCTAAGGGGTAGGTTAAAAAGTTTTTAGACCCAGGATTAATTCCTCAAGGCATCAGAGGCTGTCCTGTTACAGACACATTACTGTCAATGATCAGAGATTTTAGACTGTCTAAGGGATCCAACCATGGGAAGTTCGGCTATTTAGTAAAAGAAAGTCTCAGTGGATGGCCCTCCAAAACTTTATGGTTACTGGACCACATATTTAAAAGACCAAAGGGGAGTACATGCCCTTGTAAATAAATTCTGTTGTGTTTAGGAGGATGAATCCAAAAATATAAAGGCCGATATACTTAAAATGCACGAGACCATTAAATCTCTTAGCACAGCCATCAGTGAAAAGTGAACTATGTCCTTCTGGCTGAGAGGGCCTCAAAGAGAACCACAAACCAAACCCTTAAAGGTGTACTATAGGTCTTATTTTACTGGTGTTTTACCCCCTTCTCCATGACTAAAAATAACACACGATATGACAAAAAAAGAAAAAAAAAGACATGTTGAAGAGGTCATGAAGCTAACACCTCTCCACGTACTGAGAAAGAACATGTTGGGGCCCACGACAGTGCACAGGACGACACAGAGGCCAGCAGAAGGGCAAGAACAGGAAGGACAGCAGGTGCGGCAGGAGTCGCCGTGGAAACAGACAGACCCGCAACTGTCAGAGGACTTCAGGGCAGCTGAAACCGTTCCAGCTACAGATGCTGCGTGACCTTGGCTGGAATACATTTCGGAATTAGTTTTTGAATACTTGATGAGGTGTTTGGGAATTAAAATGAAATGTTAGCATAACCTCTTCTTTGCACACACATATAGATTGCATTTCTCTCTAGTATTAGGAGTTCCCCAGCTGGGAGGCCCAGTAATCTTGAGGCTTTCCCCTGCCAGATCCAGCAACCACTGTCATGGCACTTTCCATAAGGAACGAGTGTTTGACTGTGACTTACGTTTCTCCTCTGACTGCCTCTAAGCTCCACGGGGACAGTGACTATGGTGTTTAACTAATACTGTTTAGACCTTCAGACAATGTCTGGAGCGAAGTGAAGATGTGTGGGATTAATTAGATCCCTCCTTCTTCCCCTCCGAAAACTACCTGTGGCTTTAAAACATAGGCTCACTCACAGCATAATGTATATACGTGTCCAGTCACCACGTTGTACACCTAAAACTAATGCAACACTGTGTATCAACTATAATTTAATCGTTAAAAAAAAATATATATATATACAGGCTGTCTCCCCACCTACCATTCCATCCTTACTTAACCTTTCCCAGGATCTCTTGGCAAAAATTTGTACTCTACCATCTGTTTCATCTCCTCTGAAAATTATTAACAACCCAGTCTCTTGTTTTCTATCTTTCTTTCTTTAAGATTTATTACTTGAGAGAGAGAGTATGAGAGAAGGATCATGCAATCAGGGGAAGGGGCGGAGGGAGAGAGAATCCCAAGCAGACTCTTGGAGTCCAACAGGGGGTTCGATCTCATCGTCCCAAGACCACAACTGAGCTGAAATCAAGAGTCAGATGCTCAACTGACAGAGTCACCCAGGCACCCCCAGTATCTTGTTTTCTAATACCCTGCAAAGGAGTGAGGCTTACATATTCGGGGGCCACTTTCTCATAAGGACCAGAAGCTAGATGGGAGTAAAATACTATATTAACCAGAATATCCCATAAAGTAAGCTTTATGAAAAGGTTTAGGAATTCTGTTTAGGAATTCTTCAGGGGAAGGGATTTAGGAAAGGACTGATGTATTTTCAGCAACCAGTGCTAGCAAGCGCTGGTTTCTGTTTGAGATGTTTACTCAGCATTTAAATGGTTGCTTTAAAACACAGATTCTAATGCTTCGCTTGAGTTTTGAGGGTAATGATACATGAAGATCTTTTAATTCAGTTGTCTATCATTTGGGCACTAGACTCAAGTTACCTGATTCCTGGCACACTATCGTTTTTAAAATAATCAGCTTTGGAAAATATACTTAGGACATAATAAAATTTTTGACTTATGACTGACCATCTCAAGCACTTGCTTTTATTTTTAGTCTTTTTTTAAAATTCCATTTTAGAAGGAAATTCTTGTATACCCATGATGGTTTGTTCCACTTATTTCGAGAGCTACTGTGAACTGGCCAAGGCTTTTGAAATAAACCTAAGATTTGCAAGATATTCACTTGTCCTACAGTAGAATCTGGGGTTATCACCTCTTTGTATGAGCTCCAGCTGCCTAGACAAATTCAAAAATTAATTTCCACAAGCCTATTATCTTTGTTATAACTATACACAAATGCCCAATATATGCTTGACTTCCTCACACTGACCCTTACAATTCTGTTATTGTGTGATTTGAACGTTTCCTCCTCTCCACCCCGAAACAGACATGAAAATCTTCTATGCCACAATTCTAAGCATGATTGAGAAGGGTTCACCTTCCCATTTTCAAGTGGCTTAATAATATGAAATTGTCAAAACAACATATATCTTCAGAGACAGCACATGATTTATTGTGCTGATTACCATTTATCCTGCCTATCCATGGGTGAACAAGGAAGATGAACTTTTCAGAACAGAGCAAGACTTTTCTATAGATAAATGTTCCAATTCTAGTGCAACTATATATTTTCCCCACAGAGAAAAGAAAATACCACATTTACTTTCATAGCCTCTCCTCCTTTTTTGCCACATGCCTCTTTCTTCCCTAATACAACAACACTTTGCTAATCAGAGGTCACTTACCTACCAATTTAAACCATCAAAGAACCTAATTTTAAAACGGTCTCTAAGCACCCAAAGAGAGGTCTTTAGGTTCATACATCAAAACATATTCTACAATTTTTTAAAGAGCAGAGCCTTCAAGCATTTACCCAGAGGCTAAATGCTTTGTACATAATTTGAGGGCACCAAATGATCGCAAACCCTTCATTAAGGAAAAGAGCATTACTCCAATATATGGGTCTGGCAAGAAAGCCCTATCTGGGAGAAAACAGAGCAAATAATTACCAGGACACTTACTTTGCTAGACACTAAGCTAAGAGTTTCAAGCATCTTCTAATCTAATCCTGACCAAATCAGCAAAGATCTGAGTGTATCACCTCTATGGGAGAAAGTAACAAAAGAGCTAGAATTCAAAATCAAGATGGTCAGGTGCTCTTTTTTCTACATCAAACCAAATACTTTGCTGTTGGATTAAAAGCTACAGTGGCCATGAAAAAAATCACCTTCCTTAGTCTCCTCATCTGTAAGATAGTTACCTGTTCTCCATTATCCTTTGTTCCACGATTCCATGTAAGGCTGAATGCTGATAATAATGTCCACAGTCACTAAGGTGAATCCATTATCAGTCTGTGTTTAAAAAGGTAAGGGATCATATAATGCATGTTCCCGATCACGGTATCTCCCCTGCCAGGTTAGTATCATATTGCACGTCCTATAAAATTATAAAACCCCTTTGTATTGAAAGGCATAACCTTCCTTTAGCTAGAAAATGAATCTCCGTGGATTAGCTCATCCCTTCATACAATGGCACTAAAATGAGCAATGATTTCTTTCTTCCCCACGATGAACAAGAGGAAGAAAGGAGGAAATCTTTTATTGTGTGGCTTCACTATTTTCTCGTGGTAGGAACTATCACATAACATACATAACAAAATACACACACTCATAACGAAACAGTCCTGACTGAATTTAGTTTTAAATCCTTAATCATTTGGGGCTATTCAAAACTCTTCTGTTCTCCATCCATTTAAAACATTTATTAAGTGCCTACTCTCTTCAGGACACTGTGAAGGACATAAAAAGATGAGAAAGCATTGTTATATTGAGTACATGTATCAAATCTTAAGGAGGTAGAGAACAGCGGGAGCCTCATGTTTCAAATGAAAGGAATGCTTATAAATAAACTGTTTCATATCCCGTTTGGTGAAAAGGAGATTGAAAACATATGCAGATTACACACCGGACTTCCTTGAAACATTGTATCCACCCAACAATTAAAACCGGAGGATTGGCTCTTAGGAGCTCATCAACCAGAAATGTTCATTGATATTCCGGTACTGTTTCTTACCATAAGGTTCCACGAACTCCAGCAGAGCTTTATGCAATGTGCTTACACAGTGGCATAATTTTATGCTGACAAGACGGTGGATCAAAATTCAGAGAAAGAATATAATGCATGCATGACTAGCAGATGCGGAGATCTCGGACGGGCAGGCTTCTTCAAAACGAGGATCAGTTGTCATAAGGAGATCCACATTAAAGCGTGTTCTCTCTGAACTCCAAACTGAAGCCAAAAGCAAGGAACACTATCTGATACACTAACAGGTTCATTAATGTCACCAGCTATGTAGGTGGGGGGGTTTTCTGGTTGGTTTTTCAGTACAGTGATTACCTGAATTATTGTAAATGCCCACTCCTTATTTCTTTAACTCTCTTTTTGTATTTTTTTCATGTTCAGTGCAATGTAAAGAATAAAGTATGCACTTGTTAACTTATTTTTAAACTCTGCCTTGTGGAAACTAGTGACTTCAAGCCAGCAGCAGAAACATTTAAACAGCTTTAACTCCCTACCATAAATGCCTGGGAAACACGGGATCATCTGTTACAGTAATGACCATGTTGGAGATCAGTGACAACCTACCACATTTTGATTAAATTTACTATAGATCCAGCAACCTTCTAAAATGCAAAAGGCCCTTTCTGTTTATGAAGATTATTATGATTGTCATTATTATTGTTATTTGATCAAAGGCCCAGCAAGTGAAACCATGGCAAAATATTTACTATTTTCTTAATAACCACAAAGAGATTACTATTAATTCCATATTGATTTTCAAATCCAGTTCCCATAAAATCAGATTCCTGATCCAATCCTAAAGAAGTATTCCAATTTTTAATACCTCTATGTCAAGGTATTAAACAGAACAGTTTTAAGGGCAGGCTTTTTTATTTAAGGGGTATAGCTTACTTAGTCCTGCTTCCGAGAGATGTTAACAATTGCCCAACAATTAATGAAGCATTTGCGTTCTATTATCAGGTTGTACTCTCTTGTACAATCTGAACAGAGGATTTTAAGTCCTTAGAAGAGAATTCTCAGTGAAAGGCAACTAATAACTGAACAAAAATACAAACAGTGGGTAGATATAACCAAAAACCCAAGGTCTCACTTTCCTAGTTAATAATCACTACTATCTCTTTGGCAATGTGGTGTTTCTGCCTCTGAATTATCCACTTTCTCACTGAATCTTTTAAAAATGAGAAAAGCCATAGTTAAGAGAAAAGGCTTTGGATTCCAAAAGAGGGAACTCCCCCTCTTTACCCCTGGTTCTACCCCTTCCTAGTCCTGTGATCTTGGACAACTTAATTAAACTCCCTCTGGACCTCCCATTCCTCATCTGTGGAATTATAGGGTTATTTTTTTCCCAGCTACATGAAGTGTAAAGGTTTTTCAAATGCTGTTAATGCTTTGCCACCAGAGATAACTACAACGAACTTCAAGGAAACATTCCCGCTCTTTTGGCCTGAATACTAAGGTGGTATTTATTTAAAACATGAAGCTGGATTCTCACAGGAGAAAGTTTATCTCATTCATCTGTGCTTCCCCAGGAGCTAGCATAAAACCTGACACAAAACTCAGGACTGTTGAATGATGTAAATCATGATATCCATACACATATTCAGGCCCTATCCATTTCTTTTTTTTTTTTTTTAAGATTTTATTTATTTATTTGACAGAAAGAGATCACAAGTAGTCAGAGAGGCAGACAGAGAGAGAGGGGGAAGGAGGTTCCCTGTTGAGCAGAGAGCCCAAAGTGGGGCTCGATCCCAGAACTCTGGGATCATGACCTGAGCTGAAGGCAGAGGCTTAACGCAGTGACCCGCCCAGGCGCCCCAGGCCCTATCCATTTCTGAGCCTGGGCTGCCTGGAAATAGCAACTTGGTCCCCTCTTCACCTCCACAGCCAGCCCTCCCCCCTGGATTCCTGCAGCCCTCTCCTAAGTGAGGGTGCAGTATCTACTTTAGCTTTCCCCCAGTCTTTTATTTTTCCTTTTCAAGATAGAGTGACCTTTCCAAAGTGTGTGTGGATCTCAGCACACTTTAAAGAGCCCTCTCCTCCATTCCTTGTAAGATAAATACAAAGTCCCTAACCAGGTCTACAAAGATCTCCACGGCCTGGCTCCAGCCCAGCAACCTCAAATGACCCACCTTCTAGCCCATTCTCTGTTTTCCAGTCACACTGCTTTTCTTTCAGTCCTTCGAACATTTGAAGCTTTCCTCCTTTGCAAATGCTCTGCCTAACGTGTTCTGCCCACCAACACCCACCCCCAGGGGTAGCTCATTCCTTCTTCCCCCTTCATACCTCAGTTTAATTGTCAGCCAAGCCTCTCCTGACCTCCCTGAGTCCTTACAGACCATGCAGCAGAGCCTTCAGAGAATTCATCAATTTGTATTCATGTTCTTAAGGATTGTCTGTGTACCTTCCCAACTCCAATGCAGGCTCCACAGGGGAAGTGTCCGTTTTTGCTCCTTAGGCAACTTGAGTATTCAAAATTTTGTGGAATACGTGATTTTTAATAAACATTCATATTCTAAGAGAACACTCAAGATCCATCCCAGTGGTACCCTGCCCTGATTTTGAGAAACACCACAGCAAAAGAATAGGTGCAGAGCACTTAACGACATAGAGAGTTAAAATAAATAAAACACAACAAGTTGGAAGAAGATGCAAAACTTACTCTCTTCCAAGTTTGAAAAATATTACTTTCTCAGACTCTCATTTCTTTCAAGTTGTAAGCATATGCTAATCTCATAGCAAGCCGCTTTTTCTTCCTGGACCAAAGGCTAGGAGCGAGTTTTGCAGGGGAAATTAAGTACAGCACAATATTGCATACATCCATGAAATACAATCATCCACACATCTAAAGGGCTTTTAAGGCATGATGGCTTAATCAGAGTATTTTTAGTACAAGTCCTAAATTCTTAACAAATGCAAATCACACCATCTGCAATGAATGCCTTGAGTGGTCAGAAGCTGTGCCACAATATATTTTAAGAAAAAAATTCACTTAAGGGAAGCAGAGTTGGGTTCCATAGCCCCTTCATTAGATGGCAATATTAAGCTGAGTGGGAAGGTCAGTGCTGAATTTTCTGTGTGCAGTTTTGGAATTATACGTTCGTTGTGCTACACTTATCCAATGCAGAATAGTAGGCAGGCGAGAAGCTGAAACTTCATGCTAAAAGCTCATTGTCTTAAAAATGTGAAGAAAGAAATGGGGAGCTCTGATAATATTAACAGCAGAAAATGCACCTATAGATGCAAGGACACCATCTTTTGCTGGGTCATTGCAAGTTAAGCAAAGTGATTTGTAATAAGACACCTTCGACCAGTGCTTGCCCGGGCATCTCTCTCCGGCAGCCTTTGCGCAGCGTCCAGTCCCGTCTAACTACACAGGCGCGTGGGCACTGACTCGTCCCTCTTACAAATTGAAGGTAGGGAAACGCTAAGCCCCCAGCGAGCCTGTTCCAGAGCAAAGAGATGACCTTTTGGGCCCTGGAAACCCAACGGGGTCTGTATTCCACTGTCCCCTGCTGACCCCAGAGCAACTTACATGTAGGGCTCACCTGGGAAGAGACCACGGCCAGCGAGGCTGCGCGAGGCGAGACCTGGCCTCCCAGGCTCTGCACGGCGCTTCCCCGCACGTCCGTCACCGCCTGGCCCGGGCGCACGCGCGCCCGAATTTTCTCTCCATTTAGAGTACAACCGGGTCCTTCCACCATCTCCCGGCCGGGGCTGTGGCTCGCTGGTTGCAGACCCCGCGGAGAAAGCCGCTGTGTGGGTATCAGCGCCCAGAGGAAGTTCAAATCTCCCGCGCTTCCTGCACCGCCTCGGCCGCCAAGCCCCGCCCAGCTCGGGCCCGCCTAGCCCCGCCCACTCCAGGCCGGCCTGGCCCCGCCCAGCACGGGCCCGCCCAGCCCCGCCCTAGCCCCTCCCGGTGAGGTCCGCCTGGGCCCGCCCCAACCCGCCCACCGTGCGTGGAGCCCAGGGAACCCCCCCTAAACTGTAAGGGCCCAGGCAATTGGGACCTCAGAAACTCAAACCTTTTGCTTTGAGGTTTTGCTCTTGTCCTTGAACTACTCAGCACACGTCCATTTTGTGATGTTGTCCTCTTGTTCTGGGCGCTTAGAACAAGCAACGTATATATTTTCTCCTGTGGAATTAGCATATATTCGTAAATGTGGCTTTATATGCCAAATATACTTTAGTTTCTGTATTAAAAACCCTTTCATTTTTTGAGACAGCTGAGCTAAGTGAGCTCTATGCAAATTCATCAACCATTCTTTTATGGGATGCCCCAGATGAATGCTATTTGAAATTGCTTTGTAAAAGGCAGGGCTCTATACAAATATGAAGGCAATGCATAGCTTTTCAAATTTACACACAGACGCATACATATAAATACATGAAGCTAATGACTCCATACAATTTTTAAATAATAAAAAACCTACCCTTTTTTTGAAAAATAAAATATAGCACATTAAAACAGAATGTTACTCTGTGATGTTATCAATCTATCACGGTGCTGTAGTTACACCAGAAGAATAGTAGTTAAACCTGAACTCAAACATTTAAGAAGCATTAAATATTTCTCTTTGTGGGGAGAAATCAGTGATGGAGTTAGCTGGATCACATTCAGGATTCTTTGTACTTTACTCCCTTGTTCAATTGTTGTTTACTCTTCTAGGTCAAATTACTAAATAATCGAGAAAGAATCCTAAATTCAGTTATAATCTTTGCCCTTTGCTGGAGGAAAGTGCTATACACCTTAGTGCTTCTACCTTTGCATTAATTATTTGTCAGTACCTAGTAAATTATCCCGTTTTTTTCTTTTGGAGTTCCTGCGGGTCAGGAACATGGCAGTGGTCTGGCTGGGTGGTTCCGGGTCAGCGTTTCTCAAGAAGTTGCCATGAAGATATTGGCCAGGGCTGCGGTAGGCTGGATTTTAGCCAGAAGATCCACTTCTGAGGGGCTCCATGGCATGGCTGTGGACAGGTGGTCTTGGTGTGTCATCCTCTGAATCTTCTCGTGACAGGGCAGCTGAGGCCCCCTGGAGGAGTGATCTGAAAGAGAAGGCAAGGAGAAAGCTGTAATGATCTTTATTACCTGGTCCCTCAGGTGACACAGCCAGGCCTTCTCCCCTTCCATTTGTTAGAATCCAGTCAGTCAGCGGAGCCTACAGGGGGCAGAGATGAGGGATGAAGCTTTGTCTCTAGTAGAGAAGGGTATCCGATAATTGGTGACCATATTTTAAAGCCATCATGGTCCTCATTAATTCATCACGGACTTCTCGTTTCTCTGCAGCTTGCACAGTGTGCACGTCTGCATCAAATATCATCTTTAGCCAGAATCAGGTGTGCCGTTCCCCACAGAGCTCAGTGAGCTGGGGAGGAACACTGAAGATACTGAGACTTCATGGAGCGTCCTGAAGAGCCAGGCCGGGTTTTGTTTATATGTGACTCGCCTTTGGGTCTGTTGATAATTCTGTTATTTTTCCTTGCATCCAGTTACGAGTAAAATCACATGAGTTACGCATCTGCGGCGCCTAGAAAAGAGCCACCTCACACCCCGGCAAGCAAACCTACCCCAGGGGCAGACTCTCCGTGCGCTTTTCAGACTGTGCCAGATCTCTCCTAACTGCCATCCTTTCTGCCCTTAGCTTTTCACAAGTCTTCTGAAGCACAATGTATTCCCTGATGACTTTATATAAGTCATTTGTTTTCTCTAAAACTCCCTGTCTTCATATGTAAGATCAAATATATTTTTCCTGTTAACCTCCACAGGACTGTTCTAATTCCCAAGTACCAGAATATACGTGAAAGCTCTTTGAGAAATGTAAAAGGCTCTACAAATTCAAGGAATTAAGATGCATTCTGTTTGCTACTCTTAGAATTTTTTCTGTATTTTGTTTCTTGGCTCATGCCGTTATTCTTACCTTTTTTTCTTTTTACTTCCTCTTCAGCCTAGCTTACTGAAATTTTCCCACTTAAAATCCTAGTTGAATGCATATCCTCTAAAAAACCTTCCAAGTATGGTCAAAATTAATCTCCTGCTTTCTGAAGTTGGTTTTCCAAACCTACCTCATGTTAGAGTTAACTGGGTGCATACTGGTCTCCCCCTAGAGTCATTCCTTGAAAACAGTCGAGGGACTGTCCTGCTTATCTTAGACTTCCCATAGGACCCAGGGTGCTCTTTTACACATAACAAACTTTCAATGACTATTTGTTGAATTCAATTATGATTATTAACTTATGAATGAAATTATTGCAACTTTCTGTCCCCAAATACCTTTTCTTATATTTTTAGTGTTATTTTTATGAATTGAGATTTTATGTTCTCAGAAGTCCTTGCTAGTGGCGCCTGGGTGGCTCAGTGGGTTAAACCTCTGCCTTCGGCTCAGGTCATGATCCCAGGGTCCTGGGATCGAGCCCCACATTGGGCTCTCTGCTCTGCAGGGAGCCTGCTTCCTTCCTCTCTCTCTCTCTGCCTGCTTCTCTGCCTACTTGTGATCTCTCTCTGTCAAATAAAGTCCTTGCTAAAATAAACATCAACAAAAATAGGTAATACATTAAGTTACCCTAGAGTATGCTTTCTTTATCAGCTCAACAAGCTAAGAATCTCGATGTATCCTTGAGGAAATCAGATCAACCACATGTACAATCATTTGTGTACATTCATTTCTATCTATTTATCTTCACAATAACCACAAATATTATGTATGATGGTCAGGATACATATTTGTACTACATGAATAAATAAATTGTGTTTCAAACCACTGGTTATTTTCCATAATCACATGTAGGCACCAACAAAGATACAGAAATGAAGCCCAAATTTTCTGACTCTGAGGCCAATATTCTTTTCACTAGCAGCACAGGTAAGTGTAGATGAAATAAAGATGTCTAAAACATTGGAAAAGATAGCTTTCTCCAGGACCTCAGGTCTCTAATATACAGCTCCTAGGCACTAATGGAAAACGTGTCAGACAGGGTAAGAAATCGCCAAAAGGAGATGGAGAGGAGCTAAACATAAACCTGAGTTTTACTTCCAAAGATCTGCATAATAAAAACACGCTTATGCTTGCTCTGTGTGAGGCACTGAGTCAGGCTGCACACAAAAGATTACAATGTAGTTAGGGATGCTGACATGAAAAGATACAAGAGGAGAAGAGAGCCCATGTTATATACAAAAAAGGATTTGGAGACCGAGAGAATTCACTGAAGGGACGCATCACTCAGAAACATGTCTGGGAGATGCTCGGAGACAAGATGAGGTCTGAGCTAGTCCTTTAAGAAGGAGGGCCCTCGGCAAGTAGAAAGGTCAATTAAGAGCATTCTAAGAAAGAGGAATACAGGCAAATATGTGATGTATTTGAGACACAGTGATCAAAGAATTGTCAGGCAGGGGCGTACTGGTAGATAACCCTGGAAAGATACGTAGGGACTGCTGTGTGGAGAGCCCAGGAGAAGGAACAGCAAAATCCATCTTCCTGGACAATGGGCAACCATGAAACATTTGAGCAGATGTAGGGACCCCAAGCCCCCAAATTCACTAGACTTACTTATTAAAACTAAATCCAGAACTCCGTTCAAACTTTGAAGAGGAACCCACTCTGCAGTTTGGATCCCTTATTTGCTAATTCTTTACTAAGAAATAGATGGGGATGCCTCGGTGGTTCAGTCAGTTAAGTGTCTGCCTTTGGCTCAGATCATGATCTGTGGGTTCCTGGGATCGAGTCCCGCAACGGGATCCTTGCTCATTGGGAGCCTGCTTCTCCCTCTCCCCGTTTGTGTTCCCTCTCTCACTGTGTCTCTGCCAAATAAAAAAAATAAAATAAAATCTTAAAAAAAAACAAAACAGATGGGTCACAGCGGCTCATAGTAGGTGAGCATAGCTGCTTACATAATGCTGAGTTCATAACACTTTAAAGAGTCCTTAGTTCAAAATTCCTCCGTTTTCACTAACAATGATCCCAGATACTTATTTAATGTTTCTAAATCCCAGGCAGCGTTCAAAGCATTCTGCAAATACAGACTCTTTTGATCCTTGCAATAGTCCTCTGAGGTTTACACGATTCTTATTTTCATTTTACAAATGAAGGAACTGGCACAGAGAGGTTAGGCAATTTGTTCAAGGCCACAGAGTTGGGATCCAACCAGGCAAGTCATGGCCTTCGCCAAATATTTTCAGCAACATCAATTATAGTACACTGTCCTTCAACCAGACATTTTTCTCAATGAGCTTAAGAAATGGTGGTTTAGAGGAAAAGCAACCTTTTAGTCACCCTTAAATAGGAATTAAAGTCAATGAAAAAACCTTCCCTTCGTGTATTAAGTTTTGACATGTTTTGGTTAGTGAAACTTTGTTTTCAGCCCTCTCTTTACAAAGTCTGTGGGCAGCTTTTTTAGGTGGAATGATAAAAATGTAACCGGGGGAAATTTCTTTAATCTCTGTGTTTTACGTAAATTACCTGAATATATTTAACAAGTAGAGAGATCACATCCATCCTCTCTCAGCATCCTCTTAATCTGAGCTCTGCATAGAGGAAACAGTCATTAGTGAACATGAGGTGCAGGTGTTTTGGTGATATTTACTAAAGAGTCTCTAGTTTCTACCCATTAAGAGAAACTTTTAACAGTAGACTACCAGAAGAATAATAAAACGCACAGCAACAGAAACCATTTTGACAGCTTTATTGTTTGAGGCAGGTACCAAATGTTGAGACTTTACAGAGCAGTGGATTTCGTTCCACTGCAAAGCCTGGAAGTGCCAGGTAACAGTTTTCTGCCAGCACAGTCACAGTCGAAATCGCAAAACCGAGCCGGGCCTCCTAGGTGATGCACAAAGCCAGTCTGACATAGGGAGCCTTTTCAGAGTGTTGTGGAATCCAGGACTGTGCTGCTTTAATTCTAGCTTTATTTTGGACAATTCTCCGCAGAAGAGATTTTTCTCGTTTGTTTTGTAACTTAGGCATATTAAGGAAGTAAAAGTAGTTTCTGAGCATGAACTTGATTTGGGAGAAGTCAATAACTAAACAGCTATCAAGCACTCACAGAGGAGCCAAAATAATCCCTTCCTGAGGGTTTTCCCCCTTGAGAGAAGAGAGGAGAATTGATTTCTTTCCTATTTTGTAATAGACCAGTGAGTTATTTTTTGTTAATATCTTGGGGCAACATTCCTCATCAGTCTCCGCCTCCAGAGGATGTATTACGGATGAGTCATGAAATGCGCCATTGACTCATTCATTCAAAAAACCATCATGGGCTCCTCCTGTGTTGCAGGAAGGGGGCTAGACCCGTGGATACAAATAAAGGTCAGAGATCTAGGCAGCTCACAGACTAGAGCAGGGAGAAGAGGAAAAGAGTGCCAGTTCTCTAACAGGTAAGCTCTGATGTGGACGGGAGACCTGGGATTCCAGACATCCCAGCTCCCTTTTGAGGAAGAAGAGGGAGAATTGCATCTTAAAAAGAGTCAGAGGAGGGGGTTTTCAGGCAGTGGGGGAGAAACAATTTCTGAAGCCAGGAGGTGCGAGAGAACGTCGTATTAGGGGAACTGCTAGAATGCCCAGAAGACAAGAGGTCAGAAAGTGAGAGCTGATGGTGGCCAGAGAAGACAACAAACCAAGGTTATGAAAGATCTAAGACTGGGGCGCCGGGTGGCTCAGTCGTTAAGCGTCTGCCTTCAGCTCAGGCCATGATCCCGGAGTCCTGGGATTGAGCCCCTCATCAGGCTGCCTGGTCTGCTGGAAGCCTGCTTCTCTCTCTCTCACTCCCTGTGCTTGTGTTTCCTTTCTCACGGTCTATCTCTCTCTGTCAAATAAATAAAATGTTAAAAAAAAGAAAAAGAAAAATCTAAAATGATATGCAAAGAAGTATGGATATTATTTTTAGAGTAATGGGGAGCAATAAAGAATCCTATGCAAGAGAGTAACACGATTCCATAAGCTTTACTTAATGGTCACCAGAACAGTGTAAAGCAGTGATTCTCAACAGAGGTGAATTTTGCCTGTTTGGGGACCGTTGGTCACATCTAGGGGGAAGGGAGTGCTATCGGCATCTAATGGGCAGAGGGTAGAGATGCTGAAAAACAGCTTATAATGCACGAGACCTGTCACCACAATGAAGAAGCATCCAGCCAGAAATGTCCAGAGAGCTAGCGTGGAGAACCCCTGGTATGCTATGCCGCCTCACCCCCCGCTCCCCAAGTTCACACACTAGTCCCTGGGACTTGTGACTATGTTTCCTTGTACAGCAAAAGGGATGTTCAGATGAGACCTCGGATTGTTGGATGAGGTGAATAGTGTGGATTCCCCAGGTGGGCTCAAGGTAATCGGAAGAGCTGATGAAAGGGAAGCAGTCAAGTCAGAGACAGAAAAGGTGAGGTGAGCACAGAAGCAGTCAGTGCAGGAGACAGGGAGACACCAGGCTGTTGCCTTTGAAATAGAAGGAGGAGCCATGGGCCAAAGAATGCAGGGGCCTCTAGCAGCTGGAAGGGGCAAGGACAGAGGCTCCCTGAGAGCCTCCAAAAGGAGCCAGCCGTGCTGACCCTTTGATATCAGACCAGTAAGACTGCTCTTCGAGTTTTGACTTCCAGAATAGTCAGAGAATAAATCTGTATTGTGTTAGGCCACTTAACTTGTAGTTTGTTATAGAAGCAGTAGGCAATTAATACATCTGTTTTGGAGAATGGGATCGATGGGAAGCAAATCTTGAGGCAGAATGAACAGTAAGGAGGTTTCAATAATGCCAGGCACTTAACTGAGCACTGGAGATACCACAGTGAGCAAGGCAGGAAATGAACAAAATTCCTGCTCTCTTGAAGTTTATAAATTAGGGATTTAGAGTTCTTGTTACACTCCAGAAAATAATCCCTTGTACAATGCTAATTTCCTTTCCCTGTCCTTTATACGTCAGCTAACCTTTTCTATTTTGAGTTGAAAGTTTTATTTTTGACATATTCAAATTTATCAGTATTTCACATTATGATTCATACTCTCCTCCCCATCCAAGGTCATCTCAGTGTCATAAAACATCTCTACATTTTTTTCTATTAACTTTATTTACAGTTTTCTTATGATCAATTAATTACTGCTGCCAGGTATTACTCACTTTTTCAAAGAAATGTCATTAACCCTACCCTTGCCATGTGTTCCTGTAGAGGAACAGACTTTATCACACCATTTTCAGGACCAGCTGTGTGACTACCTTTGCTCAACGGAGTGTGAATTCTCTTATCTGGTCATAAACTTGCGAAGGAGAAATACAATGTTTATTGTTAGAAACCAGTGAAATTTTGGAATGGTTCGTTATGAAGCATAACCTAGGGAAATGTGATTAAAACACTTGTGTTTATATTTAAGTCTTTCAACGATGATGCCATCACTGTCATATGGAAACTTGTCCTTAATACACAAATATGTTTGCTCTCTCTATTGCGTTTCAGGGATCCATCTGATTCTGCACAATTCTATGCTATTTTTATGACTGTTCTATTATACTGTATCTTAATGTCTTGTGAGTTCCTGCTTTTCAGTCTTCCTTCTCAAAATTATGCTAGCTTTGTAGGAATGGTCAAGTTTTCAAGTTATATTTAGACAATGTTTCCTGTTCTCCCCCAAATTCTTCTGAAATATTGGTTATAAATATATTAAATATGTAGATAAGCTTAGGAAACCATTAATAGTTTTACCATGTTAACATGTCCGCTTTTATTAAGGTCTCATTTATTCAATTTCTAGAAATTTTACAAGTCTTTAGGTAGAGATACTGTGTTTAATTTGTTGGTTTAATTCCTAGTTGTTTCATTGTTTGGGTTGGTATTTTAAGGGGCATCTTATTCTCTATTACAGTTTTAGCTGCTGTTGTTGAATTTCCATGTGAGGCTCTAGACTCCAGTGTGAGATGGAAACACCCAACTGGGGAAGAGAGGAAAATACTAGCACTTCTCTGTATGCTTATTTTTTAATTTTACTTTAACATTTTTATGTTTAGGCAAAGAGTATCTAGTGTATTAATATAATAGTTCTATAATAATAAGAAGAGCTAATTTTTAGGAGCATTAACTTTGTGCTAGGTACCACAAATGCTTTCCAAATATGAAATTACTTAATCCTCACCATATCCTAAGTGGTTAAGTGTTGCTGTTATTATTATTATCATCACTATTCTCACTTCACAGACAAGAGGAGTGAGGCAGAGAGTGATTATGTAGTTTGCCTAAATTCACACAACCAGTAAGTAACAGAACCAAGATTTGTATGTAAACTGTGTAACTTCAATTTATGAATAAATATTGGAGTCATGTTAGACTCGAAGGATCAGTTGGCTCGCTTTTTAAATATTGTTATTTTTTTATTTATTGTTTTCCAATTTATTTATTTTCAGAAAAACTAAATATTGTTATTTTTAAAAGTTTTATCTATCAACTTTTAGGGGAACCAATATTTTGAGACTAGCAGAAAAACAGTTAATCTTTGAAGTTTATATTGTATCTGGCAATTCACTTAACTTTTTTATTAGATGTCCTAATTTGTTCATTCTGTTGGGTTTTCTAAGTAGAAAATCTTATCATTCCCAAATAATGACAGTCTTATCTCTTCCTTTCCAATTCTTATCATTTCTAATTATTTTCCTTGTCTTATTGTGTTGGCTGGGGCCTTCAGTATTATATTGAATAGTAGTGGTGATAAGAGATATCCTTACTTTGTTGATGTCAAAAGTTTTTCAGAAAGCACTATCTAGCTGAGCCTTTTAAGTAAATACTTTTATCAAGTTAAAGACATCATATTTGTTCTCAGTTTTCTTAGTTTTTCTTCTATTTTATCAGTATTTAACCTCAGAACTTATTAAATGCTTTCTGTATCTACTGAGATCATTTATTTTTCTTGTTTAGTCCATTATTATGATGAACTACATTGATAGGATTTTGATCAGTAAACCATTATAGCATTCCCAAAATAATCCCTTCCAATTCACACCCTATCATTCTTAACCGATTATGAATTTACTTGGCTACTGTTTTATTTCATATTTTTTTATCTGTTTTCAGAAGTGAACTAGGACAGTTTACTCCCCTTTTTCCTTTGTGTTGTCCTTATTCAATTTTTATACCAAGATATTAATATTATAAAGTGACTTGTGCCATCTTTGTTTTTTCTGGAAGAGCTTTCACAAGATAAAACTATCTGCCTTTCATACATTCACTTATCAATCTTTAAAGGACCCTATTTCAACTAACTCTGAGGTATTTAGTTAGCAAGGAGAGATACCAAAGATGTGTTATGGCATTTTCTAGAGGAAGCTGATTTATTTGGTTAAATATTTTCTGCAATCCATCATAAGATAAGTGAACTTTAAAGCTTCATAGCAGAATTTTGAAGTTCATAGCATCTGGCAGTTTGGAAAACACTTATGTATATTTGTTTCACATGTCCAACCGCTTTTGAAGACCATTTCCCCCACAACTCCTGCCAGATTATTAATGCAAAGAATCAAAATAACGATGTCAACATAAACTATGTTTTATTGGTCAAACTGAAAGACAAAAAAGAGATCAGGTCCCAGAAGGTGATTACTATCAAAAAATTCTGCTGGGGACCACGTTTGTTCCAATGAGAAGATACATCAAGGTAATCATTCTTCAAACATGCAAGATTCCCACTACAGGGAAGGCAAAGGGCAACTGTTATCTGCCTTGCCTGGGTCAGAATGTGGGGATGGGTTTAGTGAGGAGCTTCCTTAAGAAATAAGAGCTGAGAAACAGAAGTCTTACTAGCATTCTTTAAAAGATTTCATCTATTTATTTGAGAGACAGAGAGAGAGAGAGAGAGAGAGAGAGAGAGAACGCGAGTGCACAAGCCTGGAGAGGGTCAGAGGGAGAGGGAGAGGGAAAAGCAGACTCCCTGCTCAGTGGGGAGCTCAATGTGGGGTTTGATCCCATAACCCGAGGATCACTACTTGAGTGGAAGGCACATTCATTGTTATTTTTAATGGTTGCTGGTTTTACACAATGAACTGGAAAACTCTGACAAAGTTAACAACTCAGTCTGGGTGCTTGTTTGTAGGGACAGCAAAGCATTTGGAGAAGTGAAAGCAAAGGAGGTGGCAGCTGACAAGGAAAGCAGATCCTAAGCCAAATCCTTCTGGCCACTACAGAGAAGACACACGGGAAGGTCTTGAGCCTGAGAATGAACGTAGAGTTTGTTTTTGTGTCTATTTATTTATTTATTTATTTATGTTTGGGTCAGACCTGTCTGACACAATGAACCTGGAGTTTAAAACAGAAATGCTTCAATTATGCCATTATGCCTTGTCACCCACTTTGCGGACTTTCCAGACTCACCTGGATGGTGTAGAGGCATGATCTGAAGTTCAGGCAACACTGAAATTGAGAGCTGGGGAATGACAGCAACAGATGGACCTTGCTAGCATGAAGCAATTGAAGGTGTGCAAAGTCTGAGCAAAAATACTCAATCCTGAGCTTGACAGACCATATAGAAGCAGGTTATATCATTAGCTAAAGGTCAGATATAAATACAGTGAGCTTGTTTAAGACAGTTGGGTATGCACTATCATTCTCAATCATATTTATGTACCTGGGGGATAACTTGACAGCTAGATGCGTATCCATCTCTTCCTATGTAATAAAACAAGTAGAAATCTCAGGAGGTGCCTGAATCCAATCCATTGTGTTTGACGTCTTAATGAGAACACACCAGTTAGAATGTAGTAAAATGGACTCATATTCCTAATAGAACAGAGGGGTCCATTTCGATAGCCAAATACAAGATCACCTCTTACCCTAACTTTTAGCATATACTATTAATTAGCTACCAAGGTCAACAACAAAAAGAAAAACTCAGTCTTACTTGTAGATGTGTTGAAACCCATTAAAAAAAATGAAGAACAATATTTTAATATTGTTCATTTTATGTGGACAGAGTTCAGAGTTTATCTGTTAAGCCTCCAGAAGGATTCTTTGGCATTTCTCATCTAATTATGTTTGGCTTGGACTCAATTTGAGCTAGTGATTAAGCCTCAACAGGCTCTATTTTCCATTATTAATCTCTTGGACTTGAAAGATTTATCAGACCCAAAGCAATTAGACATTTAAAATTCTGGGTTTTTTGCATACTTGCTAAATACTGACACCTGTGATTTTTCTGTTCCGCTGTTTTCATATGCGAAGCAATTGGAAAATGCTAAGGGGTGTGTGTGTGTGTGTGTGTGTGTGTTTGTGTGTGTGCACGTGCGCACGCGTGTACGTACCCATGTACACATACACATTTCATAGTCTTTCAGTATAAGCATCCACCTTCACAAAATATTCTACTTTAGATTAGCAAAGCTGAGAAACTCTGCATTCCCTTCCTGCATTAACTTGGTGAAGGCATGCAGAGCCATATCCTAAATGCCTACTGGAATTACACTCTAGTTCCTATGTGGAGGTTTGCTTCAGCAGACATTTTTGTGACAGCTTGATTATCAATGGTGTGATTAATCCCTCGGCGCATGCCCATCAGGACTTGCTTCCAGGGTTGAGTGTTACTATGAACGGGACGGCTTAGTGCAGCACATGGGGAATTCACAACTCCCCAGAAGGGAAGGGGTAAGCATGACAACTCAGAAAGAAGTGGTCAAGCCAGTTACGGAAACATTTGCAAGGGTTCCAGATAAAATCATTTTGCACAAATCTCACCTCAGAGTCTTTTGAACTGACTAGGAAGGGGATTTTTTTTTTTTTTTTTTAACAGCAGGGCAGTCAATAATCTTCCTCAGTATCGCTTGGATTTAGTGCTTCATTTGAGAAAAAGGAGTGATATTTCAAAGACAGAAAAACAGTACTTGGAGGATTTCTGGTTACCACAACGATGCCTGATGGGAGAAAGTGTGCGCAGCATCCTTGCACAAACACAGAAAGTTTTAAGGAGTTTTCTTTATGGAAACTGTTCTAGAAGAGTAGAAAATGTAGAGGCACAAGTCTCCAGCAGAGGTTTGAATTTGGCTTCTGACTGACTTGTGATTTCTTAAGAATTTCTCTTTTGGTGTTAGTTAGGGATGATATATATTCAGCTGCATATAACAGACAAGGGTATCTTTTTCTCATATATTAAGTCTGGACATAGGGAGGCAAAGTTGGTGTTGTGGCATGATATCGTCAACATCCTGGCCTCATCCTGGCCTTATTTTGTCTTTCTGTTCCTTCAGTCTCATGGTTACTTCATGGTTCCAAGATAGCATTCTCCACCTCTGTAGAACCTCCTTCTGCATTCCTGGCAGGAAGGATAAGAAAGCTCTGGGGAGGAAGAGCTGGCACCCACATCAGGAAAGCAAAACTATGTAGAAATTCCTGGTAAGTTTCAGCTTATATCATTGACCAAACAATGTCATATTCTGGAATAGAGTCTGAGAAATGGTGTAGATATATTTTATGTTCTTTTTTTTCTCCTTCCTTTTTCCTTCTCTTTGCTTTGTTTCTCTTCTTTTCTCCTTTTTGGCTGTACTGCCAATAAAAAGTAAATGGGGGTTCTTTTGGTAAAAACCAAGGAGAGGATGGATATCGGGTAGGCAAGCAGCACATTCTATCACATGTTGTTTCAAGATATTTACCCATATCCATTCTGCTTTAGTGATGCCTGTGACATTCTGATTGTTATTTTGTACACCATGCCTTCTTATCCTTATTTTGCTTGATTAGAAGAGGATTTCGTTTAATATAGCATTAGTGAACAGAGCCGATGCTCTCAAGGAGTAATGGCATCTTAAGAGGTTGTTGCTCAAATTCATTCCTCCACAGTGTTCAAAAAAAATTCCACCAACCACCCGATTACTCATACAGGTAGGAAGCCTAGGGAGGTGTGCTAGGTTGGCAACACTGGAGACAAAGTCAAAAGCAAATCTGCCATCACTCTTCACATAGTGGCCCTGAGAGGTGAAACCTGAAGGATAAACTGTGTTGATACTAAAACCCCAAAGCAAACACTGGTAGAACAGGATATATAGACAAATCCAATGGAGATTTTTACCACTCTCTATCAAATGCCGGTAGTAAAATCTACAAGGTAAACCGTATGTTGGGAAATTAAACTTATTCAATAACTTTAAAAGGCTTGATGTTTTAAAGTGTGTTAACTGATAATGATAGACTTAATGTAGACATCATAGCATAAGATATCTAGATAAGCTCAAACATTTGAAAATTAAAGAACTCCTTAATGTCAAGAGATCAAAGATAAAAAAAATCACAAGGGAAATAAAAACTTAATTTGACTAAAATTATAATGAAGGGACTCCTGGATGGCTCAGTCGATTAGGCCGCTGACTTCAGCTCAGGTCATGATCCCAGGGTCCTGGGATCGAGTACCGCATTGGGCTCCTGGCTCAGCAGGGAGCCTGCTTTTCTCTCTGCCTCTGCCTACCACTCTGCCTGCTTGTGCGCACCCCCCCTCCCTATCTGACAAATAAATTAATTAATTAAATCTTTTAAAATTATAATGAAAATATAACCTATGAGCATTTGTGGTATGCTGCTAAAGCAGTACTTAAAAAGAAAATTCTTAAATTAGGAAAGAAAAAAGATTTTAAAGATTTAAAAAAAAAAAGATTTTGGGGTACTCTAAATTCCTACCTCAAAAAGCTAGAAAAAGACAAGCAATTAAAACCCAAATATACAAAATAACAAAAATAGTAAATATAAGTATAAATCAAGAAATAACAAAAGAACAATATAGAAAATCAACAAAACCAAAAGTATCTGAAAAGATAAATAAAATCCATCAAACTATAGCTAGATTGATAAGGACAAAAAATGTTAAAAGGAAAACTAAATCTATTTTCAGGAATACATGAGAGGGCTTTTTAAAATACTATAGATATTAGAGGAATAAGAAAGGAATATTTTGAACAACTTTATGACAATGTGCATGACAATTTAGCCGAAATGGACAAATTCCTTGAAAAACACAGGTTTCAAAACTGAGACAGAAAATCCGAGTAGCCCCATAATAGCAGAGTTGAATTTGTCGTCAAAATCTCCCCACTACAAAAACTTGAGTCTTAAGTGGCTCTCTTGGTGAATTTTGGCAAACATTTAAGAAAGAAAGAATGCAAATCCTACATAGTTCCACTTAAAATAGAAGAGGAGGCAACAATTCCCAGCGTTGACTAGGAGGCTTCTAGGAGGCCTGCATTTAATTTTACCCTCCTTACAAGCTAATAAATTAACCTATTAGTATTTCATAGATTCTGGCAGAAGATGGGAGACTCCTGGATCAGAGAGAAATGACTTTATTATTCACAGACAGCAGCAGAATGAGCATCATTATGTTTGAGTCTGACCCCTTTTCTTTTTTTTTTTTTTCTTTTTAAAGATTTTATTTATTTATTTGACAGACAGAGATCACAAGTAGGCAGAGAGGCAGGCAGAGAGAGAGGAAGGGAAGCAGGCTCCCTGCTGAGCAGAGAGCCCGATGTGGGACTCGATCCCAGGACGCTGAGATCATGACCTGAGCCGAAGGCAGCGGCATAACCCACTGAGCCACCCAGGCGCCCTTTTTTTTTTTTTTTTTTTTTTAAGATTTTATGAGTCTGACCCCTTTTCTTGAGGACCCCCGAAGTGACACAGAAGGTCCAAGTGGATGCCTGTACATGCAGTTAACTACATTGCAGAGGAGGGATTCGGAGGCTGGAGAATTTACTGACCTGTGTCTGTCTGGTGATCAGGCCCTAAGTAGAAAATCAGGAAAACTCATTCTGGGTTTAGCTCAGCTATTGGCATATTCCTAGCACAGGACAAATCATCTGTGTTTTGGAATCCTGCTCTGAGGATTTGGACATAAAACCTGAGGATTTGGACAAGGTGATCTCTCAGGACCCTCCCAACTCTTTAATTGTAACTGACTATGTCCATGAACTAAAGAGGGTTGAAAATGTTAGCCTCAAAGTATTTTCTGTAATAGAGTTAGGAGTATAAAGTTAAAGACATGGCAAGTTCCTTTGGTCAGGTTCTGGCCTGAAAACATCAATGGCACCATCCTATGATTCATAAATTAGCGAGGGATCTATAACTTTGCAACATTTCTATTTAAGGTTTCAAATTTGTGCTGCTCTGAATATTCTTTTCATGTCCATTTAAAAATATCTCCTGATGCCTTAAAAAATGTGGTTTTGGACTGTGTGGGTCCCACTTACATGCAGATTATTTGTTCGATAACTACAGCACAGTACTAAAAATGTATCTTCTCTTCATTATGATTTCCTTAATAATATTTTCTTTGCTCTAACTTACTTTAAGAATACAACATATAGGGCTCAGTGGGTTAAAGCCTCTGCCTTCGGCTTTGGTCATGATCCCAGGGTCCTGGGATCGAGTCCCACATCGGGCTCTCTGCTCAGCAGGGAGCCTGCTTCTCTGTCTCTCTCTGCCTGCCTCTCTGCCTACTTGTGATCTCTCTCTGTCATATTAAAAAAAAAGAATACAGCATATAATACATAGAACATACAAAATATGTGTTAATCAACTATTTATGATATTTAAGGTTTCTTGTCAACAGTAGGCTATTAGTAGTTAAGTTTTGGGGAAGTCAAAAGATACATAGTGAACCCTCTTACACTGTTGGTGGGAATGCAAGTTAGTGCAGCCACTTTGGAAAATAGTGTGGAGATTTCTCAAAAAATTAAAAATAGAGCTATCCTTTGACCTTGTAATTGTACTACTGGCTATTTACCCAAAGATACAGATGTAGTGAAAAGAAGGGCCATCTGTACCCCAACGTTCATAGCAACAATGGCCACAATCACCAAACTGTGGAAAGAGCCAATGTGCCCTTCAACAGATGAATGGATAAAGAAGATGTGGTCCATGTAATCAATGGAGTATTATGCCTCCATCAGAAAGGATGAATATCCAACTTTTGTATCAACATGAATGGGACTGGTGGAGATTATACGGAGTGAAATAAGTCAAGCAGAGACAGTCAATTATCATATGGTATCACTTACTTGTGGCCATAAGGAATAACACAGAGAGCATTAGGAGAAGGAGAGGAGAAGCGAGTTGGGGGAAATCGGAGGGGGAGATGAACCATGAGAGACTCTGGGCTCTGAGAAACAAACTGAAGGTGTTGGAGGGGAGGGAGTGGGAGGTTGGGTGAGCCCAGTGGTGGGTATTAAGGAGGGCGCGGACTGCATGGAGCACTGGGTGTGGTGCCTAAACAATGAATCTTGGAACACTGAAAAAATAAAGTTAAATTTAAAAAAAGATACATACAGATTTTTCAACTGCAAAGGGGGCATGGGTACGCCTAACTCCCACGTTGTGCAAAGGTCAACTGTACTGTAAAGTCACCTTGATTCTTGCTGAAATCAACAGACATTCTTTGCCTCAATTATTTTAGAATTTTTAGCTTCATTCCTTAGGTTAGCATTTCTCCAATTCTGTCCCACATGATGTCATTTGAAAAGTATTCCAAGAAAAATGAAGTTTTTGGAAACACTGGGTCAGATAAAGAAAGGTGGGGCAGCTGGGTGGCTCGGTGGGTTAAGCGTCTGCCTTCAGCTCAGGTCATGATCTCAGGGTTCCAGGACTGAGCCCCACATCAGGCTCCCTGCTCAGCAGGGAGTCTGCTTTTCCCTCTGCCTGCTGCTCCCCCTGCTTGTGCTCTCTCCCCCTCTCACACACACTCTCAAATAAATAAACAAAATCTTTAAAAAAAAAAAGAGAGAGAGAGAGAGAAAGGTAAAAGTGGTTTATTTTGTGTGTACTTCTAAGGATCTTAACTTCACTATGGAACACTAAAGGGAAAGTATGGAACACTGTTTCCCAAATCTATTTGACCACTGAGAAGCAGAGGAAACATACTTTGGAAAGGCTATTTTGGGTTCTTCAGCATTTAGCCTCATGATTATTTTACAGTTTGCAGAAAGTCTGCCTAATTAAAAAGAAATCTCTCACTTTGTCCTTTTATCATATTTTCCAGCGAAGAGATTTGTGTTGCCTTGCCTCCCCACTATGCTTTATTCCATTCAGCTAACTAAAGCAGAGGGAAATTAAGGCTGTGGGTACAAGGGCAGTGGACTGCTCCATAGGGGAGGTAAGCAGAAAGAAGCCATAGTGACCCAGGCGGCTGAGGTGATAAGAGTAACTAGATATACCTCGGCCAAGAAACTCGCAGAATTGAGGCTAATGGGAAATGCTGGCAGTCAATGCAGATTTTTTAAAAAACAAAGTCCTGGCGATGAGTAGATGAGGCAGCACTGAGGCTTGATCAAATAGGATTGGAATTGCAGATAACAGAGTCTCTTGGAGCACTTGGGTCTCAGTACCTACCCTAGGGAGGAACTGAGTCTTAGCACTGCCTGGCATCTGAAACAAATGCCTGTTCATTTTCCATCTCTGATCTCTCAGCTTGTTTCTCACCAGTTATATCAGGCAGGCTCTTTTTTTGGCTTTAACAGATGAGGGTTTTTAAGGCAAACTGCATGAGAGGGCAACACTGTATCCTTTACGTGGATTTCGGGCTCAGAGAGAGTCACTTGTGTGATGAATAAGGGCAGATTCCTGCAGTCCTTGAGCTTCTCTGCATCTTTTCTCATCCTGGGAAGTCTACTTTTACCAAGATCTTGACAAAAAGTCCCCCTGAGAGCTTCTCCACGATAACCAGGTTCCAAGCCTTGTTTATTTTAAGCTTTAAACCAATTCTGGCAATAACATATGTTTCTGCATGGTCTCATGTTTGGCTTTGAGCTAGAGAGAGTCTGAAAAATAGTGGCTTCAACACAGAAAGAGATCATCTGTCTTATGTGCCCAGTGGGGTGGAGGTGAGTAGTTGCAGGGCTGCTAACGCTGACACTCTGCAAGGTCATCAAGGACTCACTCTCCCTCCTCTGCCTTCTTCAGTGGGCGGCCTTTGTACTCATGCTGGTGAGATAGCTGTTGCTCCTCCAGCCATCACATTCTGATCCCATGCAAGAAGAAAGGGAAAGGTCCAGACACCTTCCCCACAAGGCTTTGTCTTGTACTGAGAAAGGGTGCTTTCCCCCAGATAAATCTGCCTATAGTATCTCATTGGCCGGAACTGGGTAACCCAGCCTTTCCCCAGCTCCAAAGGTACTTGGGGGAAGTGAAGATATTTACATATTAAACTGGGGACATTGATGTTTTAAGAAGGAGGGAGGGGAGAAAAGGTAGTGGCAAGTGATGAGCAGTTTCTGCCATGTGCCTCTTGTAGAAAAGATGACGGAAAAACAGAGATGTGCATCTCCATTCTTCTTGTCCCATTTATTTCTGTACCTTTCCCCTATTTTCTCCTAATCAATACCTTATTGGAAAATAAAGACTCTCTCGACCTTACCTCAGATAGTTAGTTAAAGCAACGTCCAAGCTACATCTGTAAGCTGATGGCTCTACACAAACAACTCAACAACCATTTCCCCCTACCTTGGGGAAATCGAGTATCCCAAAGACAGAGCACTGAAGAGGAACGAAAAATGTAAATCAACTTTGAGGGCAGAAATTGAAAGTTTGTTTCGTGACGGGCGGTCAGCATTTTATTGGGGTCACAAAACATGCAATTTCCTGTCTTCTTGAAGCCCTCCCCTTCTTAAAACACTGCCCTGTAACCCGGTGTGTGAAGAGGGACGCCATCAGGGCCGAGAAGGCAACAGCTTCCCTGTCCTAAGTGCACAGCTTTTCACTAATGGCTCCAGACACTGCTTGAGGGGCCTGGTCCCATTCATCACTGTCATAATCACCATCCCATATTTTTGAGTGTCCATGGGGGCATGACATTGTTCTGTGCATAATGTTTACTGTCCTATTTCTGCTTCCAAATTGTTAGCGAGATTTCGTTCACACTTAGCTCATCTCCGATTACAAGCACCACTATCCGCTGCTGCCGGCTACCTACAGCTTTTTATACTGTGCATGTTCCCCAGAGGAATCTGGTGAGAAAGTGACACCACTACTTTTTCGGTCTGTTTTTTCATCATTAATGGATTTCCTCAACATGCGCATTTGTAGGTACTGCTTTCTTGATCATGAGACTCCGCAAGGACATCGCTGAGTTCAAGGTTTGCCAGAAACTTCAAGATTTGGAGGAAAAAGAGAAGGCTCCTATTTACCAGTTTCGGGGACAGCAGTCTGTGTTTGATATTGCATTCTTAAGTTATCCTGCCAAAGGGATAATTAGCGCACATACTTTGTAGAGGAAGACAGGGATGCTGAAAAAATTTAGGTTAGCTGTCCAAAGTCCAAAAAGCTGGTAAAAGATCGAAACTGAACTTGCATGTGGGTCCTTCCTTAATTATCTTTCAGCTACAGTAAGCGTATTGTCCTTTGAGAACTGTCATCGTATTTCACCGAGAGGTCCCGAAACCCAACCCTCATTGGTGAATTCAGTTTCACCTAAAGGACCCACACCTGCCAGAGACATGAGTGGGCACCGTGCGTGAGGAAGAGCAGATGATTTCCTAAGGCAAGAGAAGGTACTTAAATGCATCAGGGTTTAGGATTAAGGTTTATTATCTTCTTCAAGGTATATTACATACCATGCTCTTTTAATGTAGAGGAACTAAAATTACATCATATTCTTGTTTAATGTGGTTTATTTCTCCATACATACTTACGTCACTATTTTGCTTCCTTACTCTAGAAGCGAGTTCTCCATCGTCATGACAGATCTTCTAACGGTCTATCCTCGCTCAGAACGCTTCTTTTTTCTTTTGGCATTTTCTAGTGTGCTGCTATATTGGACATGTGCTTTCTCCTGTTGTTCAAGGGCTTTTGAGATTTTCATGCTCCTTCACATCAGTCTCGTTGTCCTCTGGCATTATTTTGGAGGGCCACTACCTGCACATCTATTTCCCGAGTAGGTTTCAGAATCGTGCATTTCCCCTCAGCATTTCACGATTGCAGATGGCTTTTCTGTAGCGTGTTTATCTTCTCTGAGTCTATACTTGCTCAGGCTTGATTCTCCAGCTCACTTCAATGACGATTCAGTAAGAACCTGAATGTTTGCACATTGTGACTGCTACAGAATCTTACTGTGCCTTCTGGTTCACAGGTGCCATGAATTTCTTATTCCTAATAATTCTGCCTGTAATGATTTTAAGCTTCATTATAACTTTGAAAAGGAGTCTCAAAAATCTTTTTTGCATGTTTTCTTCTTTACAGTAGTTATTGCAAAGAATTACTCAACCTTCGAACTGTTCTTTAGCAATGAAAAATGTTTATGTCACAGACCAAAGCCCACAGATGTAGCACTCATCTCCAGTTTCCTAAACGATGCTCTCTGGCCTTTAACCCACATTTCCCACCTGGTACCTTGAGATACACAACATGTTCGTAACTTTGCAAAGCATTTTCCATTAGCCTCCCACTGTCTTGATATTCAGGCACTGATGACAAGGACAATTATTTAATAATGTACTATTTTGCTGCCTGTACTTCCCTATAATTACATGGTTAGTAGGGAAAAAAAGGGATCAGCTATGTAATAAAAGCTAACAGAGACTAAAATAAAATATAAAAGCAGATTTAAATGTATTTTTGAAAGAAAAAGACCAAGTGGAGGAGAAGAGGCTTGCATGAAAAAAAAAAGAAAGAAAACAAAACTAAATGTAAAGAAAAAGTAAAATATCAACCGCTGTCTATAATATACATGGAAATTAAACTTCACGTTCTTTGTATATTTTAAAATCATATAATCATACCATTTTTACCCACTTGAAAGAAAATCAGCATGCATTAGAATTAACCACAAGGAAGGACTGAGTAGATCCTGAACAAGGTAGCCGGAGACAGTCAAACTGCCCATCTCAAAATGAAAGGAAAGGGAAGGACCCAGAAAGGCACCCCTGAGTTGGACACAGAAGAAGACAGAGCCGGAGGCCCAGGCTGAGTGAAGAAACCTGTTGATATCAAAAGAGCACAAGAAAGAAGGGGCTTAGACTGAGTATAAATATATAAAACTGACCATAGATATATAATATATTATGAAAAAAAGAAGAACTATTCCATTCACCGTTGATTCTGGTCACAGGAATGTAATTAATAAAGCATGCCATGGAAATTATGTTATATCACATACTCTTATTATCACTCAAAATATGTGTAATTCATATACTGATGGAGGGTTGCAGAGAAGATCTTATGTGAATCAAAACAGGCAGGTAAAGACAGGGGTGCTTGGGTGGCTCATGGATAAGCATCAGTTCTTGATTTCAGCTCAGATCATGATCTCAGGGTTGTGAGATCGAGCCCTGCGTTAGGCTCTGCACTCAGTGGAATCTGCTTGAGATTCTCTCCTTCTCCCTCTGTTGCTCCCCCTTCTCTCTCTCGCTTTCTCTCTAATAAATAAATACATCTATTAAAAAAAAAACTAATAAGCAGGTAAAGACAATCAATCCATTTCTTCACAATTTGGGGAATTCTTGCACTGGCATTAGGAAGGTTTATTTTTCTACTTTACATCAATTTCTTTTGTGATTTAAGCTTATTTCTTTTTGTATTATTTTTCCCTCAATATAAATACCTGTTTACTTCTTTTCATTCTACTCCATGACACTCCAAACACTCAATGACAATTAAATTTCTCTTTCCCTTCCCTTTCCCTTCACATTTTGATTCTTCAAGCCTCCTTTTAGTATCTTCTAAAAAAAAAAAAAAGTCTTCCATCAACAAGGATTTTATATGTCAAATAGTGGCTGTGGGAAGGACCAGCCACATTCTGCGAAAGCAGAAGAGTCTCAAGGGAGGAGAGCCTCCACTCAGAGATAGATCCCTCACATAGGCTATCACTTAGACACCCATTTGTGCATAAATACTTCCTTTTGAAAATAGAATAATTCTAAAAGCATTTGATTATATTTGTACTCAGTATAAATTCCTTTAATCAGAACATTACTGGCCCTCCCGCTCCCACAGTTTTTTCCTGTTGTTCTCCCAGTTAGAACACAGGGTAACCTGAATGGACGGAGATCCTGTGAAGCTTGCCTGACGGGAAACCGTTCAGAAGTCATTCTGAGAGAAACAGCCTCATGACCCTCATTCTCCAGGGAACCCCATCAATACCTGGAATGTATTTTGTTGAACTTTCCATAGTCTTTGCCTTGTATCTTGCCTCCCTCCAAGACCTCCCCTCCTCAAACCTCGGGAGCTGGTTGTCCACAGCCCAGTCTCTCATGAAGAGTTGTTCCCGGTCTTGGGGAAAATATGGTAGGATATTGATGGGTTTGCTCTCAGGCTGTGTGAGGACACTCATACAGCCTGAGAGCTTCCTTTAGATAGCATGGCAGTTAGAGGAAGCCAGGACCCTCACTCCCTGGGGATCCCAAATCCCTGTCACGCTGAATGGTGTAGACTTGAGGACAGCTGGGCACTCAAAAGTAAGTTGTGTCACAGAGTCAGGAAAAGAGAAAGGAAACCTGAGGGTCTAAGAAAGGCTCTAGTGGTGATGAGGACAATGGACAATGAGTGGGTACCTTGAAAACACTGGGACTCTCCAGAGGTGATGGGTGGCAGAGGATGTGAAGAACTTGGTGAAACAGGTGAAGGGTTTTAGAAAGACAGAAAGTTCATAAAGAAGGGTTTTTTTTTTTTTTTTTAACACCCTGCAATTTTAACCTAAAGCATTTGGAGACAATTGAAATGGGACTGGAAATTACTATCTTTAAGGTAAAATATTTAGCAGACAACCTCAGAGGAGAAATTATATGAAATAAACATGTATTGGCATTCAAATACAGGCAGCCTGCTTCCTCCTCTCTCTCTGCCTGCCTCTCTGTCTGCTTGTAGATCTCTGTCAGGTAAATTAATAAAATCTTTAAAAAAAAAGAAAGAAAGAAAGAAACAGGCAGTGGATGGGATTCGGTCGGTGGGCCTTGGTTTGCAAGCTCTGAACTACACCAATAGAACCTCTGGAGTCTGACTCCCTAGATTTGAATTCTGGCCATACTCACTTAGGACCTCCATGATTTTGGGCTAACTACATGATGTCTCTGACGCTCTAGGAGACGGTAAGAATTCTGCACTTCATAGAGTTGAAAGGATGAAACAAAGGGAGTGCGTGGAATAATGTATAAACAATTAGTAAGTAGTTTTCAATAGTAAAATAGAAACTTCCCATAATGGTATAAACGGATCAAAGATTCAACCATGTAAGACGAGGCGGAGCAGAGCAGGCAGGGGGTGAGCCAAGGAGACAGACTCGTGCCAGCCCACTGGGGAGGATATGTGCCGATCACCGACCATCTTCCATCTGCATTCTGGTTATTACTGAGGCATTTTGCTGTATTAGAATGACTGCAAATGTTTTATGACTATTGCCATCACGATAATCTCTATTCAAGTTCTTTTAGCACCTTACGAGATAGTATTCATACCACTTTACAGACAAGGAAGTCAAGGCTGCCAGCCTTGACTTTACTCAGTTCGGCTTCTCCTCCTTGGCCAGGATCAACAAATTCAGCTTCCCCAGTTCTGTGCTGTGTCCTGACTCAACGTGTTCTACCTTTTTCCAGAGTAACCACAGGTAGAGAGCAGAGCACGGCTTTTGCTTTTCCTTGGACCTCGGAACCGCCTTTAAAGGTTTTAAAAGTCTTTATATATAACCCAACTGTGTGCCTATCTCCTGATCCTAAAAAGTTGGAGGTGTGCCTTCTTTATTTCTGAATGTATAGAGATGACTACTGAATGTACAGAGATGCTACATTCATGTAGCAAATGAATGAATGAAGATTGTTATAAAAATGTGGTGTTTCATTATTATTCTTCAT
Organism: Neogale vison; assembly: GCF_020171115.1. Classification (NCBI taxonomy): domain Eukaryota; kingdom Metazoa; phylum Chordata; class Mammalia; order Carnivora; family Mustelidae; genus Neogale; species Neogale vison. Next base: position 203,925,320 of record NC_058101.1, read on the forward strand.
GAAGAACAGCACCCTTTGGTCATTTCTTTCATTGTGCTCACTATTTTCACATTCTTTTCTATATTATGGTATTTATTTATAAACTAAAAGAAACCTTTTATGGAAAGAGCACATAGATTAACATGTGTTCCCATTCAGATCCCAAATTCACCATTCAAAAGCTATGTGAATTTACGCAAAAATTTCACTTCTCTGTTCATTTCCTGATCTAAAAGCTATCTTTAGGATCAAATTTAATTTTGAAATTCCATAATAGTTTTTTAAAACAGGAAGTTTAACATTGATAATGGGTTCTGTATTATACATTTTTTTTTTTTTAAAATAACTTCTAGGATTTAAATGAGGACTTAACAATGCCTCAGCTCTACATTGGTTTAGGAGATGAATAGCATCCTTTTATTTTTTGGTAGAAATACTTAAAACATATTTGGTATATGATGACTAACTTTTGTTAAGTCTCCTTGAATTTTTTTTTAATACACCGTAACAGCAGTCTAACTTGATGCATACCTGAAATTCTGCATTGGTTTTTTAAAGCCATATTCAAACATAACCAGCATCAAAATTTTTATTCAATAAAACCAGCATCTTAACTGTGGCTTTACACTAATATCAGTAACCCAAACTGAAAAGGACTGATGAGGAACCAAATTAATTTCTCTATCACCTCCTAGGTATTTGCTTTATCTGAGAGCCCTCATATATTTAAAAAAAAACCTCTCATTGGGTTCATATATGCATTTTTCTCTTCATAAGTTCAATGTTGAGTAATTTTTGATATTCATCACTGGAAACGGACTCGATTATTGCTATACACCTGCAACTTCCATCTTTCTTCTGATGACAGTAACCAGCATGTAGCAATTGCTTTCGTTTTCCAGGACTTCTGCTTTCCTAAGGCAGGACTCTGGGTAGATTGTCTAAGCCCCTAGCTTAGAGCCTGACACATAATGCCTGACTCAAATAAATGAGAGCATGGATGAAAGCATGATCACGTTTGAAGCTCATGGCATTATCCCCATTAGACAGATGAGGAAAGAAAGGATCAGACAGGTTAATTAAGGAATATTTTACAAGGTCACCAGAAAGATAAAGTGGTAGCGCTAAGACTAAAGCCAGATCTTCTGACTGAAGAGCCATTATCTTTTCAATTACTCCAGGCTGCCTCTATTCACAAATCATTAAAGCTGTGCAGGTTTTTCGAGCTGACCTATCTTGTCACGTTTCTTTCAGAAGATTTTATTATGAATACTTCATACACTGTCTCTAGCAGTTTTATGATGTTTAGGATCGTAAAACAGCCATAAACTTCCTCAGCACAAAAACACCAGGAAGGCCAACTGAGAAACTTGCCACAAACTTTTACTGTGCGTCTGTAGAGGATTAGGGTCCCCGTAAACATTCTGGGGCGCTCCCCAGGGAGTTTGGTGGGCTACGATTTCCCACAACTGTTCAGAAGTTCCAAGAAGTTAGGAACATTTTTGTGCTGCTTAGGCAAGTATGTTATCCGCAGGCTCTAATTTCTAAGGTCCAAGGAAAAGAAATGGTCGTGGAAACTTCCTCTGGGGGCTTTGTCGGGTAGAAAGCATGCTCTTTCATCCCCAACAAACCATTTCTAAGAAAGCAACAATTTTGTTGACTACATTTAAAGATAGAACGCGCGGTTCCCAAATGCAATTTCAGTTTTCCAAAGGACAATTTTATTCTTTTCAGAAATGCCTTGGTGATTTTTTGTTGTTGTTGTTTTGTTCCGTTTTGCTTAGAAGCACCGCTTAGATGCTCCTCTTTAGTCAACATGAAAAAGAAAGAAAAGAACAAGCAACCCAATGATCCTCTGGTGGCCTCGAGGCAGTGGATGGAGAATGTCTCTCAAATACAAACAGGTACTCTAGGTGACACTGGTGAAGACTTTTCAAATCAGGCTAAAAAACTCTCCAAACGCAGCCCCAGTCAGATTGACTCAGATTAAATGTTTTCTTTTTTTTTTCTTTCCTAAGAGATGTTTATTTTCTGTAGTATTTTTAAGAAATCCCTCTAGAAGTACTGAAATCTCAGTAATAAGATGTTAATATCTTACATTAAGAACTGGCTTACATTTACTTACAGTGGCCAATCTTGGCTTCTATTACATTCAGCATATGAACTTTTTTCTTTTGACAAATTATTATTTTAATTTGTCAAAAGGTAATTATTAAGGTAATTATTAAAATTACTGATTCCACACTTCCTAAATCTGTGCTATTAGCCCTCAGTATACGTGTGTGTGTGTGTGTGTGTGTGTGTGTGTGTAATAGGAATTTAGCACCGGACCAGCAACTCAATCAGTACTTTTGGACATTTGTTTACTGTTTTGATCATGGAGGAGAGGAAAAATAATTTTCCCTCTACCCTTTAGAGTTCTTAGCTGAGGCTCCCCCATCATAAAAGATGCCGTAACAAAAGTAAAACAAATAGGCATCTGATTAACACGTACACCTCAAATACGCACGGGAGGTGCCAAGGAAAATGAGCAATCTTCTGAGGTGGTTTGGAAATCAGCCTTCAGCACCATTCTAAGAGAGAAAGGGAAGTGGAGGCAGGCCTCTTAGGGGGCAGGAAATTGTTTTTAGGAAGATGAATGGGCCCTTGGAAGAACAGATGGGGGGTGAGATAGTTTGTGACAAAGTGTATCTGAGTGTGGGGTCGACTTCTGGGCTCCTCTCCTGTGACAAGAATCACTCTTCCCTGGTTGATGATGCTCCCAGCAGAGGGATTTATGACACGTGGTTCTCTCTGGAGGATCTGTATTAAGGCAGATAAAGGAGTTCAGAGAAAGCCTCTCCCTGTTTTTTGCTTCTCACTGCTTTCAGCTCAAAATAACCAATATGCCAACGCGGCATATTTTGGGGAGATATATTCTGCTACAATTTACCTGCTTTGCATCTTTCATACATTCCTTGTAGGTAGGACATAAATGCTTCAAATATGGGTAATTCCTTAGGAAGTACGATTTCCTCAGTTTAATTAATAAGTTCATAACTGATTTTTTGATTATTTTTATCTATGTAAAATTTATATTCTTTTTTTTTTTTTTAAGATTTTTTATTTATTTATTTGAGAGAGAGAGAGACAGTGAGAGAGAGCATGAGCGAGGAGAAGGTCAGAGAGCGAAGCAGACTTCCCATGGAGCTGGGAGCCCGATGTGGGACTCGATTCCGGGACTCCAGGATCACGCCCTGAGCCGAAGGCAGTCGTATGTAAAATTTATATTCTAAAGAATATTCACTTTAGGGAAATGAAGATACATTAAAATTTGAGGTTTGTTTATCTGGGACATCTTACTAGATTAGGAACTTTATTAACGGCTACAGTCTATCATTCACAATTGTATCCTCAAAACTTAGTTGATGACTGACAATATCAAACCCTCAGTAAATTTTGTCAACTAACTGAATGAAAGACAATTCAACCATGCACACCATGTGTCCATCCAGGGGTCAGCACACTAGAGTCAAATCTGGCCCATGGCCTGTTCTTGTATGCCCTACAAGCTAAGAATGCCTTTTCACATTTTTAAAGGGCTTGTAAAAATAACAATGAAGCATGTGTGACAGAGACTATATGACCCACAAAGCCTAAAATATTTACTATTTGCAGACCCAGCTTTACTTTTAAATATACACATTTTTTTTTTAACATATTCTTTGGTCAGAACTCAGACCAATTTGTAGAGTTAGGCTACCCAGGGAGGTAGACCCTGGAAACTGCCTCTTCAAAGTCATTCTCCTTTACTCTTGTTAACAGAACTCCTATTCTGTTTGGCTTACATTGTACCTACCTCTAGGGATGAAATGTGGTAGGTCAAAGCCTGTCTCAGCCATTCCATTTGTCTTTACCAGTGACTTGTCTGCACAGACATATAAATAACTCCTGGAAGATGAAACTGAAGGGGAAAGTCCAGAAAGCTATCTGGGGAGGATTTTACTCCTCTTTTAAAAGGAAACATATAGGGGCGCCTGGGTGGCTCAGTGGGTTAAGCCGCTGCCTTCGGCTCAGGTCATGATCTCAGGGTCCTGGGATCGAGTCCCTCGGACTCTCTGCTCAGCAGGGAGCCTGCTTCCTCCTCTCTCTCTGCATGCCTCTCTGCCTACTTGTGATCTCTGTCTGTCAAATAAATAAATAAAATCTTAAAAAAAAATAGGAAACATATAGAAAGGAATATACAAGTGTGTTCCCACTTTGTTCCTTGGGAACTTGGTTATGTGCAGACATATTCTGGATCTTTGGCAGTCTTCCTTTCACTACGAAGGGAAGACCAAACTGTTGATAGCTGTGCTGATGTTATCACTGACGGGCTAAGTGATACTGAGTGATAACTGCTGATGATACCACTGACGTCAGTGATAACTAAGATGTTATCACTGACCGGCTGCACAACTGACCTCTGAACCACCGACCTTCAGTCTTCTCACATGGTATAAGATCGTGGCTTTATGGTTTAGCCAATGTTAACTGTGTACTCTGCTTCCTGCTGCCAAAATATTCTAACTGATCCTCTTCAAGTTTTTAATCTGTTATGGTAATGAGCTAGATTAAGTTATTAAGTTTGTTTGGCATGAGGAGCTTTTTCAAATGACTTGGAGTCATGAATGAAATGATGATATTATCCAGACAAGGACTGATGTAACCTGGTATTGCGTAATCTTGGAAGTAACCATTTAGTCCTAGATTTGTATGAGAAATGTAGCCATTTGGAGAGCAGAGTAGATTCAACAATGGGAAATAATTTAATTTTCCCATCCGATTAAGAAGTAGCTGTGTGTGTAAAGAAGTGTGTGAGTGTTTATGTGTTTTTGTGCATGCTCTGTGTGAAGACAGAATGCATGCACCACACTCTATCACCTGTGGTTCAGAAGACAACAGACTAGGGATTCAGAGGGGAAAAGCCATTGACCTCTCAATAAAGATGTTACAAATCCATGAGGTGAAGTTCACGCTCTTGAATTTCATTAAGATCCCCCAAGTTCTTCCCTCAATGCCTGTTTCAGAATGGATAAAATGGATAAAAATACAACATTATGATAATAACAATGTTAAGATAATAATCTTACCCTATTTCTTTGTTCTGACATCCCAACTTGGCAACTGCATTTTGAGGCCACGAAGGAAATCTCGTGGGGCTCACAGGCAGAGTAATGCTTTTCAGACTTCTAGTAGCTCTGCATTAGCTCTGTTAACTACTGTAATCCTGCGACAAAGTAACATTCATTTAGTTTCCTGAAACTTTTCAATTAACTTTCGATTGAGATTTTTTCTCAGTTGTTGCATATCTTATTTATCTATTATATCTGCCTATGTATCTATGAATAATACTTTGGATGGACATTCCATCTCTGGCTTGTATTACCTTCTGGTACTGGTTAGATCACCTATAAAATTTTATGCTATTTCTGTCCATTTTTGCAAAATTCTATTATTATTATTTCTATTTCTGTCCATTATTGCAAAATTCTAACTACCTGGTAGGGGTCCATACTTTCTGAATTTGTAAAGACACAACTTTACAAAGTTGCTCCCCACTAAGCTGCTTTCATAAAACAAATTGAGAATGGAAAACTTACTTATCTAAAAGAAGAAAGGGGTACATTTCCTACAATAAAATTCTAATGTAATAGTGCTTTACAGTATAAAGTGTCCTCATATTACTTACGGTATCCTCATAAAAACTCCATGAAGTCACAGGTATTGCTTTTTGTGCCCATTTGATAGTTAAAAAACAGGGGCTCATAAAGTTTAAGAGATTTGCTCACGTCACTGTCCTGCAAAGAAACGGATTCTGACTCTAAACCCAGATCTCCTAATTCTACTCTCTCCCAGAAGGAGGCCATTCTAACCGTTTTTTGGGTTTTGTTTGTTTAGTTCTGGCATCATCACCATTTTTTTGAATTGCTTTTGGAAATAATTACATTTTGAAAATGCAATTTTGTCAGAGGTAGCCCATTAATTAGGCTGGCTGACATCTAACATTCTCAGTGAACTGAGCGAGCCTATTTAAAAATGTGTCTATCAATTTCTCTTTTAAAAACAGAGGAAAAGTAGTTCACCACATATTAGGAACGCACAGAAATAGTCTGGAAATGTTTGAATACTGTGTATCAGGTAGTTTAGTACATACAACTACAGACTCCACGGGTATAACGTGACAAATGTCAATGTCAGTTGAAGACTGAACGTGAAGGTCCCCAGTCAATTTACGATGCTATCTTCTTTGGCTTGTGTTCGCACCAGACGACAGAATTCTGCGTACCTGACCACCAGCCTTTATTGGTGGGCCACAAATGTGCACCATTCATTCCATTTTAATTAACCTCAAGACTCCAGTTTACATGGCAGAGCTGGGCTCCCTAATTATTTTCACAAAACTACTGATGTGCCCAGAAACAAATGAAGAGAGAAGATACGAGGTGTTAGAACCATGGCTGACTCTCACACAAACAGGCATGGGTACTAGAAAATATAACAAATCACTGGTTTTTAATTAAAAAAAGAGACGCTTGTCCCTATTACTTAATTTTTGTTGAAGGTGTTATAGTTAATTCTAGAGATGTCTCAGGGGCTAATTCATTTTGTACACTTGTCGATAAATCTATATATTTTAGAATGTGTTAAAAATATGTCTTAAGGTAATATTTTTCATCTTTACAATGTATGTGAAAAATTATTCTTTTTATCCTCTGAGGACAGCTACGACTGGGAATTGAATTCACTGTTACTCACATGCTGGCCTTGGCAGAGAAAGGCCAGGATTATCTTAGAATCATGGCTTCATTATTGAGATAAAATAGGAGATAAAATGAGGAGACTTTACTGCTCTTTATATAATTAAATGCAATCATTATTATGAAAAATTTTCTGCACAGCTGTTAGGCTGGAACAAAATTTGCATTATAGTAATCCCTTTATGTCTTTGACATGATTCATAACTCCTCACATATTCCCTGGTCTGAAAACGAAATAGAATTTGAAACCTTCCACAGGTAAATATTGCATATTTGTTGTCCTACTATCGATTCTGTAGCTTGTTTCTCAATTCAGTGAACATTCCAATGGTTAAACTGCCAAACTGGGACAAGTTTTCCTCTCAGTGACTCGCAGATGAAGGGTTAAATGGCCAAGCAGGTCATAAAATTGGCGACATGGTTTAGTCTCAGACTTTAAGACACTAAGGTAAGGGTCTTCAAAGAGGCTGTTCATTAGGCCACTCTGATGTCACAAGGTGTATGTTAGAGTGGAGGTTATGTTATGCACCAAATCGGGACCTGGCTAGGTCCATGGTTAGGGACCTGGAGATTGAGGTATTATCAGACCTACTTGACTGTATCTGACAAAACTTCTCCAATATATTTACCAGTATTGCAAATATATTTAATTTCTTTTGATTGTCTAAATCTCCAGTGACTCTGAGTGTAGGCAGGAAAGATAGAGGTACAGTGCACTGGGGACCTAAAAACCCCATGTATCAGTCCAAACTCAGAAATAAGTCCATCCCTGCTCGGACCTAAAAGGTCTGTGAATTTCCTTTTCCAGTCTCATGCGAAGTGGCCCTAACCCTTTTTGGAAAAGATTAGCAATCTCAGTCTCTTTTCTTCAGAGATTCTTACTCCTTATTTGAGGGACCCTTGGTCTTGAGAAATGATTTATGACAAGGAATTACATGGAGTGGTCTTCGCTGGCTCTATAATGTCACAGTCAGGCTTCTGCTGATAACACTAGAGTGTGTTTGTTTGTCTCAATCAAGTTAAATTCTCATAGTCAGCCTGACTTTAGTCCAAGAGATACCATGGCTAATTAACAACTACTACAGCTCCCTCTAGGGCGATTTATTCTGATGACCTTTCTGTCCCGGCTGCCTGTTTTTATAACCACGAGCACCTTGTTTCCTGCAGTTCACTGTTTAGTCTTTCCCAGTGCGGGACGCAACCATCCACATGGAAATCAGGGAACTTATTTCTGCGATAAGATTTTCCACCTTCCTGCCTAGCCTCCTACTAGAAACAGCCATCATTATAGCATCTATCAAGGTGCGGTGAAAATCTTTTAATAAAAACCATATTTCAAAATACTTCGGGACGCCTGGGTGGCTCAGCTGGTTAAGCAGCTGCCTTCGGCTCAGGTCATGATCCCAGCGTCCTGGGATCGAGTCCCACATCGGGTTCCTTGCTCGGCAGGGAGCCTGCTCCTCCCTCTGACTCTGCCTGCCATTCTCTCTGCCCGTGCTCGCTCTCTCTCTGATGAATAAATAAAATCTTAAAAAAAAAATACTTCATTTGGAAATAATTTCCAATTTATAGCAAAGGCGCAAAAGCAAGCATCTGCAGAGATCAACAATACGCCCCTCCCCGGGTTCCTTTGTCGTGAACAATGGGCCCTATTTGCTCTCTCATTTGGATTTGGTCTCAACATTTGGGAGTACGTTGCATATCCCTTGGTCATTTACTGCTAAATGACTTATTTTCTAAGAAGAAAGACGTATTCTCATGTAACAGCTGTACGGTTCTTACCTTTAGTAAATTCAACATTAATTCGATACTTTTGTTTCATTTGCCATCTATATTCTAATCTCGTCATCCCAACCCAATAATGCCCTTTACTGAATTTGCTTGTTCTCCAGTATAAATACTCTAGGATTCGGTATGGCACTTAGTGGTTAAGTCTTTTTAGGCTCATTTAATCTGGTACATTTCTAAGACTTTTCTTTGTCTTTTGTTACATTAGCCTTTATGCAGAATACAATCCTAACCCCCTTTTCAAAAAAACAGAATACAGTGTTCCTCTCTTTCAGTTTGTTTGATTCCTCATTTTTTAGACTGAGGTTACGTATTCCCAGCCAGAGTATGACACACAGGATACTGTGATGATGTCCTCCTCAGGGTATCAAATGGATAGTAGGCACACAAGGTCTATCCACATCTTTATCACCCTGTCGAAGTATTGTCATTTCTCCACTGAATAGTTAACTATTTTTCCCTTTGCATTTAAGAAATGATTAGAAGGATAACTGAAGATCAGACTAATATTTTGCACCTTATCGGAATCTATCCCCCTAGTTCTAGCATCCATTGATGATTATACTTGGTATAATGATCATATAAAGATCAAGTTGGCTTGATCTATTATTATATTTCTTTTTCCCTTGTTAGCCTCTCTTAGAACCATTCTCATACAAATTCCTTAGCTTTCTGCTACTCACATATGAGCCAAATCTTGGATCTATTTTGATATGCAATATAATGCCTTCCATGTTAGCCTCTGTATTTGTCTCCCTGAGACAAGCTGCGAGCCAACTCGTGTCAAATGGATACTGTCTACGAGGCCCAGTACAGGCAGGGCTGGGGAAGGGTACCGCCATCCTTTGAGAGAGGAAGGTATCGCAGGGTCCCCAAACAACTCTGGTTTGTATCATCAGACGGAAGGAAGAACTATTTCCGCTGGTAAAGAGATAGTCTCTGGTCTTTAGGGACATAGAGTAGTTGGGTTCATCTGAACCCACTAAATTGTCTTCAGAATTCTACTTTCTCTTAATAAACACTCAAGCTTTGACATAAGAGACACGATGAAGATTTCCATTCAATTTATGTTTGATTTAGATAATTAAAGAAACTGACTGCTTTCTGGCTTGACATGTCAGTGTTGTGGCTGCAAGAGATCATGCTAGAGGTTCCTTAATTTTCCAACCATGTCTCCTGCTGAGAACTTAAAACCCAGACGTCCTCTATTTTTTCCGCTCTCCTTGAAACTCTGCAGTGGCACGAGAAATAGCTATAGGTCTGTATTCTTCCTTATCGCCATCGTCCATCACAGCAATCACCTGATCTGCCCAGACGCCCCCTTAGTAGGCACTTTATTTCAAGAGGCTAAATAGGTCACTGTGCAAGGACCGGTGGTTTCCAGTTTGGGGGGAGCTTTGGGAACTCTCCTTCTTCACTCCCAGCCAGGCCTGGCTACTTCTAGTATTAGAGACTGTATCAGTCAGGACTCAATGTAAACGCAGGATTTAGTCCAAAAAAAAAAAAAAAAAATTTTTTTTTTTTTTTTTTTTTTTTTAAAGAGGAAGAGAAGAAAGACAGAGTCACAGGCTTCCATTAAGGAAAACTGGAGGGATGGATGCTAGTCCCGCCCCAGAAATGACGTCTACGAGGAGACCAGCTCTGCAGGGCGCCCTGTGCTGACGTCACCGGAAGTGAGCGCGGTGCAAGATCCAGGGCTTCCGTAAGGTACTAAGGGCCAATGCCACTGCTGCCTCTGAAAGGACTCCCCATCAAAACGAATCCGATAGGAAAAAGAACAATTAACAAGGCAGAAAATCTCCAAATTTCCATGACCTCGTTAGCCAGGAAAACATCAAAAGGAACGAGAAAATGTCCTCTGCCTCGTTTGCACTTCGCAAACCCCATTCCAGAGCCTTTAATCCGAGGCGCCTACTTTGCATCCAGAACCAGCGCTGCGAAGGGTAAATGCTATTTTCAGCTTTTCCAATTCTCAATGAAACGGTGAAATCTAGTTTGAACAAGACACCCACGAGATTTAGCGTGGCTCACTGGTGAGAACTGCCACACTTAGACTCAGGTGCAATCAACCCCATTTATCTATTTTTAATGAGAGCTGTAAGCAGTAAATACTTGACTCAGATCTCACACTGTGTACTTATAAATCATACTTCACGAAACTCATAAAATGGATGATTCTGGCTTCCTTGGGCTGAAGTCTATGACACTTACTTTCCTCCTATATTTAATATTCTTAAATCATGAAAATAAATGGCATCTAGCTTCTGACTGTAGTGATTTTGATATTTAGTCTTATATTTAATGCATTTTTCTTTCCTAATAAAGCTTTGATATATTAAAGTTAATTAAACAGTAATTGCATATGACTCATTAACATATCCACAGCTTGGGCGCAGCAAGAACAAGCTGATTTTTTAACAAAATGATATGGAAGACCCAGTCCACCCCCACCCCGAATAAAGGAGAGTCTTACCTTCTCACTGAGGTGACGGGGTTAAACGGAGTGTATTAAGCATATGTCATAGTCTTAGATGCTAACTAACAGAATGGCGAGTTGTGTATTTGTTGATACAGTTGTGAGCATACCTTTTTATGTTGTTGCTGTTATCCGTGACTGCGTTTTTAACTGAAGTAGAAAATCATAGGAAAAAGAAATGAAAACTGTAACAGTAGGCTAATTGGCTTGGAAGCTTTGGGGATTCATTTTATTGTGGAAGAGTCCACTGAAAGGCAAATGCTGGTACACAGCATGAAAAGTATCGACCACATGGAAACCACAGGAGAAAGCTCAGCCGGCTTGCAACGCTGTCTGATTAAGAGGTGCATATACATAAGCCAACTTTCCTTGTGTTTGTTTTATTTATACTTGTTTAGCTCTTCGAGGCAAGGACTTACTCATTACTTGAAATTCAATGAAAGGGGAAAAAAGACAAAGATGAGAGAAAAGAACTTCTTAAAAAGTACCTTTCTTTTTATTTGAGATCTTCTTTGAAGGTTTCCATTTTGTGGTAAATTATTTTGTTGCATTTCACATTTTAACTTATGCTTGCAAACTTTTACTAGTTAACAGAGTAACCTTTGTAATTCTGGACTAAGCATATTTGTTCTCCAAACTTTGATATGAGAAGGATCTCCTCCATCAGGGAATAGAGAAAATAAGGTGGTATGTTAGAGCCAAGTTTTCAATTATTAGCTGGATTTTTGTTTAGGAGAAGCTGACGCTTAAGAACGCCTTCCCAAGGCAAAACTCTCCGGCTGCTCGGAAGTCGTCAGCTTCTGTTCGGGGGTCAATATAACATCTTCCCTTCTTATCAAGAAAATCTAGAAGTTTCACTCCATTCTCCAAATTTCTCTGAATGATGTAGATTAATCTTTAGTGGAAGGGATAACCTTAAGAGATAGATGGCACAAAATTTTAAATGTCATTTCACATGGTATTTTTCTAATTGACTGAAAATACTTATTTCTGATATCACCGCAATCAGAATATGACCCGACTACACACTGGTTCAGAATATGACACATACACAAATATCACTGAAGCAAAGCAGAAGAGATATCTGATTTTTGTTATACTAGAATGCAGGTCTACAGAGCAGAGAACTACAACCTGTGCTTCTAATAAGATGAAGCTACAGAATCACGAGAACCAAACGTGATTATTTGAATCTTGAAATTAGCATTGAAAACCAATGCTTCAGTTAAGGTGGTGCAAAGATGCTGCTGGGTTGCATATTTGAAAGGACAAGTATCCAGAGGAAACACTCATGCAAGGCTTTAACAAGCATAAAGGATGTGAAGAGCAGAAAGAAATCACAGGCAATCACGAATCATGACGAGGCCCACACATCTCTAGGCACAGTCCATCAAGATCTTTCCTCAGCCACAGAAGATGTACTTCCTATCTGGATACAAAGTACCTTGATACATGTGAGGTATTTTGGTGTCTGGAGAGTCAAAGCTCAAGTGTACCCAAGGACTTTCATAGGCCCGCACCATACAGGCGAAGTAGGGTGGATAGCAGTTAAACCAGGTGCAATTATCAATCTGTGCCTGCTTTGCAAACTGTACGAACACACATAACCAAGCCCCCACCTCTACTATTATTGAATTTTTACATCTGTTGCCCTGATTTGCAATGTATCTGTGTTTATGGATTCCTGATTCCTCATCTGACTTTCATTCTCAAAATTGTTTATTCCCCTGACCCTTTTCTCCTCCTGGCTATTGCCCTTAGTGCAGCGATTTGGAAGAGAAAGTAAGAAGATTAAAGACATTAAACTATCTACATCTTTTCTGTCTGGAAGATTGTCTTTTATATTACAGTGTTTGGTGATACATTTGAAGGTTTAAGTTGAGAGTATGGGACTTTCTGGGTAAAGAATTTAAATGACTTATAGGCAATAGAATAAATTGCCTTATATGGTATTTATATGTAGGGCATTCATTATAAATTTATCAGTCATACATGGAGAATAGCTTTGGGTTACATGGCATTCGTAGTGACAATATTCTATCTGCATTTCTTGTTTTTATATTTACATTACTTGAGAAAACCTAAGAGATGTTACTGGTAATATTAGAGCTCTTAACTTAAAATAGAGCTAGTCTCATTTGTGGAGCATAACCAATAGCATGGAGGACAAGGGGCGTTAGAGAGTAGTAGGGAATTTGGGTAAATTGGAAGGGGAGGTGAACCATGAGAGACTATGGACTCTGAAAAACAGTCTGAGGGGTTTGAAGTGGCGGGGGGGTGGGAGGTTGGGGTACCAGGTGGTGGGTATTATAGAGGGCACAGCTTGCATGGAGCACTGGGTGTGGTGAAAAAATAATGAATACTGTTTTTCTGAAAATAAATAAATTGGGAAAAAAAAATAAAAAAAAAATAAATTAGAAAAAAAAATAAAATAAAATAAATTAGAAAAAAAAAAAATAGAGCTAGTCTGTCCACCATGTGCCACACAGAACACGTGTAATTACATTTCATTGTAATGTCATGAAGGTCACCTGGGTTGCAACAAGATTTTCTCATGACTGTGATGGCCCTCAACATTCCTCTATGGCATGGATGGTTGGTTCTCATCCACTTGCCTGTCTCACAAAAGCTGATTTGACTGTGCCTGTTGACCGATGGTGTTTCTCAAAGTTGCCAGGAAGAACATCGTTGGCATTTTCAGTTTGCCTGACGTCCTGATGAAGTTCAGTATCTCCCAAGTGTTTTCTATAGAGATCAATTCTGGGAATAAAGACTTTCTTGGTTCATCAGGAGGCATAAGACAAGAAGAACAATAACAAAATTAACATTGAGTACTCACCATGTGTCAAAGGCATCAACTATATAACGTACTTATTTCAACCCTTAACAGTTTTATGAGATAATAACTGTTGTTATCACCATTTTATAGATGTGGAAACTAAAGCATAGAAAGGTTTAGTAATTTTCCCAATTGCACCCAGTAGGAAAAGTGTGAACTGATATTTAGGCAGATATATTGGTGAGATCCCAGAGTTCACACTGAAACAAAGCAAGAAAAGCCACAGTAAAAATGATTTTAAAAGTTCTTAAACCGTGGTTCTCTATATACATTTGTTCATGGAAGGTGCCTTATGAATAATATCCATTAACATGGATGTTAACACAACACCATTACTATGGTGTACACTTTGGAAAATGATTCATTTGATTTAGTGAGGCTCTCTACGTGGTACTTGCAGATCCCAGTGATGCTCTCAAGTTGCAGACTTGCTCAGGGGACCTCGAATGAACAGGTTTGAAGGTTTCCAGGGTAAGGGAGAGGGTTCAAGATATCTCATCACATTTACTTTAGAAATCCACCAAGAGTTCAAGATAAGCCCCCAAATTCCCATTCTGACTAACAACATGTTCCATAAAGGCAGGAAGGTTTGTTTATGTTGTTCTCTTCTTTATCCCCAAGAGTTAGCATAATGCCTAGACCATAGGAGGTACCCAAAAGAAGATGAATAAATGAATTAAATAGCTACACAGATCATAACTTTACTGTGTACCAGATTTTTTCCTAAACTCTGGAGTACAGAAGAGAGCAGCAAAGTAGAATGGAAAGTGATGTCAAATGTCCATCACAGGAATCCCCTGTCCCTCTTAGCTCTCATCCTCACTGTTACTCAACAACGCTCAGGAAAATTAAGATCCATGTTCCACACAGCTAGAACAGTTCTTTCATTTGGCATACAGTTTTCTACAAGGACAAGGATAAGATTTTCATTCACTAATTTAGATAGTGAATATTTTTTCAAAAGAGTTATATATTTGAGAAAGAGAGAGAGCCTGCAAGGGGGGGTGAGCAGAGGGAGAGAGAGAATCTCAAGCAGACTCCCAACTGTGGGGGGAGCCCAATGAGGGGCTCCATCACACCCTGAGATCATGACCTAAGCCCAAACCAAGAGTTGGATACTTAACCAACTGAGCCACCCAGACACCCCAGTAGTGAATATTTTTTGAGGGCTTATTTTTTGGTAGCTATTAGATACACAATAACAAAGAAAAACCATTCCACATTACTTACATAGTAATTACTGTGCACTTTTTGTACTTGATATACACACATATATATCATACACACACCACACACACACACACACACACACATACTTACTGAATCTTCTATACATTTACATATGAGAAAATGAAGTCTGCAAAGCCAAAGCTCTAACCGACACAGCTTGGATCAAGAACCTACAAAGCTGTTCTTTAGAAGCCATGTTATTAACCAGTAAGCTATGGTCCTTACTCCAACTTTAGTTGAAATGAAAGACACATAATCACACAATGCTTATCAAAACTTACAAATATGAATTGGACGGCTACATGTAGAGGAATGAAACTCGACCATTTTCTTACACCGTACATAAAGATAAACTCGAAATGGATAAAAGACCTCAATGTGAGCCAGGAATCTATCAAAATCCTAGAGGAGAACATAGGCAGTAACCTATTTGACATCGGTCACAGCAACTTCTTTCAAGACATGTCTCCAAAGGCAAAGGAAACAAAAGCAAAAATGAACTTCTGGGACTTCATCAAGATCAAAGCTTCTGCACAGTAAAGGAAACAATCAACAAGACAAAGAAGCGACCCACAGAGTGGGAGAAGGTATTCGCAAATGATACTATAGACAAAGGGCTGGTGTCCAAGATCTATAAAGAACTCCTCAAACTCAACACACATGAAACAGATAATCACGTCAAAAAATAGGCAGGAGACATGAACAGACATGTCTCCAAAGAAGACATACAAATGACTAACAGACTCATGAAAAAATGTTTATCATCATTAGCCATCAAGGAGATTCAAATTAAAACCACACTGAGATACCACCTTACACCAGTTAGAATGGCCAAAATTAACAAGATAGTAAACTACGTGTGTTGGAGAGGATGTGGAGAAAGGGAAACCATCACACTGTTGGTGAGAATGCAAGTTGGTGCGGCCACTTTGGAAAACAGTGTGGAGATTCCTGAAGAAATTTAAAAAAAAGAGCTACCCTATGACCCTGCAATTGCACTACTGGGTATTTACCCCAAAGATACTGATGTAGTGAAAAGAAAAGAAGGACCATCTGTACCCTAATGTTCATAGCAGCAATGGCCACGGTCGCTAAACTGTGGAAAGAACCAAGATGCCCTTCAACGGATGAATGGATAAGGAAGATGTGGTCCATAAATACACTATGGAGTATGATGCCTCCCTCAGAAAGGATGAATACCCAACTTTTGTATGAACATGGACAGGACTGGAGGAGATTATGCTGAGTGAAATAAGTCAAGCAGAGAGAGTCAATTATCATATGGTTTCACTTACTTGAGGAGCATAAGGAATAACATGGAGGACATTGTGAGATGGAGAGGAGAAGTGAGTTGGGGGAAATCGGATGGGGAGACAAACCATGAGAGACTGTGGACTCTGAGAAACAAACTTAGGATTTAGGGAGGTGGAGGGTTAGGTGAGCCTGGTGGGGTATATATTAGATGGAGCACTGGGTGTGGTGCCTAAACAATGAATTCTGGAGCACTGAAAAGAAAGAAAATAAAATAAAATGGAAAAAAAAAAAAACCTTGCAAATATGACAAGTGCTGTGGAGGAACAGCAGAGGGCATGTATGAAAGTGCTGGAAGAAGAGCCAGGGCAGCACTCTGAGAAAATGACATCTCGGCTGGTATCTGAAAGCAGCGGAGCAGTCAGCCAGGCTTAGAGCCAGGAAGGCTAAGGGGAGCCGTGTGCGAGGCCCAGTGCGGGGCAGGCACACTGTCTGCTATTTACCGAAGTGAGAGAAAGGCATTGTGCTGTGCCCTTAGGAGCTGGGAGCAGGACAGGGAAAAGGAAAGTAGATCATTCCACTGGGAGGTTGGACAGGGAGGGCCCACACCTTGCTGGGTCTCTTAGACTGTGCGAACATTTGCATGCCGTCTTCATTACACGAGGAAGCCAATGGAAGTTTCTAGCAGGGATGTGACATGATCCTATCTATGTTTTATAAATATCACTCATTCTGCTTTTTATACTTTCACAGCAATAAATAGCCATGATGATTAGTAGCACATTTTTTGACAGGATTATTTATTCCTTTTAACAGGTGTTTTCTTCGTTATTTGAGCTAGCTCACTTGTATCGCAGACACCATGTGGAAAATGCTCCTGAATGCAGGACACCTATTTACAACCATTTTTGAAATAAAGTATATTTTAACATAAATACAATATGTACAAAAAGCAAATTTATGAGATCTTTGCGTGTTGTTATGAAATAAAGGAGAAGATGTGTGGCAGAGATACTGTTAAGTGCTTCACTCTATTGTTGATAAAAGTTACCACAGGTAACTTTTACAAAGCCATCCAGTGCTCATTGGACGTTATGTGTGAATTAAGTAACATTAGTATACTTAGATATTTAGATGATATTTGTTATAAGGAGTCCTGATTGCAATGACAGACAAAATGTAACTATTATAAGTATTAATACATACATTAATACATTAACAGACGGATTCAGGCTTACTATTTCACCTATATTTTAAATGCAATGAATTAAAAGGCAAAAATGCCAGCATTTTAAAAAGTACTTACACTGACCTGTACAGTGAACTGCTGAAACCAACAGGTTTGCCCAGATCATGCGTATTCTTCGCAAAACCACCACCTAGGAAAAGAACACAGCTACTTTTAGGTTGCTCAGTGTTTGTAGCTCATTCATATAAACAGGTTGTCTTTTCGAATCAGGAGTAAACACCACGGCCTGTAACACTGGTTAAAAGCAGGGGCTCTTGGTCTAACAAAGAATATTTCTCTTCCCGGGCTGTGGGGAGACCGGCGGCGGGAGGGAGCTCAGAGCTTAGCATCCAGGGCAGGCTCACGGTCCGCCAGCGCCCCCTGGAGGGCGATGGGAAAATAGCAGCCTGTCCAGCAGCAGGAGGAGACCTGGAAGGGGAGATCTCACAGGCGTTTCTGAGAAGGAGCCGCTAAAGCAGGGAATTACTGCAGAGAGTAGGGGGGTGACAGGTTAGACAGCAAGAGATATGGCACAATGCAGAGTCAGTTAATGATTCCAGCAGCTTTCAAACTCTGAGAATGTTACAGTTGGTAACGGAGGGTGGCACCTGGGAATTATCTCTTGATAAGTCAGGGAAATCCTTCAAAGATTTGAATGTTCTTCCCTATCAGGACATTCGAAAATATTTAGGTTGTGGTTAAAAAAAAAAAAAGGCATAAGTGCCTTTTTTTTTTTTTAAAGGCTGTATTATTGAATTGCCACCTGCCAGATTTGAGAATGCAAATGAAAAGAACCCTACAGATACAGTCTAGAATATGTGCTAGCGATTCTATCGAAAGGCAGTCTTGCTAGTTAATTTACCATTGGTAAATTTTTTTTTAAAGATTTTACTTATCTGACAGACAGAGATCACAAGTAGGCAGAGACGCAGGCAGAGAGAGAGGAGGAAGCAGGCTCCCCGCTCAGCAGAGAGCTCCATCCCACGCTCGATCCCAGGCCCCTGGGATCATGACCTGAGCCGAAGGCAGAGGCTTTAACCCACTGAGCCACCCAGGTGCCCTGGTAAATTTTTGATACAGCCAAATGATCACTGGGCTCTGACCAAATTATACAGGGGATTGTTCATTCACTTTTTAAAAAAATTTATTTATTTATTTGACAGAAAGAGATACAGCAAGAGGGAACATAAGCAGGGGAAATGTGAGAAGGAGAAGCAGGAAGCCTGACGCAGGGTTGGATCCCAGGACCATGGGATCATGACCTGAGCCCAAGGAAGATGCTTAACAACTGAGCCACCAGGTGCCCCAGTTCATTCATTTTTTAAGGTGACCTAAGAAATACAGAATAGTTCAAAGATAAGTGGGAACTAATATTAGAACCAGCTACCAGGTTTTTTTTTTTTTATTATGCACAGATGCGATACTACTTTTACATGGAGTTGGATAGGAGATATTCCTCAAGTACCAGAAATTCTGCAAATATAAATTAAGGGTGGTGGGAACAAGTGCATAAGAGGCATTAAATGTAATTAATATTTTCAGGCCAGGGAGAGAGGGTATAGAGAGGTGTACTGAACTCTTCCTTGTCTCTGGATTTCTATGGGTTTTTGGTTCCCTTCCATTCACTGTGTCCCGGCATCTTGCTTAGTGTACAGCAATGACGCATGTTTTCTGATGTTAGCTTAAAACCTTATGTTGAGACTGTGAGTTAATGCTAGTTTTAATAATCAGTTATGTAAAAGCTGTTAAAATACAATAATTCCAGAGCAAGTTTGTCTTTTTCACTTACCAACCACAGCAGAAACCAAATTCACAGCTTTGCAAATACTTTCACTTAAGTCTCTGTGTAACTGCACATAATAGCATAACTAATAGCTCTAAAGGCCAGTATTTTAATGAAGCACATATCTCTACACTGGGCACAAGGCACTCTGTTAATAAAACAGACATGGACTTTCCCCTTCATGGAGCCTAAAGGGTACTTTATTAATCTACTACTTTATTATTAATATTAGCTTTTTTATTTTATTTTTTAAATTCATTTATTTAAAGTATTTCAATAATATTTTATTATT
The DNA here is from genome assembly GCF_020171115.1 of Neogale vison. Classification (NCBI taxonomy): domain Eukaryota; kingdom Metazoa; phylum Chordata; class Mammalia; order Carnivora; family Mustelidae; genus Neogale; species Neogale vison. The sequence continues at coordinate 203,944,965 of NC_058101.1, forward strand.
AGCATTAATCTACTACTTTATTATTAATTACTACTACTAATTAAACCACTACAGCAGTCATCATTGATTTGGTTAATTTGTCACTTGTGTTTGAATAAAAAAGAGTATAGAATGTTTAAAAAATATTAGTTTGGGGTAGAAAGTTAGACACCTAAGGATTATTTCAGGCAATGAGAGAAAAGGGAGCCGACGGTAATAACTGAGTTGGAACCATAGAAGGGAAGGGTGGAGAGGGTGTGACCGTTGTGCCCCGGGCACCGTGTTTAATGCTGGCGTGGGTTATCCAGCTGGATCCTCGCACAGGCTGATGAAATCGAGATTTTTCACATGAGGATACTCAGGAGGTTTAAAGTTGAGGGGCAATTAAATGGACCGCCCGAGGTCACACAACAAGTAAGTGCAAATTTTTATATTTCCCACCCAACTACAGAAGAACTAGAAAATGGAAGATGTTTTAAAAAGAGAAGTTAAAATAGTTAGGGCTTTGATACACACAACTAGATACTATTAAAACCACAGAGATGCCAGTGACAGGCATCATAATGGGATCCAAGAATTGTGACACCCCCCCCGCCACTCCCTGTATGCTTTGGAGTTTTTTGCTATTAGGAACCACCACCTTCTCCTGCTATTGCTCATTCCAGAAAGAAGTCTCCAGAATATTATAAGGTAGGCGTGCACCTGAAAGTTTGGACTGCCAGGAGCAGTCTCCCAGTTTTCCAAAAAAAAAAAAACCAAAACCAAACAACAACAACAAAAAACAACCAAAACAAAAAAAGAACCCTCTTAAAACTGTTTGTTCACAAATCATTCAATCAAGAGCAACACATCAGAAATGCTTATGGGGTGGCAAACGGAGGTCAGAGATGACAGTCCTCGTCAGTCTCCTCCTTTCTGTTTCCCGCAGTTTCCTTTGCCTGTGGTCAACTATGGTCCAGAAACAGGCCATCCTCCTGACTTAGCATCAAGAAGGTCAAAAAGAAACCTAATGTCAAGTCACAACGCCTGCATTATTCACCTTCACCGCATCTCATCACCTGGCATTTTATCATCTCGCGTCATCACAAGTTGAAGGGTGAGTACAAGATATTTGAGAGAGAGAGAGAGACCACATTGACATAGATTTTATTAAAGTATACTGTCATCATTCTATTATATTATTATTGTTGTTAATCTCTTACTGTGCTTATTTATAAGCAATTTTATCACAGGTATGCATAGACAGGAAAAAACATGGGTATATACAGGTTTGGGTCCTGTCTGCCGTTTCAGACTTCCCCTGGGGGTCTTGGAACAGATTCTTGGTGGATAAGAACCCCCCAATGCAGCCAGTGGGTGCTCAGCTAAAAGAAGCTTATAAAAGGAAAACAAACAAAACAAAACAAAACGGCTTTGCTTCCTTTCCTTCATAATAAAATACTGACACAATCTTAATTATAGGTTATAAACAATGCTGTTGGACCACCGCTTCACCATATGGGACTGAGGACCATAAATATGTTATGTGTTGGTTCTTGGGGAAAGAAATAGAATATACTCTTTGTAAAAATCATATTTTTATGAGCCTGCTGAAGAGCTGCTGAATGTTGAATCAAATCACGAATTCTCAAGACCATCATAATCAGAGTAGGCAAAGTATATATTTGCTCAGGGAAACATCTGTTAAGGAATTTCTCCTGAGTCCCATCAGTAGTTGGCAAGCTTTACTGCTTTAACTATGTTTTCATTATCGGCCTGCCTGCAGAATAGTTTACACTGGTTGTCCTTCTATCATTAATTCACTAATAAAGAAAGAACCTTGTTAATGGCCTGCCATGGCTGGTAATGTTCACAACAAAACTTAAATTTAGAAAATCACTCACTGATTTGTATTTTATTCAACTGTAGTTTTGAATTTTATGTACAGTCAAGGAGCTTTAAAAACGATGTAAATAGTAAGTTATGAACTGAGTGCGAATCAACCATGGTGTTCACACTGACAACTCGGCCACTTCTGAAGTATTACAGAAACTGTGTCTTTATAACGCTATGTTCACAAGGATCGTGCCATCACTTCTAATACTTCTCAGTGAAATTATTGAAGTTGGCTAAATTGTACACATAGAAAAATCTTTTTTACTCCAAATAGAGGCATGTTCCGGCAAAATATATTTTCATCAAACAAACTAATAAAATATTAATTTTAGGAAACAAAGAATTTTCTGGAGGGAAAAAACCGAGGAAACCCAGAAAATGATGTTCTTTGACACATGTGTCTCATAGATGTATATTAGAGGTGGCCTAAATTAAATATATCATGGCTTTTGGGGGATATGTTTGACATTAAATACATACATGACCAGGATCATGTTATTTTCTTCCTAGATTTCCATTTGGGATGTTCCATGTGTCATATAATCAATAAAATATCGTCTCAATATACCCACATATTTTTTACATAATATTTTATAGTTGATTTACAGGTGAATGATTTTTGAAATTGCGATAAGAAAACGAGACCTACCCTCTTAACAAATTCTGAAGTACCCAACACAAATCAACATCATAGCGGCTGAACAGCTCCATGTTTTCCTTAACCGGCAACCAGTCTTCTCCCCACTGCTTCGACGAACCGGAGTATTCTAGCATCTCATAGAAGTTGAATTGTGCCCTATCTGTCCTGCCGTGACTGGCCAATCTCATTTAGCTTCAGGTCGCCTAGTTTCATCCATGTCGTTGCATACTGCAGGATTTCCTTCTTTCAGACTAACCGATACTCCATTGCAGGTATATGCCACGTTTTACTTACCAGCCATCTGTCAATGGCCATTGAGGTTGTTTCCCTGCCTTGGTTATTGCAAATAATGCTGCAATGAACATGGCAGTGCAGGTACCTCTCTGAGAACCTGATTTCAACTGGATGATGTGGAGAAATTGGAACCCTTGCCACACTATTGGTGAGGAATGTAAAACAGCGCAGCCGCTTCGGAAAACAGTATGGAGGTTCCTCAAGACATTAAAAACAGAACTACCGCATGATCCAGCAACCCTGCCTCTGGGTGTCTGTTCAAGGGAATTATTTTTTTTTTTTTAAAGATTTTTTATTTATTTATTTGAGAGAGAGAGAGAGTGAGAGAGAGCATGAGCGAGGAGAAGGTCAGAGAGCGAAGCAGACTCCCCATGGAGCTGGGAGCCTGATGTGGGACTCGATCCCGGGACTCCAGGATCACGCCCTGAGCCGAAGGCAGTCGTCCAACCAACTGAGCCACCCAGGCGTCCCTCAAGGGAATTATTTTTGCAGTGGCATTTGCTAATACCAAATCTTAAGAGCATGTAACTAGGAATACAGAATAAGACAGGAGTTCTCTCTAACATGTTCTCTGGTCAAACTATTGATATAACCCGGTCAAAGATAAGTGTGAGCAAGAATGAAAGTCGTACGTCTGTTGTGTGCGATATCTGCCTGAGCTGTTGATGCTATGTATTAAGTTTCAGTAATTGTTCAGGTCATCAATCTCTGGCAAGAACCTTTCCGAGTGCTTGATGGCACTGCACGCTTCAAGCTGTGCTACATTAAAAAATGATGAATCTCTGTCCAGGTAAAGCTCTGCCCTTTGGCTATCATCATGTATCACCATTTTGTTTACAAATAGGTATTCGTGATGCTAAGTAGCAAAAGGGTACATGAGATTTATAAATAGAGGAGAGGTTGGCACAAGCTCATATTGGAACTTACGCCATTGAAAGTCTGGAGAAAACGATCATAGTTACCTGCAAAACAAATGACTTTGGTAAATGAAAATCTTCGTGATCAGCCATTTCAATGACTCAAGATTATTTATCTAAAACATCATGCTCTTCGCAGAATAAATCAATTTTAACTTCTAATTTCTACTCTTAAAAAATAAAGTCTATGTGTCTTAAGTGCATATGACTCTACCATCATACACAATTTTGGCAGTTTGCAAATTTCAGAGGAATCGCTTTCTCATCTTTGCTGTTAGCCACACCGTGGTCTTGTTATTTTAATTTGGGGCAAGAGGCCTTTATTTTTGATAGGATTTTTTTTTTTCCTGAACATACAACAGAAATGACTTTACCTCCTCTTTGCTGATAAGATCATAACGCAATGAGCTGTATGTCACTCCTGTGTGTCCTCCTTTATTAATCGAAGGTGGCATTTTATAGCTGTATTGAAGGAAAACTGTGCAGTGCTTGCTACAGTTCCTTTTATCTTATTTTACTTTTTTATCTTACATATTTTTTTCTTGCACCTGTGTTTTCTATAACAGCTACATTAGTTCTGGATCAATTTTTTTTTTTGTTCAAGGCACATGGTACAACCTCCCTTTCTATCAGCAAATTTTTTGAGATACATAGAAAAGTATGGAAACAATAAAATCATCCCATAAGAAAATATTGCTGAGCTCTATCAAATCTTTAACAACTTCATAGATTTACATTAAAAAAAAAAAAAAAGATTAGATTAAGAACTGGCATGTTTTGGCTACTCTTTCAAGATGGCTTCCCTTCCCGCCATTCATATCCCCCCAAGTAGATATTTGTAAATTTCATGTACACACTTAAACTATCACAGCACAAAGATTTATGCATGAGCACTATGGAATGTTTTGTGTATCTCCAGCTATTTATACAAATAATCTGAGACTGTGAATATCACTATTTAGCTTGCCTTTATTTTTCACTATTCTATTTTTGACTTTTCACCATGTTAACACATGTATCCCTAGTTCATTCATTTTTAAGGACAGTATGTTATGCTTTTGAGGGAGATAACACATTTTATATGATGAGCATTTAGGCCCGTGTCTGATTTTTTATGAACATGAATGTCCCACCATATGTCTGCTTGCCACATGTGCTAAGGTTTCTCTGGAAGAATATATACCTAAACATGGAATTGTTGTGCAGATCTACAACTTGACTAGGATACTTCCCTGCTGCCCTCCTGGTTATCTGTATAACTACGCTTTGGGCGGTGTATAAAAGTTCCCTACTTTCTCACTACTTCATTAATGGTTGATATCAAATATTTGACTTGTCAGTCTGATGCGTATGAAGTAATATTTTACTACCGTTTCTTTTTTTTTTAACAGATGCTCTTGGTGCTCTTTTTTTTTTTTTTTAAAGATTTTATTTATTTATTTGAGAGAGAGAGACAGTGAGAGAGAGCATGAGCGAGGAGAAGGTCAGAGAGCGAAGCAGACTCCCCATGGAGCTGGGAGCCTGATGTGGGACTCGATCCCGGGACTCCAGGATCACGCCCTGAGCCGGAGGCAGTCGTCCAACCAACTGCGCCACCCAGGCGTCCCTTTACTACCGTTTTTTATTCCCCCACTTAGAAATGAGTTGGAGTATCTTTTCATACATTTTTTGGACATTAGTTTGTCACTGGATTATATATTTGTATCCTTTTCTCACTTTTTTGGCTGTTTGACTATTTTCTTATTAATTAGTAGGAGCCCTTTACATATTCTCACAACTAATCACTGTCAGTTACATACATGGCTTGCAATAGTCTTTCCCAAATGGTAACTGTTTTTTTTTTCATTCCTGTATGGTCTCAATAGTTGAAGGGTTAAAAATTTAATGTATTCAAATTCACTGATATTCCCTTTTATGTTCTGAACTTCTGAATCATGCGGGTTTTTTTTATTTTTTATTTTATATTTTTAGAGAGAGAGAGAGGTGGGGGAGAGAGGCAGAGGGAGAGAGAATCTTAAGCATGTTCCACACCCACTGCAGAGCCCGTCTTGGGGCTCAATCTCACACCCTGAGATCATGACCTCAGCCAAAATGAATAGTCAGATGCTTAACCAACTGAGCCACCCAAGTGCCCCAAGCTTTTGAATCATGTTTAAGAACTCTTTTCCTATCCTTGTTGCCGTAAAGGTATTCTAGTATGCCTTCTTTGAAAAGTTTTTTGGAGTTGGTCTTTGATTCATTTAGAATGAAACATTAGGTATATCTCTTATTTTAATTATGTATGACAAAATTTGTTCTCATAGTAAATTTATTGATGAACACCCTCTTCACTTATTTTTAATACCCCTTCAGTCATGTTATCAAGTTTCTAAACATACATGGGTCTGTTTTGTCTTCTCAATTGTTCTTTTTTATTTTTATTTTTTTTTAAGATTTTATTTATTTATTTGACAGACCGAGATCACAAGTAGGCAGAGAGGCAGGCAGAGAGAGATGGGGAAGCAGGCTCCCGCTGAGCAGGAGGGGCTCCATTCCAGGACCCTGGGATCAGGACCTGAGCTGAAGGCAGAGGCTTTAACCCACTGAGCCACTCAGGTGCCCCCATTGTTCTTTTTTAAGTTTAATTCTGTTTCATTGCCCTTCCATGTGAATTTCAGGATAAGACTGTCAAGTTTTATGAAAAAAAATTGGAATTTCACTTGGAATTGAGTTGAAATTAGTAATTATTTTGAAAGAATTTTATTTTTATAATATTGTAACTTTCAACCACGAGCATGATTTAGTGCCATTTACACAAGTCTTTATTTATATTATTCAACACAGTATTATAATTTCTGCTAGATTTATTCCTAGCTGTTAGAATTGTACGGAGATTTTGTTTGGCTCTGATATTTGGACCAAACCAGATATTTAGTGTGGCTTCAACCTTGGTCTTTAGAACATTAAGTAGCTGCAGTCCAACTTCAGTGTAATTTCTAGCATCCCTGAACTTGAGTACGATCAGTAATTTTGTGATCCCAGGGTTTCTTTCATATTTAAACAAAGTTTCAACATCAGTAATACAAAGAAGACATGTTATTTGGATTTATTGTGAATATCTGGATGTTCATTTACAAATATGTGTAAATATTCTAGATGCTATTCAGAGCAAAAATTCTCCTTATGTTGTTTTTGTGGTGAAAATCTGTTATTTTGAAATGAAAATGTTTATTATTGCAAAAGTAGAATGCTGCAGCAACTAATAATGACTAAAATGTTAATATCATGAAAACACTGTTATAAACTTTTGAATAGTTAAATATGCAAAACAATAAATTTGAGAATTAAACTAGAATCTGATAATGAAATCTGAATATTAACAGTTTGTTAGCTACATAAGAAATAGTGTTCAATACTTTTTGAACTGAGTGGTTTATACAATTTAAATAACACAATGCAGAATGTTAGAAATTATGTGATAATTCTAATCTTTGTGCAATTGTGCAGTGTACAATATCCAAAAATTGAAGGAAACAAAGAACTCTAAATTTTAGGTATTTAACTCACTTTAAGGACTTTTTCTCCTGAAGCAACTATGATCAGAATGAATGCCCAAACATTCTAGCAGATGAAATTATCAAGAAATAATATTTCTTGTGCTATGAAATTTAAAAAAATAATTCTGACAACACACCTTTTAAATAATGAAACTGTAGTAAAATTTATATTTTTCATCAAGTTTCAGATTTATTCTTGTATTCTAGGAGTTCATCTGTGGTGGTCATATTTGGCTTTGTCTCCACTGTGGTTATATATTGATTTTAACATTAGGGCACTTGCTCTTTGACCAAAATATGCATTTGATACACCTTTCCAAGATACCAGAAATAGCATTGAATAGCATCTAATAGATATAGTGGCTGTCATGGCTCATGTAATCTTACTTCTTTTTATTTCTAATTGCTTGTTATCAGGATATTATTGAGTCATATGCTGATTTTTTATCTAGGAAATTTGATGAGCTCATTAATTCAAGTAGTATGCAGATTCTTGATTTTTCAGTGTGAAAATAATATTGCCTGCAATTAAAGGCAGATTTGTCTCTTTCTTTTTAAGTTTCATATGCATGGTTTATTTTCCATATCCATTTGGAGAAATGGCAGTAGAGAACATCTTTGCCCTGTTCCTATCCCAATGGAAATCTAAATTTTTTTGCCCGTATCTATGGTGATTTTTGAGATAATGACTTTTATCAGCTCAGGTAGAGTACTCTTTTATTCTGAGTTTGCTAAATTTTTCTTTGCTTTTGTCATGAATGTACATTGATTTTAGCACATGCTATTTTATTATCTACTGAAGTAAAAAGATCTCTCCTTTAATCAATTAATATAGTTTATTCAATTAACCCATTTTTTATGTTGAAACATCCTTAAAATTATGGGAAGTAGACTATTAGTTGTCACATATTTAAAAATATATACATACTGGGTACCTGGGTGGCTGGTGGAGCATGTGACTTTTGATCTTGGGGTCATCAGTGAGTTTGAGCCCACACTAGATGCAGGTATTACTTAAATAGATATTAAAAAATATATATGTATATAGATATAAAATACTGAATTCAACTTAATAATATTTTATTTAGAATTTCTCTATATTCACAAAGGAGCTTTATCTAAAATGATCCCTGTTTATGTATTGTCTTTGTCTACTTTGAATTTCAAGTGAGTACAAATTATTTGCTTTTTGAGGACTTGAGAACAGCTTCCTATAAAACTAATTATTTTTTTTTTTTGGTTATGGTTTTTATGGGGGATAAAGCAGACAGCAGAGTAAGCTAGTGATTGAAGTTAACACCCACAGTAATAAGACATATGGGCATTATGTTCTCCCTGACGGGATGTACTGAAAGGGGCACAGTGTAGCTGGTATTCTTGCCAAAAATGCATAAACTCTATCTGATTATGAGAAAATATCAGACGATACTGAGAGATATGCTATAAAATAACTAACTGGCACTCTCCCATAGTGTGGTGTTCATGAAAGACAAGGAAAGGCTGAGAAACCAGCACAGACTGAAGACTGTGGAGCAATGATGACTAAGTGTGGTCTCCTGAACTGGACACTACACAGATTAAGGACATCGGTGGGAAAACTGGTCAAATGAAAGAAGACATATTTAATGTTTCTTGTACGCAGGATGTCTATACATGTACAGAACAGACATTTTTGAACATAAACCTTTTTTTTGTTTAATCAGTTTCTGTTACCGTTGTATGAAAACTCTCCACTCTTACTGTGGGATTATAAATTCTGTTAATAAATCTTTGTTTTTATTTATGGATTTTGAGGCTGTGTGCTTAGGGACATGCAAGCTCATATTTTTTCTGTTTCATGGAGGATTCTGTGTTTCTTTGATCCCCATTAATGCCTTTTGCCTTTAATATTATTTTGTCTAATTTTCATATCACTAGAATATCTTTCTTTTAATCATTATTTGCAAAGTATAGTTTTCCCATTTGTTCATTTTCACCTTTTCTGTATGTTTTTTTTCTATGCATATTTCTTGCAAGGAGCTTATAGTTAGATTAGAAAATATAGTCACAATTTTTGTCTTTTCATACAAAAATTTAATCCATTAATATTTATTCTAATTACTGATATATCTTAGGCTTTATAAAAAACATTCATTTTGTGTTGATTATCCATGTCAATGTTAAGTATCTCTTCTCCATTTCTTCTGAGTGAATGGACTTCTTGCGTGGCACAAGGCTGACTGGAATAAATATTATGTGTCTTAGTCATTCTGGAGATAAGTGTGAGTATGTGACTAAATTTTGGCCAATGGGATATAATGTATATCCAGTCTCCCTTAGAATACAGTTGGGGATGCCCTTTCCTCTTCTCTGTCCCTTCCATCATCACTGTGCCCAGTATATGGATGCCTCCTTGGACCATGAGGATGAAGACCATACCCTAGGGATGGCTGAATGGGGAGTTGGATGGTCTCTCAGGATAGCACCCAATCGTGTGACCATACCAGTTCTGGACTTTTTTGGACATTTATGTGATTAACATGAGCACAAAATAAACACCTTCCTTATGTAAATCAATATGTGTAGTGTGTGTTGGTGTGCGTGTATGTTTTCTGTAGCTGAATCCAATTTTAACATGTACACCATTTCTCCCATAATTTTTCTCCTTTTGCGACTTTTATTTGGGGTGATAATTCTCCACTGCCTTCTTTTTTTCTCTGCATTCATGGAGAAGAATACAGATCTTATTCTTATTTCTTTGGCAAACATATTTCATTATATCTTTTAAAATAAAGTCAAAAGTAATTTCTATCGTAAGCAAGATGCAGTCCATATGACAATCAAATAGGCATTGAATTTCTCTGTCCCCATTTTTATTATTATTCAGACTCACTGCTGACCAACAGAACTTTCTGTTAGGATAGAAATGTTCCATATCTGAACTATTTAATGCAGTAGCCACATATGGCTACTGGGCACTTGAAATGTGTTTAGTGAGACTAAAGAGATGAATTTTAAATTTTATCTAATTTAAATCTATTTAAAATTAAATTTTAATAGCCACCTTTAGCTAGTAGTTAAAACACAGGACTATGAATGTAGAGTTTTAATTTTCATTTTAACTCTATCATTTAAACAAAACATGAATCAGGACCTATCTAAGCTGTACTCCCTGTCTATTTCTTCACCTGTGACACTTTCAGGGAATTCCTTAAACCCCACTATCACGCATTAATTACCCAGGGTAATTAATGCGTGATAGTGACTCCTCATGGAGTCAAAAAATGTTCATCTTGAGTCAACTAACTTAATCTCTTTATTTGACAGGTGGGAAAAAAATAAAAGAAAAATTAATTTTAGTTCATTTTATGTGTTATTTCATATTCTGCTATGGTTACTGGTTTGCAAAATGTTAATTTCAACATACTCACCTAATATGTCCACATTAAATATTGCTTGTAATAACTGTTGATTAAGGATTGGAAATACTCTTATTTGTATTGAGAATTTTTTATAGTATGTTATGCTATAAATTGAACAGGAAACGCTGAAATGTACCATATATTAACAGTGCTAGTATGACAATCTTCATCTGAGAATCTTAAAATGGTAAAGTGAATTATAAGTGAATGAACATCATTCTCAGCATAAGTTTAAATTGCTTTTATAAATACAAGATGTTAGCAGATATCCTATAACTGCAGTTGCATTGTTTTGAGTTTGATACGATAATCTGGCATAAAATACTGTAACATCCCATTTACGAGGAAAAAAAAAACCAGGCAAAATATATTCCAATTCTAAAGATTTAGTTTATATTGTTCATTACTAGTCTCACTAAAATAACAAATAGTATGACATAGACTTTAGGAAGACTAAAAGCAGTAAAATGACTGCAAAATTACCAATTTTTTGTGGTAGAGGACATAAAGGTTTATGCCTAAGCATCCTGAAATGCTGACAAAGTAGCTTCTTTTTGGCAAGGGAAAGTGCTGCCTGGTAATTTTACATTTTTAAAAAAGTAAGAAGTAAGGCCTTTAAAAATTTAAATCTCATTAGACTAGAATAGAAATTTAGAGCTCTCAGAGACCTTAGAAATGATCATATCCAATCCCTTCACAAGTAATGACATTGAATTTTACGGAAGTTAACTAACTTCCCTTAGAAAACACAGCAAATTAGTTAGAATCAGAAGCCCAACTGAGGCCTGCTGTGCCTGTCAGGGATGCTTTCCTCTGACCGGCCTGTGTCTCTGGACATCATGTTCATTGAGAATGTATTTTAAAGACCATGAGACGGTACTTTAACTACAAGATTTATTCTACAGGAAAGCTCACACATCTTTTGCTTCATTTGCAGGACAGAATGGAGGGGACAGCATCTCTGCACCATCATGCCTGTGGGCTGACTGAACTTTTTGCTGCCACTCATTGAAGATTAAAGGATTGTTACTGTGAACTCAATTCCTCTGTCTCAATGTGTCCTCCATTTTCTATGTTAATGTCAATAACCCATATCTTCCCATCATTTAATGGCCATCATCAGCCAGCAGAAAATTTTTCTTTGTGAGAGGGCTTATTTGTTCAGTGAGCGTTTACTACTGACCAGATACCAAGTAAAATAAAATGGAGAGACCTGTGACCTTCCCGTGGTAAAAGTCATCCTGACATATTCCTCATGTGTGCAGCAAACAAGATGGCAAGGTACACAGAGTCACCCACTGAATTAGTAGAGTCAAAAGACACAAAGATCTTAGGTGAGAAAAGTATTGATCAGCAGGGCAAATGAAGGCCATTGGTAACCTCCATGATTAAAGATAGGTAACACAAGGGATGGCTTCCTTTCCTTCCTTTCTTTCTTTCTTTTTAAAAAGATTTATTTATTATTTGAGAGAGGGGGAGAGAGCAGGAGCGCATGTGTGGGAGGAACAGAGGGAGAGGGAATCTGAAGCAGGCTCCACACTGAACTCAGAGCCCAACATGGGGCTCAGTCTCAGGAGCCTGAGATCAGGACCTGAGCTGAAACCAAGAGTGGGAAGATCAACCGACTGCACCTCCCGGGCGCCTCTACACGAGAGATGGCTTCTGAGGAAATTACAAAGGTGGCATCAAGTGTTCAGCTGAGTTGAAACTGAAGCTAAGAGGGGCCTGTTGGTTTGTATGAATCAAGAGGTCTCCCTGCACATGAGGAAGAACTGAAATGGCAGTGAGCTGTGAGGGACCTGAAAATAGGGTTTGGTCAGAGGGAGCCATTTGGACGTTAGATGCCAGGATGCTCCATCGGTTTTCTACAGAGACACAGAACCAATGGGGTATGAATCTGTAGACAGACAGATGATAAAGAGATTGATAAACACTACAGACTGAACTGCGTCCCTCCCAAATTCATATGATGAAGCCCTAACCCCCAATATGATACTATTTGGAGATGGGGATTTGGGAAGTTTACTGGGTTTTAGGGAGGTCACGAGGGTAGGGTCCTCAAGATGGGATTAGTGCCCTTAAAAGAAGAGACACCTGAGAGTCTGCTTTCTCTTCCTCTCTCCAAGTGAGGGCATTGAGTGTAGGTACCATCTATCTACAAGCCAGAAAGTCTTCCCCAGGAGAACCTTTCTAGAACCTTGATCTTGGACTTCCCAGACTCTGGCACTGTAGGAAGTAAATTTCTGTTGTTTAAGCCACCCAGTTAAGACATTTTGTTATGACAGTGAGAACAGATTGAGTGAGTGAGAGAGAGAGAATGAGTGATTGGTTGATGGACTGATTTAGGAATTGGCTTATGTGATACTGTGAGATCCTTCAAGTCTGAATTATGTCCAGCAGACCAAATAGGCTGGTAACTAAGGCAAGGGTTGATGTCCCAGGATTGAGTTTGAAACCCACAGAGTTAGGAGGTAGGCTAGAATCTTAAACAGGTCTGGATGCTGCAGTCTTGAGGCAGAATCCAGGGATGGATTGTAGAAATGAAAATGAAAATCCACCTTTGAAGTTGACAGTGAGTTCACAGAAAGCTTACTCCTGGGTGATTCATTCAGAGAAGTCACCCATCTGGAGGTGACACTTGGTGGGTGATGAAATTAATGGACTTTCTGATTCTTAGAATATCTTCAGTATTGTCTTGCACTTTCTATCTTTGATGGTCCAAAATGTAGCAGGAACAATGCATAGCCAATGATATTTTCCATGTGTTTTGAGTTTAGTAACTTTGCTGTGTTTTCTCATTTGTAATCACAATATTCAATACTGTCATATAACTTTTTCATCGTGGCCCACCGGTGGATGTTTTCTTAAAAATTCATTTACTACTGCCAATACTATTATCATTTCAAATGTACTGAGTGGTTAGGAAATATCATGGTATGACATGTAACTGGCCTCATGTCTCAGTTATCTACCTTTGATTTTGAAGAGAATTTGGCTCTGTTCTCTATATTATGAGACCTAAGAAACAAAAGCAATGCGCGGATGATTAGGCAGAGGGTGCCCTTGCAAATCCATAGATCTGGCATACGCCTTTATCTACAGCTTCAACATAACTATGCTTGGTGGAAGCCATTTGTACCATGGTAATACTGATCTACACTTAAACATGGAAAGATTCTTGGCTCTGATTCCAAGTTGACAATAGCCTGACTTGAGAAAAATATAAAAGTTAATCCAAGAGAAATATTGACATAAAAAATTAAATGTGCCAATCTTATCCACAACAAAAACATAAAATGAAATCATCTTCCGAGAGACTGAAGAAACACAGTGTTACTCTTAAATGTTGCCTCTTTTATACTGCATGTATGTTGTAATAAAAACATAGCAAGCCAACCCATAAACGGCTCTACCCATCGGCTCTACCCTTGAAACAATCCAGCCATGCTTCATACAGAAGGTGTATCTTCACATATTATCTTACAAGTACTGCCTTAAAAACTCATGAAACCAGAGGATTTTTAAGAATATGTCTACTGGATACTACACCAGACTAACATCTGTACTCAAAGGGAAATAGGGAAGGGAAATAGGGTTAGTATATTTTATGAAATTCTAGCTTGTAAAGGGACAAAACAACCACTCAAAGCTTGGTTGATGGGAGATGGACTTCCCACGGCATTAGCAAGGAATTCCATATGCCGCGTCTTTTCCCTTTCAGCCTGTTAAACCTCCACCTTCTGGGTCTCCAATGCAGCAAGTGAAAAAAACACAAACACAGCCCAGCAAAAGCACATTTGGAACATTCCCGTCCTTCCCCCTGTACTACAGCTCCTGGGATCCCATGAAGTATACAACTTATGCCTATAGGTAGCACTTTAAAGAAACCACACTCCTCTCCACCTTGATCCACTCTTATAGTGCTATAATGAATTAGTCTTCTGCTACTTCAAATGTATTTAGAAAGTTTTATATGCTATATTTATTGCAAATATTCCAGTGCCTTGAAAAAGTATTTCCAAGTAGCATTAATGCCTTCCTGCAAAATTCTCTTATATCCTTCAACTAAGTGTCTAAATTAGCAGATAAATACATTACTTACATGACTGCCTCCGTGCCCACAGTCACCAGAGGCAAATGGGCATGCGTGACTAATTCACGTGCTGAAGCATCTTATTGGCCAATCATAGAGCTCACAGATGATGTGACTCTACATTCAAATTCCTCTCCATCACTTTCCAATAGCATATTTTTCCTTTTATATTTAGAAAACATAGTCGTGACAGATAAAGAGTCATCGATGAGGATGAGTCAAAAAACATTAAAAAGCTGGCTTCCTTCTCTTTTCATGGGTGACTTAGCTTTTCGAAAGCACTTGCTTCCTTTACTTCTGTGTCCCTTGTCAACATTTGGAGACAGGCGGTGTGCACTGTCATTTCTCTTACTTAATAAGTGTACTTCTGAGTATTTCAGCATTTTCTCATCAAGCAAGTGTAAATGTTAACAGCAGCTTGGCTGCTGCAAATCACTGCTGAGTGGTGATGGGTTGCAGGATTTATCTGGATGAAAATATCAAAGAGTGTGTAAATTCTATTGATATTTCCCCTAACGTTTTCCTTAAGAAAATATTAAAAGTTAAGAGGCACAAGTTCTACCATTTGATTTCCTTATGTTTCAAAGATACTCATTGAGCCATAATCATCACATTTATTTGCCCTCCCCTCTTAGAGCACCGTCTTTCTTCTTTATTAACAAAACGTGCCTACTGCTTGCTCTGAGTTTAAAAATTAATTTCTAATTTCCTATCATTGAGATGAGGGTTCTTTAAAAGGTTTTGTAATATTTATTCAAATTATAAATAGATTGAGATAGATTGACTCTGAATTGACCAAATCAATTTCTGTCTTCTAAAATAGACTCATGCCATGATAATAATTATCCTTCATTTCTTTTTCATTGTGTTCTTATTTTTGTGCACATGGCCATCAAAGATCGCTTACCATATAGTAGCAGAAACGCTGATCCATCTTGGATAACAATAACAGTACATGAAGAGTTATCCACTGAAGTGACTTTGAAAGAGAGCCGTGATTTAGTTTAGGTCATGAAGGAAGAAATTGCCAAGTTCCAGAATACCGCCTGAGGTAACTTCGCAGAAGTGGTCCTTACCAAAATCATTCAGCATGGCTGACAGGCATCATTCAATATAGTTCATGTATCAGTCAGAGCTATTAAAAATGTAAGTGACAAAATTCAACTCAAATCACCTCAATCGTAAAATGGAGAAGGGATGTTTCACATGCCGAGAAAGACCAGAGAAAGAAAGGCATCAGGCATGACTGGATCCAGATCAGGTGAGGAGGGAAGACTATCTGTTGCCATTTCTCGGCCTGTTTTGTCCCTGTTGGCTTGCTTATCAGACCCTGCACCGTGGCCCCTGAGAGCAACCGGCTCCCACCACTCTCATGGCTAGCGGCTGCATAGAAAACAGCACATTTCTTTCCTCCCCATTCAAAACTCCTTAGCTGGGCTTACATTGGCATGAGTGGGGCAATAAACTCAATCCTCATTAATCTCCGTGGATGGGGCCGTGTAAACGCAAACCTAGGTCAGGCTCCCTTATCTGATAGTAGGGACTGGATAGAACTTACCTAAACCACATGCACCAGGTGGGGGTGAAAGAGGGAGGGGTGTAAAGTCTAAAATAGCATGTGACATGATGTGCTCCCTGACGTCTGAAACCAGGTGGGCCTGGAATAGCTGACCCCTCAAGACCCCTTCCCTGGGGTCTTGTGTAGGGAAGGCCCCCAGCCAATCAACACTTCTTTTCAAGGGGACCGAGTACAGTTCTTGCTTATCCCCGAGGGGTGGGTTTTAGATCCCTACCAGCCTGTGGAATTATTCAAATGAACTAATCACATCCCCCTGCAAGAAATGAAAGGGCACACTACCCCCCTGAGGCTACAAAGCCTGCCTCCTCCTGTCTCTGGGCACTTGGTTCTCTGTGCAACCTCCATGTGGTCTTATGTGGCCGGCCATGTCCTTCTCCAGATGGCTGTGACGATATGTGACTAAGAAATGCCAAGCTCCTCTGTCCAGTGTTGTGTGTCATGTCTTCAGCCATCCCCATAACCCAAGGGTGGGAATCCTCTCTCACTGGTAGGGTGAATAAGGTGATTAGAGCAGAAGTGTACCTCTAAAAATAGGGATTCAATCTTCATAAGGATGAATGAATGCTGGTAAGTCCATAAATCATCAAAGTTAATTTCAGTTTAAATACAAAATTCAATTCAATGAATATCCTCAGCTTCTAGGGTTCTTGGTAAGAAGAGAGAACAAAACTAACAGATTCTCCTAAAGAATTTGGGTATACTTGGGAGTAACTTCATTTCAACTTAGACCCCTTACCTGCAGCAGGAGGTCAGGATTATAGGGTGAAGAGAACCAGGACTGATATTCCTAGATGAGGAAGCACTGCATGCTACATCTTAACTTTTTTGGGAAATGTACTATACTCATTAACATTTTTAAGGCTAATTGATAAGTCCTGTAGTAAAAATATCTAATCGGTATTTTATATCAAGAATTTCTCAGCCATATTTGGTACAGAATGCATTTAAGACTTTTAGGGAATGCTGAAATATTCTTCATCTATGAAATGTTAAAATTTTTAGAGTTTCTTTAGAATACCATGGGCATAACTGAAATCTTAATACTACTACTGAATATAGTCATTATAAATGGGTATTATAAGACATCTGAGATCTATTAAGTGGTCCTATCCTTAAGAGAAGGAAGATTACATGTATCTATCTTGAATTAAATCAACTGTTGAGTTTCAGTTTTTCCATTTATTTCTCTAGATTAAATTCTTTAAAGGGCATTTCTTCCTTAACATAATTTTGGAATGTAAATCCAATTCTTGTCAAACCAGAAAAATTATCAAGATAGTTATCTTTTTATCATAAACTCTTGGGGGAAAATAAGATTAATCTCAGACTTTCTGACCTAAAATATCAACATATTTTTAAAAGATGCATATTTCCAATGCTAATCCCTTTTTCAAGAAAACTATTTTAAAAAACCCACTTTGAATATTTGTCTTCTGTGGTCTTCACCACATATTCTCCTGGAAGAGCATATTAAAAAATAATACTTGAGGGAAGCTATGATAAATGGTTCAAATGAATTTTCTGCACATTTCTTGTTATGCAACAAAGAATCAATTGTGCCAGGAAAAACAACAACAACCCACAACCCATGATTAAGCAGTACAGATTGGTTGTGATTTTATGTATAATTTCAATTTTTTTTTGAGTATGCCAACTGATGGCTATATCAATATTGTTTTGTTATCTTTAATATGCACTATCTAATTAGCAGAATTTGGGGGTGATCTTTTCCTGGAAGAATATGACTGGTTGGCAGTGAGGGAGGTGGTTTTATTTTTGACAATAAAAGCAATCATGATGATTTAGATATAATGGGGAAACACTTAACCAATGTAATTGTTTTTGAAACAGTTCTGTTGAAATGAGTAAAGGAGGGGAAGGAGTCTATTTTTTTAAAGTCTTGTAAAAGACATAAGCACAAACATTTTGACTACTTAAAAGTAAAACATCTTGGACCGAAAGGAGATTAATTGTATTCATCAGCACAGAATTCTAAAATAGGGGGAAAATATGTGGGGATTTGGGTGCTGTTCCATCTTTGAGACTGAAATAGTCCAAATTACTAAAATCTCCTAAGATTTTACTAGGTTTAGAAGTTTACTTTTGACATCTCTATCATTAACTTTTTTGCTTTAATAAAACATGTCTGAATCCTCTCCACTTGTGCATTGCTAATATAGATGTAAGGAAGATGTAGTCAGAAATCAGGGGGTGTGTTTAAAAACTCCCAGGATCTTACTTTTCTCTTCCAGAGAGTTATTTTTTGAATTTATATACATGATACAAAATCAAATCTCCTGAAATATAGGCAGATAACTATGTCTGTATAATTTTGGATCCATTGGAAAAAGGGTGTGTGTATATGTCAAGTCCTTCATCCTTAACAAGGAAAACATGGGTATTAAGGGTTAAGTGGACATCCTTCTCCTTAATACCCCATTTGTGAGTATGTAATCATCTGTGTATAGTTCATTATTATCTGTGTCTTCCTTTAGACTTTTTTTTTACTTAAAGGTTATATTTACTTATTTGAGAGAGAGCGAGAGGGAGAGAGCGTGCACGCGCATGTACAGGGGGTGCTGCAGGGGGAGAGGGAGAAGCAGACTGAGCAGAGAGCCTGATGCGGGGTTTGATCCCAGAATCCCGGGATCATGACCTGAGCTGAAGGCAGATGCTTCACCCGCTGACCTGCTGAGCCACCCAGGCGCCCCCCCCATTTAGACTCTTAAGCGAGACAAAAGCAACAGCGTTGGAGCTCTGGACAACAAGTACACACAAACACATATCACTCACACACACGTTTCTTATTGCTGCTGTAACACATGACCACTGATTTACCTGCGTAAAACAGCGCACACTTATATTCCTATAAGTCAGAATTCTCTCTGGGCTATAATTAAAGTATTAGCAAGGCTGTGTTCTTTCCGGAAGTTTGCAGGGAGAATTCATTTCCTTCCCTCTTCAAGAACAAAGAAGTCACTTGCCTTTCTGGGAGCCAGGCCCACTCCTCCATATTCAAAGCCAGCAGCACTGAGCCTTCCAATCTCTCTGACTCTGACACTCTTGCCTCCCCTTCACAAGAATCCTCGTGATTACACTAGGCCTGCCCAGATAATCCAGGATAATCTCCCCATCTCAAGATCCTCACCATAATCACATTTGCAAAGTCCCTTTTGCTCATCCAGCAACAGAGGCACAGGAGATAGAGCACGACGTCCTGGGCGGACTGTGATTCTATGTCACTCCCACACAAGTATATGTGTCTCGTGGCTATAATTCTCAGTGTACAAATTTGGGACTAAAAGAGATGTTGCTGATTTTTTTAATAAATCGGTTTAATTTATCTTTTGATCACTGATTTTATAAGGATCTCCAGAACAATTTCTGTCAAGTCAGGGTTGTGCCCATAAAATGTCAAAGCCCAGGGTGGAAATTGCGGGGGGGCACCCAAGACGGCCCTCACTCTTTAGTCCACACATGTTTGCTGCTGAGATGCCTCTCATCTCTGCTCATTCCTACGCTCCGTAAAAACAAGCGGTCATCTAATTCCCATGTCCCATGAAACTGTCCATCCAGTCATTTGATAAATATTCATGGAGTGCGCATGTGTGTGGGCCCCAATACCCCTGAAACACACCATGAAAAAGGCATCACCCCTCATTTCGGAGAAACTACTGTGTGAAACCGTACCACATTCCTGGTGAGTACAGCGACAGAAATGCACACTAGGTACTGTGTGAGTGCAGAGAACAGGGCTCTAATCTAGCTTGGGAGTCATGTACAGTTTGGTCAGCAAAGGCTCCACGAGTTGCTCACGGCTGAGCTGGGACTTCAAACCCGAGAGCACGTTCTCTAGGAGGATGTAGGTCCTGCTAGAGTCAAACCTCATGGTTCCTTGAGGACTAGAGCTGTGTTTTCCATTCAACTCGACAAATAATTACTGGACTGTGTTGCATGCTAAGGAGAAGTACGAGGGCCTAAGAGAATGTTAAATACCGACACTTCGCCTTGTTCAGGGCATTAGGGAGAGCTTTTCTGAGGAAGTCACAGACATTAAACAAGTAATTACAAGTGAGATGTGTGCTAGGAGGGATGCTACGGTCATGCAGGGGAAATAATCTCACCTGGTTACGAGGGTCAGGGACTGCCACTCTAAGAAACCGATGCTGAAGTTGAGCCCTGAGGGATAAGGAGCATTTAACAACAGAGAGGAAGTAGGCAGCCAGTGGGGCAAGTAGAATATTCTGCAGGGGGACGTGCAGGGAGGGAGAAGGGGACAGATGGCCACAGTGTCTCAAGAGCCAGGTCAGGAGTTTTCCCTTCACCCTAGATTTGCTCAGAAGCTTTTGCTAAATTCTAGATTTTGGAAATGACATGATTAGATTTGCAGTTTTAAAAGATCCTTCTGGGGGCACCTGGGTGGCTCAGTGGGTTAAGTCTCTGCCTTTGGCTCGGGTCATGATCTCAGGGTCCTGGGATGGAGCCCCGCATCAGGCTTTCTGCTTAGTGGGGAGCCTGCTTCCCCCTCTCTCTCTGCCTGCCTCTCTGCCTACTTGTGATCTCTCGCTCTGTCAGATAAATAAATAAAATCTTTAAAAAAATAAATAAAATAAAATAAAAGATCCTTCTGGCCATAGAAGGCGGGAACTAGGTGAGAGGTAAGTGATGCAAGAAGAGTGAAGAAGCAGTTACAGTAACCAGACAAGATTTTGACTTGGGCTTGGTTGATGTTTGGGAGGCAGAGTAGCAAAAGACAAAGACAGGGACCAGCGTATGTGCCCTCAAGCAAGAGTCTCAGCCAAGGATACACTGACAGTGTGACATTTGCATTTTATTTGTCATGTAGTGCCTGTTTGGAAGATGAAATTGAGAGAGACAAGATTCTAGACAGAAAGAGGAGTAACAAGACCGTTGCAGTAGTCCAGTTACGTGATGATGGCGCCTGAGCAAATATAGCATTCAGAGATCCGGAGCGGGGCGGGGGGGGAATCACAAGTGAGAAATAGTTGGAAGGTGAAGTTGGAATCGATGATTGAGGATGTAGAGAGAAAGTAACAAGAGTCAAATCTGATACCCCCGTTTCTAATATCAAGGACTGAGAATGACAGATGGGAAGCCAGGCACAGCCCCAGCCCTCCAGGACTCCGTATCAATGACTGATCAGTAATGACCTCGGGGTTTTCCTGCCAACTCAAATCCAAAGTATCATCCTGCTCTACATTTTACCTGATTTTTCTATATCATAGACCCAAGTTTTTTTTTTTTTTTTTAAATTTCAAGCATTGATAATTGACTCACTGTCTGTGTTTTGTTTTGTTTTGTTTTGTTTTCCTGGTGCTCTAATATAAAGGCAGGTGTGGGGAAATCTCAGAAAGACATCTCTTGGGAGAACATTTGTTATTAGTCTACGCATTGGTTTTTGATGGTCAGTATGCCGCCACGTCTCACAGCCATGGAAAAATCGCTACTGTGGAGTGGTGTGTTTTTATATGAACAGCTTATAGGCAAACTGCTTATCGAGACTGCTCAAATTCCAGTGAAAACTGAACAAACCCGCTTCCCACAGCGCCACTGTTCTCACCACTCAGGCTCAATGACATTCTGGGTAAAAAGGAAGAAATACATGAAACACGCTCTCTAGAGACCAACAACAAATAATTACAAAATCACTTCCAAAGCCCAGACTCCCTGTCATGCAACACAGCTCGCATCCTTTGGGGTTCCCAGCCCTTGGCTGGTTATTGCTGAATGCGCCCGGTCACACATCTTGTGACACATCAAACTTTGAGGTCATAATCTTTGACTTTATTTTATAGAAGACATAACTTTAATTTCATAATCATGTAACAGGCATTGTCAGGATCCACATGGAGAAGGACCTGGGGATGGAAGCCTCAGGAAGGAAAATGAAATGGCCCGTGTGGGAATGTGCTGGGTTCTTGCTTCTCCACCGCAGCTCACCCAAACTGTACACCTCGCTGGTGGCTCTGGCTCACTCCCATCGGCCCTCAACAAGCCTGACCTGCTGTTCCTCCCACAGATGGTGTTGCCTTCAATTTCATATTTGACTAATTATAGAATGAATTAGATTTTTTTTGGATTAGATTTTTTTTAAAGAATTAAAAATGTGTAACTGTTTCTCATATACGGCTAGGAGACGATTTATGACCCAAACATTTTTTTACATAGACCTTTTTTTTTTTTAAGATCTCATTTATTTATTTGACACAGAGAGGCACAGCAAGAGAGACACACAAGCAGGGGGAGTGGGGGAGGGAGAAGTAGGCTTCCTGCCAAGCAGGGAGCCTGATGTGGGGTTTGATCCCAGGACGCTGGGATCTTGTGGCCAGCCAAGTTAATAGCTCTCCGTGACCTACGCAATCTGCAGACCAGTTACACGAGGCTCTGAGTTTGGTTGAACAACAGCAACACGGCCCCATTGCTTAGGGAAAGTTTGAATGAAGCCGACTTGCTCTCTTTAGCCCAAGATTGAAAAGTGATATTTAAGAAATGATTATGCTAATCAGGAACCACTCGTTCAAGTAAACAGCTGGGAATATCTTGTTTCTTCAGAGCTTACAAAGACAATGAAAGCATCTCACTCTTCTGAATCAGCAGATGTGAAAAGAAAAAAAGTCTGGTTTACAATCCTGTAATGAATAAATATAAATATTGATCGGAGCCACATGCTAAAGTCCCTCCCTTTCAGACCAAAACTTTCAGGCCACTGTGGTTAGAGTCTGTCATACGTAAGGAGAGAATCAGGTGCTCTGAATTGATGAACAGTAGGTCTAATCACAGGTTTGTGTTTTCCTAGACAATTCAGATAGAGGATTATAGAAAAAAATGGACAAGGAGAGGAAGGAAAGGCAAAGACTTTCATATGTAGACTAGTTTGATGAAATGTGGTGAGACAATTTTAGAAGGCATATCTAATGAGTAACACTTTGCAGTCCAATCATAAATAAAATACTTTCTCTACCTCTTCTTTTCTTGTTAGTCTCAGGACAAAGTCATTAATCATGAGTTTAGTGTTCAAAAAATACCCTTAGGAAAAGATCTTTTTATTTGCACAGAATGGTACAAAACTGGGCTGCCAGAAATAAATAAAACAGTCAATATGACCTGGAGGTACCAGATTCCAGCTTGACATTCAAACTTATTTTTCTTTCAGCAATTACTGATGTGGGTAAACTGATTAACACCACTCTCCAGTTATCTGTAGAATTCTTTTTTAACCGCTTGAGATAAAAGAGAAACAAAGCTGTACTTCAAAACTTATAAAACATTCTGAAAGAGTACATTCCCATAAACCCTAAATTGTCAGTATCTGTTTTTCCTAAATATAAAATTTAAATTTAGAATCTTTTTTTTTTTTTCAGAACTGAACTCTGTATTAGAATTGATCTACTCACAAACACTCGTTTTGCAGATAACAAGCCAGAGGCCAAAGGATGTTAAGTGACTTTCCCAGAGGCACTGAGCTAATTAGCACTGAGTCAAAGATTCTGGAAGGTTCTGGAGTCACAGGGGTGGAGGGGGGGATTTGCCAGGTACCTTTACAACTGATCAAATAAAAGCTGAAGAAAATATATGTTTGTCAAATTAACTCAGACTCTCAGTTCTTCATCTATCATACACAGACTTTCTTAAAAGTCTACGGAAATACACTACACTGGTCGTTAAATTAAAATTATACCACACTGGTCATTAAAATAAAATTAATTTAAAATTCAAATTTCCTATTTAAAAGTCACTTTCGGTTAGATCACCAAACTGAAGTGAACTTGCAATGTTTTTTTGAGGTTCACAGAAGTTCATTATGTTGACCAGAAATCATGTGACTGTTATTTCAAGCTTTGGCAGAAACTGCTAGGAAAAAAGTCCCTCAATAGTCAGATATGACCCTTTTCACTCCCCCCATCAGAGACCTAAATGGTGGGAATATTAGGGAATTAACATTTGGCTTAGTTTTCTTATGACTTCTCCAGTCTGGCTGTCACCAGTAGGTACCGCATAACTTAGAAGCTAGCCCTTTCAAGATTTTCTAGTTCAGTGGGTTAGGAATGTTCCGATCACTTTTGGCTAAGTATTCATGTTAAATTCTTCCTCCCCATCCCAACATGTTGTGGACTGGAAAACCCCTCTTACTTTTCATTTTATAAATTTGAAACATATGTCAGAAT